>NC_135648.1:25632096-26299357 GCF_053574225.1 Canis aureus
CGAATCGAAACAAATGATTCGAATCGAAACAAATTGAATCCAGTCGAAAAGAATCTAATTGAATCGAATCGAAAAGAATCGGATTCAATGAAACAAATCGATTCAAATGGAATACAAAAGAATAGAATCGAATCGAAAGAATCAAATCGAATCGAAAGAATCGAATCGAAAATAATTGAATCGAATCGAAAAGAAACGAATCGAACCGAATCAAAAAGAAAACAATCGAATCGAATCAAATACTAAAGAATCGCTTTGAATAGCATAGAATTAAAAAGAATCGAATCAATCGAATTGAAAACAATCGAATCGAAAAGAATCGAATCAAAAAAAGTCGAATCGAAACGAAACAATCGAATCGAATCGAATCTAAAAGAATCGTATTGAATTGGAATCGAGTCGAAAAGACTCGAATCAAAAAGACTCGAATCGAATTGAATCAAATCGAAAAGAATCTAATAGAAACCACTCGAACGGAATCAAACCGAAATGATTCAAATGAATAGAATAGAATAGAATCGAAAAATATCGAATAGAATCGAAACGAATCAAAATGAAATGAATCGAAGAGAATCGATTAGAATCGAAATGAAAAGAATCGTATTGAATCGAATCGAAAAGAATCAAATCAAATCGAATCGAAAGAATTGAATCAAATCGAAAAGAATCCAATCGAATCGAAAAGAAGTCGAACTGAATGGAATCAAATCGAAAAGAATCGAATGGAATCGAAAAGAATCTAATCAAATTAATGGAATCGAAAAGAATCGAATTGAATCGAAAAGAATCGAAATGAAACAAATCAGATCAAATGGAAAAGCATCAAATCGAATTGAAAAGAATCGAATCGAAATGAATCGAATCAAAAAGACTCGAATCGAAAAGAATCGAATTGAAAAGAATCGAATCGAATCGAAAAGACTCGAATCGAATTAAAAATATCAAATGGAATCGAATTGAAAAGACTCGAATTGAAACGAATCGATTTGAAACGAAAAGAATCGAATCGAATCGAATCGAATTGAAAGAATCGAATTGAATAGAAAAAAATCGAAGAGAAAAGAATCGAACCGAAAAGAAAAGAATCAAATTGAATCAGTCGATTAAATTCTAGTCGATTCGAATCAAAAAGAATGAAATCGAGTCGAATCGAATCGAAAAGAATCGAATCGAATCGAAAAGAATCGAATTGTATCTAATCAAAAAGAATCGAATCGTATCGACTCGAATCGAAAAGAATCCAATTGCATCATCGAATGGAAACTAATCGCATTGAATAGAATAGAAAAGAATCGAATCGAATCAAATCGAAAACAATCAATTGAATTGATCGAAAAGAATCGAATTGAATCAAATCGAATCGAAATGAAAAGAATCGAATCGATTCAAATAGAAAAGAATCGAATCGAAAAGAATCAATATCGACACGAAAAGAATCGAATCGAATCAAAAAGTATCGAATTGATTCGAAACATTCGAATCGAAAAGAATCGAATTGAAATGAATCCGATCGAATGAAAAGAATCTACTCGATTCGAATCCAAAAGAATCGAATCCAAAAGAATCGAATCGAATCCAAAAGAATCGAATTGAATGAATCAAAAGAAATGAATTGAATCAAAAAGGAACTAATCGAATCAAATCGAAAAAACTCGAATAGAATCAAATCGAATCAAAAAGAATCGAATAGATTCGAATAAAAAGAATCGAATGGAGGGATCCCTGGGTGGCGCAGCGGTTTAGCACCTGCCTTGGGCCAGGGCGCGATCCTGGAGACCCGGGATCGGGCTGCTGTGCATGGAGCCTGCTTTCTACCTCTGCCTGTGTCTCTGCCTCTCTGTCTCTCTCTGTGACTATCATAAAAAAAGAATCGAATTGAATCGCGTTGAAAAAAATCATAAAGAATCAAATCGAAAAGAATCGAATTCCATGTAACGAAAAGATTCGAATTGAAAAGATTCGAATCGAAACAAAAGAATCGAATCGAATCGGACATGAATCAAAAAGAATCGAATCAAAACGAATCGAAAAGAAACAAATCAAGTAGAATCTAAAAGGAATCGAATCGAATCAAATCGAAAAATTCGAATAGAATTGATCGAAAAGAATCAAAACGAATCGAACCGAAGAGAATCGATTCGAATCAAAATAAATAGATCGTATCAAATCAAATCGAAAAGAATCATATCAAATAGAATCGAAAGAATGAATCAAATCTAAAACAATCGAATCGAATCGAAAAGAATCGGATTGAATGGAATCGAATCGAAAAAGAATAGAATAGAATCGAAAGAAATCGAATAGAATCAAATCAAATCAAAAAGAATCGAATTGAATTGATCCTAACCAAAATAAGCGAAATGAATCGACTCGAACCGAAAAAAATCAAATCGAAAAGAATCTAATCTCAAGGAAAATCATCGAAATGAATAGAATCGAAAAGAATCGAATTGAATCAAATCGAAAAGAATCGAATGGAATCCAATCGAAAAGAATCAAATTGATTCGAATCGAAACAAATTGAATCCAATCGAAAAGAATCTAATTGAATCGAATCGAAAAGAATCAAATTCAATCAAAACGAATCGATTCGAATGGAATAGAAGGAAATAGGAATAGAATCGAATCGAAAAGAATCAAATCGAATCGAAAAGAATCGAATCGAAAGAATTGAATCGAATCGTAAAGAAACGAATCGAACCGAATCAAAAAGAAAACAATCGAATCGAATCAAATACAAAAGAATCGCTTTGAATAGCATAGAATTGAAAAGAATCGAATCAATCGAATTGAAAACAAATCGAATCGAAAAGAATCGAATCAAAAAAAAGTCGAATCGAACGAAAACAATCGAATCGAATCGAATCTAAAAGAATCGTATTGAATTGAATCGAGTCGAAAAGACTCGAATCAAAAAGACTCGAATCGAATTGAATCAAATCGAAAAGAATCTAATAGAAACCACTCGAACAGAATCAAATCGAAATGATTCAAAATGAATCGAATAGAATAGAATCGAAAAATTCGAATAGAATCGAAACGAATCGAAACGAATTGAATCGATTAGAATCGAAATGAAAAGAATCGTATTGAATCGAATCGAAAGAACAAATCAAATCGAATCGAAAGAATTGAATCAAATCGAAAAGAATCCAATCGAATCGAAAAGAATCGAACTGAATGGAATCAAATCGAAAAGAATCGAATCGAATCGAAAAGAATCGAATCAAATTTAATGGAATCGAAAAGAATCGAATTGAATCGAAAAGAATAGAAATGAAACAAATCAGATCAAATGGAAAAGCATCAAATCGAATTTGAAAAGAATCGAATTCGAATCGAAATGAATCGAATCAAAAGACTCGAATCGAAAAGAATCGAATTGAAAAGAATCGAATCGAATCGAAAAGACTCGAATCGAATTAAAAATATCAAATCGAATCGAATCGCAAAGAAGCGAATTGAAAAGACTCGAATTGAAACGAATCGATTTGAAACGAAAAGAATCGAATCGAATCGAATTGAATAGAAAAAAATCGAATAGAAAAGAATCGAACCGAAAAGAAAAGAATCAAATTGAATCAGTCGATTAAATTCTAGTCGAATCGAATCAAAAAGAATGAAATCGAGTCGAATCGAATCGAAAAGAATCGAATCGAATCGAAAAGAATCGAATTGTGTCTAATCAAAAAGAATCGAAGCGTATCGACTCGAATCGAAAAGAATCCAATTGCATCATCGAATGGAAACTAATCGAATTGAATAGAATCGAAAAGAATCGAATCGAATCAAATCGAAAACAATCAAGTTGAATTGATCGAAAAGAATCGAATTGAATCAAATCGAATCGAAATGAAAAGAATCGAATCGATTCAAATAGAAAAGAATCGAATCGAAAAGAATGAAATCGACACGAAAAGAATCGAATCGAATCAAAAAGATTCGAATTGATTCGAAAACATTCGAATCGAAAAGAATCGAATTGAAATGAATCCGATCGAAATGAAAAGAATCTACTCGATTCGAATCCAAAAGAATCGAATCGAATCCAAAAGAATCGAACTGAATTGAATCAAATGAAATGAAATGAATTGAATCAAAAAGGAACTAATCGAATCAAATCGAAAAAACTCGAATAGAATCAAATCGAATCAAGAAGAATCGAATAGATTCGAATAAAAAAGAATCGAATTGAGGGATCCCTGGGTGGCGCAGCGGTTTAGCGCCTGCCTTTGGCCCAGGGCGCGATCCTGGAGACCCGGGATCGAATCCCACATCGGGCTCCCGGTTATGCAGCCTGCTTCTCCCTCTGCCTGTGTCTCTGCCTCTCTCTCTCTGTGACTAACATAAAAAAAAGAATCGAATTGAATCGCGTTGAAAAAAATCATAAAGAATCAAATCGAAAAGAATCGAATTTCATGTAACGTAAAGATTCGAATTGAAAAGAATCGAATCGAAACAAAAGAATCGAATCGACATGAATCAAAAAGAATCGATTCAAAACGAATCGAAAAGAAACAAATCAAGTAGAATCTAAAAGAATCGAATCGAATCAAATCGAAAAAATTCGAATAGAATTGAATCGAAAAGAATCAAAATGAATCGAATCGAAGAGAATCGATTCGAATCAAAATAAAAAGTATCGTATCAAATCGAATCGAAAAGAATCATATCAAATAGAATCGAAAGAATGGAATCAAATCTAAAACAATCGAATCGAATCGAAAAGAATCGGATTGAATGGAATCGAATCGAAAAGAATAGAATAGAATCGAAAGAAATCGAATAGAATCAAATCAAATCAAAAAGAATCGAATTGAATTGATCCTAACCAAAATAAGCGAAATGAATCGACTCGAACCGAAACAAATCAAATCGAAAAGAATCTAATCTCAACGAAAATAATCGAAATGAATAGAATCGAAAAGAATCGAATTGAATCAAATCGAAAAGAATCGAATGGAATCCGATTGACTGATTTGAATCGAAACAAATTGAATCCAAATCGATTCGAATCGAAACAAATTGATTCGAATCGAAACAAATTGAATCCAGTCGAAAAGAATCTAATTGAATCGAATCGAAAAGAATCGGATTCAATGAAAACAAATCGATTCAAATGGAATACAAAAGAATAGAATCGAATCGAAAAGAATCAAATCGAATCGAAAAGAATCGAATCGAAAATAATTGAATCGAATCGAAAAGAAACGAATCGAACCGAATCAAAAAGAAAACAATCGAATCGAATCAAATACTAAAGAATCGCTTTGAATAGCATAGAATTAAAAAGAATCGAATCAATCGAATTGAAAACAATCGAATCGAAAAGAATCGAATCAAAAAAAGTCGAATCGAAACGAAAACAATCGAATCGAATCGAATCTAAAAGAATCGTATTGAATTGAATCGAGTCGAAAAGACTCGAATCAAAAAGACTCGAATCGAATTGAATCAAATCGAAAAGAATCTAATAGAAACCACTCGAACGGAATCAAACCGAAATGATTCAAAATGAATAGAATAGAATAGAATCGAAAAATATCGAATAGAATCGAAACGAATCAAAATGAAATGAATCGAAGAGAATCGATTAGAATCGAAATGAAAAGAATCGTATTGAATCGAATCGAAAAGAATCAAATCAAATCGAATCGAAAGAATTGAATCAAATCGAAAAGAATCCAATCGAATCGAAAAGAATCGAACTGAATGGAATCAAATCGAAAAGAATCGAATGGAATCGAAAAGAATCGAATCAAATTTAATGGAATCGAAAAGAATCGAATTGAATCGAAAAGAATCGAAATGAAACAAATCAGATCAAATGGAAAAGCATCAAATCGAATTGAAAAGAATCGAATCGAATCGAAATGAATCGAATCAAAAAGACTCGAATCGAAAAGAATCGAATTGAAAAGAATCGAATCGAATCGAAAAGACTCGAATCGAATTAAAAATATCAAATGGAATCGAATTGAAAAGACTCGAATTGAAACGAATCGATTTGAAACGAAAAGAATCGAATCGAATCGAATCGAATTGAAAGAATCGAATTGAATAGAAAAAAATCGAAGAGAAAAGAATCGAACCGAAAAGAAAAGAATCAAATTGAATCAGTCGATTAAATTCTAGTCGAATCGAATCAAAAAGAATGAAATCGAGTCGAATCGAATCGAAAAGAATCGAATCGAATCGAAAAGAATCGAATTGTATCTAATCAAAAAGAATCGAATCGTATCGACTCGAATCGAAAAGAATCCAATTGCATCATCGAATGGAAACTAATCGCATTGAATAGAATAGAAAAGAATCGAATCGAATCAAATCGAAAACAATCAAATTGAATTGATCGAAAAGAATCGAATTGAATCAAATCGAATCGAAATGAAAAGAATCGAATCGATTCAAATAGAAAAGAATCGAATCGAAAAGAATCAAATCGACACGAAAAGAATCGAATCGAATCAAAAAGTATCGAATTGATTCGAAAACATTCGAATCGAAAAGAATCGAATTGAAATGAATCCGATCGAAATGAAAAGAATCTACTCGATTCGAATCCAAAAGAATCGAATCCAAAAGAATCGAATCGAATCCAAAAGAATCGAATTGAATTGAATCAAAAGAAATGAATTGAATCAAAAAGGAACTAATCGAATCAAATCGAAAAAACTCGAATAGAATCAAATCGAATCAAAAAGAATCGAATAGATTCGAATAAAAAAGAATCGAATGGAGGGATCCCTGGGTGGCGCAGCGGTTTAGCACCTGCCTTGGGCCAGGGCGCGATCCTGGAGACCCGGGATCGGGCTGCTGGTGCATGGAGCCTGCTTCTACCTCTGCCTGTGTCTCTGCCTCTCTGTCTCTCTCTGTGACTATCATAAAAAAAAGAATCGAATTGAATCGCGTTGAAAAAAATCATAAAGAATCAAATCGAAAAGAATCGAATTCCATGTAACGAAAAGATTCGAATTGAAAAGATTCGAATCGAAACAAAAGAATCGAATCGAATCGACATGAATCAAAAAGAATCGAATCAAAACGAATCGAAAAGAAACAAATCAAGTAGAATCTAAAAGAATCGAATCGAATCAAATCGAAAAAATTCGAATAGAATTGAATCGAAAAGAATCAAAACGAATCGAACCGAAGAGAATCGATTCGAATCAAAATAAATAGGATCGTATCAAATCAAATCGAAAAGAATCATATCAAATAGAATCGAAAGAATGGAATCAAATCTAAAACAATCGAATCGAATCGAAAAGAATCGGATTGAATGGAATCGAATCGAAAAGAATAGAATAGAATCGAAAGAAATCGAATAGAATCAAATCAAATCAAAAAGAATCGAATTGAATTGATCCTAACCAAAATAAGCGAAATGAATCGACTCGAACCGAAAAAAATCAAATCGAAAAGAATCTAATCTCAAGGAAAATCATCGAAATGAATAGAATCGAAAAGAATCGAATTGAATCAAATCGAAAAGAATCGAATGGAATCCAATCGAAAAGAATCAAATTGATTCGAATCGAAACAAATTGAATCCAATCGAAAAGAATCTAATTGAATCGAATCGAAAAGAATCAAATTCAATCAAAACGAATCGATTCGAATGGAATAGAAAGGAATAGAATAGAATCGAATCGAAAAGAATCAAATCGAATCGAAAAGAATCGAATCGAAAAGAATTGAATCGAATCGTAAAGAAACGAATCGAACCGAATCAAAAAGAAAACAATCGAATCGAATCAAATACAAAAGAATCGCTTTGAATAGCATAGAATTGAAAAGAATCGAATCAATCGAATTGAAAACAATCGAATCGAAAAGAATCGAATCAAAAAAAGTCGAATCGAAACGAAAACAATCGAATCGAATCGAATCTAAAAGAATCGTATTGAATTGAATCGAGTCGAAAAGACTCGAATCAAAAAGACTCGAATCGAATTGAATCAAATCGAAAAGAATCTAATAGAAACCACTCGAACAGAATCAAATCGAAATGATTCAAAATGAATCGAATAGAATAGAATCGAAAAAATTCGAATAGAATCGAAACGAATCGAAACGAATTGAATCGAAGAGAATCGATTAGAATCGAAATGAAAAGAATCGTATTGAATCGAATCGAAAAGCATCAAATCAAATCGAATCGAAAGAATTGAATCAAATCGAAAAGAATCCAATCGAATCGAAAAGAATCGAACTGAATGGAATCAAATCGAAAAGAATCGAATCGAATCGAAAAGAATCGAATCAAATTTAATGGAATCGAAAAGAATCGAATTGAATCGAAAAGAATAGAAATGAAACAAATCAGATCAAATGGAAAAGCATCAAATCGAATTGAAAAGAATCGAATCGAATCGAAATGAATCGAATCAAAAAGACTCGAATCGAAAAGAATCGAATTGAAAAGAATCGAATCGAATCGAAAAGACTCGAATCGAATTAAAAATATCAAATCGAATCGAATCGCAAAGAAGCGAATTGAAAAGACTCGAATTGAAACGAATCGATTTGAAACGAAAAGAATCGAATCGAATCGAATTGAATAGAAAAAAATCGAATAGAAAAGAATCGAACCGAAAAGAATCAAATTTATTCAGTCGATTAAATTCTAGTCGAATCGAATCAAAAAGAATGAAATCGAGTCGAATCGAATCGAAAAGAATCGAATCGAATCGAAAAGAATCGAATTGTGTCTAATCAAAAAGAATCGAAGCGTATCGACTCGAATCGAAAAGAATCCAATTGCATCATCGAATGGAAACTAATCGAATTGAATAGAATCGAAAAGAATCGAATCGAATCAAATCGAAAACAATCAAGTTGAATTGATCGAAAAGAATCGAATTGAATCAAATCGAATCGAAATGAAAAGAATCGAATCGATTCAAATAGAAAAGAATCGAATCGAAAAGAATGAAATCGACACGAAAAGAATCGAATCGAATCAAAAAGATTCGAATTGATTCGAAAACATTCGAATCGAAAAGAATCGAATTGAAATGAATCCGATCGAAATGAAAAGAATCTACTCGATTCGAATCCAAAAGAATCGAATCGAATCCAAAAGAATCGAACTGAATTGAATCAAATGAAATGAAATGAATTGAATCAAAAAGGAACTAATCGAATCAAATCGAAAAAACTCGAATAGAATCAAATCGAATCAAGAAGAATCGAATAGATTCGAATAAAAAAGAATCGAATTGAGGGATCCCTGGGTGGCGCAGCGGTTTAGCGCCTGCCTTTGGCCCAGGGCGCGATCCTGGAGACCCGGGATCGAATCCCACATCGGGCTCCCGGTTATGCAGCCTGCTTCTCCCTCTGCCTGTGTCTCTGCCTCTCTCTCTCTGTGACTAACATAAAAAAAAGAATCGAATTGAATCGCGTTGAAAAAAATCATAAAGAATCAAATCGAAAAGAATCGAATTTCATGTAACGTAAAGATTCGAATTGAAAAGAATCGAATCGAAACAAAAGAATCGAATCGACATGAATCAAAAAGAATCGATTCAAAACGAATCGAAAAGAAACAAATCAAGTAGAATCTAAAAGAATCGAATCGAATCAAATCGAAAAAATTCGAATAGAATTGAATCGAAAAGAATCAAAATGAATCGAATCGAAGAGAATCGATTCGAATCAAAATAAAAAGTATCGTATCAAATCGAATCGAAAAGAATCATATCAAATAGAATCGAAAGAATGGAATCAAATCTAAAACAATCGAATCGAATCGAAAAGAATCGGATTGAATGGAATCGAATCGAAAAGAATAGAATCGAATCGAAAGAAATCGAATAGAATCAAATCAAATCAAAAAGAATAGAATTGAATTGATCCTAACCAAAATAAGCGAAATGAATCGACTCGAAGCGAAACAAATCAAATCGAAAAGAATCTAATCTCAACGAAAATAATCAAAATGAATAGAATCGAAAAGAATCGAATTGAATCAAATCGAAAAGAATCGAATGGAATCCGATTGACTGATTTGAATCGAAACAAATTGAATCCAAATCGATTCGAATCGAAACAAATTGATTCGAATCGAAACAAATTGAATCCAGTCGAAAAGAATCTAATTGAATCGAATCGAAAAGAATCGGATTCAATGAAAACAAATCGATTCAAATGGAATACAAAAGAATAGAATCGAATCGAAAAGAATCAAATCGAATCGAAAAGAATCGAATCGAAAATAATTGAATCGAATCGAAAAGAAACGAATCGAACCGAATCAAAAAGAAAACAATCGAATCGAATCAAATACTAAAGAATCGCTTTGAATAGCATAGAATTAAAAAGAATCGAATCAATCGAATTGAAAACAATCGAATCGAAAAGAATCGAATCAAAAAAGTCGAATCGAAACGAAAACAATCGAATCGAATCGAATCTAAAAGAATCGTATTGAATTGAATCGAGTCGAAAAGACTCGAATCAAAAAGACTCGAATCGAATTGAATCAAATCGAAAAGAATCTAATAGAAACCACTCGAACGGAATCAAACCGAAATGATTCAAAATGAATAGAATAGAATAGAATAGAAAAATATCGAATAGAATCGAAACGAATCAAAATGAAATGAATCGAAGAGAATCGATTAGAATCGAAATGAAAAGAATCGTATTGAATCGAATCGAAAAGAATCAAATCAAATCGAATCGAAAGAATTGAATCAAATCGAAAAGAATCCAATCGAATCGAAAAGAATCGAACTGAATGGAATCAAATCGAAAAGAATCGAATGGAATCGAAAAGAATCGAATCAAATTTAATGGAATCGAAAAGAATCGAATTGAATCGAAAAGAATCGAAATGAAACAAATCAGATCAAATGGAAAAGCATCAAATCGAATTGAAAAGAATCGAATCGAAATGAATCGAATCAAAAAGACTCGAATCGAAAAGAATCGAATTGAAAAGAATCGAATCGAATCGAAAAGACTCGAATCGAATTAAAAATATCAAATGGAATCGAATTGAAAAGACTCGAATTGAAACGAATCGATTTGAAACGAAAAGAATCGAATCGAATCGAATCGAATTGAAAGAATCGAATTGAATAGAAAAAAATCGAAGAGAAAAGAATCGAACCGAAAAGAAAAGAATCAAATTGAATCAGTCGATTAAATTCTAGTCGATTCGAATCAAAAAGAATGAAATCGAGTCGAATCGAATCGAAAAGAATCGAATCGAATCGAAAAGAATCGAATTGTATCTAATCAAAAAGAATCGAATCGTATCGACTCGAATCGAAAAGAATCCAATTGCATCATCGAATGGAAACTAATCGAATTGAATAGAATAGAAAAGAATCGAATCGAATCAAATCGAAAACAATCAAATTGAATTGATCGAAAAGAATCGAATTGAATCAAATCGAATCGAAATGAAAAGAATCGAATCGATTCAAATAGAAAAGAATCGAATCGAAAAGAATCAAATCGACACAAAAAGAATCGAATCGAATCAAAAAGTATCGAATTGATTCGAAAACATTCGAATCGAAAAGAATCGAATTGAAATGAATCCGATCGAAATGAAAAGAATCTACTCGATTCGAATCCAAAAGAATCGAATCCAAAAGAATCGAATCGAATCCAAAAGAATCGAATTGAATTGAATCAAAAGAAATGAATTGAATCAAAAAGGAACTAATCGAATCAAATCGAAAAAACTCGAATAGAATCAAATCGAATCAAAAAGAATCGAATAGATTCGAATAAAAAAGAATCGAATGGAGGGATCCCTGGGTGGCGCAGCGGTTTAGCACCTGCCTTGGGCCAGGGCGCGATCCTGGAGACCCGGGATCGAATGCCACATCGGGCTGCTGGTGCATGGAGCCTGCTTCTCCCTCTGCCTGTGTCTCTGCCTCTCTGTCTCTCTCTGTGACTATCATAAAAAAAAGAATCGAATTGAATCGCGTTGAAAAAAATCATAAAGAATCAAATCGAAAAGAATCGAATTCCATGTAACGAAAAGATTCGAATTGAAAAGATTCGAATCGAAACAAAAGAATCGAATCGAATCGACATGAATCAAAAAGAATCGAATCAAAACGAATCGAAAAGAAACAAATCAAGTAGAATCTAAAAGAATCGAATCGAATCAAATCGAAAAAATTCGAATAGAATTGAATCGAAAAGAATCAAAACGAATCGAACCGAAGAGAATCGATTCGAATCAAAATAAAAAGTATCGTATCAAATCGAATCGAAAAGAATCATATCAAATAGAATCGAAAGAATGGAATCAAATCTAAAACAATCGAATCTAATCGAAAAGAATCGGATTGAATGGAATCGATTCGAAAAGAATAGAATAGAATCGAAAGAAATCGAATAGAATCAAATCAAATCAAAAAGAATCGAATTGAATTGATCCTAACCAAAATAAGCGAAATGAATCGACTCGAACCGAAAAAAATCAAATCGAAAAGAATCTAATCTCAACGAAAATAATCAAAATGAATAGAATCGAAAAGAATCGAATTGAATCAAATCGAAAAGAATCGAATGGAATTCAATCGAAAAGAATCAAATTGATTCGAATCGAAACAAATTGAATCCAATCGAAAAGAATCTAATTGAATCGAATCGAAAAGAATCAAATTCAATCAAAACGAATCGATTCGAATGGAATAGAAAGGAATAGAATAGAATCGAATCGAAAAGAATCAAATCGAATCGAAAAGAATCGAATCGAAAAGAATTGAATCGAATCGTAAAGAAACGAATCGAACCGAATCAAAAAGAAAACAATCGAATCGAATCAAATACAAAAGAATCGCTTTGAATAGCATAGAATTGAAAAGAATCGAATCAATCGAATTGAAAACAATCGAATCGAAAAGAATCGAATCAAAAAAGTCGAATCGAAACGAAAACAATCGAATCGAATCGAATCTAAAAGAATCGTATTGAATTGAATCGAGTCGAAAAGACTCGAATCAAAAAGACTCGAATCGAATTGAATCAAATCGAAAAGAATCTAATAGAAACCACTCGAACAGAATCAAATCGAAATGATTCAAAATGAATCGAATAGAATAGAATCGAAAAAATTCGAATAGAATTGAAACGAATCGAAACGAAATGAATCGAAGAGAATCAATTAGAATCGAAATGAAAAGAATCGTATTGAATCGAATCGAAAAGAATCAAATCAAATCGAATCGAAAAATTGAATCAAATCGAAAAGAATCCAATCGAATCGAAAAGAATCGAACTGAATGGAATCAAATCGAAAAGAATCGAATCGAATCGAAAAGAATCGAATCAAATTTAATGGAATCGAAAAGAATTGAATTGAATCGAAAAGAATCGAAATGAAGCAAATCAGATCAAATGGAAAAGCATCAAATCGAATTGAAAAGAATCGAATCAAATCGAAATGAATCGAATCAGAAAGACTCGAATCGAAATGAATCGAATTGAAAAGAATCGAATCGAATCGAAAAGACTCGAATCGAATTAAAAATATCAAATCGAATCGAATCGCAAAGAATCGAATTGAAAAGACTCGAATTGAAACGAATCGATTTGAAACGAAAAGAATCGAATCGAATCGAATCGAATCGAATTGAAAGAATCGAATTGAATAGAAAAAAATCGAATAGAAAGGAATCGAACCGAAAAGAAAAGAATCAAATTGAATCAGTCGATTAAATTCTAGTCGAATCGAATCAAAAAGAATGAAATCGAGTCGAATCGAATCGAATCGAAAAGAATCGAATTGTATCTAATCAAAAAGAATCGAATCGTATCGACTCGAATCGAAAAGAATTCAATTGCACATTGAATGGAAAGTAATCGAATTGAATAGAATAGAAAAGAATCGAATCGAATCAAATCGAAAACAATCAAATTGAATTGATCGAAAAGAATCGAATTGAATCAAATCGAATCGAAATGAAAAGAATCGAATCGATTCAAATAGAAAAGAATCGAATCGAAAAGAATCAAAGCGACACGAAAAGAATCGAATCGAATCAAAAAGTACCGAATTGATTCGAAAACATTCGAATCGAAAAGAATCGAATTGAAATGAATCCGATCGAAATGAAAAGAATCTACTCGATTCGAATCCAAAAGAATCGAATCCAAAAGAATCGAATCGAATCCAAAAGAATCGAATTGAATTGAATCAAAAGAAATGAATTGAATTGAATCAAAAAGGAACTAATCGAATCAAATCGAAAAAACTCGAATAGAATCAAATCGAATCAAAAAGAATCGAATAGATTCGAATAAAAAAGAATCGAATTGAGGGATCCCTGGGTGGCGCAGCGGTTTAGCGCCTGCCTTTGGCCCAGGGCGCGATCCTGGAGACCCGGGATCGAATCCCACATCGGGCTCCTGGTGCATGGAGCCTGCTTCTCCCTCTGCATGTGTCTCTGCCTCTCTGTCTCTCTCTGTGACTATCATAAAAAAAAGAATCGAATTGAATCGCGTTGAAAAAAATCATAAAGAATCAAATCGAAAAGAATCGAATTCCATGTAACGAAAAGTTTCGAATTGAAAAGAATCGAATCGAAACAAAAGAATCGAATCGAATCGACATGAATCAAAAAGAATCGAATCAAAAAGAATCGAATCAAAACGAATCGAAAAGAAACAAATCAAGTAGAATCTAAAAGAATCGAATCGAATCAAATCGAAAAAATTCGAATAGAATTGAATCGAAAAGAATCAAAACGAATCGAACCGAAGAGAATCGATTCGAATAAAAATAAAAAGTATCGTATCAAATCGAATCGAAAAGAATCATATCAAATAGAATCGAAAGAATGGAATCAAATCTAAAACAATCGAATCGAATCGAAAAGAATCGGATTGAATGGAATCGAATCGAATAGAATACAATAGAATAGAATCGAAAGAAATCGAATAGAATCAAATCAAATCAAAAAGAATCGAATTGAATTGATCCTAACCAAAATAAGCGAAATGAATCGACTCGAACCGAAAAAAATCAAATCGAAAAGAATCTAATCTCAACGAAAATAATCGAAATGAATAGAATCGAAAAGAATCGAATTGAATCAAATCGAAAAGAATCGAATGGAATCCAATCGAAAAGAATCAAATTGATTTGAATCGAAACAAATTGAATCCAATCGAAAAGAATCTAATTGAATGGAATCAAAAAGAATCGAATTCAATCACAACGAATCGATTCGAATGGAATAGAAAAGAATAGAATAGAATCGAATCGAAAAGAATCAAATCGAATCGAAAAGAAACGAATATAAAAGAATTGAATCGAATCGAAAAGAAACAAATCGAACCGAATCAAAAAGAAAAAAATCGAATCGAATCAAATACAAAAGAACCGCTTTGAATAGCATAGAATTGAAAAGAATCTAATCAATCGAATTGAAAACAAGCGAATCGAAAAGAATCGAATCAAAAAAAGTCGAATCGAAACGAAAACAATCGAGTCGAATCGAATCTAAAAGAATCGTATTGAATTCAATCAAGTCGAAAAGACTCGAATCAAAAAGACTCGAATCGAATTGAATGAAATCGAAAAGAATCTATTAGAAACCACTCGAACAGAATCAAATCGAAATGATTCAAAATGAATCGAATAGAATAGAATCGAAAAAATTCGAATAGAATCGAAACGAATCGAAACGAATTGAATCGAAGAGAATCGATTAGAATCGAAATGAAAAGAATCGTATTGAATCGAATCGAAAAGAATCAAATCAAATCGAATCGAAAAATTGAATCAAATCGAAAAGAATCCAATCGAATCGAAAAGAATCGAACTGAATGGAATCAAATCGAAAAGAATCGAATCGAATCGAAAAGAATCGAATCAAATTTAATGGAATCGAAAAGAATCGAATTGAATCGAAAAGAATCGAAATGAAACAAATCAGATCAAATGGAAAAGCATCAAATCGAATTGAAAAGAATCGAATCGAATCGAAATGAATCGAATCAGAAAGACTCGAATCGCAAAGAATCGAATTGAAAAGACTCGAATTGAAACGAATCGATTTGAAAGGAAAAGAATCGAATCGAATCGAATCGAATTGAAAGAATCGAATTGAATAGAAAAAAATCGAATAGAAAAGAATCGAACCGAAAAGAAAAGAATCAAATTGAATCAGTCGATTAAATTCTAGTCGAATCGAATCAAAAAGAATGAAACGAGTCGAATCGAATCGAAAAGAATCGAATCGAATCGAAAAGAATCGAATTGTATCTAATCAAAAAGAATCGAATCGTATCGACTCGAATCGAAAAGAATCAAATTGCATCATCGAATGGAAACTAATCGAATTGAATAGAATCGAAAAGAATCGAATCGAATCAAATCGAAAACAATCAAATTGAATTGATCGAAAAGAATCGAATTGAATCAAATCGAATCGAAATGAAAAGAATCGAATCGATTCAAATAGAAAAGAATCGCATCGAAAAGAATCGAATCGAATCAAAAAGTATCGAATTGATTCGAAAACATTCGAATCGAAAAGAATCGAATTGAAATGAATCCGATCGAAATGAAAAGAATCTACTCGATTCGAATCCAAAAGAATCGAATCCAAAAGAATCGAATCGAATCCAAAAGAATCGAATTGAATTGAATCAAAAGAAATGAATTGAATTGAATCAAAAAGGAACTAATCGAATCAAATCGAAAAATCTCGAAAAGAATCAAATCGAATCAAAAAGAATCGAATAGATTCGAATAAAAAAGAATCGAATGGAGGGATCCCTGGGTGGCGCAGCGGTTTAGCGCCTGCCTTTGGCCCAGGGCGCGATCCTGGAGACCCGGGATCGAATCCCACATCGGGCTCCTGGTGCATGGAGCCTGCTTCTCCCTCTGCCTGTGTCTCTGCCTCTCTGTCTCTCTCTGTGACTATCATAAAAAAAAGAATCGAATTGAATCGCGTTGAAAAAAATCATAAAGAATCAAATCGAAAAGAATCGAATTCCATGTAACGAAAAGTTTCGAATTGAAAAGAATCGAATCGAAACAAAAGAATCGAATCGAATCGACATGAATCAAAAAGAATCGAATCAAAACGAATCGAAAAGAAACAAATCAAGTAGAATCTAAAAGAATCGAATCGAATCAAATCGAAAAAATTCGAATAGAATTGAATCGAAAAGAATCAAAACGAATCGAACCGAAGAGAATCGATTCGAATCAAAATAAAAAGTATCGTATCAAATCGAATCGAAAAGAATCATATCAAATAGAATCGAAAGAATGGAATCAAATCTAAAACAATCGAATCGAATCGAAAAGAATCGGATTGAATGGAATCGAATCGAAAAGAATAGAATAGAATCGAAAGAAATCGAATAGAATCAAATCAAATAAAAAAGAATCGAATTGAATTGATCCTAACCAAAATAAGCGAAATGAATCGACTCGAACCGAAAAAAATCAAATCGAAAAGAATCTAACCTCAACGAAAATAATCGAAATGAATAGAATCGAAAAGAATCGAATTGAATCAAAACGAAAAGAATCGAATGGAATCCAATCGAAAAGAATCAAATTGAATCGATTCGAAAAGAATCGAATTCAATCAAAATGAATCGATTCGAATGGAATAGAAAAGAATAGAATAGAATAGAATCGAAAAGAATCTAATCGAATCGAAAAGAATCGAATCGAAAAAAATTGAATCTAATCGAAAAGAAACGAATCGAACTGAATCAAAAAAAAAAACAATCGAATCGTATCAAATACAAAAGAATCACTTTGAATAGCATAGAATTGAAAAGAATCGAATCAATCGATGAAAACAATCGAATCGAAAAGAATCGAATCAAAAAAAGTCGAATCGAAACGAAAACAATCGAATCGAATTGAATCTAAAAGAATCGTATTGAATTGAATCGAGTCGAAAAGACTCGAATCAAAAAGAGTCGAATCGAATTGAATCAAATCGAAAAGAATCTAATAGAAACCACTCGAACAGAATCAAATCGAAATGATTCAAAATGAATCGAATAGAATAGAATCGAAAAAAATCGAAACGAATCGAAACGAAATGAAACGAAGAGAATCGATTAGAATCGAAATGAAAAGAATCGTATTGAATCGAATCGAAAAGAATCAAATCAAATCGAATCGAAAAATTGAATCAAATCGAAAAGAATCCAATCGAATCGAAAAGAATCGAACTGAATGGAATCAAATCGAAAAGAATCGAATCGAATCGAAAAGAATCGAATCAAATTTAATGGAATCGAAAAGAATCGAATTGAATCGAAAAGAATCGAAATGAAACAAATCAGATCAAATGGAAAAGCATCAAATCGAATTGAAAAGAATCGAATCGAATCGAAATGAATCGAATCAGAAAGACTCGAATCGCAAAGAATCGAATTGAAAAGACTCGAATTGAAACGAATCGATTTGAAACGAAAAGAATCGAATCGAATCGAATCGAATTGAAAGAATCGAATTGAATAGAAAAAAATCGAATAGAAAAGAATCGAACCGAAAAGAAAAGAATCAAATTGAATCAGTCGATTAAATTCTAGTCGAATCGAATCAAAAAGAATGAAATCGAGTCGAATCGAATCGAAAAGAATCGAATCGAATCGAAAAGAATCGAATTGTATCTAATCAAAAAGAATCGAATCGTATCGACTCGAATCGAAAAGAATCCAATTGCATCATCGAATGGAAACTAATCGAATTGAATAGAATCGAAAAGAATCGAATCGAATCAAATCGAAAACAATCAAATTGAATTGATCGAAAAGAATCGAATTGAATCAAATCGAATCGAAATGAAAAGAATCGAATCGATTCAAATAGAAAAGAATCGAATCGAAAAGAATCAAATCGACACGAAAAGAATCGAATCGAATCAAAAAGTATCGAATTGATTCGAAAACATTGGAATCGAAAAGAATCGAATTGAAATGAATCCGATCGAAATGAAAAGAATCTACTCGATTCGAATCCAAAAGAATCGAATCCAAAAGAATCGAATCGAATCCAAAAGAATCGAATTGAATTGAATCAAAAGAAATGAATTGAATTGAATCAAAAAGGAACTAATCGAATCAAATCGAAAAATCTCGAATAGAATCAAATCGAATCAAAAAGAATCGAATAGATTCGAATAAAAAAGAATCGAATTGAGGGATCCCTGGGTGGCGCAGCGGTTTAGCGCCTGCCTTTGGCCCAGGGCGCGATCCTGGAGACCCGGGATCGAATCCCACATCGGGCTCCCGGTGCATGGAGCCTGCTTCTCCCTCTGCCTGTGTCTCTGCCTCTCTCGCTCTCTCTGTGTGACTATCATAAATAAATAAAAATTTAAAAAAAAAAGAAAAGAATCGAATGGAATCCAATCGAAAAGAATCAAATTGATTCGAATCGACACAAATCGAATCCAATCGAAAAGAATCTAGTTGAATCGAATCGAAAAGAATCGAATTCAATCAAAACGAATCGATTCGAATGGAATAGAAAAGAATAGAATAGAATCGAATCGAAAAGAATCAAATCGAATCGAAAAGAATCGAATCGAAAAGAATTGAATCGAATCGAAAAGAAACGAATCGAACCGAATCAAAAAGAAAACAATCGAATCGAATCAAATACAAAAGAATCGCTTTGAATAGCATAGAATTGAAAAGAATCGAATCAATCGAATTGAAAACAATCGAATCGAAAAGAATCGAATCAAAAAAAGTCGAATCGAAACGAAAACAATCGAATCGAATCGAATCTAAAAGAATCGTATTGAATTGAATCGAGTCGAAAAGACTCGAATCAAAAAGACTCGAATCGAATTGAATCAAATCGAAAAGAATCTAATAGAAACCACTCGAACGGAATCAAACCGAAATGATTCAAAATGAATCGAATAGAATAGAATCGAAAAAATTCGAATAGAATCGAAACGAATCGAAACGAATTGAATCGAAGAGAATCGATTAGAATCGAAATGAAAAGAATCGTATTGAATCGAATCGAAAAGAATCAAATCAAATCGAATCGAAAGAATTGAATCAAATCGAAAAGAATCCAATCGAATCGAAAAGAATCGAACTGAATGGAATCAAGTCGAAAAGAATCTAATCGAATCAAAAAGAATCGAATCAAATTTAATGGAATCGAATTGAATCTAAAAGAATCGAAATGAAACAAATCAGATCAAATGGAAAAGCATCAAATCGAATTGAAAAGAATCGAATCGAATCGAAATGAATCGAATCAAAAAGACTCGAATTGAAAAGAATCGAATTGAAAAGAATCGAATCGAATCGAAAAGACTCGAATCGTATTAAAAATATCAAATCGAATCGAATCGAAAAGAATCGAATTGAAAAGACTCGAATTGAAACGAATCGATTTGAAACGAAAAGAATCGAATCGAATCGAATCGAATTGAAAGAATCAAATTGAATAGAAAAAAATCGAATAGAAAAGAATCGAACCGAAAAGAAAAGAATCAAATTGAATCAGTCGAGTAATTCTAGTCGAATCGAATCAAAAAGAATGAAATCGAGTCGAATCGAATCGAAAAGAATCGAATCGAAGCGAAAAGAATCGAATTGTATCTAATCACAAAGAATCGAATCGTATCGACTCGAATCGAAAAGAATCCAATTGCATCATCGAATGGAAACTAATCGAATTGAATAGAATCGAAAAGAATCGAATCGAATCAAATCGAAAACAATCAAATTGAATTGATCGAAAAGAATCGAATTGAATCAAATCGAATCGAAATGAAAAGAATCGAATCGATTCAAATAGAAAAGAATCGAATCGAAAAGAATCAAATCGACACGAAAAGAATCGAATCGAATCAAAAAGTATCGAATTGATTCGAAAACATTCGAATCGAAAAGAATCGAATTGAAATGAATCCGATCGAAATGAAAAGAATCTACTCGATTCGAATCCAAAAGAATCGAATCGAATCCAAAAGAATCGAATTGAATTGAATCAAAAGAAATGAATTGAATTGAATCAAAAAGGAACTAATCGAATCAAATCGAAAAAAATCGAATAGAATCAAATCGAATCAAAAAGAATCGAATAGATTCGAATAAAAAAGAATCGAATGGAGGGATCCCTGGGTGGCGCAGCAGTTTAGCGCCTGCCTTTGGCCCAGGGCGCGATCCTGGAGAACCGGGATCCAATCCCACATCGGGCTCCTAGTGCATGGAGCCTGCTTCTCCCTCTGCCTGTGTCTCTGCCTCTCTCTCTCTCTCAGTGACTATCATAAAATAAAGAATCGAATTGAATCGCGTTGAAAAAATCATAAAGAATCAAATCGAAAAGAATCGAATTCCATGTAACGAAAAGATTCGAATTGAAAAGAATCGAATCGAAACAAAAGAATCGAATCGAATCGACATGAATCAAAAAGAATCGAATCAAAACGAATCGAAAAGAAACAAATCAAGCAGAATCTAAAAGTATCGAATCGAATCAAATCGAAAAAATGCGAATAGAATTGAATCGAAAAGAATCAAAACGAATCGAACCGAAGAGAATCGATTCGAATCAAAATAAAAAGTATCTTATCAAATCAAATCGAAAAGAATCATATCAAATAGAATCGAAAGAATGGAATCAAATCTAAAACAATCGAATCGAATCAAAAAGAATCGGATTGAATGGAATCGAATCGAATAGAATACAATAGAATAGAATCGAAAGAAATCGAATAGAATCAAATCAAATCAAAAAGAATCGAATTGAATTGATCCTAACCAAAATAAGCGAAATGAATCGACTCGAACCGAAAAAAGTCAAATCGAAAAGAATCTAATCTCAACGAAAATAATCGAAATGAATAGAATCGAAAAGAATCGAATTGAATCAAATCGAAAAGAATCGAATGGAATCCAATCGAAAAGAATCAAATTGAATCGATTCGAAAAGAATCGAATTCAATCAAAATGAATCGATTCGAATGGAATAGAAAAGAATAGAATAGAATAGAATCGAAAAGAATCCAATCGAATCGAAAAGAATCGAATCGAAAAGAATTGAATCGAATCGAAAAGAAACGAATCGAACAGAATAAAAAAAAACAATCGAATCGTATCAAATACAAAAGAATCGCTTTGAATAGCATAGAATTGAAAAGAATCGAATCAATCGAATTGAAAACAATCGAATCGAAAAGAATCGAATCAAAAAAAGTCGAATCGAAACGAAAACAATCGAATCGAATCGAATCTAAAAGAATCGTATTGAATTGAATCGAGTCGAAAAGACTCGAATCAAAAAGAGTCGAATCGAATTGAATCAAATCGAAAAGAATCTCATAGAAACCACTCGAACAGAATCAAATCGAAATGATTCAAAATGAATCGAATAGAATAGAATCGAAAAAAATCGAATCGAATCGAAACGAATCGAAACGAAATGAATCGAAGAGAATCGATTAGAATCGAAATGAAAAGAATCGTATTGAATCGAATCGAAAAGAATCAAATCAAATCGAATCGAAAAATTGAATCAAATCGAAAAGAATCCAATCGAATCGAAAAGAATCGAACTGAATGGAATCAAATTGAAAAGAATCGAATCGAATCGAAAAGAATCGAATCAAATTTAATGGAATCGAAAAGAATCGAATTGAATCGAAAAGAATCGAAATGAAACAAATCAGATCAAATGGAAAAGCATCAAATCGAATTGAAAAGAATCGAATCGAATCGAAATGAATCGAATCAGAAAGACTCGAATCGAAAAGAATCGAATTGAAAAGACTCGAATTGAAACGAATCGATTTGAAACGAAAAGAATCGAATCGAATCGAATCGAATTGAAAGAATCGAATTGAATAGAAAAAAATCGAATAGAAAAGAATCGAACCGAAAAGAAAAGAATCAAATTGAATCAGTCGATTAAATTCTAGTCGAATCGAATCAAAAAGAATGAAATCGAGTCGAATCGAATCGAAAAGAATCGAATCGAATCGAAAAGAATCGAATTGTATCTAATCAAAAAGAATCGAATCGTATCGACTCGAATCGAAAAGAATCCAATTGCATCATCGAATGGAAACTAATCGCATTGAATAGAATCGAAAAGAATCGAATCGAATCAAATCGAAAACAATCAAATTGAATTGATCGAAAAGAATCGAATTGAATCAAATCGAATCGAAATGAAAAGAATCGAATCGATTCAAATAGAAAAGAATCGAATCGAAAAGAATCAAATCGACACGAAAAGAATCGAATCGAATCAAAAAGTATCGAATTGATTCGAAAACATTCGAATCGAAAAGAATCGAAATGAAATGAATCCGATCGAAATGAAAAGAATCTACTCGATTCGAATCCAAAAGGATCGAATCCAAAAGAATCGAATCGAATCCAAAAGAATCGAATTGAATTGAATCAAAAGAAATGAATTGAATTGAATCAAAAAGGAACTAATCGAATCAAATCGAAAAATCTCGAATAGAATCAAATCGAATCAAAAAGAATCGAATAGATTCGAATAAAAAAGAATCGAATTGAGGGATCCCTGGGTGGCGCAGCGGTTTAGCGCCTGCCTTTGGCCCAGGGCGCGATCCTGGAGACCCGGGATCGAATCCCACATCGGGCTCCTGGTGCATGGAGCCTGCTTCTCCCTCTGCCTGTGTCTCTGCCTCTCTGTCTCTCTCTGTGACTATCATAAAAAAAAGAATCGAATTGAATCGCGTTGAAAAAAATCATAAAGAATCAAATCGAAAAGAATCGAATTCCATGTAACGAAAAGTTTCGAATTGAAAAGAATCGAATCGAAACAAAAGAATCGAATCGAATCGACATGAATCAAAAAGAATCGAATCAAAACGAATCGAAAAGAAACAAATCAAGTAGAATCTAAAAGAATCGAATCGAATCAAATCGAAAAAATTCGAATAGAATTGAATCGAAAAGAATCAAACCGAATCGAACCGAAGAGAATCGATTCGAATCAAAATAAAAAGTATCGTATCAAATCGAATCGAAAAGAATCAAATCAAATAGAATCGAAAGAATTGAATCAAATCGAAAAGAATCCAATCGAATCGAAAAGAATCGAACTGAATGGAATCAAATTGAAAAGAATCGAATCGAATCGAAAAGAATCGAATCAAATTTAATGGAATCGAAAAGAATCGAATTGAATCGAAAAGAATCGAAATGAAACAAATCAGATCAAATGGAAAAGCATCAAATCGAATTGAAAAGAATCGAATCGAATCGAAATGAATCGAATCAGAAAGACTCGAATCGAAAAGAATCGAATTGAAAAGACTCGAATTGAAACGAATCGATTTGAAACGAAAAGAATCGAATCGAATCGAATCGAATTGAAAGAATCGAATTGAATAGAAAAAAATCGAATAGAAAAGAATCGAACCGAAAAGAAAAGAATCAAATTCAATCAGTCGATTAAATTCTAGTCGAATCGAATCAAAAAGAATGAAATCGAGTCGAATCGAATCGAAAAGAATCGAATCGAATCGAAAAGAATCGAATTGTATCTAATCAAAAAGAATCGAATCGTATCGACTCGAATCGAAAAGAATCCAATTGCATCATCGAATGGAAACTAATCGCATTGAATAGAATCGAAAAGAATCGAATCGAATCAAATCGAAAACAATCAAATTGAATTGATCGAAAAGAATCGAATTGAATCAAATCGAATCGAAATGAAAAGAATCGAATCGATTCAAATAGAAAAGAATCGAATCGAAAAGAATCAAATCGACACGAAAAGAATCGAATCGAATCAAAAAGTATCGAATTGATTCGAAAACATTCGAATCGAAAAGAATCGAATTGAAATGAATCCGATCGAAATGAAAAGAATCTACTCGATTCGAATCCAAAAGAATCGAATCCAAAAGAATCGAATCGAATCCAAAAGAATCGAATTGAATTGAATCAAAAGAAATGAATTGAATTGAATCAAAAAGGAACTAATCGCATCAAATCGAAAAAACTCGAATAGAATCAAATCGAATCAAAAAGAATCGAATAGATTCGAATAAAAAAGAATCGAATTGAGGGATCCCTGGGTGGCGCAGCGGTTTAGCGCCTGCCTTTGGCCCAGGGCGCGATCCTGGAGACCCGGGATCGAATCCCACATCGGGCTCCTGGTGCATGGAGCCTGCTTCTCCCTCTGCCTGTGTCTCTGCCTCTCTGTCTCTCTCTGTGACTATCATAAAAAAAAGAATCGAATTGAATCGCGTTGAAAAAAATCATAAAGAATCAAATCGAAAAGAATCGAATTCCATGTAACGAAAAGTTTCGAATTGAAAAGAATCGAATCGAAACAAAAGAATCGAATCGAATCGACATGAATCAAAAAGAATCGAATCAAAACGAATCGAAAAGAAACAAATCAAGTAGAATCTAAAAGAATCGAATCGAATCAAATCGAAAAAATTCGAATAGAATTGAATCGAAAAGAATCAAACCGAATCGAACCGAAGAGAATCGATTCGAATCAAAATAAAAAGTATCGTATCAAATCGAATCGAAAAGAATCAAATCAAATAGAATCGAAAGAATTGAATCAAATCGAAAAGAATCCAATCGAATCGAAAAGAATCGAACTGAATGGAATCAAATTGAAAAGAATCGAATCGAATCGAAAAGAATCGAATCAAATTTAATGGAATCGAAAAGAATCGAATTGAATCGAAAAGAATAGAAATGAAACAAATCAGATCAAATGGAAAAGCATCAAATCGAATTGAAAAGAATCGAATCGAATCGAAATGAATCGAATCAGAAAGACTCGAATCGAAAAGAATCGAATTGAAAAGACTCGAATTGAAACGAATCGATTTGAAACGAAAAGAATCGAATCGAATCGAATCGAATTGAAAGAATCGAATTGAATAGAAAAAAATCGAATAGAAAAGAATCGAACCGAAAAGAAAAGAATCAAATTGAATCAGTCGATTAAATTCTAGTCGAATCGAATCAAAAAGAATGAAATCGAGTTGAATCGAATCGAAAAGAATCGAATCGAATCCAAAAGAATCGAATTGTATCTAATCAAAAAGAATCGAATCGTATCGACTCGAATCGAAAAGAATCCAATTGCATCATCGAATGGAAACTAATCGCATTGAATAGAATCGAAAAGAATCGAATCGAATCAAATCGAAAACAATCAAATTGAATTGATCGAAAAGAATCGAATTGAATCAAATCGAATCGAAATGAAAAGAATCGAATCGATTCAAATAGAAAAGAATCGAATCGAAAAGAATCAAATCGACACGAAAAGAATCGAATCGAATCAAAAAGTATCGAATTGATTCGAAAACATTCGAATCGAAAAGAATCGAATTGAAATGAATCCGATCGAAATGAAAAGAATCTACTCGATTCGAATCCAAAAGAATCGAATCCAAAAGAATCGAATCGAATCCAAAAGAATCGAATTGAATTGAATCAAAAGAAATGAATTGAATTGAATCAAAAAGGAACTAATCGAATCAAATCGAAAAATCTCGAAAAGAATCAAATCGAATCAAAAAGAATCGAATAGATTCGAATAAAAAAGAATCGAATGGAGGGATCCCTGGGTGGCGCAGCGGTTTAGCGCCTGCCTTTGGCCCAGGGCGCGATCCTGGAGACCCGGGATCGAATCCCACATCGGGCTCCTGGTGCATGGAGCCTGCTTCTCCCTCTGCCTGTGTCTCTGCCTCTCTGTCTCTCTCTGTGACTATCATAAAAAAAAGAATCGAATTGAATCGCGTTGAAAAAAATCATAAAGAATCAAATCGAAAAGAATCGAATTCCATGTAACGAAAAGATTCGAATTGAAAAGATTCGAATCGAAACAAAAGAATCGAATCGAATCGACATGAATCAAAAAGAATCGAATCAAAACGAATCGAAAAGAAACAAATCAAGTAGAATCTAAAAGAATCGAATCGAATCAAATCGAAAAAATTCGAATAGAATTGAATCGAAAAGAATCAAAACGAATCGAACCGAAGAGAATCGATTCGAATCAAAATAAAAAGTATCGTATCAAATCGAATCGAAAAGAATCAAATCAAATCGAATCGAAAGAATTGAATCAAATCTAAAACAATCGAATCGAATCGAAAAGAATCGGATTGAATGGAATCGAATCGAAAAGAATAGAATAGAATCGAAAGAAATCGAATAGAATCAAATCAAATCAAAAAGAATCGAATTGAATTGATCCTAACCAAAATAAGCGAAATGAATCGACTCGAACCGAAAAAAATCAAATCGAAAAGAATCTAACCTAAACGAAAATAATCGAAATGAATAGAATCGAAAAGAATCGAATTGAATCAAATCGAAAAGAATCGAATGGAATCCAATCGAAAAGAATCAAATTGAATCGATTCGAAAAGAATCGAATTCAATCAAAATGAATCGATTCGAATGGAATAGAAAGGAATAGAATAGAATCGAATCGAAAAGAATCAAATCGAATCGAAAAGAATCGAATCGAAAAGAATTGAATCGAATCGTAAAGAAACGAATCGAACCGAATCAAAAAGAAAACAATCGAATCGAATCAAATACAAAAGAATCGCTTTGAATAGCATAGAATTGAAAAGAATCGAATCAATCGAATTGAAAACAATCGAATCGAAAAGAATCGAATCAAAAAAAGTCGAATCGAAACGAAAACAATCGAATCGAATCGAATCTAAAAGAATCGTATTGAATTGAATCGAGTCGAAAAGACTCGAATCAAAAAGACTCGAATCGAATTGAATCAAATCGAAAAGAATCTCATAGAAACCACTCGAACAGAATCAAATCGAAATGATTCAAAATGAATCGAATAGAATAGAATCGAAAAAATTCGAATAGAATCGAAACGAATCGAAACGAATTGAATCGATTAGAATCGAAATGAAAAGAATCGTATTGAATCGAATCGAAAAGCATCAAATCAAATCGAATCGAAAGAATTGAATCAAATCGAAAAGAATCCAATCGAATCGAAAAGAATCGAACTGAATGGAATCAAATCGAAAAGAATCGAATCGAATCGAAAAGAATCGAATCAAATTTAATGGAATCGAAAAGAATCGAATTGAATCGAAAAGAATAGAAATGAAACAAATCAGATCAAATGGAAAAGCATCAAATCGAATTGAAAAGAATCGAATCGAATCGAAATGAATCGAATCAAAAAGACTCGAATCGAAAAGAATCGAATTGAAAAGAATCGAATCGAATCGAAAAGACTCGAATCGAATTAAAAATATCAAATCGAATCGAATCGCAAAGAAGCGAATTGAAAAGACTCGAATTGAAACGAATCGATTTGAAACGAAAAGAATCGAATCGAATCGAATTGAATAGAAAAAAATCGAATAGAAAAGAATCGAACCGAAAAGAAAAGAATCAAATTGAATCAGTCGATTAAATTCTAGTCGAATCGAATCAAAAAGAATGAAATCGAGTCGAATCGAATCGAAAAGAATCGAATCGAATCGAAAAGAATCGAATTGTGTCTAATCAAAAAGAATCGAAGCGTATCGACTCGAATCGAAAAGAATCCAATTGCATCATCGAATGGAAACTAATCGAATTGAATAGAATCGAAAAGAATCGAATCGAATCAAATCGAAAACAATCAAGTTGAATTGATCGAAAAGAATCGAATTGAATCAAATCGAATCGAAATGAAAAGAATCGAATCGATTCAAATAGAAAAGAATCGAATCGAAAAGAATGAAATCGACACGAAAAGAATCGAATCGAATCAAAAAGATTCGAATTGATTCGAAAACATTCGAATCGAAAAGAATCGAATTGAAATGAATCCGATCGAAATGAAAAGAATCTACTCGATTCGAATCCAAAAGAATCGAATCGAATCCAAAAGAATCGAACTGAATTGAATCAAATGAAATGAAATGAATTGAATCAAAAAGGAACTAATCGAATCAAATCGAAAAAACTCGAATAGAATCAAATCGAATCAAGAAGAATCGAATAGATTCGAATAAAAAAGAATCGAATTGAGGGATCCCTGGGTGGCGCAGCGGTTTAGAGCCTGCCTTTGGCCCAGGGCGCGATCCTGGAGACCCGGGATCGAATCCCACATCGGGCTCCCGGTTATGCAGCCTGCTTCTCCCTCTGCCTGTGTCTCTGCCTCTCTCTCTCTGTGACTAACATAAAAAAAAGAATCGAATTGAATCGCGTTGAAAAAAATCATAAAGAATCAAATCGAAAAGAATCGAATTTCATGTAACGTAAAGATTCGAATTGAAAAGAATCGAATCGAAACAAAAGAATCGAATCGACATGAATCAAAAAGAATCGAATCAAAACGAATCGAAAAGAAACAAATCAAGTAGAATCTAAAAGAATCGAATCGAATCAAATCGAAAAAATTCGAATAGAATTGAATCGAAAAGAATCAAAATGAATCGAATCGAAGAGAATCGATTCGAATCAAAATAAAAAGTATCGTATCAAATCGAATCGAAAAGAATCATATCAAATAGAATCGAAAGAATGGAATCAAATCTAAAACAATCGAATCGAATCGAAAAGAATCGGATTGAATAGAATCGAATCGAAAAGAATAGAATAGAATCGAAAGAAATCGAATAGAATCAAATCAAATCAAAAAGAATCGAATTGAATTGATCCTAACCAAAATAAGCGAAATGAATCGACTCGAACCGAAACAAATCAAATCGAAAAGAATCTAATCTCAACGAAAATAATCGAAATGAATAGAATCGAAAAGAATCGAATTGAATCAAATCGAAAAGAATCGAATGGAATCCGATTGACTGATTTGAATCGAAACAAATTGAATCCAAATCGATTCGAATCGAAACAAATTGATTCGAATCGAAACAAATTGAATCCAGTCGAAAAGAATCTAATTGAATCGAACCGAAAAGAATCGGATTCAATGAAAACAAATCGATTCAAATGGAATACAAAAGAATAGAATCGAATCGAAAAGAATCAAATCGAATCGAAAAGAATCGAATCGAAAATAATTGAATCGAATCGAAAAGAAACGAATCGAACCGAATCAAAAGAAAACAATCGAATCGAATCAAATACAAAAGAATCGCTTTGAATAGCATAGAATTAAAAAGAATCGAATCAATCGAATTGAAAACAATCGAATCGAAAAGAATCGAATCAAAAAAAGTCGAATCGAAACGAAAACAATCGAATCGAATCGAATCTAAAAGAATCGTATTGAATTGAATCGAGTCGAAAAGACTCGAATCAAAAAGACTCGAATCGAATTGAATCAAATCGAAAAGAATCTAATAGAAACCACTCGAACAGAATCAAATCGAAATGATTCAAAATGAATCGAATAGAATAGAATCGAAAAATATCGAATAGAATCGAAACGAATCAAAATGAAATGAATCGAAGAGAATCGATTAGAATCGAAATGAAAAGAATCGTATTGAATCGAATCGAAAAGAATCAAATCAAATCGAATCGAAAGAATTGAATCAAATCGAAAAGAATCCAATCGAATCGAAAAGAATCGAACTGAATGGAATCAAATCGAAAAGAATCGAATGGAATCGAAAAGAATCGAATCAAATTTAATGGAATCGAAAAGATTCGAATTGAATCGAAAAGAATCGAAATGAAACAAATCAGATCAAATGGAAAAGCATCAAATCGAATTGAAAAGAATCGAATCGAATCGAAATGAATCGAATCAAAAAGACTCGAATCGAAAAGAATCGAATTGAAAAGAATCGAATCGAATCGAAAAGACTCGAATCGAATTAAAAATATCAAATGGAATCGAATTGAAAAGACTCGAATTGAAACGAATCGATTTGAAACGAAAAGAATCGAATCGAATCGAATCGAATCGAATTGAAAGAATCGAATTGAATAGAAAAAAATCGAATAGAAAGGAATCGAACCGAAAAGAAAAGAATCAAATTGAATCAGTCGATTAAATTCTAGTCGAATCGAATCAAAAAGAATGAAATCGAGTCGAATCGAATCGAATGGAATCGAAAAGAATCGAATTGTATCTAATCAAAAAGAATCGAATCGTATCGACTCGAATCGAAAAGAATCCAATTGCATCATCGAATGGAAACTAATCGAATTGAATAGAATAGAAAAGAATCGAATCGAATCAAATCGAAAACAATCAAATTGAATTGATCGAAAAGAATCTAATTGAATCAAATCGAATCGAAATGAAAAGAATCGAATCGATTCAAATAGAAAAGAATCGAATCGAAAAGAATCAAATCGACACGAAAAGAATCGAATCGAATCAAAAAGTATCGAATTGATTCGAAAACATTCGAATCGAAAAGAATCGAATTGAAATGAATCCGATCGAAATGAAAAGAATCTACTCGATTCGAATCCAAAAGAATCGAATCCAAAAGAATCGAATCGAATCCAAAAGAATCGAATTGAATTGAATCAAAAGAAATGAATTGAATCAAAAAGGAACTAATCGAATCAAATCGAAAAAACTCGAATAGAATCAAATCGAATCAAAAAGAATCGAATAGATTCGAATAAAAAAGAATCGAATTGAGGGATCCCTGGGTGGCGCAGCGGTTTAGCACCTGCCTTGGGCCAGGGCGCGATCCTGGAGACCCGGGATCGGGCTGCTGGTGCATGGAGCCTGCTTCTACCTCTGCCTGTGTCTCTGCCTCTCTGTCTCTCTCTGTGACTATCATAAAAAAAAGAATCGAATTGAATCGCGTTGAAAAAAATCATAAAGAATCAAATCGAAAAGAATCGAATTCCATGTAACGAAAAGATTCGAATTGAAAAGATTCGAATCGAAACAAAAGAATCGAATCGAATCGACATGAATCAAAAAGAATCGAATCAAAACGAATCGAAAAGAAACAAATCAAGTAGAATCTAAAAGAATCGAATCGAATCAAATCGAAAAAATTCGAATAGAATTGAATCGAAAAGAATCAAAACGAATCGAACCGAAGAGAATCGATTCGAATCAAAATAAATAGGATCGTATCAAATCAAATCGAAAAGAATCATATCAAATAGAATCGAAAGAATGGAATCAAATCTAAAACAATCGAATCGAATCGAAAAGAATCGGATTGAATGGAATCGAATCGAAAAGAATAGAATAGAATCGAAAGAAATCGAATAGAATCAAATCAAATCAAAAAGAATCGAATTGAATTGATCCTAACCAAAATAAGCGAAATGAATCGACTCGAACCGAAAAAAATCAAATCGAAAAGAATCTAATCTCAAGGAAAATCATCGAAATGAATAGAATCGAAAAGAATCGAATTGAATCAAATCGAAAAGAATCGAATGGAATCCAATCGAAAAGAATCAAATTGATTCGAATCGAAACAAATTGAATCCAATCGAAAAGAATCTAATTGAATCGAATCGAAAAGAATCAAATTCAATCAAAACGAATCGATTCGAATGGAATAGAAAGGAATAGAATAGAATCGAATCGAAAAGAATCAAATCGAATCGAAAAGAATCGAATCGAAAAGAATTGAATCGAATCGTAAAGAAACGAATCGAACCGAATCAAAAAGAAAACAATCGAATCGAATCAAATACAAAAGAATCGCTTTGAATAGCATAGAATTGAAAAGAATCGAATCAATCGAATTGAAAACAATCGAATCGAAAAGAATCGAATCAAAAAAAGTCGAATCGAAACGAAAACAATCGAATCGAATCGAATCTAAAAGAATCGTATTGAATTGAATCGAGTCGAAAAGACTCGAATCAAAAAGACTCGAATCGAATTGAATCAAATCGAAAAGAATCTAATAGAAACCACTCGAACAGAATCAAATCGAAATGATTCAAAATGAATCGAATAGAATAGAATCGAAAAAATTCGAATAGAATCGAAACGAATCGAAACGAATTGAATCGATTAGAATCGAAATGAAAAGAATCGTATTGAATCGAATCGAAAAGCATCAAATCAAATCGAATCGAAAGAATTGAATCAAATCGAAAAGAATCCAATCGAATCGAAAAGAATCGAACTGAATGGAATCAAATCGAAAAGAATCGAATCGAATCGAAAAGAATCGAATCAAATTTAATGGAATCGAAAAGAATCGAATTGAATCGAAAAGAATAGAAATGAAACAAATCAGATCAAATGGAAAAGCATCAAATCGAATTGAAAAGAATCGAATCGAATCGAAATGAATCGAATCAAAAAGACTCGAATCGAAAAGAATCGAATTGAAAAGAATCGAATCGAATCGAAAAGACTCGAATCGAATTAAAAATATCAAATCGAATCGAATCGCAAAGAAGCGAATTGAAAAGACTCGAATTGAAACGAATCGATTTGAAACGAAAAGAATCGAATCGAATCGAATTGAATAGAAAAAAATCGAATAGAAAAGAATCGAACCGAAAAGAAAAGAATCAAATTGAATCAGTCGATTAAATTCTAGTCGAATCGAATCAAAAAGAATGAAATCGAGTCGAATCGAATCGAAAAGAATCGAATCGAATCGAAAAGAATCGAATTGTGTCTAATCAAAAAGAATCGAAGCGTATCGACTCGAATCGAAAAGAATCCAATTGCATCATCGAATGGAAACTAATCGAATTGAATAGAATCGAAAAGAATCGAATCGAATCAAATCGAAAACAATCAAGTTGAATTGATCGAAAAGAATCGAATTGAATCAAATCGAATCGAAATGAAAAGAATCGAATCGATTCAAATAGAAAAGAATCGAATCGAAAAGAATGAAATCGACACGAAAAGAATCGAATCGAATCAAAAAGATTCGAATTGATTCGAAAACATTCGAATCGAAAAGAATCGAATTGAAATGAATCCGATCGAAATGAAAAGAATCTACTCGATTCGAATCCAAAAGAATCGAATCGAATCCAAAAGAATCGAACTGAATTGAATCAAATGAAATGAAATGAATTGAATCAAAAAGGAACTAATCGAATCAAATCGAAAAAACTCGAATAGAATCAAATCGAATCAAGAAGAATCGAATAGATTCGAATAAAAAAGAATCGAATTGAGGGATCCCTGGGTGGCGCAGCGGTTTAGAGCCTGCCTTTGGCCCAGGGCGCGATCCTGGAGACCCGGGATCGAATCCCACATCGGGCTCCCGGTTATGCAGCCTGCTTCTCCCTCTGCCTGTGTCTCTGCCTCTCTCTCTCTGTGACTAACATAAAAAAAAGAATCGAATTGAATCGCGTTGAAAAAAATCATAAAGAATCAAATCGAAAAGAATCGAATTTCATGTAACGTAAAGATTCGAATTGAAAAGAATCGAATCGAAACAAAAGAATCGAATCGACATGAATCAAAAAGAATCGATTCAAAACGAATCGAAAAGAAACAAATCAAGTAGAATCTAAAAGAATCGAATCGAATCAAATCGAAAAAATTCGAATAGAATTGAATCGAAAAGAATCAAAATGAATCGAATCGAAGAGAATCGATTCGAATCAAAATAAAAAGTATCGTATCAAATCGAATCGAAAAGAATCATATCAAATAGAATCGAAAGAATGGAATCAAATCTAAAACAATCGAATCGAATCGAAAAGAATCGGATTGAATGGAATCGAATCGAAAAGAATAGAATAGAATCGAAAGAAATCGAATAGAATCAAATCAAATCAAAAAGAATCGAATTGAATTGATCCTAACCAAAATAAGCGAAATGAATCGACTCTAACCGAAACAAATCAAATCGAAAAGAATCTAATCTCAACGAAAATAATCGAAATGAATAGAATCGAAAAGAATCGAATTGAATCAAATCGAAAAGAATCGAATGGAATCCGATTGACTGATTTGAATCGAAACAAATTGAATCCAAATCGATTCGAATCGAAACAAATTGATTCGAATCGAAACAAATTGAATCCAGTCGAAAAGAATCTAATTGAATCGAATCGAAAAGAATCGGATTCAATGAAAACAAATCGATTCAAATGGAATACAAAAGAATAGAATCGAATCGAAAAGAATCAAATCGAATCGAAAAGAATCGAATCGAAAATAATTGAATCGAATCGAAAAGAAACGAATCGAACCGAATCAAAAAGAAAACAATCGAATCGAATCAAATACTAAAGAATCGCTTTGAATAGCATAGAATTAAAAAGAATCGAATCAATCGAATTGAAAACAATCGAATCGAAAAGAATCGAATCAAAAAAAGTCGAATCGAAACGAAAACAATCGAATCGAATCGAATCTAAAAGAATCGTATTGAATTGAATCGAGTCGAAAAGACTCGAATCAAAAAGACTCGAATCGAATTGAATCAAATCGAAAAGAATCTAATAGAAACCACTCGAACGGAATCAAACCGAAATGATTCAAAATGAATAGAATAGAATAGAATCGAAAAATATCGAATAGAATCGAAACGAATCAAAATGAAATGAATCGAAGAGAATCGATTAGAATCGAAATGAAAAGAATCGTATTGAATCGAATCGAAAAGAATCAAATCAAATCGAATCGAAAGAATTGAATCAAATCGAAAAGAATCCAATCGAATCGAAAAGAATCGAACTGAATGGAATCAAATCGAAAAGAATCGAATGGAATCGAAAAGAATCGAATCAAATTTAATGGAATCGAAAAGAATCGAATTGAATCGAAAAGAATCGAAATGAAACAAATCAGATCAAATGGAAAAGCATCAAATCGAATTGAAAAGAATCGAATCGAATCGAAATGAATCGAATCAAAAAGACTCGAATCGAAAAGAATCGAATTGAAAAGAATCGAATCGAATCGAAAAGACTCGAATCGAATTAAAAATATCAAATGGAATCGAATTGAAAAGACTCGAATTGAAACGAATCGATTTGAAACGAAAAGAATCGAATCGAATCGAATCGAATTGAAAGAATCGAATTGAATAGAAAAAAATCGAAGAGAAAAGAATCGAACCGAAAAGAAAAGAATCAAATTGAATCAGTCGATTAAATTCTAGTCGAATCGAATCAAAAAGAATGAAATCGAGTCGAATCGAATCGAAAAGAATCGAATCGAATCGAAAAGAATCGAATTGTATCTAATCAAAAAGAATCGAATCGTATCGACTCGAATCGAAAAGAATCCAATTGCATCATCGAATGGAAACTAATCGCATTGAATAGAATAGAAAAGAATCGAATCGAATCAAATCGAAAACAATCAAATTGAATTGATCGAAAAGAATCTAATTGAATCAAATCGAATCGAAATGAAAAGAATCGAATCGATTCAAATAGAAAAGAATCGAATCGAAAAGAATCAAATCGACACGAAAAGAATCGAATCGAATCAAAAAGTATCGAATTGATTCGAAAACATTCGAATCGAAAAGAATCGAATTGAAATGAATCCGATCGAAATGAAAAGAATCTACTCGATTCGAATCCAAAAGAATCGAATCCAAAAGAATCGAATCGAATCCAAAAGAATCGAATTGAATTGAATCAAAAGAAATGAATTGAATCAAAAAGGAACTAATCGAATCAAATCGAAAAAACTCGAATAGAATCAAATCGAATCAAAAAGAATCGAATAGATTCGAATAAAAAAGAATCGAATGGAGGGATCCCTGGGTGGCGCAGCGGTTTAGCACCTGCCTTGGGCCAGGGCGCGATCCTGGAGACCCGGGATCGGGCTGCTGGTGCATGGAGCCTGCTTCTACCTCTGCCTGTGTCTCTGCCTCTCTGTCTCTCTCTGTGACTATCATAAAAAAAAGAATCGAATTGAATCGCGTTGAAAAAAATCATAAAGAATCAAATCGAAAAGAATCGAATTCCATGTAACGAAAAGATTCGAATTGAAAAGATTCGAATCGAAACAAAAGAATCGAATCGAATCGACATGAATCAAAAAGAATCGAATCAAAACGAATCGAAAAGAAACAAATCAAGTAGAATCTAAAAGAATCGAATCGAATCAAATCGAAAAAATTCGAATAGAATTGAATCGAAAAGAATCAAAACGAATCGAACCGAAGAGAATCGATTCGAATCAAAATAAATAGGATCGTATCAAATCAAATCGAAAAGAATCATATCAAATAGAATCGAAAGAATGGAATCAAATCTAAAACAATCGAATCGAATCGAAAAGAATCGGATTGAATGGAATCGAATCGAAAAGAATAGAATAGAATCGAAAGAAATCGAATAGAATCAAATCAAATCAAAAAGAATCGAATTGAATTGATCCTAACCAAAATAAGCGAAATGAATCGACTCGAACCGAAAAAAATCAAATCGAAAAGAATCTAATCTCAAGGAAAATCATCGAAATGAATAGAATCGAAAAGAATCGAATTGAATCAAATCGAAAAGAATCGAATGGAATCCAATCGAAAAGAATCAAATTGATTCGAATCGAAACAAATTGAATCCAATCGAAAAGAATCTAATTGAATCGAATCGAAAAGAATCAAATTCAATCAAAACGAATCGATTCGAATGGAATAGAAAGGAATAGAATAGAATCGAATCGAAAAGAATCAAATCGAATCGAAAAGAATCGAATCGAAAAGAATTGAATCGAATCGTAAAGAAACGAATCGAACCGAATCAAAAAGAAAACAATCGAATCGAATCAAATACAAAAGAATCGCTTTGAATAGCATAGAATTGAAAAGAATCGAATCAATCGAATTGAAAACAATCGAATCGAAAAGAATCGAATCAAAAAAAGTCGAATCGAAACGAAAACAATCGAATCGAATCGAATCTAAAAGAATCGTATTGAATTGAATCGAGTCGAAAAGACTCGAATCAAAAAGACTCGAATCGAATTGAATCAAATCGAAAAGAATCTAATAGAAACCACTCGAACAGAATCAAATCGAAATGATTCAAAATGAATCGAATAGAATAGAATCGAAAAAATTCGAATAGAATCGAAACGAATCGAAACGAATTGAATCGAAGAGAATCGATTAGAATCGAAATGAAAAGAATCGTATTGAATCGAATCGAAAAGCATCAAATCAAATCGAATCGAAAGAATTGAATCAAATCGAAAAGAATCCAATCGAATCGAAAAGAATCGAACTGAATGGAATCAAATCGAAAAGAATCGAATCGAATCGAAAAGAATCGAATCAAATTTAATGGAATCGAAAAGAATCGAATTGAATCGAAAAGAATAGAAATGAAACAAATCAGATCAAATGGAAAAGCATCAAATCGAATTGAAAAGAATCGAATCGAATCGAAATGAATCGAATCAAAAAGACTCGAATCGAAAAGAATCGAATTGAAAAGAATCGAATCGAATCGAAAAGACTCGAATCGAATTAAAAATATCAAATCGAATCGAATCGCAAAGAAGCGAATTGAAAAGACTCGAATTGAAACGAATCGATTTGAAACGAAAAGAATCGAATCGAATCGAATTGAATAGAAAAAAATCGAATAGAAAAGAATCGAACCGAAAAGAATCAAATTTATTCAGTCGATTAAATTCTAGTCGAATCGAATCAAAAAGAATGAAATCGAGTCGAATCGAATCGAAAAGAATCGAATCGAATCGAAAAGAATCGAATTGTGTCTAATCAAAAAGAATCGAAGCGTATCGACTCGAATCGAAAAGAATCCAATTGCATCATCGAATGGAAACTAATCGAATTGAATAGAATCGAAAAGAATCGAATCGAATCAAATCGAAAACAATCAAGTTGAATTGATCGAAAAGAATCGAATTGAATCAAATCGAATCGAAATGAAAAGAATCGAATCGATTCAAATAGAAAAGAATCGAATCGAAAAGAATGAAATCGACACGAAAAGAATCGAATCGAATCAAAAAGATTCGAATTGATTCGAAAACATTCGAATCGAAAAGAATCGAATTGAAATGAATCCGATCGAAATGAAAAGAATCTACTCGATTCGAATCCAAAAGAATCGAATCGAATCCAAAAGAATCGAACTGAATTGAATCAAATGAAATGAAATGAATTGAATCAAAAAGGAACTAATCGAATCAAATCGAAAAAACTCGAATAGAATCAAATCGAATCAAGAAGAATCGAATAGATTCGAATAAAAAAGAATCGAATTGAGGGATCCCTGGGTGGCGCAGCGGTTTAGAGCCTGCCTTTGGCCCAGGGCGCGATCCTGGAGACCCGGGATCGAATCCCACATCGGGCTCCCGGTTATGCAGCCTGCTTCTCCCTCTGCCTGTGTCTCTGCCTCTCTCTCTCTGTGACTAACATAAAAAAAAGAATCGAATTGAATCGCGTTGAAAAAAATCATAAAGAATCAAATCGAAAAGAATCGAATTTCATGTAACGTAAAGATTCGAATTGAAAAGAATCGAATCGAAACAAAAGAATCGAATCGACATGAATCAAAAAGAATCGATTCAAAACGAATCGAAAAGAAACAAATCAAGTAGAATCTAAAAGAATCGAATCGAATCAAATCGAAAAAATTCGAATAGAATTGAATCGAAAAGAATCAAAATGAATCGAATCGAAGAGAATCGATTCGAATCAAAATAAAAAGTATCGTATCAAATCGAATCGAAAAGAATCATATCAAATAGAATCGAAAGAATGGAATCAAATCTAAAACAATCGAATCGAATCGAAAAGAATCGGATTGAATGGAATCGAATCGAAAAGAATAGAATCGAATCGAAAGAAATCGAATAGAATCAAATCAAATCAAAAAGAATCGAATTGAATTGATCCTAACCAAAATAAGCGAAATGAATCGACTCGAAGCGAAACAAATCAAATCGAAAAGAATCTAATCTCAACGAAAATAATTGAAATGAATAGAATCGAAAAGAATCGAATTGAATCAAATCGAAAAGAATCGAATGGAATCCGATTGACTGATTTGAATCGAAACAAATTGAATCCAAATCGATTCGAATCGAAACAAATTGATTCGAATCGAAACAAATTGAATCCAGTCGAAAAGAATCTAATTGAATCGAATCGAAAAGAATCGGATTCAATGAAAACAAATCGATTCAAATGGAATACAAAAGAATAGAATCGAATCGAAAAGAATCAAATCGAATCGAAAAGAATCGAATCGAAAATAATTGAATCGAATCGAAAAGAAACGAATCGAACCGAATCAAAAAGAAAACAATCGAATCGAATCAAATACTAAAGAATCGCTTTGAATAGCATAGAATTAAAAAGAATCGAATCAATCGAATTGAAAACAATCGAATCGAAAAGAATCGAATCAAAAAAAGTCGAATCGAAACGAAAACAATCGAATCGAATCGAATCTAAAAGAATCGTATTGAATTGAATCGAGTCGAAAAGACTCGAATCAAAAAGACTCGAATCGAATTGAATCAAATCGAAAAGAATCTAATAGAAACCACTCGAACGGAATCAAACCGAAATGATTCAAAATGAATAGAATAGAATAGAATAGAAAAATATCGAATAGAATCGAAACGAATCAAAATGAAATGAATCGAAGAGAATCGATTAGAATCGAAATGAAAAGAATCGTATTGAATCGAATCGAAAAGAATCAAATCAAATCGAATCGAAAGAATTGAATCAAATCGAAAAGAATCCAATCGAATCGAAAAGAATCGAACTGAATGGAATCAAATCGAAAAGAATCGAATGGAATCGAAAAGAATCGAATCAAATTTAATGGAATCGAAAAGAAGCGAATTGAATCGAAAAGAATCGAAATGAAACAAATCAGATCAAATGGAAAAGCATCAAATCGAATTGAAAAGAATCGAATCGAAATGAATCGAATCAAAAAGACTCGAATCGAAAAGAATCGAATTGAAAAGAATCGAATCGAATCGAAAAGACTCGAATCGAATTAAAAATATCAAATGGAATCGAATTGAAAAGACTCGAATTGAAACGAATCGATTTGAAACGAAAAGAATCGAATCGAATCGAATCGAATTGAAAGAATCGAATTGAATAGAAAAAAATCGAAGAGAAAAGAATCGAACCGAAAAGAAAAGAATCAAATTGAATCAGTCGATTAAATTCTAGTCGATTCGAATCAAAAAGAATGAAATCGAGTCGAATCGAATCGAAAAGAATCGAATCGAATCGAAAAGAATCGAATTGTATCTAATCAAAAAGAATCGAATCGTATCGACTCGAATCGAAAAGAATCCAATTGCATCATCGAATGGAAACTAATCGCATTGAATAGAATAGAAAAGAATCGAATCGAATCAAATCGAAAACAATCAAATTGAATTGATCGAAAAGAATCGAATTGAATCAAATCGAATCGAAATGAAAAGAATCGAATCGATTCAAATAGAAAAGAATCGAATCGAAAAGAATCAAATCGACACAAAAAGAATCGAATCGAATCAAAAAGTATCGAATTGATTCGAAAACATTCGAATCGAAAAGAATCGAATTGAAATGAATCCGATCGAAATGAAAAGAATCTACTCGATTCGAATCCAAAAGAATCGAATCCAAAAGAATCGAATCGAATCCAAAAGAATCGAATTGAATTGAATCAAAAGAAATGAATTGAATCAAAAAGGAACTAATCGAATCAAATCGAAAAAACTCGAATAGAATCAAATCGAATCAAAAAGAATCGAATAGATTCGAATAAAAAAGAATCGAATGGAGGGATCCCTGGGTGGCGCAGCGGTTTAGCACCTGCCTTGGGCCAGGGCGCGATCCTGGAGACCCGGGATCGAATGCCACATCGGGCTGCTGGTGCATGGAGCCTGCTTCTCCCTCTGCCTGTGTCTCTGCCTCTCTGTCTCTCTCTGTGACTATCATAAAAAAAAGAATCGAATTGAATCGCGTTGAAAAAAATCATAAAGAATCAAATCGAAAAGAATCGAATTCCATGTAACGAAAAGATTCGAATTGAAAAGATTCGAATCGAAACAAAAGAATCGAATCGAATAGACATGAATCAAAAAGAATCGAATCAAAACGAATCGAAAAGAAACAAATCAAGTAGAATCTAAAAGAATCGAATCGAATCAAATCGAAAAAATTCGAATAGAATTGAATCGAAAAGAATCAAAACGAATCGAACCGAAGAGAATTGATTCGAATCAAAATAAAAAGTATCGTATCAAATCGAATCGAAAAGAATCATATCAAATAGAATCGAAAGAATGGAATCAAATCTAAAACAATCGAATCTAATCGAAAAGAATCGGATTGAATGGAATCGATTCGAAAAGAATAGAATAGAATCGAAAGAAATCGAATAGAATCAAATCAAATCAAAAAGAATCGAATTGAATTGATCCTAACCAAAATAAGCGAAATGAATCGACTCGAACCGAAAAAAATCAAATCGAAAAGAATCTAATCTCAACGAAAATAATCAAAATGAATAGAATCGAAAAGAATCGAATTGAATCAAATCGAAAAGAATCGAATGGAATTCAATCGAAAAGAATCAAATTGATTCGAATCGAAACAAATTGAATCCAATCGAAAAGAATCTAATTGAATCGAATCGAAAAGAATCAAATTCAATCAAAACGAATCGATTCGAATGGAATAGAAAGGAATAGAATAGAATCGAATCGAAAAGAATCAAATCGAATCGAAAAGAATCGAATCGAAAAGAATTGAATCGAATCGTAAAGAAACGAATCGAACCGAATCAAAAAGAAAACAATCGAATCGAATCAAATACAAAAGAATCGCTTTGAATAGCATAGAATTGAAAAGAATCGAATCAATCGAATTGAAAACAATCGAATCGAAAAGAATCGAATCAAAAAAGTCGAATCGAAACGAAAACAATCGAATCGAATCGAATCTAAAAGAATCGTATTGAATTGAATCGAGTCGAAAAGACTCGAATCAAAAAGACTCGAATCGAATTGAATCAAATCGAAAAGAATCTAATAGAAACCACTCGAACAGAATCAAATCGAAATGATTCAAAATGAATCGAATAGAATAGAATCGAAAAAATTCGAATAGAATCGAAACGAATCGAAACGAAATGAATCGAAGAGAATCAATTAGAATCGAAATGAAAAGAATCGTATTGAATCGAATCGAAAAGAATCAAATCAAATCGAATCGAAAAATTGAATCAAATCGAAAAGAATCCAATCGAATCGAAAAGAATGGAACTGAATGGAATCAAATCGAAAAGAATCGAATCGAATCGAAAAGAATCGAATCAAATTTAATGGAATCGAAAAGAATTGAATTGAATCGAAAAGAATCGAAATGAAGCAAATCAGATCAAATGGAAAAGCATCAAATCGAATTGAAAAGAATCGAATCAAATCGAAATGAATCGAATCAGAAAGACTCGAATCGAAATGAATCGAATTGAAAAGAATCGAATCGAATCGAAAAGACTCGAATCGAATTAAAAATATCAAATCGAATCGAATCGCAAAGAATCGAATTGAAAAGACTCGAATTGAAACGATTCGATTTGAAACGAAAAGAATCGAATCGAATCGAATCGAATCGAATTGAAAGAATCGAATTGAATAGAAAAAAATCGAATAGAAAGGAATCGAACCGAAAAGAAAAGAATCAAATTGAATCAGTCGATTAAATTCTAGTCGAATCGAATCAAAAAGAATGAAATCGAGTCGAATCGAATCGAATCGAAAAGAATCGAATTGTATCTAATCAAAAAGAATCGAATCGTATCGACTCGAATCGAAAAGAATTCAATTGCACATTGAATGGAAAGTAATCGAATTGAATAGAATAGAAAAGAATCGAATCGAATCAAATCGAAAACAATCAAATTGAATTGATCGAAAAGAATCGAATTGAATCAAATCGAATCGAAATGAAAAGAATCGAATCGATTCAAATAGAAAAGAATCGAATCGAAAAGAATCAAAGCGACACGAAAAGAATCGAATCGAATCAAAAAGTACCGAATTGATTCGAAAACATTCGAATCGAAAAGAATCGAATTGAAATGAATCCGATCGAAATGAAAAGAATCTACTCGATTCGAATCCAAAAGAATCGAATCCAAAAGAATCGAATCGAATCCAAAAGAATCGAATTGAATTGAATCAAAAGAAATGAATTGAATTGAATCAAAAAGGAACTAATCGAATCAAATCGAAAAAACTCGAATAGAATCAAATCGAATCAAAAAGAATCGAATAGATTCGAATAAAAAAGAATCGAATTGAGGGATCCCTGGGTGGCGCAGCGGTTTAGCGCCTGCCTTTGGCCCAGGGCGCGATCCTGGAGACCCGGGATCGAATCCCACATCGGGCTCCTGGTGCATGGAGCCTGCTTCTCCCTCTGCATGTGTCTCTGCCTCTCTGTCTCTCTCTGTGACTATCATAAAAAAAAGAATCGAATTGAATCGCGTTGAAAAAAATCATAAAGAATCAAATCGAAAAGAATCGAATTCCATGTAACGAAAAGTTTCGAATTGAAAAGAATCGAATCGAAACAAAAGAATCGAATCGAATCGACATGAATCAAAAAGAATCGAATCAAAAAATCGAATCAAAACGAATCGAAAAGAAACAAATCAAGTAGAATCTAAAAGAATCGAATCGAATCAAATCGAAAAAATTCGAATAGAATTGAATCGAAAAGAATCAAAACGAATCGAACCGAAGAGAATCGATTCGAATAAAAATAAAAAGTATCGTATCAAATCGAATCGAAAAGAATCATATCAAATAGAATCGAAAGAATGGAATCAAATCTAAAACAATCGAATCGAATCGAAAAGAATCGCATTGAATGGAATCGAATCGAAAAGAATAGAATAGAATCGAAAGAAATCGAATGGAATCAAATCAAATCAAAAAGAATCGAATTGAATTGATCCTAACCAAAATAAGCGAAATGAATCGACTAGAACCGAAAAAAATCAAATCGAAAAGAATCTAACCTCAACGAAAATAATCGAAATGAATAGAATCGAAAAGAATCGAATTGAATCAAATCGAAAAGAATCGAATGGAATCCAATCGAAAAGAATCAAATTGAATCGATTCGAAAAGAATCGAATTCAATCAAAATGAATCGATTCGAATGGAATAGAAAAGAATAGAATAGAATAGAATCGAAAAGAATCCAATCGAATCGAAAAGAGTTCAATCGAAAAGAATTGAATCTAATCGAAAAGAAACGAATCGAACCGAATCAAAAAAAAAAAACAATCGAATCGTATCAAATACAAAAGAATCGCTTTGAATAGCATAGAATTGAAAAGAATCGAATCAATCGATGAAAACAATCGAATCGAAAAGAATCGAATCAAAAAAAGTCGAATCGAAACGAAAACAATCGAATCGAATCGAATCTAAAAGAATCGTATTGAATTGAATCGAGTCGAAAAGACTCGAATCAAAAAGACTCGAATCGAATTGAATCAAATCGAAAAGAATCTAATAGAAACCGCTCGAACAGAATCAAATCGAAATGATTCAAAATGAATCGAATAGAATAGAATCGAAAAAATTCGAATAGAATCGAAACGAATCGAAACGAAATGAATCGAAGAGAATCGATGAGAATCGAAATGAAAAGAATCGTATTGAATCGAATCGAAAAGAATCAAATCAAATCGAATCGAAAAATTGAATCAAATCGAAAAGAATCCAATCGAATCGAAAAGAATCGAACTGAATGGAATCAAATCGAAAAGAATCGAATGGAATCGAAAAGAATCGAATCAAATTTAATGGAATCGAAAAGAATCGAATTGAATCGAAAAGAATCGAAATGAAACAAATCAGATCAAATGGAAAAGCATCAAATCGAATTGAAAAGAATCGAATCGAATCGAAATGAATCGAATCAGAAAGACTCGAATCGCAAAGAATCGAATTGAAAAGACTCGAATTGAAACGAATCGATTTGAAACGAAAAGAATCGAATCGAATCGAATCGAATTGAAAGAATCGAATTGAATAGAAAAAAATCGAATAGAAAAGAATCGAACCGAAAAGAAAAGAATCAAATTGAATCAGTCGATTGAATTCTAGTCGAATCGAATCAAAAAGAATGAAACGAGTCGAATCGAATCGAAAAGAATCGAATCGAATCGAAAAGAATCGAATTGTATCTAATCAAAAAGAATCGAATCGTATCGACTCGAATCGAAAAGAATCCAATTGCATCATCGAATGGAAACTAATCGAATTGAATAGAATCGAAAAGAATCGAATCGAATCAAATCGAAAACAATCAAATTGAATTGATCGAAAAGAATCGAATTGAATCAAATCGAATCGAAATGAAAAGAATCGAATCGATTCAAATAGAAAAGAATCGCATCGAAAAGAATCGAATCGAATCAAAAAGTATCGAATTGATTCGAAAACATTCGAATCGAAAAGAATCGAATTGAAATGAATCCGATCGAAATGAAAAGAATCTACTCGATTCGAATCCAAAAGAATCGAATCCAAAAGAATCGAATCGAATCCAAAAGAATCGAATTGAATTGAATCAAAAGAAATGAATTGAATTGAATCAAAAAGGAACTAATCGAATCAAATCGAAAAATCTCGAAAAGAATCAAATCGAATCAAAAAGAATCGAATAGATTCGAATAAAAAAGAATCGAATGGAGGGATCCCTGGGTGGCGCAGCGGTTTAGCGCCTGCCTTTGGCCCAGGGCGCGATCCTGGAGACCCGGGATCGAATCCCACATCGGGCTCCCGGTGCATGGAGCCTGCTTCTCCCTCTGCCTGTGTCTCTGCCTCTCTCGCTCTCTCTGTGTGACTATCATAAATAAATAAAAATTTAAAAAAAAAGAAAAGAATCGAATGGAATCCAATCGAAAAGAATCAAATTGATTCGAATCGACACAAATCGAATCCAATCGAAAAGAATCTAGTTGAATCGAATCGAAAAGAATCGAATTCAATCAAAACGAATCGATTCGAATGGAATAGAAAAGAATAGAATAGAATCGAATCGAAAAGAATCAAATCGAATCGAAAAGAATCGAATCGAAAAGAATTGAATCGAATCGAAAAGAAACGAATCGAACCGAATCAAAAAGAAAACAATCGAATCGAATCAAATACAAAAGAATCGCTTTGAATAGCATAGAATTGAAAAGAATCGAATCAATCGAATTGAAAACAATCGAATCGAAAAGAATCGAATCAAAAAAAATTGAATCAAAACGAAAACAATCGAATCGAATCGAATCTAAAAGAATCGTATTGAATTGAATCGAGTCGAAAAGACTCGAATCAAAAAGACTCGAATCGAATTGAATCAAATCGAAAAGAATCTAATAGAAACCACTCGAACGGAATCAAACCGAAATGATTCAAAATGAATAGAATAGAATAGAATCGAAAAAATTCGAATAGAATCGAAACGAATCGAAACGAATTGAATCGAAGAGAATCGATTAGAATCGAAATGAAAAGAATCGTATTGAATCGAATCGAAAAGAATCAAATCAAATCGAATCGAAAGAATTGAATCAAATCGAAAAGAATCCAATCGAATCGAAAAGAATCGAACTGAATGGAATCAAGTCGAAAAGAATCTAATCGAATCAAAAAGAATCGAATCAAATTTAATGGAATCGAATTGAATCTAAAAGAATCGAAATGAAACAAATCAGATCAAATGGAAAAGCATCAAATCGAATTGAAAAGAATCGAATCGAATCGAAATGAATCGAATCAAAAAGACTCGAATTGAAAAGAATCGAATTGAAAAGAATCGAATCGAATCGAAAAGACTCGAATCGTATTAAAAATATCAAATCGAATCGAATCGAAAAGAATCGAATTGAAAAAACTCGAATTGAAACGAATCGATTTGAAACGAAAAGAATCGAATCGAATCGAATCGAATTGAAAGAATCAAATTGAATAGAAAAAAATCGAATAGAAAAGAATCGAACCGAAAAGAAAAGAATCAAATTGAATCAGTCGAGTAATTCTAGTCGAATCGAATCAAAAAGAATGAAATCGAGTCGAATCGAATCGAAAAGAATCGAATCGAAGCGAAAAGAATCGAATTGTATCTAATCAAAAAGAATCGAATCGTATCGACTCGAATCGAAAAGAATCCAATTGCATCATCGAATGGAAACTAATCGAATTGAATAGAATCGAAAAGAATCGAATCGAATCAAATCGAAAACAATCAAATTGAATTGATCCAAAAGAATCGAATTGAATCAAATCGAATCGAAATGAAAAGAATCGAATCGATTCAAATAGAAAAGAATCGAATCGAAAAGAATCAAATCGACACGAAAAGAATCGAATCGAATCAAAAAGTATCGAATTGATTCGAAAACATTCGAATCGAAAAGAATCGAATTGAAATGAATCCGATCGAAATGAAAAGAATCTACTCGATTCGAATCCAAAAGAATCGAATCGAATCCAAAAGAATCGAATTGAATTGAATCAAAAGAAATGAATTGAATTGAATCAAAAAGGAACTAATCGAATCAAATCGAAAAAAAATCGAATAGAATCAAATCGAATCAAAAAGAATCGAATAGATTCGAATAAAAAAGAATCGAATGGAGGGATCCCTGGGTGGCGCAGCAGTTTAGCGCCTGCCTTTGGCCCAGGGCGCGATCCTGGAGACCCGGGATCCAATCCCACATCGGGCTCCTAGTGCATGGAGCCTGCTTCTCCCTCTGCCTGTGTCTCTGCCTCTCTCTCTCTCTCAGTGACTATCATAAAAAAAAGAATCGAATTGAATCGCGTTGAAAAAAATCATAAAGAATCAAATCGAAAAGAATCGAATTCCATGTAACGAAAAGATTCGAATTGAAAAGAATCGAATCGAAACAAAAGAATCGAATCGAATCGACATGAATCAAAAAGAATCGAATCAAAACGAATCGAAAAGAAACAAATCAAGCAGAATCTAAAAGTATCGAATCGAATCAAATCGAAAAAATGCGAATAGAATTGAATCGAAAAGAATCAAAACGAATCGAACCGAAGAGAATCGATTCGAATCAAAATAAAAAGTATCTTATCAAATCGAATCGAAAAGAATCATATCAAATAGAATCGAAAGAATGGAATCAAATCTAAAACAATCGAATCGAATCGAAAAGAATCGGATTGAATGGAATCGAATCGAATAGAATACAATAGAATAGAATCGAAAGAAATCGAATAGAATCAAATCAAATCAAAAAGAATCGAATTGAATTGATCCTAACCAAAATAAGCGAAATGAATCGACTCGAACCGAAAAAAATCAAATCGAAAAGAATCTAATCTCAACGAAAATAATCGAAATGAATAGAATCGAAAAGAATCGAATTGAATCAAATCGAAAAGAATCGAATGGAATCCAATCGAAAAGAATCAAATTGATTTGAATCGAAACAAATTGAATCCAATCGAAAAGAATCTAATTGAATCGAATCAAAAAGAATCGAATTCAATCACAACGAATCGATTCGAATGGAATAGAAAAGAATAGAATAGAATCGAATCGAAAAGAATCAAATCGAATCGAAAAGAAACGAATATAAAAGAATTGAATCGAATCGAAAAGAAACAAATCGAACCGAATCAAAAAGAAAAAAATCGAATCGAATCAAATACAAAAGAACCGCTTTGAATAGCATAGAATTGAAAAGAATCTAATCAATCGAATTGAAAACAAGCGAATCGAAAAGAATCGAATCAAAAAAAGTCGAATCGAAACGAAAACAATCGAGTCGAATCGAATCTAAAAGAATCGTATTGAATTCAATCAAGTCGAAAAGACTCGAATCAAAAAGACTCGAATCGAATTGAATCAAATCGAAAAGAATCTATTAGAAACCACTCGAACAGAATCAAATCGAAATGATTCAAAATGAATCGAATAGAATAGAATCGAAAAAATTCGAATAGAATCGAAACGAATCGAAACGAATTGAATCGAAGAGAATCGATTAGAATCGAAATGAAAAGAATCGTATTGAATCGAATCGAAAAGAATCAAATCAAATCGAATCGAAAAATTGAATCAAATCGAAAAGAATCCAATCGAATCGAAAAGAATCGAACTGAATGGAATCAAATCGAAAAGAATCGAATCGAATCGAAAAGAATCGAATCAAATTTAATGGAATCGAAAAGAATCGAATTGAATCGAAAAGAATCGAAATGAAACAAATCAGATCAAATGGAAAAGCATCAAATCGAATTGAAAAGAATCGAATCGAATCGAAATGAATCGAATCAGAAAGACTCGAATCGCAAAGAATCGAATTGAAAAGACTCGAATTGAAACGAATCGATTTGAAAGGAAAAGAATCGAATCGAATCGAATCGAATTGAAAGAATCGAATTGAATAGAAAAATATCGAATAGAAAAGAATCGAACCGAAAAGAAAAGAATCAAATTGAATCAGTCGATTAAGTTCTAGTCGAATCGAATCAAAAAGCATGAAATGGAGTCGAATCGAATCGAAAAGAATCGAATCGAATCGAAAAGAATCGAATTGTATCTAATCAAAAAGAATCGAATCGTATCGACTCGAATCGAAAAGAATCCAATTGCATCATCGAATGGAAACTAATCGAATTGAATAGAATCGAAAAGAATCGAATCGAATCAAATCGAAAACAATCAAATTGAATTGATCGAAAAGAATCGAATTGAATCAAATCGAATCGAAATGAAAAGAATCGAATCGATTCAAATAGAAAAGAATCGAATCGAAAAGAATCAAATGGACACGAAAAGAATCGAATCGAATCAAAAAGTATCGAATTGATTCGAAAACATTCGAATCGAAAAGAATCGAATTGAAATGAATCCGATCGAAATGAAAAGAATCTACTCGATTCGAATCCAAAAGAATCGAATCGAATCCAAAAGAATCGAATTGAATTGAATCAAAAGAAATGAATTGAATTGAATCAAAAAGGAACTAATCGAATCAAATCGAAAAAAATCGAATAGAATCAAATCGAATCAAAAAGAATCGAATAGATTCGAATAAAAAAGAATCGAATGGAGGGATCCCTGGGTGGCGCAGCAGTTTAGCGCCTGCCTTTGGCCCAGGGCGCGATCCTGGAGACCCGGGATCCAATCCCACATCGGGCTCCTAGTGCATGGAGCCTGCTTCTCCCTCTGCCTGTGTCTCTGCCTCTCTCTCTCTCTCAGTGACTATCATAAAATAAAGAATCGAATTGAATCGCGTTGAAAAAATCATAAAGAATCAAATCGAAAAGAATCGAATTCCATGTAACGAAAAGATTCGAATTGAAAAGAATCGAATCGAAACAAAAGAATCGAATCGAATCGACATGAATCAAAAAGAATCGAATCAAAACGAATCGAAAAGAAACAAATCAAGCAGAATCTAAAAGTATCGAATCGAATCAAATCGAAAAAATGCGAATAGAATTGAATCGAAAAGAATCAAAACGAATCGAACCGAAGAGAATCGATTCGAATCAAAATAAAAAGTATCTTATCAAATCGAATCGAAAAGAATCATATCAAATAGAATCGAAAGAATGGAATCAAATCTAAAACAATCGAATCGAATCAAAAAGAATCGGATTGAATGGAATCGAATCGAATAGAATACAATAGAATAGAATCGAAAGAAATCGAATAGAATCAAATCAAATCAAAAAGAATCGAATTGAATTGATCCTAACCAAAATAAGCGAAATGAATCGACTCGAACCGAAAAAAATCAAATCGAAAAGAATCTAATCTCAACGAAAATAATCGAAATGAATAGAATCGAAAAGAATCGAATTGAATCAAATCGAAAAGAATCGAATGGAATCCAATCGAAAAGAATCAAATTGATTTGAATCGAAACAAATTGAATCCAATCGAAAAGAATCTAATTGAATCGAATCAAAAAGAATCGAATTCAATCACAACGAATCGATTCGAATGGAATAGAAAAGAATAGAATAGAATCGAATCGAAAAGAATCAAATCGAATCGAAAAGAAACGAATATAAAAGAATTGAATCGAATCGAAAAGAAACAAATCGAACCGAATCAAAAAGAAAAAAATCGAATCGAATCAAATACAAAAGAACCGCTTTGAATAGCATAGAATTGAAAAGAATCTAATCAATCGAATTGAAAACAAGCGAATCGAAAAGAATCGAATCAAAAAAAGTCGAATCGAAACGAAAACAATCGAGTCGAATCGAATCTAAAAGAATCGTATTGAATTCAATCAAGTCGAAAAGACTCGAATCAAAAAGACTCGAATCGAATTGAATGAAATCGAAAAGAATCTATTAGAAACCACTCGAACAGAATCAAATCGAAATGATTCAAAATGAATCGAATAGAATAGAATCGAAAAAATTCGAATAGAATCGAAACGAATCGAAACGAATTGAATCGAAGAGAATCGATTAGAATCGAAATGAAAAGAATCGTATTGAATCGAATCGAAAAGAATCAAATCAAATCGAATCGAAAAATTGAATCAAATCGAAAAGAATCCAATCGAATCGAAAAGAATCGAACTGAATGGAATCAAATCGAAAAGAATCGAATGGAATCGAAAAGAATCGAATCAAATTTAATGGAATCGAAAAGAATCGAATTGAATCGAAAAGAATCGAAATGAAACAAATCAGATCAAATGGAAAAGCATCAAATCGAATTGAAAAGAATCGAATCGAATCGAAATGAATCGAATCAGAAAAACTCGAATCGCAAAGAATCGAATTGAAAAGACTCGAATTGAAACGAATCGATTTGAAAGGAAAAGAATCGAATCGAATCGAATCGAATTGAAAGAATCGAATTGAATAGAAAAAAATCGAATAGAAAAGAAACGAACCGAAAAGAAAAGAATCAAATTGAATCAGTCGATTGAATTCTAGTCGAATCGAATCAAAAAGAATGAAACGAGTCGAATCGAATCGAAAAGAATCGAATCGAATCGAAAAGAATCGAATTGTATCTAATCAAAAAGAATCGAATCGTATCGACTCGAATCGAAAAGAATCCAATTGCATCATCGAATGGAAACTAATCGAATTGAATAGAATCGAAAAGAATCGAATCGAATCAAATCGAAAACAATCAAATTGAATTGATCGAAAAGAATCGAATTGAATCAAATCGAATCGAAATGAAAAGAATCGAATCGATTCAAATAGAAAAGAATCGCATCGAAAAGAATCGAATCGAATCAAAAAGTATCGAATTGATTCGAAAACATTCGAATCGAAAAGAATCGAATTGAAATGAATCCGATCGAAATGAAAAGAATCTACTCGATTCGAATCCAAAAGAATCGAATCCAAAAGAATCGAATCGAATCCAAAAGAATCGAATTGAATTGAATCAAAAGAAATGAATTGAATTGAATCAAAAAGGAACTAATCGAATCAAATCGAAAAATCTCGAAAAGAATCAAATCGAATCAAAAAGAATCGAATAGATTCGAATAAAAAAGAATCGAATGGAGGGATCCCTGGGTGGCGCAGCGGTTTAGCGCCTGCCTTTGGCCCAGGGCGCGATCCTGGAGACCCGGGATCGAATCCCACATCGGGCTCCCGGTGCATGGAGCCTGCTTCTCCCTCTGCCTGTGTCTCTGCCTCTCTCGCTCTCTCTGTGTGACTATCATAAATAAATAAAAATTTAAAAAAAAAAGAAAAGAATCGAATGGAATCCAATCGAAAAGAATCAAATTGATTCGAATCGACACAAATCGAATCCAATCGAAAAGAATCTAGTTGAATCGAATCGAAAAGAATCGAATTCAATCAAAACGAATCGATTCGAATGGAATAGAAAAGAATAGAATAGAATCGAATCGAAAAGAATCAAATCGAATCGAAAAGAATCGAATCGAAAAGAATTGAATCGAATCGAAAAGAAACGAATCGAACCGAATCAAAAAGAAAACAATCGAATCGAATCAAATACAAAAGAATCGCTTTGAATAGCATAGAATTGAAAAGAATCGAATCAATCGAATTGAAAACAATCGAATCGAAAAGAATCGAATCAAAAAAAGTTGAATCAAAACGAAAACAATCGAATCGAATCGAATCTAAAAGAATCGTATTGAATTGAATCGAGTCGAAAAGACTCGAATCAAAAAGACTCGAATCGAATTGAATCAAATCGAAAAGAATCTAATAGAAACCACTCGAACGGAATCAAACCGAAATGATTCAAAATGAATAGAATAGAATAGAATCGAAAAAATTCGAATAGAATCGAAACGAATCGAAACGAATTGAATCGAAGAGAATCGATTAGAATCGAAATGAAAAGAATCGTATTGAATCGAATCGAAAAGAATCAAATCAAATCGAATCGAAAGAATTGAATCAAATCGAAAAGAATCCAATCGAATCGAAAAGAATCGAACTGAATGGAATCAAGTCGAAAAGAATCTAATCGAATCAAAAAGAATCGAATCAAATTTAATGGAATCGAATTGAATCTAAAAGAATCGAAATGAAACAAATCAGATCAAATGGAAAAGCATCAAATCGAATTGAAAAGAATCGAATCGAATCGAAATGAATCGAATCCAAAAGACTCGAATTGAAAAGAATCGAATTGAAAAGAATCGAATCGAATCGAAAAGACTCGAATCGTATTAAAAATATCAAATCGAATCGAATCGAAAAGAATCGAATTGAAAAGACTCGAATTGAAACGAATCGATTTGAAACGAAAAGAATCGAATCGAATCGAATCGAATTGAAAGAATCAAATTGAATAGAAAAAAATCGAATAGAAAAGAATCGAACCGAAAAGAAAAGAATCAAATTGAATCAGTCGAGTAATTCTAGTCGAATCGAATCAAAAAGAATGAAATCGAGTCGAATCGAATCGAAAAGAATCGAATCGAAGCGAAAAGAATCGAATTGTATCTAATCAAAAAGAATCGAATCGTATCGACTCGAATCGAAAAGAATCCAATTGCATCATCGAATGGAAACTAATCGAATTGAATAGAATCGAAAAGAATCGAATCGAATCAAATCGAAAACAATCAAATTGAATTGATCGAAAAGAATCGAATTGAATCAAATCGAATCGAAATGAAAAGAATCGAATCGATTCAAATAGAAAAGAATCGAATCGAAAAGAATCAAATCGACACGAAAAGAATCGAATCGAATCAAAAAGTATCGAATTGATTCGAAAACATTCGAATCGAAAAGAATCGAATTGAAATGAATCCGATCGAAATGAAAAGAATCTACTCGATTCGAATCCAAAAGAATCGAATCGAATCCAAAAGAATCGAATTGAATTGAATCAAAAGAAATGAATTGAATTGAATCAAAAAGGAACTAATCGAATCAAATCGAAAAATCTCGAAAAGAATCAAATCGAATCAAAAAGAATCGAATAGATTCGAATAAAAAAGAATCGAATGGAGGGATCCCTGGGTGGCGCAGCGGTTTAGCGCCTGCCTTTGGCCCAGGGCGCGATCCTGGAGACCCGGGATCGAATCCCACATCGGGCTCCTGGTGCATGGAGCCTGCTTCTCCCTCTGCCTGTGTCTCTGCCTCTCTGTCTCTCTCTGTGACTATCATAAAAAAAGAATCGAATTGAATCGCGTTGAAAAAAATCATAAAGAATCAAATCGAAAAGAATCGAATTCCATGTAACGAAAAGATTCGAATTGAAAAGAATCGAATCGAAACAAAAGAATCGAATCGAATCGACATGAATCAAAAAGAATCGAATCAAAACGAATCGAAAAGAAACAAATCAAGTAGAATCTAAAAGAATCGAATCGAATCAAATCGAAAAAATTCGAATAGAATTGAATCGAAAAGAATCAAAACAAATCGAACCGAAGAGAATCGATTCGAATAAAAATAAAAAGTATCGTATCAAATCGAATCGAAAAGAATCCTATCAAATAGAATCGAAAGAATGGAATCAAATCTAAAACAATCGAATCGAATCGAAAAGAATCGGATTGAATGGAATCGAATCGAATAGAATACAATAGAATAGAATCGAAAGAAATCGAATAGAATCAAATCAAATCAAAAAGAATCGAATTGAATTGATCCTAACCAAAATAAGCGAAATGAATCGACTCGAACCGAAAAAAATCAAATCGAAAAGAATCTAATCTCAACGAAAATAATCGAAATGAATAGAATCGAAAAGAATCGAATTGAATCAAATCGAAAAGAATCGAATGGAATCCAATCGAAAAGAATCAAATTGATTTGAATCGAAACAAATTGAATCCAATCGAAAAGAATCTAATTGAATGGAATCAAAAAGAATCGAATTCAATCACAACGAATCGATTCGAATGGAATAGAAAAGAATAGAATAGAATCGAATCGAAAAGAATCAAATCGAATCGAAAAGAAACGAATATAAAAGAATTGAATCGAATCGAAAAGAAACAAATCGAACCGAATCAAAAAGAAAAAAATCGAATCGAATCAAATACAAAAGAACCGCTTTGAATAGCATAGAATTGAAAAGAATCTAATCAATCGAATTGAAAACAAGCGAATCGAAAAGAATCGAATCAAAAAAAGTCGAATCGAAACGAAAACAATCGAGTCGAATCGAATCTAAAAGAATCGTATTGAATTCAATCAAGTCGAAAAGACTCGAATCAAAAAGACTCGAATCGAATTGAATGAAATCGAAAAGAATCTATTAGAAACCACTCGAACAGAATCAAATCGAAATGATTCAAAATGAATCGAATAGAATAGAATCGAAAAAATTCGAATAGAATCGAAACGAATCGAAACGAATTGAATCGAAGAGAATCGATTAGAATCGAAATGAAAAGAATCGTATTGAATCGAATCGAAAAGAATCAAATCAAATCGAATCGAAAAATTGAATCAAATCGAAAAGAATCCAATCGAATCGAAAAGAATCGAACTGAATGGAATCAAATCGAAAAGAATCGAATCGAATCGAAAAGAATCGAATCAAATTTAATGGAATCGAAAAGAATCGAATTGAATCGAAAAGAATCGAAATGAAACAAATCAGATCAAATGGAAAAGCATCAAATCGAATTGAAAAGAATCGAATCGAATCGAAATGAATCGAATCAGAAAGACTCGAATCGCAAAGAATCGAATTGAAAAGACTCGAATTGAAACGAATCGATTTGAAAGGAAAAGAATCGAATCGAATCGAATCGAATTGAAAGAATCGAATTGAATAGAAAAAAATCGAATAGAAAAGAATCGAACCGAAAAGAAAAGAATCAAATTGAATCAGTCGATTAAATTCTAGTCGAATCGAATCAAAAAGAATGAAACGAGTCGAATCGAATCGAAAAGAATCGAATCGAATCGAAAAGAATCGAATTGTATCTAATCAAAAAGAATCGAATCGTATCGACTCGAATCGAAAAGAATCAAATTGCATCATCGAATGGAAACTAATTGAATTGAATAGAATCGAAAAGAATCGAATCGAATCAAATCGAAAACAATCAAATTGAATTGATCGAAAAGAATCGAATTGAATCAAATCGAATCGAAATGAAAAGAATCGAATCGATTCAAATAGAAAAGAATCGCATCGAAAAGAATCGAATCGAATCAAAAAGTATCGAATTGATTCGAAAACATTCGAATCGAAAAGAATCGAATTGAAATGAATCCGATCGAAATGAAAAGAATCTACTCGATTCGAATCCAAAAGAATCGAATCCAAAAGAATCGAATCGAATCCAAAAGAATCGAATTGAATTGAATCAAAAGAAATGAATTGAATTGAATCAAAAAGGAACTAATCGAATCAAATCGAAAAATCTCGAAAAGAATCAAATCGAATCAAAAAGAATCGAATAGATTCGAATAAAAAAGAATCGAATGGAGGGATCCCTGGGTGGCGCAGCGGTTTAGCGCCTGCCTTTGGCCCAGGGCGCGATCCTGGAGACCCGGGATCGAATCCCACATCGGGCTCCTGGTGCATGGAGCCTGCTTCTCCCTCTGCCTGTGTCTCTGCCTCTCTGTCTCTCTCTGTGACTATCATAAAAAAAAGAATCGAATTGAATCGCGTTGAAAAAAATCATAAAGAATCAAATCGAAAAGAATCGAATTCCATGTAACGAAAAGTTTCGAATTGAAAAGAATCGAATCGAAACAAAAAAATCGAATCGAATCGACATGAATCAAAAAGAATCGAATCAAAACGAATCGAAAAGAAACAAATCAAGTAGAATCTAAAAGAATCGAATCGAATCAAATCGAAAAAATTCGAATAGAATTGAATCGAAAAGAATCAAAACGAATCGAACCGAAGAGAATCGATTCGAATCAAAATAAAAAGTATCGTATCAAATCGAATCGAAAAGAATCATATCAAATAGAATCGAAAGAATGGAATCAAATCTAAAACAATCGAATCGAATCGAAAAGAATCGGATTGAATGGAATCGAATCGAAAAGAATAGAATAGAATCGAAAGAAATCGAATAGAATCAAATCAAATAAAAAAGAATCGAATTGAATTGATCCTAACCAAAATAAGCGAAATGAATCGACTCGAACCGAAAAAAATCAAATCGAAAAGAATCTAACCTCAACGAAAATAATCGAAATGAATAGAATCGAAAAGAATCGAATTGAATCAAAACGAAAAGAATCGAATGGAATCCAATCGAAAAGAATCAAATTGAATCGATTCGAAAAGAATCGAATTCAATCAAAATGAATCGATTCGAATGGAATAGAAAAGAATAGAATAGAATAGAATCGAAAAGAATCCAATCGAATCGAAAAGAATCGAATCGAAAAGAATTGAATCTAATCGAAAAGAAACGAATCGAACTGAATCAAAAAAAAAAACAATCGAATCGTATCAAATACAAAAGAATCACTTTGAATAGCATAGAATTGAAAAGAATCGAATCAATCGATGAAAACAATCGAATCGAAAAGAATCGAATCAAAAAAAGTCGAATCGAAACGAAAACAATCGAATCGAATTGAATCTAAAAGAATCGTATTGAATTGAATCGAGTCGAAAAGACTCGAATCAAAAAGAGTCGAATCGAATTGAATCAAATCGAAAAGAATCTAATAGAAACCACTCGAACAGAATCAAATCGAAATGATTCAAAATGAATCGAATAGAATAGAATCGAAAAAAATCGAAACGAATCGAAACGAAATGAAACGAAGAGAATCGATTAGAATCGAAATGAAAAGAATCGTATTGAATCGAATCGAAAAGAATCAAATCAAATCGAATCGAAAAATTGAATCAAATCGAAAAGAATCCAATCGAATCGAAAAGAATCGAACTGAATGGAATCAAATCGAAAAGAATCGAATCGAATCGAAAAGAATCGAATCAAATTTAATGGAATCGAAAAGAATCGAATTGAATCGAAAAGAATCGAAATGAAACAAATCAGATCAAATGGAAAAGCATCAAATCGAATTGAAAAGAATCGAATCGAATCGAAATGAATCGAATCAGAAAGACTCGAATCGCAAAGAATCGAATTGAAAAGACACGAATTGAAACGAATCGATTTGAAACGAAAAGAATCGAATCGAATCGAATCGAATTGAAAGAATCGAATTGAATAGAAAAAAATCGAATAGAAAAGAATCGAACCGAAAAGAAAAGAATCAAATTGAATCAGTCGATTAAATTCTAGTCGAATCGAATCAAAAAGAATGAAATCAAGTCGAATCGAATCGAAAAGAATCGAATCGAATCGAAAAGAATCGAATTGTATCTAATCAAAAAGAATCGAATCGTATCGACTCGAATCGAAAAGAATCCAATTGCATCATCGAATGGAAACTAATCGAATTGAATAGAATCGAAAAGAATCGAATCGAATCAAATCGAAAACAATCAAATTGAATTGATCGAAAAGAATCGAATTGAATCAAATCGAATCGAAATGAAAAGAATCGAATCGATTCAAATAGAAAAGAATCGAATCGAAAAGAATCAAATCGACACGAAAAGAATCGAATCGAATCAAAAAGTATCGAATTGATTCGAAAACATTGGAATCGAAAAGAATCGAATTGAAATGAATCCGATCGAAATGAAAAGAATCTACTCGATTCGAATCCAAAAGAATCGAATCCAAAAGAATCGAATCGAATCCAAAAGAATCGAATTGAATTGAATCAAAAGAAATGAATTGAATTGAATCAAAAAGGAACTAATCGAATCAAATCGAAAAATCTCGAATAGAATCAAATCGAATCAAAAAGAATCGAATAGATTCGAATAAAAAAGAATCGAATTGAGGGATCCCTGGGTGGCGCAGCGGTTTAGCGCCTGCCTTTGGCCCAGGGCGCGATCCTGGAGACCCGGGATCGAATCCCACATCGGGCTCCCGGTGCATGGAGCCTGCTTCTCCCTCTGCCTGTGTCTCTGCCTCTCTCGCTCTCTCTGTGTGACTATCATAAATAAATAAAAATTTAAAAAAAAAAGAAAAGAATCGAATGGAATCCAATCGAAAAGAATCAAATTGATTCGAATCGACACAAATCGAATCCAATCGAAAAGAATCTAGTTGAATCGAATCGAAAAGAATCGAATTCAATCAAAACGAATCGATTCGAATGGAATAGAAAAGAATAGAATAGAATCGAATCGAAAAGAATCAAATCGAATCGAAAAGAATCGAATCGAAAAGAATTGAATCGAATCGAAAAGAAACGAATCGAACCGAATCAAAAAGAAAACAATCGAATCGAATCAAATACAAAAGAATCGCTTTGAATAGCATAGAATTGAAAAGAATCGAATCAATCGAATTGAAAACGATCGAATCGAAAAGAATCGAATCAAAAAAAGTTGAATCAAAACGAAAACAATCGAATCGAATCGAATCTAAAAGAATCGTATTGAATTGAATCGAGTCGAAAAGACTCGAATCAAAAAGACTCGAATCGAATTGAATCAAATCGAAAAGAATCTAATAGAAACCACTCGAACGGAATCAAACCGAAATGATTCAAAATGAATAGAACAGAATAGAATCGAAAAAATTCGAATAGAATCGAAACGAATCGAAACGAATTGAATCGAAGAGAATCGATTAGAATCGAAAAGAATCGTATTGAATCGAATCGAAAAGAATCAAATCAAATCGAATCGAAAGAATTGAATCAAATCGAAAAGAATCCAATCGAATCGAAAAGAATCGAACTGAATGGAATCAAGTCGAAAAGAATCTAATCGAATCAAAAAGAATCGAATCAAATTTAATGGAATCGAATTGAATCTAAAAGAATCGAAATGAAACAAATCAGATCAAATGGAAAAGCATCAAATCGAATTGAAAAGAATCGAATCGAATCGAAATGAATCGAATCAAAAAGACTCGAATTGAAAAGAATCGAATTGAAAAGAATCGAATCGAATCGAAAAGACTCGAATCGTATTAAAAATATCAAATCGAATCGAATCGAAAAGAATCGAATTGAAAAGACTCGAATTGAAACGAATCGATTTGAAACGAAAAGAATCGAATCGAATCGAATCGAATTGAAAGAATCAAATTGAATAGAAAAAAATCGAATAGAAAAGAATCGAACCGAAAAGAAAAGAATCAAATTGAATCAGTCGAGTAATTCTAGTCGAATCGAATCAAAAAGAATGAAATCGAGTCGAATCGAATCGAAAAGAATCGAATCGAAGCGAAAAGAATCGAATTGTATCTAATCAAAAAGAATCGAATCGTATAGACTCGAATCGAAAAGAATCCAATTGCATCATCGAATGGAAACTAATCGAATTGAATAGAATCGAAAAGAATCGAATCGAATCAAATCGAAAACAATCAAATTGAATTGATCGAAAAGAATCGAATTGAATCAAATCGAATCGAAATGAAAAGAATCGAATCGATTCAAATAGAAAAGAATCGAATCGAAAAGAATCAAATGGACACGAAAAGAATCGAATCGAATCAAAAAGTATCGAATTGATTCGAAAACATTCGAATCGAAAAGAATCGAATTGAAATGAATCCGATCGAAATGAAAAGAATCTACTCGATTCGAATCCAAAAGAATCGAATCCAAAAGAATCGAATCGAATCCAAAAGAATCGAATTGAATTGAATCAAAAGAAATGAATTGAATCAAAAAGAAACTAATCGAATCAAATCGAAAAATCTCGAATAGAATCAAATCGAATCAAAAAGAATCGAATAGATTCGAATAAAAAAGAATCGAATTGAGGGATCCCTGGGTGGCGCAGCGGTTTAGCGCCTGCCTTTGGCCCAGGTCGCGATCCTGGAGACCCGGGATCGAATCCCACATCGGGCTCCCGGTGCATGGAGCCTGCTTCTCCCTCTGCCTGTGTCTCTGCCTCTCTCGCTCTCTCTGTGTGACTATCATAAATAAATAAAAATTTTAAAAAAAAAGAAAAGAATCGAATGGAATCCAATCGAAAAGAATCAAATTGATTCGAATCGACACAAATCGAATCCAATCGAAAAGAATCTAGTTGAATCGAATCGAAAAGAATCGAATTCAATCAAAACGAATCGATTCGAATGGAATAGAAAAGAATAGAATAGAATCGAATCGAAAAGAATCAAATCGAATCGAAAAGAATTGAATCGAATCGAAAAGAAACGAATCGAACCGAATCAAAAAGAAAACAATCGAATCGAATCAAATACAAAAGAATCGCTTTGAATAGCATAGAATTGAAAAGAATCGAATCAATCGAATTGAAAACAATCGAATCGAAAAGAATCGAATCAAAAAAAGTTGAATCAAAACGAAAACAATCGAATCGAATCGAATCTAAAAGAATCGTATTGAATTGAATCGAGTCGAAAAGACTCGAATCAAAAAGACTCGAATCGAATTGAATCAAATCGAAAAGAATCTAATAGAAACCACTCGAACGGAATCAAACCGAAATGATTCAAAATGAATAGAATAGAATAGAATCGAAAAAATTCGAATAGAATCGAAACGAATTGAAACGAATTGAATCGAAGAGAATCGATTAGAATCGAAATGAAAAGAATCGTATTGAATCGAATCGAAAAGAATCAAATCAAATCGAATCGAAAGAATTGAATCAAATCGAAAAGAATCCAATCGAATCGAAAAGAATCGAACTGAATGGAATCAAGTCGAAAAGAATCTAATCGAATCAAAAAGAATCGAATCAAATTTAATGGAATCGAATTGAATCTAAAAGAATCGAAATGAAACAAATCAGATCAAATGGAAAAGCATCAAATCGAATTGAAAAGAATCGAATCGAATCGAAATGAATCGAATCCAAAAGACTCGAATTGAAAAGAATCGAATTGAAAAGAATCGAATCGAATCGAAAAGACTCGAATCGTATTAAAAATATCAAATCGAATCGAATCGAAAAGAATCGAATTGAAAAGACTCGAATTGAAACGAATCGATTTGAAACGAAAAGAATCGAATCGAATCGAATCGAATTGAAAGAATCAAATTGAATAGAAAAAAATCGAATAGAAAAGAATCGAACCGAAAAGAAAAGAATCAAATTGAATCAGTCGAGTAATTCTAGTCGAATCGAATCAAAAAGAATGAAATCGAGTCGAATCGAATCGAAAAGAATCGAATCGAAGCGAAAAGAATCGAATTGTATCTAATCAAAAAGAATCGAATCGTATCGACTCGAATCGAAAAGAATCCAATTGCATCATCGAATGGAAACTAATCGAATTGAATAGAATCGAAAAGAATCGAATCGAATCAAATCGAAAACAATCAAATTGAATTGATCGAAAAGAATCGAATTGAATCAAATCGAATCGAAATGAAAAGAATCGAATCGATTCAAATAGAAAAGAATCGAATCGAAAAGAATCAAATCGACACGAAAAGAATCGAATCGAATCAAAAAGTATCGAATTGATTCGAAAACATTCGAATCGAAAAGAATCGAATTGAAATGAATCCGATCGAAATGAAAAGAATCTACTCGATTCGAATCCAAAAGAATCGAATCGAATCCAAAAGAATCGAATTGAATTGAATCAAAAGAAATGAATTGAATTGAATCAAAAAGGAACTAATCGAATCAAATCGAAAAAAATCGAATAGAATCAAATCGAATCAAAAAGAATCGAATAGATTCGAATAAAAAAGAATCGAATGGAGGGATCCCTGGGTGGCGCAGCAGTTTAGCGCCTGCCTTTGGCCCAGGGCGCGATCCTGGAGAACCGGGATCCAATCCCACATCGGGCTCCTAGTGCATGGAGCCTGCTTCTCCCTCTGCCTGTGTCTCTGCCTCTCTCTCTCTCTCAGTGACTATCATAAAATAAAGAATCGAATTGAATCGCGTTGAAAAAATCATAAAGAATCAAATCGAAAAGAATCGAATTCCATGTAACGAAAAGATTCGAATTGAAAAGAATCGAATCGAAACAAAAGAATCGAATCGAATCGACATGAATCAAAAAGAATCGAATCAAAACGAATCGAAAAGAAACAAATCAAGCAGAATCTAAAAGTATCGAATCGAATCAAATCGAAAAAATGCGAATAGAATTGAATCGAAAAGAATCAAACCGAATCGAACCGAAGAGAATCGATTCGAATCAAAATAAAAAGTATCTTATCAAATCAAATCGAAAAGAATCATATCAAATAGAATCGAAAGAATGGAATCAAATCTAAAACAATCGAATCGAATCAAAAAGAATCGGATTGAATGGAATCGAATCGAATAGAATACAATAGAATAGAATCGAAAGAAATCGAATAGAATCAAATCAAATCAAAAAGAATCGAATTGAATTGATCCTAACCAAAATAAGCGAAATGAATCGACTCGAACCGAAAAAAGTCAAATCGAAAAGAATCTAATCTCAACGAAAATAATCGAAATGAATAGAATCGAAAAGAATCGAATTGAATCAAATCGAAAAGAATCGAATGGAATCCAATCGAAAAGAATCAAATTGAATCGATTCGAAAAGAATCGAATTCAATCAAAATGAATCGATTCGAATGGAATAGAAAAGAATAGAATAGAATAGAATCGAAAAGAATCCAATCGAATCGAAAAGAATTGAATCTAATCGAAAAGAAACGAATCGAACCGAATCAAAAAAAAAAACAATCGAATCGTATCAAATACAAAAGAATCACTTTGAATAGAATAGAATTGAAAAGAATCGAATCAAACGATGAAAACAATCGAATCGAAAAGAATCGAATCAAAAAAAGTCGAATCGAAACGAAAACAATCGAATCGAATTGAATCTAAAAGAATCGTATTGAATTGAATCGAGTCGAAAAGACTCGAATCAAAAAGACTCGAATCGAATTGAATGAAATCGAAAAGAATCTATTAGAAACCACTCGAACAGAATCAAATCGAAATGATTCAAAATGAATCGAATAGAATAGAATCGAAAAAATTCGAATAGAATCGAAACGAATCGAAACGAATTGAATCGAAGAGAATCGATTAGAATCGAAATGAAAAGAATCGTATTGAATCGAATCGAAAAGAATCAAATCAAATCGAATCGAAAAATTGAATCAAATCGAAAAGAATCCAATCGAATCGAAAAGAATCGAACTGAATGGAATCAAATCGAAAAGAATCGAATCGAATCGAAAAGAATCGAATCAAATTTAATGGAATCGAAAAGAATCGAATTGAATCGAAAAGAATCGAAATGAAACAAATCAGATCAAATGGAAAAGCATCAAATCGAATTGAAAAGAATCGAATCGAATCGAAATGAATCGAATCAGAAAGACTCGAATCGCAAAGAATCGAATTGAAAAGACTCGAATTGAAACGAATCGATTTGAAACGAAAAGAATCGAATCGAATCGAATCGAATTGAAAGAATCGAATTGAATAGAAAAAAATCGAATAGAAAAGAATCGAACCGAAAAGAAAAGAATCAAATTGAATCAGTCGATTAAATTCTAGTCGAATCGAATCAAAAAGAATGAAACGAGTCGAATCGAATCGAAAAGAATCGAATCGAATCGAAAAGAATCGAATTGTATCTAATCAAAAAGAATCGAATCGTATCGACTCGAATCGAAAAGAATCCAATTGCATCATCGAATGGAAACTAATCGAATTGAATAGAATCGAAAAGAATCGAATCGAATCAAATCGAAAACAATCAAATTGAATTGATCGAAAAGAATCGAATTGAATCAAATCGAATCGAAATGAAAAGAATCGAATCGATTCAAATAGAAAAGAATCGCATCGAAAAGAATCGAATCGAATCAAAAAGTATCGAATTGATTCGAAAACATTCGAATCGAAAAGAATCGAATTGAAATGAATCCGATCGAAATGAAAAGAATCTACTCGATTCGAATCCAAAAGAATCGAATCCAAAAGAATCGAATCGAATCCAAAAGAATCGAATTGAATTGAATCAAAAGAAATGAATTGAATTGAATCAAAAAGGAACTAATCGAATCAAATCGAAAAATCTCGAAAAGAATCAAATCGAATCAAAAAGAATCGAATAGATTCGAATAAAAAAGAATCGAATGGAGGGATCCCTGGGTGGCGCAGCGGTTTAGCGCCTGCCTTTGGCCCAGGGCGCGATCCTGGAGACCCGGGATCGAATCCCACATCGGGCTTCCGGTGCATGGAGCCTGCTTCTCCCTCTGCCTGTGTCTCTGCCTCTCTGTCTCTCTCTGTGACTATCATAAAAAAAAGAATCGAATTGAATCGCGTTGAAAAAAATCATAAAGAATCAAATCGAAAAGAATCGAATTCCATGTAACGAAAAGTTTCGAATTGAAAAGAATCGAATCGAAACAAAAGAATCGAATCGAATCGACATGAATCAAAAAGAATCGAATCAAAACGAATCGAAAAGAAACAAATCAAGTAGAATCTAAAAGAATCGAATCGAATCAAATCGAAAAAATTCGAATAGAATTGAATCGAAAAGAATCAAAACGAATCGAACCGAAGAGAATCGATTCGAATCAAAATAAAAAGTATCGTATCAAATCGAATCGAAAAGAATCATATCAAATAGAATCGAAAGAATGGAATCAAATCTAAAACAATCGAATCGAATCGAAAAGAATCGGATTGAATGGAATCGAATCGAAAAGAATAGAATAGAATCGAAAGAAATCGAATAGAATCAAATCAAATCAAAAAGAATCGAATTGAATTGATCCTAACCAAAAGAAGCGAAATGAATCGACTCGAACCGAAAAAAATCAAATCGAAAAGAATCTAACCTCAACGAAAATAATCGAAATGAATAGAATCGAAAAGAATCGAATTGAATCAAATCGAAAAGAATCGAATGGAATCCAATCGAAAAGAATCAAATTGAATCGATTCGAAAAGAATCGAATTCAATCAAAATGAATCGATTCGAATGGAATAGAAAAGAATAGAATAGAATAGAATCGAAAAGAATCCAATCGAATCGAAAAGAATTGAATCTAATCGAAAAGAAACGAATCGAACCGAATCAAAAAAAAAAACAATCGAATCGTATCAAATACAAAAGAATCACTTTGAATAGAATAGAATTGAAAAGAATCGAATCAAACGATGAAAACAATCGAATCGAAAAGAATCGAATCAAAAAAAGTCGAATCGAAACGAAAACAATCGAATCGAATTGAATCTAAAAGAATCGTATTGAATTGAATCGAGTCGAAAAGACTCGAATCAAAAAGACTCGAATCGAATTGAATGAAATCGAAAAGAATCTATTAGAAACCACTCGAACAGAATCAAATCGAAATGATTCAAAATGAATCGAATAGAATAGAATCGAAAAAATTCGAATAGAATCGAAACGAATCGAAACGAATTGAATCGAAGAGAATCGATTAGAATCGAAATGAAAAGAATCGTATTGAATCGAATCGAAAAGAATCAAATCAAATCGAATCGAAAAATTGAATCAAATCGAAAAGAATCCAATCGAATCGAAAAGAATCGAACTGAATGGAATCAAATCGAAAAGAATCGAATCGAATCGAAAAGAATCGAATCAAATTTAATGGAATCGAAAAGAATCGAATTGAATCGAAAAGAATCGAAATGAAACAAATCAGATCAAATGGAAAAGCATCAAATCGAATTGAAAAGAATCGAATCGAATCGAAATGAATCGAATCAGAAAGACTCGAATCGCAAAGAATCGAATTGAAAAGACTCGAATTGAAACGAATCGATTTGAAACGAAAAGAATCGAATCGAATCGAATCGAATTGAAAGAATCGAATTGAATAGAAAAAAATCGAATAGAAAAGAATCGAACCGAAAAGAAAAGAATCAAATTGAATCAGTCGATTAAATTCTAGTCGAATCGAATCAAAAAGAATGAAACGAGTCGAATCGAATCGAAAAGAATCGAATCGAATCGAAAAGAATCGAATTGTATCTAATCAAAAAGAATCGAATCGTATCGACTCGAATCGAAAAGAATCCAATTGCATCATCGAATGGAAACTAATCGCATTGAATAGAATCGAAAAGAATCGAATCGAATCAAATCGAAAACAATCAAATTGAATTGATCGAAAAGAATCGAATTGAATCAAATCGAATCGAAATGAAAAGAATCGAATCGATTCAAATAGAAAAGAATCGCATCGAAAAGAATCGAATCGAATCAAAAAGTATCGAATTGATTCGAAAACATTCGAATCGAAAAGAATCGAATTGAAATGAATCCGATCGAAATGAAAAGAATCTACTCGATTCGAATCCAAAAGAATCGAATCCAAAAGAATCGAATCGAATCCAAAAGAATCGAATTGAATTGAATCAAAAGAAATGAATTGAATTGAATCAAAAAGGAACTAATCGAATCAAATCGAAAAATCTCGAAAAGAATCAAATCGAATCAAAAAGAATCGAATAGATTCGAATAAAAAAGAATCGAATGGAGGGATCCCTGGGTGGCGCAGCGGTTTAGCGCCTGCCTTTGGCCCAGGGCGCGATCCTGGAGACCCGGGATCGAATCCCACATCGGGCTCCTGGTGCATGGAGCCTGCTTCTCCCTCTGCCTGTGTCTCTGCCTCTCTGTCTCTCTCTGTGACTATCATAAAAAAAAGAATCGAATTGAATCGCGTTGAAAAAAATCATAAAGAATCAAATCGAAAAGAATCGAATTCCATGTAACGAAAAGTTTCGAATTGAAAAGAATCGAATCGAAACAAAAGAATCGAATCGAATCGACATGAATCAAAAAGAATCGAATCAAAACGAATCGAAAAGAAACAAATCAAGTAGAATCTAAAAGAATCGAATCGAATCAAATCGAAAAAATTCGAATAGAATTGAATCGAAAAGAATCAAAACGAATCGAACCGAAGAGAATCGATTCGAATCAAAATAAAAAGTATCGTATCAAATCGAATCGAAAAGAATCATATCAAATAGAATCGAAAGAATGGAATCAAATCTAAAACAATCGAATCGAATCGAAAAGAATCGGATTGAATGGAATCGAATCGAAAAGAATAGAATAGAATCGAAAGAAATCGAATAGAATCAAATCAAATCAAAAAGAATCGAATTGAATTGATCCTAACCAAAATAAGCGAAATGAATCGACTCGAACCGAAAAAAATCAAATCGAAAAGAATCTAACCTCAACGAAAATAATCGAAATGAATAGAATCGAAAAGAATCGAATTGAATCAAATCGAAAAGAATCGAATGGAATCCAATCGAAAAGAATCAAATTGAATCGATTCGAAAAGAATCGAATTCAATCAAAATGAATCGATTCGAATGGAATAGAAAAGAATAGAATAGAATAGAATCGAAAAGAATCCAATCGAATCGAAAAGAATTGAATCTAATCGAAAAGAAACGAATCGAACCGAATCAAAAAAAAAAACAATCGAATCGTATCAAATACAAAAGAATCACTTTGAATAGAATAGAATTGAAAAGAATCGAATCAAACGATGAAAACAATCGAATCGAAAAGAATCGAATCAAAAAAAGTCGAATCGAAACGAAAACAATCGAATCGAATTGAATCTAAAAGAATCGTATTGAATTGAATCGAGTCGAAAAGACTCGAATCAAAAAGACTCGAATCGAATTGAATGAAATCGAAAAGAATCTATTAGAAACCACTCGAACAGAATCAAATCGAAATGATTCAAAATGAATCGAATAGAATAGAATCGAAAAAATTCGAATAGAATCGAAACGAATCGAAACGAATTGAATCGAAGAGAATCGATTAGAATCGAAATGAAAAGAATCGTATTGAATCGAATCGAAAAGAATCAAATCAAATCGAATCGAAAAATTGAATCAAATCGAAAAGAATCCAATCGAATCGAAAAGAATCGAACTGAATGGAATCAAATCGAAAAGAATCGAATCGAATCGAAAAGAATCGAATCAAATTTAATGGAATCGAAAAGAATCGAATTGAATCGAAAAGAATCGAAATGAAACAAATCAGATCAAATGGAAAAGCATCAAATCGAATTGAAAAGAATCGAATCGAATCGAAATGAATCGAATCAGAAAGACTCGAATCGCAAAGAATCGAATTGAAAAGACTCGAATTGAAACGAATCGATTTGAAACGAAAAGAATCGAATCGAATCGAATCGAATTGAAAGAATCGAATTGAATAGAAAAAAATCGAATAGAAAAGAATCGAACCGAAAAGAAAAGAATCAAATTGAATCAGTCGATTAAATTCTAGTCGAATCGAATCAAAAAGAATGAAACGAGTCGAATCGAATCGAAAAGAATCGAATCGAATCGAAAAGAATCGAATTGTATCTAATCAAAAAGAATCGAATCGTATCGACTCGAATCGAAAAGAATCCAATTGCATCATCGAATGGAAACTAATCGAATTGAATAGAATCGAAAAGAATCGAATCGAATCAAATCGAAAAAAATCAAATTGAATTGATCGAAAAGAATCGAATTGAATCAAATCGAATCGAAATGAAAAGAATCGAATCGATTCAAATAGAAAAGAATCGAATCGAAAAGAATCAAATCGACACGAAAAGAATCGAATCGAATCAAAAAGTATCGAATTGATTCGAAAACATTCGAATCGAAAAGAATCGAATTGAAATGAATCCGATCGAAATGAAAAGAATCTACTCGATTCGAATCCAAAAGAATCGAATCCAAAAGAATCGAATCGAATCCAAAAGAATCGAATTGAATTGAATCAAAAGAAATGAATTGAATCAAAAAGAAACTAATCGAATCAAATCGAAAAATCTCGAATAGAATCAAATCGAATCAAAAAGAATCGAATAGATTCGAATAAAAAAGAATCGAATTGAGGGATCCCTGGGTGGCGCAGCGGTTTAGCGCCTGCCTTTGGCCCAGGGCGCGATCCTGGAGACCCGGGATCGAATCCCACATCGGGCTCCCGGTGCATGGAGCCTGCTTCTCCCTCTGCCTGTGTCTCTGCCTCTCTCGCTCTCTCTGTGTGACTATCATAAATAAATAAAAATTTAAAAAAAAAAGAAAAGAATCGAATGGAATCCAATCGAAAAGAATCAAATTGATTCGAATCGACACAAATCGAATCCAATCGAAAAGAATCTAGTTGAATCGAATCGAAAAGAATCGAATTCAATCAAAACGAATCGATTCGAATGGAATAGAAAAGAATAGAATAGAATCGAATCGAAAAGAATCAAATCGAATCGAAAAGAATTGAATCGAATCGAAAAGAAACGAATCGAACCGAATCAAAAAGAAAACAATCGAATCGAATCAAATACAAAAGAATCGCTTTGAATAGCATAGAATTGAAAAGAATCGAATCAATCGAATTGAAAACAATCGAATCGAAAAGAATCGAATCAAAAAAAGTTGAATCAAAACGAAAACAATCGAATCGAATCGAATCTAAAAGAATCGTATTGAATTGAATCGAGTCGAAAAGACTCGAATCAAAAAGACTCGAATCGAATTGAATCAAATCGAAAAGAATCTAATAGAAACCACTCGAACGGAATCAAACCGAAATGATTCAAAATGAATAGAATAGAATAGAATCGAAAAAATTCGAATAGAATCGAAACGAATTGAAACGAATTGAATCGAAGAGAATCGATTAGAATCGAAATGAAAAGAATCGTATTGAATCGAATCGAAAAGAATCAAATCAAATCGAATCGAAAGAATTGAATCAAATCGAAAAGAATCCAATCGAATCGAAAAGAATCGAACTGAATGGAATCAAGTCGAAAAGAATCTAATCGAATCAAAAAGAATCGAATCAAATTTAATGGAATCGAATTGAATCTAAAAGAATCGAAATGAAACAAATCAGATCAAATGGAAAAGCATCAAATCGAATTGAAAAGAATCGAATCGAATCGAAATGAATCGAATCCAAAAGACTCGAATTGAAAAGAATCGAATTGAAAAGAATCGAATCGAATCGAAAAGACTCGAATCGTATTAAAAATATCAAATCGAATCGAATCGAAAAGAATCGAATTGAAAAAACTCGAATTGAAACGAATCGATTTGAAACGAAAAGAATCGAATCGAATCGAATCGAATTGAAAGAATCAAATTGAATAGAAAAAAATCGAATAGAAAAGAATCGAACCGAAAAGAAAAGAATCAAATTGAATCAGTCGAGTAATTCTAGTCGAATCGAATCAAAAAGAATGAAATCGAGTCGAATCGAATCGAAAAGAATCGAATCGAAGCAAAAAGAATCGAATTGTATCTAATCAAAAAGAATCGAATCGTATCGACTCGAATCGAAAAGAATCCAATTGCATCATCGAATGGAAACTAATCGAATTGAATAGAATCGAAAAGAATCGAATCGAATCAAATCGAAAACAATCAAATTGAATTGATCGAAAAGAATCGAATTGAATCAAATCGAATCGAAATGAAAAGAATCGAATCGATTCAAATAGAAAAGAATCGAATCGAAAAGAATCAAATCGACACGAAAAGAATCGAATCGAATCAAAAAGTATCGAATTGATTCGAAAACATTCGAATCGAAAAGAATCGAATTGAAATGAATCCGATCGAAATGAAAAGAATCTACTCGATTCGAATCCAAAAGAATCGAATCGAATCCAAAAGAATCGAATTGAATTGAATCAAAAGAAATGAATTGAATTGAATCAAAAAGGAACTAATCGAATCAAATCGAAAAAAATCGAATAGAATCAAATCGAATCAAAAAGAATCGAATAGATTCGAATAAAAAAGAATCGAATGGAGGGATCCCTGGGTGGCGCAGCAGTTTAGCGCCTGCCTTTGGCCCAGGGCGCGATCCTGGAGAACCGGGATCCAATCCCACATCGGGCTCCTAGTGCATGGAGCCTGCTTCTCCCTCTGCCTGTGTCTCTGCCTCTCTCTCTCTCTCAGTGACTATCATAAAATAAAGAATCGAATTGAATCGCGTTGAAAAAATCATAAAGAATCAAATCGAAAAGAATCGAATTCCATGTAACGAAAAGATTCGAATTGAAAAGAATCGAATCGAAACAAAAGAATCGAATCGAATCGACATGAATCAAAAAGAATCGAATCAAAACGAATCGAAAAGAAACAAATCAAGCAGAATCTAAAAGTATCGAATCGAATCAAATCGAAAAAATGCGAATAGAATTGAATCGAAAAGAATCAAAACGAATCGAACCGAAGAGAATCGATTCGAATCAAAATAAAAAGTATCTTATCAAATCAAATCGAAAAGAATCATATCAAATAGAATCGAAAGAATGGAATCAAATCTAAAACAATCGAATCGAATCAAAAAGAATCGGATTGAATGGAATCGAATCGAATAGAATACAATAGAATAGAATCGAAAGAAATCGAATAGAATCAAATCAAATCAAAAAGAATCGAATTGAATTGATCCTAACCAAAATAAGCGAAATGAATCGACTCGAACCGAAAAAAATCAAATCGAAAAGAATCTAACCTCAACGAAAATAATCGAAATGAATAGAATCGAAAAGAATCGAATTGAATCAAATCGAAAAGAATCGAATGGAATCCAATCGAAAAGAATCAAATTGAATCGATTCGAAAAGAATCGAATTCAATCAAAATGAATCGATTCGAATGGAATATAAAAGAATAGAATAGAATAGAATCGAAAAGAATCCAATCGAATCGAAAAGAATCGAATCGAAAAGAATTGAATCTAATCGAAAAGAAACGAATCGAACCGAATCAAAAAAAAAAACAATCGAATCGTATCAAATACAAAAGAATCACTTTGAATAGCATAGAATTGAAAAGAATCGAATCAATCGATGAAAACAATCGAATCGAAAAGAATCGAATCAAAAATAGTCGAATCGAAACGAAAACAATCGAATCGAATCGAATCTAAAAGAATCGTATTGAATTGAATCGAGTCGAAAAGACTCGAATCAAAAAGACTCGAATCGAATTGAATCAAATCGAAAAGAATCTAATAGAAACCACTCGAACAGAATCAAATCGAAATGATTCAAAATGAATCGAATCGAATAGAATCGAAAAAAATCGAAACGAATCGAAAGGAAATGAAACGAAGAGAATCGATTAGAATCGAAATGAAAAGAATCGTATTGAATCGAATCGAAAAGAATCAAATCAAATCGAATCGAAAAATTGAATCAAATCGAAAAGAATCCAATCGAATCGAAAAGAATCGAACTGAATGGAATCAAATCGAAAAGAATCGAATCGAATCGAAAAGAATCGAATCAAATTTAATGGAATCGAAAAGAATCGAATTGAATCGAAAAGAATCGAAATGAAACAAATCAGATCAAATGGAAAAGCATCAAATCGAATTGAAAAGAATCGAATCGAATCGAAATGAATCGAATCAGAAAGACTCGAATCGAAAAGAATCGAATTGAAAAGACTCGAATTGAAACGAATCGATTTGAAACGAAAAGAATCGAATCGAATCGAATCGAATTGAAAGAATCGAATTGAATAGAAAAAAATCGAATAGAAAAGAATCGAACCGAAAAGAAAAGAATCAAATTGAATCAGTCGATTAAATTCTAGTCGAATCGAATCAAAAAGAATGAAATCGAGTCGAATCGAATCGAAAAGAATCGAATCGAATCGAAAAGAATCGAATTGTATCTAATCAAAAAGAATCGAATCGTATAGACTCGAATCGAAAAGAATCCAATTGCATCATCGAATGGAAACTAATCGAATTGAATAGAATCGAAAAGAATCGAATCGAATCAAATCGAAAACAATCAAATTGAATTGATCGAAAAGAATCGAATTGAATCAAATCGAATCGAAATGAAAAGAATCGAATCGATTCAAATAGAAAAGAATCGAATCGAAAAGAATCAAATGGACACGAAAAGAATCGAATCGAATCAAAAAGTATCGAATTGATTCGAAAACATTCGAATCGAAAAGAATCGAATTGAAATGAATCCGATCGAAATGAAAAGAATCTACTCGATTCGAATCCAAAAGAATCGAATCCAAAAGAATCGAATCGAATCCAAAAGAATCGAATTGAATTGAATCAAAAGAAATGAATTGAATTGAATCAAAAAGGAACTAATCGAATCAAATCGAAAAATCTCGAATAGAATCAAATCGAATCAAAAAGAATCGAATAGATTCGAATAAAAAAGAATCGAATTGAGGGATCCCTGGGTGGCGCAGCGGTTTAGCGCCTGCAATTGGCCCAGGTCGCGATCCTGGAGACCCGGGATCGAATCCCACATCGGGCTCCCGGTGCATGGAGCCTGCTTCTCTCTCTGCCTGTGTCTCTGCCTCTCTCGCTCTCTCTGTGTGACTATCATAAATAAATAAAAATTTAAAAAAAAAAGAAAAGAATCGAATGGAATCCAATCGAAAAGAATCAAATTGATTCGAATCGACACAAATCGAATCCAATCGAAAAGAATCTAGTTGAATCGAATCGAAAAGAATCGAATTCAATCAAAACGAATCGATTCGAATGGAATAGAAAAGAATAGAATAGAATCGAATCGAAAAGAATCAAATCGAATCGAAAAGAATCGAATCGAAAAGAATTGAATCGAATCGAAAAGAAACGAATAGAACCGAATCAAAAAGAAAACAATCGAATCGAATCAAATACAAAAGAATCGCTTTGAATAGCATAGAATTGAAAAGAATCGAATCAATCGAATTGAAAACAATCGAATCGAAAAGAATCGAATCAAAAAATGTTGAATCAAAACGAAAACAATCGAATCGAATCGAATCTAAAAGAATCGTATTGAATTGAATCGAGTCGAAAAGACTCGAATCAAAAAGACTCGAATCGAATTGAATCAAATCGAAAAGAATCTAATAGAAACCACTCGAACAGAATCAAACCGAAATGATTCAAAATGAATAGAATAGAATAGAATCGAAAAAATTCGAATAGAATCGAAACGAATCGAAACGAATTGAATCGAAGAGAATCGATTAGAATCGAAATGAAAAGAATCGTATTGAATCGAATCGAAAAGAATCAAATCAAATCGAATCGAAAGAATTGAATCAAATCGAAAAGAATCCAATCGAATCGAAAAGAATCGAACTGAATGGAATCAAGTCGAAAAGAATCTAATCGAATCAAAAAGAATCGAATCAAATTTAATGGAATCGAATTGAATCTAAAAGAATCGAAATGAAACAAATCAGATCAAATGGAAAAGCATCAAATCGAATTGAAAAGAATCGAATCGAATCGAAATGAATCGAATCCAAAAGACTCGAATTGAAAAGAATCGAATTGAAAAGAATCGAATCGAATCGAAAAGACTCGAATCGTATTAAAAATATCAAATCGAATCGAATCGAAAAGAATCGAATTGAAAAGACTCGAATTGAAACGAATCGATTTGAAACGAAAAGAATCGAATCGAATCGAATCGAATTGAAAGAATCAAATTGAATAGAAAAAAATCGAATAGAAAAGAATCGAACCGAAAAGAAAAGAATCAAATTGAATCAGTCGAGTAATTCTAGTCGAATCGAATCAAAAAGAATGAAATCGAGTCGAATCGAATCGAAAAGAATCGAATCGAAGCGAAAAGAATCGAATTGTATCTAATCAAAAAGAATCGAATCGTATCGACTCGAATCGAAAAGAATCCAATTGCATCATCGAATGGAAACTAATCGAATTGAATAGAATCGAAAAGAATCGAATCGAATCAAATCGAAAACAATCAAATTGAATTGATCGAAAAGAATCGAATTGAATCAAATCGAATCGAAATGAAAAGAATCGAATCGATTCAAATAGAAAAGAATCGAATCGAAAAGAATCAAATCGACACGAAAAGAATCGAATCGAATCAAAAAGTATCGAATTGATTCGAAAACATTCGAATCGAAAAGAATCGAATTGAAATGAATCCGATCGAAATGAAAAGAATCTACTCGATTCGAATCCAAAAGAATCGAATCGAATCCAAAAGAATCGAATTGAATTGAATCAAAAGAAATGAATTGAATTGAATCAAAAAGGAACTAATCGAATCAAATCGAAAAAAATCGAATAGAATCAAATCGAATCAAAAAGAATCGAATAGATTCGAATAAAAAAGAATCGAATGGAGGGATCCCTGGGTGGCGCAGCAGTTTAGCGCCTGCCTTTGGCCCAGGGCGCGATCCTGGAGAACCGGGATCCAATCCCACATCGGGCTCCTAGTGCATGGAGCCTGCTTCTCCCTCTGCCTGTGTCTCTGCCTCTCTCTCTCTCTCAGTGACTATCATAAAATAAAGAATCGAATTGAATCGCGTTGAAAAAATCATAAAGAATCAAATCGAAAAGAATCGAATTCCATGTAACGAAAAGATTCGAATTGAAAAGAATCGAATCGAAACAAAAGAATCGAATCGAATCGACATGAATCAAAAAGAATCGAATCAAAACGAATCGAAAAGAAACAAATCAAGCAGAATCTAAAAGTATCGAATCGAATCAAATCGAAAAAATGCGAATAGAATTGAATCGAAAAGAATCAAAACGAATCGAACCGAAGAGAATCGATTCGAATCAAAATAAAAAGTATCTTATCAAATCAAATCGAAAAGAATCATATCAAATAGAATCGAAAGAATGGAATCAAATCTAAAACAATCGAATCGAATCAAAAAGAATCGGATTGAATGGAATCGAATCGAATAGAATACAATAGAATAGAATCGAAAGAAATCGAATAGAATCAAATCAAATCAAAAAGAATCGAATTGAATTGATCCTAACCAAAATAAGCGAAATGAATCGACTCGAACCGAAAAAAGTCAAATCGAAAAGAATCTAATCTCAACGAAAATAATCGAAATGAATAGAATCGAAAAGAATCGAATTGAATCAAATCGAAAAGAATCGAATGGAATCCAATCGAAAAGAATCAAATTGAATCGATTCGAAAAGAATCGAATTCAATCAAAATGAATCGATTCGAATGGAATAGAAAAGAATAGAATAGAATAGAATCGAAAAGAATCCAATCGAATCGAAAAGAATTGAATCTAATCGAAAAGAAACGAATCGAACCGAATCAAAAAAAAAAACAATCGAATCGTATCAAATACAAAAGAATCACTTTGAATAGAATAGAATTGAAAAGAATCGAATCAAACGATGAAAACAATCGAATCGAAAAGAATCGAATCAAAAAAAGTCGAATCGAAACGAAAACAATCGAATCGAATTGAATCTAAAAGAATCGTATTGAATTGAATCGAGTCGAAAAGACTCGAATCAAAAAGACTCGAATCGAATTGAATGAAATCGAAAAGAATCTATTAGAAACCACTCGAACAGAATCAAATCGAAATGATTCAAAATGAATCGAATAGAATAGAATCGAAAAAATTCGAATAGAATCGAAACGAATCGAAACGAATTGAATCGAAGAGAATCGATTAGAATCGAAATGAAAAGAATCGTATTGAATCGAATCGAAAAGAATCAAATCAAATCGAATCGAAAAATTGAATCAAATCGAAAAGAATCCAATCGAATCGAAAAGAATCGAACTGAATGGAATCAAATCGAAAAGAATCGAATCGAATCGAAAAGAATCGAATCAAATTTAATGGAATCGAAAAGAATCGAATTGAATCGAAAAGAATCGAAATGAAACAAATCAGATCAAATGGAAAAGCATCAAATCGAATTGAAAAGAATCGAATCGAATCGAAATGAATCGAATCAGAAAGACTCGAATCGCAAAGAATCGAATTGAAAAGACTCGAATTGAAACGAATCGATTTGAAACGAAAAGAATCGAATCGAATCGAATCGAATTGAAAGAATCGAATTGAATAGAAAAAAATCGAATAGAAAAGAATCGAACCGAAAAGAAAAGAATCAAATTGAATCAGTCGATTAAATTCTAGTCGAATCGAATCAAAAAGAATGAAACGAGTCGAATCGAATCGAAAAGAATCGAATCGAATCGAAAAGAATCGAATTGTATCTAATCAAAAAGAATCGAATCGTATCGACTCGAATCGAAAAGAATCCAATTGCATCATCGAATGGAAACTAATCGAATTGAATAGAATCGAAAAGAATCGAATCGAATCAAATCGAAAACAATCAAATTGAATTGATCGAAAAGAATCGAATTGAATCAAATCGAATCGAAATGAAAAGAATCGAATCGATTCAAATAGAAAAGAATCGCATCGAAAAGAATCGAATCGAATCAAAAAGTATCGAATTGATTCGAAAACATTCGAATCGAAAAGAATCGAATTGAAATGAATCCGATCGAAATGAAAAGAATCTACTCGATTCGAATCCAAAAGAATCGAATCCAAAAGAATCGAATCGAATCCAAAAGAATCGAATTGAATTGAATCAAAAGAAATGAATTGAATTGAATCAAAAAGGAACTAATCGAATCAAATCGAAAAATCTCGAAAAGAATCAAATCGAATCAAAAAGAATCGAATAGATTCGAATAAAAAAGAATCGAATGGAGGGATCCCTGGGTGGCGCAGCGGTTTAGCGCCTGCCTTTGGCCCAGGGCGCGATCCTGGAGACCCGGGATCGAATCCCACATCGGGCTTCCGGTGCATGGAGCCTGCTTCTCCCTCTGCCTGTGTCTCTGCCTCTCTGTCTCTCTCTGTGACTATCATAAAAAAAAGAATCGAATTGAATCGCGTTGAAAAAAATCATAAAGAATCAAATCGAAAAGAATCGAATTCCATGTAACGAAAAGTTTCGAATTGAAAAGAATCGAATCGAAACAAAAGAATCGAATCGAATCGACATGAATCAAAAAGAATCGAATCAAAACGAATCGAAAAGAAACAAATCAAGTAGAATCTAAAAGAATCGAATCGAATCAAATCGAAAAAATTCGAATAGAATTGAATCGAAAAGAATCAAAACGAATTGAACCGAAGAGAATCGATTCGAATCAAAATAAAAAGTATCGTATCAAATCGAATCGAAAAGAATCATATCAAATAGAATCGAAAGAATGGAATCAAATCTAAAACAATCGAATCGAATCGAAAAGAATCGGATTGAATGGAATCGAATCGAAAAGAATAGAATAGAATCGAAAGAAATCGAATAGAATCAAATCAAATCAAAAAGAATCGAATTGAATTGATCCTAACCAAAAGAAGCGAAATGAATCGACTCGAACCGAAAAAAATCAAATCGAAAAGAATCTAACCTCAACGAAAATAATCGAAATGAATAGAATCGAAAAGAATCGAATTGAATCAAATCGAAAAGAATCGAATGGAATCCAATCGAAAAGAATCAAATTGAATCGATTCGAAAAGAATCGAATTCAATCAAAATGAATCGATTCGAATGGAATAGAAAAGAATAGAATAGAATAGAATCGAAAAGAATCCAATCGAATCGAAAAGAATTGAATCTAATCGAAAAGAAACGAATCGAACCGAATCAAAAAAAAAAACAATCGAATCGTATCAAATACAAAAGAATCACTTTGAATAGAATAGAATTGAAAAGAATCGAATCAAACGATGAAAACAATCGAATCGAAAAGAATCGAATCAAAAAAAGTCGAATCGAAACGAAAACAATCGAATCGAATTGAATCTAAAAGAATCGTATTGAATTGAATCGAGTCGAAAAGACTCGAATCAAAAAGACTCGAATCGAATTGAATGAAATCGAAAAGAATCTATTAGAAACCACTCGAACAGAATCAAATCGAAATGATTCAAAATGAATCGAATAGAATAGAATCGAAAAAATTCGAATAGAATCGAAACGAATCGAAACGAATTGAATCGAAGAGAATCGATTAGAATCGAAATGAAAAGAATCGTATTGAATCGAATCGAAAAGAATCAAATCAAATCGAATCGAAAAATTGAATCAAATCGAAAAGAATCCAATCGAATCGAAAAGAATCGAACTGAATGGAATCAAATCGAAAAGAATCGAATCGAATCGAAAAGAATCGAATCAAATTTAATGGAATCGAAAAGAATCGAATTGAATCGAAAAGAATCGAAATGAAACAAATCAGATCAAATGGAAAAGCATCAAATCGAATTGAAAAGAATCGAATCGAATCGAAATGAATCGAATCAGAAAGACTCGAATCGCAAAGAATCGAATTGAAAAGACTCGAATTGAAACGAATCGATTTGAAACGAAAAGAATCGAATCGAATCGAATCGAATTGAAAGAATCGAATTGAATAGAAAAAAATCGAATAGAAAAGAATCGAACCGAAAAGAAAAGAATCAAATTGAATCAGTCGATTAAATTCTAGTCGAATCGAATCAAAAAGAATGAAACGAGTCGAATCGAATCGAAAAGAATCGAATCGAATCGAAAAGAATCGAATTGTATCTAATCAAAAAGAATCGAATCGTATCGACTCGAATCGAAAAGAATCCAATTGCATCATCGAATGGAAACTAATCGCATTGAATAGAATCGAAAAGAATCGAATCGAATCAAATCGAAAACAATCAAATTGAATTGATCGAAAAGAATCGAATTGAATCAAATCGAATCGAAATGAAAAGAATCGAATCGATTCAAATAGAAAAGAATCGCATCGAAAAGAATCGAATCGAATCAAAAAGTATCGAATTGATTCGAAAACATTCGAATCGAAAAGAATCGAATTGAAATGAATCCGATCGAAATGAAAAGAATCTACTCAATTCGAATCCAAAAGAATCGAATCCAAAAGAATCGAATCGAATCCAAAAGAATCGAATTGAATTGAATCAAAAGAAATGAATTGAATTGAATCAAAAAGGAACTAATCGAATCAAATCGAAAAATCTCGAAAAGAATCAAATCGAATCAAAAAGAATCGAATAGATTCGAATAAAAAAGAATCGAATGGAGGGATCCCTGGTTGGCGCAGCGGTTTAGCGCCTGCCTTTGGCCCAGGGCGCGATCCTGGAGACCCGGGATCGAATCCCACATCGGGCTCCTGGTGCATGGAGCCTGCTTCTCCCTCTGCCTGTGTCTCTGCCTCTCTGTCTCTCTCTGTGACTATCATAAAAAAAAGAATCGAATTGAATCGCGTTGAAAAAAATCATAAAGAATCAAATCGAAAAGAATCGAATTCCATGTAACGAAAAGTTTCGAATTGAAAAGAATCGAATCGAAACAAAAGAATCGAATCGAATCGACATGAATCAAAAAGAATCGAATCAAAACGAATCGAAAAGAAACAAATCAAGTAGAATCTAAAAGAATCGAATCGAATCAAATCGAAAAAATTCGAATAGAATTGAATCGAAAAGAATCAAAACGAATCGAACCGAAGAGAATCGATTCGAATCAAAATAAAAAGTATCGTATCAAATCGAATCGAAAAGAATCATATCAAATAGAATCGAAAGAATGGAATCAAATCTAAAACAATCGAATCGAATCGAAAAGAATCGGATTGAATGGAATCGAATCGAAAAGAATAGAATAGAATCGAAAGAAATCGAATAGAATCAAATCAAATCAAAAAGAATCGAATTGAATTGATCCTAACCAAAAGAAGCGAAATGAATCGACTCGAACCGAAAAAAATCAAATCGAAAAGAATCTAACCTCAACGAAAATAATCGAAATGAATAGAATCGAAAAGAATCGAATTGAATCAAATCGAAAAGAATCGAATGGAATCCAATCGAAAAGAATCAAATTGAATCGATTCGAAAAGAATCGAATTCAATCAAAATGAATCGATTCGAATGGAATAGAAAAGAATAGAATAGAATAGAATCGAAAAGAATCCAATCGAATCGAAAAGAATTGAATCTAATCGAAAAGAAACGAATCGAACCGAATCAAAAAAAAAAACAATCGAATCGTATCAAATACAAAAGAATCACTTTGAATAGAATAGAATTGAAAAGAATCGAATCAAACGATGAAAACAATCGAATCGAAAAGAATCGAATCAAAAAAAGTCGAATCGAAACGAAAACAATCGAATCGAATTGAATCTAAAAGAATCGTATTGAATTGAATCGAGTCGAAAAGACTCGAATCAAAAAGACTCGAATCGAATTGAATGAAATCGAAAAGAATCTATTAGAAACCACTCGAACAGAATCAAATCGAAATGATTCAAAATGAATCGAATAGAATAGAATCGAAAAAATTCGAATAGAATCGAAACGAATCGAAACGAATTGAATCGAAGAGAATCGATTAGAATCGAAATGAAAAGAATCGTATTGAATCGAATCGAAAAGAATCAAATCAAATCGAATCGAAAAATTGAATCAAATCGAAAAGAATCCAATCGAATCGAAAAGAATCGAACTGAATGGAATCAAATCGAAAAGAATCGAATCGAATCGAAAAGAATCGAATCAAATTTAATGGAATCGAAAAGAATCGAATTGAATCGAAAAGAATCGAAATGAAACAAATCAGATCATATGGAAAAGCATCAAATCGAATTGAAAAGAATCGAATCGAATCGAAATGAATCGAATCAGAAAGACTCGAATCGCAAAGAATCGAATTGAAAAGACTCGAATTGAAACGAATCGATTTGAAACGAAAAGAATCGAATCGAATCGAATCGAATTGAAAGAATCGAATTGAATAGAAAAAAATCGAATAGAAAAGAATCGAACCGAAAAGAAAAGAATCAAATTGAATCAGTCGATTAAATTCTAGTCGAATCGAATCAAAAAGAATGAAACGAGTCGAATCGAATCGAAAAGAATCGAATCGAATCGAAAAGAATCGAATTGTATCTAATCAAAAAGAATCGAATCGTATCGACTCGAATCGAAAAGAATCCAATTGCATCATCGAATGGAAACTAATCGCATTGAATAGAATCGAAAAGAATCGAATCGAATCAAATCGAAAACAATCAAATTGAATTGATCGAAAAGAATCGAATTGAATCAAATCGAATCGAAATGAAAAGAATCGAATCGATTCAAATAGAAAAGAATCGCATCGAAAAGAATCGAATCGAATCAAAAAGTATCGAATTGATTCGAAAACATTCGAATCGAAAAGAATCGAATTGAAATGAATCCGATCGAAATGAAAAGAATCTACTCGATTCGAATCCAAAAGAATCGAATCCAAAAGAATCGAATCGAATCCAAAAGAATCGAATTGAATTGAATCAAAAGAAATGAATTGAATTGAATCAAAAAGGAACTAATCGAATCAAATCGAAAAATCTCGAAAAGAATCAAATCGAATCAAAAAGAATCGAATAGATTCGAATAAAAAAGAATCGAATGGAGGGATCCCTGGGTGGCGCAGCGGTTTAGCGCCTGCCTTTGGCCCAGGGCGCGATCCTGGAGACCCGGGATCGAATCCCACATCGGGCTCCTGGTGCATGGAGCCTGCTTCTCCCTCTGCCTGTGTCTCTGCCTCTCTGTCTCTCTCTGTGACTATCATAAAAAAAAGAATCGAATTGAATCGCGTTGAAAAAAATCATAAAGAATCAAATCGAAAAGAATCGAATTCCATGTAACGAAAAGTTTCGAATTGAAAAGAATCGAATCGAAACAAAAGAATCGAATCGAATCGACATGAATCAAAAAGAATCGAATCAAAACGAATCGAAAAGAAACAAATCAAGTAGAATCTAAAAGAATCGAATCGAATCAAATCGAAAAAATTCGAATAGAATTGAATCGAAAAGAATCAAAACGAATCGAACCGAAGAGAATCGATTCGAATCAAAATAAAAAGTATCGTATCAAATCGAATCGAAAAGAATCATATCAAATAGAATCGAAAGAATGGAATCAAATCTAAAACAATCGAATCGAATCGAAAAGAATCGGATTGAATGGAATCGAATCGAAAAGAATAGAATAGAATCGAAAGAAATCGAATAGAATCAAATCAAATCAAAAAGAATCGAATTGAATTGATCCTAACCAAAAGAAGCGAAATGAATCGACTCGAACCGAAAAAAATCAAATCGAAAAGAATCTAACCTCAACGAAAATAATCGAAATGAATAGAATCGAAAAGAATCGAATTGAATCAAATCGAAAAGAATCGAATGGAATCCAATCGAAAAGAATCAAATTGAATCGATTCGAAAAGAATCGAATTCAATCAAAATGAATCGATTCGAATGGAATAGAAAAGAATAGAATAGAATAGAATCGAAAAGAATCCAATCGAATCGAAAAGAATTGAATCTAATCGAAAAGAAACGAATCGAACCGAATCAAAAAAAAAAACAATCGAATCGTTTCAAATACAAAAGAATCACTTTGAATAGAATAGAATTGAAAAGAATCGAATCAAACGATGAAAACAATCGAATCGAAAAGAATCGAATCAAAAAAAGTCGAATCGAAACGAAAACAATCGAATCGAATTGAATCTAAAAGAATCGTATTGAATTGAATCGAGTCGAAAAGACTCGAATCAAAAAGACTCGAATCGAATTGAATGAAATCGAAAAGAATCTATTAGAAACCACTCGAACAGAATCAAATCGAAATGATTCAAAATGAATCGAATAGAATAGAATCGAAAAAATTCGAATAGAATCGAAACGAATCGAAACGAATTGAATCGAAGAGAATCGATTAGAATCGAAATGAAAAGAATCGTATTGAATCGAATCGAAAAGAATCAAATCAAATCGAATCGAAAAATTGAATCAAATCGAAAAGAATCCAATCGAATCGAAAAGAATCGAACTGAATGGAATCAAATCGAAAAGAATCGAATCGAATCGAAAAGAATCGAATCAAATTTAATGGAATCGAAAAGAATCGAATTGAATCGAAAAGAATCGAAATGAAACAAATCAGATCAAATGGAAAAGCATCAAATCGAATTGAAAAGAATCGAATCGAATCGAAATGAATCGAATCAGAAAGACTCGAATCGCAAAGAATCGAATTGAAAAGACTTGAATTGAAACGAATCGATTTGAAACGAAAAGAATCGAATCGAATCGAATCGAATTGAAAGAATCGAATTGAATAGAAAAAAATCGAATAGAAAAGAATCGAACCGAAAAGAAAAGAATCAAATTGAATCAGTCGATTAAATTCTAGTCGAATCGAATCAAAAAGAATGAAACGAGTCGAATCGAATCGAAAAGAATCGAATCGAATCGAAAAGAATCGAATTGTATCTAATCAAAAAGAATCGAATCGTATCGACTCGAATCGAAAAGAATCCAATTGCATCATCGAATGGAAACTAATCGCATTGAATAGAATCGAAAAGAATCGAATCGAATCAAATCGAAAACAATCAAATTGAATTGATCGAAAAGAATCGAATTGAATCAAATCGAATCGAAATGAAAAGAATCGAATCGATTCAAATAGAAAAGAATCGCATCGAAAAGAATCGAATCGAATCAAAAAGTATCGAATTGATTCGAAAACATTCGAATCGAAAAGAATCGAATTGAAATGAATCCGATCGAAATGAAAAGAATCTACTCGATTCGAATCCAAAAGAATCGAATCCAAAAGAATCGAATCGAATCCAAAAGAATCGAATTGAATTGAATCAAAAGAAATGAATTGAATTGAATCAAAAAGGAACTAATCGAATCAAATCGAAAAATCTCGAAAAGAATCAAATCGAATCAAAAAGAATCGAATAGATTCGAATAAAAAAGAATCGAATGGAGGGATCCCTGGGTGGCGCAGCGGTTTAGCGCCTGCCTTTGGCCCAGGGCGCGATCCTGGAGACCCGGGATCGAATCCCACATCGGGCTCCCGGTGCATGGAGCCTGCTTCTCCCTCTGCCTGTGTCTCTGCCTCTCTGTCTCTCTCTGTGACTATCATAAAAAAAAGAATCGAATTGAATCGCGTTGAAAAAAATCATAAAGAATCAAATCGAAAAGAATCGAATTCCATGTAACGAAAAGATTCGAATTGAAAAGAATCGAATCGAAACAAAAGAATCGAATCGAATCGACATGAATCAAAAAGAATCGAATCAAAACGAATCGAAAAGAAACAAATCTAGTAGAATCTAAAAGAATCGAATCGAATCAAATCGAAAAAATTCGAATAGAATTGAATCGAAAAGATTCAAAACGAATCGAACCGAAGAAAATCGATTCGAATCAAAATAAAAAGTATCGTATCAAATCGAATCGAAAAGAATCATATCAAATAGAATCGAAAGAATGGAATCAAATCTAAAACAATCGAATCGAATCGAAAAGAATCGGATTGAATGGAATCGAATCGAAAAGAATAGAATAGAATCGAAAGAAATCGAATAGAATCAAATCAAATCAAAAAGAATCGAATTGAATTGATCCTAACCAAAAGAAGCGAAATGAATCGACTCGAACCGAAAAAAATCAAATCGAAAAGAATCTAACCTCAACGAAAATAATCGAAATGAATAGAATCGAAAAGAATCGAATTGAATCAAATCGAAAAGAATCGAATGGAATCCAATCGAAAAGAATCAAATTGAATCGATTCGAAAAGAATCGAATTCAATCAAAATGAATCGATTCGAATGGAATAGAAAAGAATAGAATAGAATAGAATCGAAAAGAATCCAATCGAATCGAAAAGAATTGAATCTAATCGAAAAGAAACGAATCGAACCGAATCAAAAAAAAAAACAATCGAATCGTTTCAAATACAAAAGAATCACTTTGAATAGAATAGAATTGAAAAGAATCGAATCAAACGATGAAAACAATCGAATCGAAAAGAATCGAATCAAAAAAAGTCGAATCGAAACGAAAACAATCGAATCGAATTGAATCTAAAAGAATCGTATTGAATTGAATCGAGTCGAAAAGACTCGAATCAAAAAGACTCGAATCGAATTGAATGAAATCGAAAAGAATCTATTAGAAACCACTCGAACAGAATCAAATCGAAATGATTCAAAATGAATCGAATAGAATAGAATCGAAAAAATTCGAATAGAATCGAAACGAATCGAAACGAATTGAATCGAAGAGAATCGATTAGAATCGAAATGAAAAGAATCGTATTGAATCGAATCGAAAAGAATCAAATCAAATCGAATCGAAAAATTGAATCAAATCGAAAAGAATCCAATCGAATCGAAAAGAATCGAACTGAATGGAATCAAATCGAAAAGAATCGAATCGAATCGAAAAGAATCGAATCAAATTTAATGGAATCGAAAAGAATCGAATTGAATCGAAAAGAATCGAAATGAAACAAATCAGATCAAATGGAAAAGCATCAAATCGAATTGAAAAGAATCGAATCGAATCGAAATGAATCGAATCAGAAAGACTCGAATCGCAAAGAATCGAATTGAAAAGACTCGAATTGAAACGAATCGATTTGAAACGAAAAGAATCGAATCGAATTGAAAGAATCGAATTGAATAGAAAAAAATCGAATAGAAAAGAATCGAACCGAAAAGAAAAGAATCAAATTGAATCAGTCGATTAAATTCTAGTCGAATCGAATCAAAAAGAATGAAACGAGTCGAATCGAATCGAAAAGAATCGAATCGAATCGAAAAGAATCGAATTGTATCTAATCAAAAAGAATCGAATCGTATCGACTCGAATCGAAAAGAATCCAATTGCATCATCGAATGGAAACTAATCGCATTGAATAGAATCGAAAAGAATCGAATCGAATCAAATCGAAAACAATCAAATTGAATTGATCGAAAAGAATCGAATTGAATCAAATCGAATCGAAATGAAAAGAATCGAATCGATTCAAATAGAAAAGAATCGCATCGAAAAGAATCGAATCGAATCAAAAAGTATCGAATTGATTCGAAAACATTCGAATCGAAAAGAATCGAATTGAAATGAATCCGATCGAAATGAAAAGAATCTACTCGATTCGAATCCAAAAGAATCGAATCCAAAAGAATCGAATCGAATCCAAAAGAATCGAATTGAATTGAATCAAAAGAAATGAATTGAATTGAATCAAAAAGGAACTAATCGAATCAAATCGAAAAATCTCGAAAAGAATCAAATCGAATCAAAAAGAATCGAATAGATTCGAATAAAAAAGAATCGAATGGAGGGATCCCTGGGTGGCGCAGCGGTTTAGCGCCTGCCTTTGGCCCAGGGCGCGATCCTGGAGACCCGGGATCGAATCCCACATCGGGCTCCTGGTGCATGGAGCCTGCTTCTCCCTCTGCCTGTGTCTCTGCCTCTCTGTCTCTCTCTGTGACTATCATAAAAAAAAGAATCGAATTGAATCGCGTTGAAAAAAATCATAAAGAATCAAATCGAAAAGAATCGAATTCCATGTAACGAAAAGTTTCGAATTGAAAAGAATCGAATCGAAACAAAAGAATCGAATCGAATCGACATGAATCAAAAAGAATCAAATCAAAACGAATCGAAAAGAAACAAATCAAGTAGAATCTAAAAGAATCGAATCGAATCAAATCGAAAAAATTCGAATAGAATTGAATCGAAAAGATTCAAAACGAATCGAACCGAAGAGAATCGATTCGAATCAAAATAAAAAGTATCGTATCAAATCGAATCGAAAAGAATCATATCAAATAGAATCGAAAGAATGGAATCAAATCTAAAACAATCGAATCGAATCGAAAAGAATCGGATTGAATGGAATCGAATCGAAAAGAATAGAATAGAATCGAAAGAAATCGAATAGAATCAAATCAAATCAAAAAGAATCGAATTGAATTGATCCTAACCAAAAGAAGCGAAATGAATCGACTCGAACCGAAAAAAATCAAATCGAAAAGAATCTAACCTCAACGAAAATAATCGAAATGAATAGAATCGAAAAGAATCGAATTGAATCAAATCGAAAAGAATCGAATGGAATCCAATCGAAAAGAATCAAATTGAATCGATTCGAAAAGAATCGAATTCAATCAAAATGAATCGATTCGAATGGAATAGAAAAGAATAGAATAGAATAGAATCGAAAAGAATCCAATCGAATCGAAAAGAATTGAATCTAATCGAAAAGAAACGAATCGAACCGAATCAAAAAAAAAAACAATCGAATCGTATCAAATACAAAAGAATCACTTTGAATAGAATAGAATTGAAAAGAATCGAATCAAACGATGAAAACAATCGAATCGAAAAGAATCGAATCAAAAAAAGTCGAATCGAAACGAAAACAATCGAATCGAATTGAATCTAAAAGAATCGTATTGAATTGAATCGAGTCGAAAAGACTCGAATCAAAAAGACTCGAATCGAATTGAATGAAATCGAAAAGAATCTATTAGAAACCACTCGAACAGAATCAAATCGAAATGATTCAAAATGAATCGAATAGAATAGAATCGAAAAAATTCGAATAGAATCGAAACGAATCGAAACGAATTGAATCGAAGAGAATCGATTAGAATCGAAATGAAAAGAATCGTATTGAATCGAATCGAAAAGAATCAAATCAAATCGAATCGAAAAATTGAATCAAATCGAAAAGAATCCAATCGAATCGAAAAGAATCGAACTGAATGGAATCAAATCGAAAAGAATCGAATCGAATCGAAAAGAATCGAATCAAATTTAATGGAATCGAAAAGAATCGAATTGAATCGAAAAGAATCGAAATGAAACAAATCAGATCAAATGGAAAAGCATCAAATCGAATTGAAAAGAATCGAATCGAATCGAAATGAATCGAATCAGAAAGACTCGAATCGCAAAGAATCGAATTGAAAAGACTCGAATTGAAACGAATCGATTTGAAACGAAAAGAATCGAATCGAATCGAATCGAATTGAAAGAATCGAATTGAATAGAAAAAAATCGAATAGAAAAGAATCGAACCGAAAAGAAAAGAATCAAATTGAATCAGTCGATTAAATTCTAGTCGAATCGAATCAAAAAGAATGAAACGAGTCGAATCGAATCGAAAAGAATCGAATCGAATCGAAAAGAATCGAATTGTATCTAATCAAAAAGAATCGAATCGTATCGACTCGAATCGAAAAGAATCCAATTGCATCATCGAATGGAAACTAATCGCATTGAATAGAATCGAAAAGAATCGAATCGAATCAAATCGAAAACAATCAAATTGAATTGATCGAAAAGAATCGAATTGAATCAAATCGAATCGAAATGAAAAGAATCGAATCGATTCAAATAGAAAAGAATCGCATCGAAAAGAATCGAATCGAATCAAAAAGTATCGAATTGATTCGAAAACATTCGAATCGAAAAGAATCGAATTGAAATGAATCCGATCGAAATGAAAAGAATCTACTCGATTCGAATCCAAAAGAATCGAATCCAAAAGAATCGAATCGAATCCAAAAGAATCGAATTGAATTGAATCAAAAGAAATGAATTGAATTGAATCAAAAAGGAACTAATCGAATCAAATCGAAAAATCTCGAATAGAATCAAATCGAATCAAAAAGAATCGAATAGATTCGAATAAAAAAGAATCGAATTGAGGGATCCCTGGGTGGCGCAGCGGTTTAGCGCCTGCCTTTGGCCCAGGGCGCGATCCTGGAGACCGGGATCGAATCCCACATCGGGCTCCTGGTGCATGGAGCCTGCTTCTCCCTCTGCCTGTGTCTCTGCCTCTCTGTCTCTCTCTGTGACTATCATAAAAAAAGAATCGAATTGAATCGCGTTGAAAAAAATCATAAAGAATCAAATCGAAAAGAATCGAATTCCATGTAACGAAAAGTTTCGAATTGAAAAGAATCGAATCGAAACAAAAGAATCGAATCGAATCGACATGAATCAAAAAGAATCGAATCAAAACGAATCGAAAAGAAACAAATCAAGTAGAATCTAAAAGAATCGAATCGAATCAAATCGAAAAAATTCGAATAGAATTGAATCGAAAAGAATCAAAACGAATCGAACCGAAGAGAATCGATTCGAATCAAAATAAAAAGTATCGTATCAAATCGAATCGAAAAGAATCATATCAAATAGAATCGAAAGAATGGAATCAAATCTAAAACAATCGAATCGAATCGAAAAGAATCGGATTGAATGGAATCGAATCGAAAAGAATAGAATAGAATCGAAAGAAATCGAATAGAATCAAATCAAATCAAAAAGAATCGAATTGAATTGATCCTAACCAAAATAAGCGAAATGAATCGACTCGAACCGAAAAAAATCAAATCGAAAAGAATCTAATCTCAACGAAAATCATCGAAATGAATAGAATCGAAAAGAATCAAATTCAATCAAAACGAATCGATTCGAATGGAATAGAAAAGAATAGAATAGAATAGAATCGAAAAGAATCCAATCGAATCGAAAAGAATCGAATCGAAAAGAATTGAATCGAATCGAAAAGAAACGAATCGAACCGAATCAAAAAAAAAACAATCGAATCGAATCAAATAAAAAAGAATCGCTTTGAATAGCATAGAATTGAAAAGAATCGAATCAATCGAATTGAAAACAATCGAATCGAAAAGAATCGAATCAAAAAAAGTCGAATCGAAACGAAAACAATCGAATCGAATCGAATCTAAAAGAATCGTATTGAATTGAATCGAGTCGAAAAGACTCGAATCAAAAAGACTCGAATCGAATTGAATCAAATCGAAAAGAATCTAATAGAAACCACTCGAACAGAATCAAATCGAAATGATTCAAAATGAATCGAATCGAATAGAATCGAAAAAAATCGAAACGAATCGAAACGAATCGAAACGAAATGAATCGAAGAGAATCGATTAGAATCGAAATGAAAAGAATCGGATTGAATCGAATCGAAAAGAATCAAATCAAATCGAATCGAAAAATTGAATCAAATCGAAAAGAACCCAATTGAATCGAAAAGAATCGAACTGAATGGAATCAAATCGAAAAGAATCGAATCGAATCGAAAAGAATCGAATTGAATCGAAAAGAATCGAAATGAAACAAATCAGATCAAATGGAAAAGCATCAAATCGAATTGAAAAGAATCGAATCGAATCGAAATGAATCGAATCAGAAAGACTCGAATCGAAAAGAATCGAATTGAAAAGAATCGAATTGAATCGAAAAGACTCGAATCGAATTAAAACTATCAAATCGAATCGAATCGCAAAGAATCGAATTGAAAAGACTCGAATTGAAACGAATCGATTTGAAACGAAAAGAATCGAATCGAATCGAATCGAATTGAAAGAATCGAAATGAATAGAAAAAAATCGAATAGAAAAGAATCGAACCGAAAAGAAAAGAATCAAATTGAATCAGTCGATTAAATTCTAGTCGAATCGAATCAAAAAGAATGAAATCGAGTCGAATCGAATCGAAAAGAATCGAATCGAATCGAAAAGAATCGAATTGTATCTAATCAAAAAGAATCGAATCGTATCGACTCGAATCGAAAAGAATCCAATTGCATCATCGAATGGAAACTAATCGAATTGAATAGAATCGAAAAGAATCGAATCGAATCAAATCGAAAAAAATCAAATTGAATTGATCGAAAAGAATCGAATTGAATCAAATCGAATCGAAATGAAAAGAATCGAATCGATTCAAATAGAAAAGAATCGAATCGAAAAGAATCAAATCGACACGAAAAGAATCGAATCGAATCAAAAAGTATCGAATTGATTCGAAAACATTCGAATCGAAAAGAATCGAATTGAAATGAATCCGATCGAAATGAAAAGAATCTACTCGATTCGAATCCAAAAGAATCGAATCCAAAAGAATCGAATCGAATCCAAAAGAATCGAATTGAATTGAATCAAAAGAAATGAATTGAATTGAATCAAAAAGGAACTAATCGAATCAAATCGAAAAATCTCGAATAGAATCAAATCGAATCAAAAAGAATCGAATAGATTCGAATAAAAAAGAATCGAATTGAGGGATCCCTGGGTGGCGCAGCGGTTTTCGCCTGCCTTTGGCCCAGGGCGCGATGCTGGAGACCGGGATCGAATCCCACATCGGGCTCCTGGTGCATGGAGCCTGCTTCTCCCTCTGCCTGTGTCTCTGCCTCTCTGTCTCTCTCTGTGACTATCATAAAAAAAAGAATCGAATTGAATCGCGTTGAAAAAAATCATAAAGAATCAAATCGAAAAGAATCGAATTCCATGTAACGAAAAGTTTCGAATTGAAAAGAATCGAATCGAAACAAAAGAATCGAATCGAATCGACATGAATCAAAAAGAATCGAATCAAAACGAATCGAAAAGAAACAAATCAAGTAGAATCTAAAAGAATCGAATCGAATCAAATCGAAAAAATTCGAATAGAATTGAATCGAAAAGAATCAAAACGAATCGAACCGAAGAGAATCGATTCGAATCAAAATAAAAAGTATCGTATCAAATCGAATCGAAAAGAATCATATCAAATAGAATCGAAAGAATGGAATCAAATCTAAAACAATCGAATCGAAATGAAAAGAATCGGATTGAATGGAATCGAATCGAAAAGAATAGAATAGAATCGAAAGAAATCGAATAGAATCAAATCAAATCAAAAAGAATCGAATTGAATTGATCCTAACCAAAATAAGCGAAATGAATCGACTCGAACCGAAAAAAATCAAATCGAAAAGAATCTAATCTCAACGAAAATCATCGAAATGAATAGAATCGAAAAGAATCGAATTCAATCAAAACGAATCGATTAGAATGGAATAGAAAAGAATAGAATAGAATAGAATCGAAAAGAATCCAATCGAATCGAAAAGAATCGAATCGAAAAGAATTGAATCGAATCGAAAAGAAACGAATCGAACCGAATCAAAAAAAAAACAATCGAATCGAATCAAATAAAAAAGAATCGCTTTGAATAGCATAGAATTGAAAAGAATCGAATCAATCGAATTGAAAACAATCGAATCGAAAAGAATCGAATCAAAAAAAGTCGAATCGAAACGAAAACAATCGAATCGAATCGAATCTAAAAGAATCGTATTGAATTGAATCGAGTCGAAAAGACTCGAATCAAAAAGACTCGAATCGAATTGAATCAAATCGAAAAGAATCTAATAGAAACCACTCGAACAGAATCAAATCGAAATGATTCAAAATGAATCGAATCGAATAGAATCGAAAAAAATCGAAACGAATCGAAACGAATCGAAACGAAATGAATCGAAGAGAATCGATTAGAATCGAAATGAAAAGAATCGTATTGAATCGAATCGAAAAGAATCAAATCAAATCGAATCGAAAAATTGAATCAAATCGAAAAGAACCCAATTGAATCGAAAAGAATCGAACTGAATGGAATCAAATCGAAAAGAATCAAATCGAATCGAAAAGAATCGAATCAAATTTAATGGAATCGAAAAGAATCGCATTGAATCGAAAAGAATCGAAATGAAACAAATCAGATCAAATGGAAAAGCATCAAATCGAATTGAAAAGAATCGAATCGAATCGAAATGAATCGAATCAGAAAGACTCGAATCGAAAAGAATCGAATTGAAAAGAATCGAATCGAATCGAAAAGACTCGAATCGAATTAAAACTATCAAATCGAATCGAATCGCAAAGAATCGAATTGAAAAGACTCGAATTGAAACGAATCGATTTGAAACGAAAAGAATCGAATCGAATCGAATCGAATTGAAAGAATCGAATAGAATAGAAAAAAATCGAATAGAAAAGAATCGAACCGAAAAGAAAAGAATCAAATTGAATCAGTCGATTAAATTCTAGTCGAATCGAATCAAAAAGAATGAAATCGAGTCGAATCGAATCGAAAAGAATCGAATCGAATCGAAAAGAATCGAATTGTATCTAATCAAAAAGAATCGAATCGTATCGACTCGAATCGAAAAGAATCCAATTGCATCATCGAATGGAAACTAATCGAATTGAATAGAATCGAAAAGAATCGAATCGAATCAAATCGAAAACAATCAAATTGATTTGATCGAAAAGAATCGAATTGAATCAAATCGAATCGAAATGAAAAGAATCGAATCGATTCAAATAGAAAAGAATCGAATCGAAAAGAATCAAATCGACACGAAAAGAATCGAATCGAATCAAAAAGTATCGAATTGATTTGAAAACATTCGAATCGAAAAGAATCGAATTGAAATGAATCCGATCGAAATGAAAAGAATCTACTCGATTCGAATCCAAAAGAATCGAATCGAATCCAAAAGAATAGAATTGAATTGAATCAAAAGAAATGAATTGAATTGAATCAAAAAGGAACTAATCGAATCAAATCGAAAAATCTCGAATAGAATCAAATCGAATCAAAAAGAATCGAATAGATTCGAATAAAAAAGAATCGAATTGAGGGATCCCTGGGTGGCGCAGCGGTTTAGCGCCTGCCTTTGGCCCAGGGCGCGATCCTGGAGACCCGGGATCGAATCCCACATCGGGCTTCCGGTGCATGGAGCCTGCTTCTCCCTCTGCCTGTGTCTCTGCCTCTCTGTCTCTCTCTGTGACTATCATAAAAAAAAGAATCGAATTGAATCGAGTTGAAAAAAATCATAAAGAATCAAATCGAAAAGAATCGAATTCCATGTAACGAAAAGATTCGAATTGAAAAGAATCGAATCGAAACAAAAGAATCGAATCGAATCGACATGAATCAAAAAGAATCGAATCAAAACGAATCGAAAAGAAACAAATCAAGTAGAATCTAAAAGAATCGAATCGAATCAAATCGAAAAAATTCGAATAGAATTGAATCGAAAAGAATCAAAACGAATCGAACCGAAGAGAATCGATTCGAATCAAAATAAAAAGTATCGTATCAAATCGAATCGAAAAGAATCATATCAAATAGAATCGAAAGAATGGAATCAAATCTGAAACAATCGAATCGAATCGAAAAGAATCGGATTGAATGGAATCGAATCGAAAAGAATAGAATAGAATCGAAAGAAATCGAATAGAATCAAATCAAATCAAAAAGAATCGAATTGAATTGATCCTAACCAAAATAAGCGAAATCAATCGACTCGAACCGAAAAAAATCAAATCGAAAAGAATCTAACCTCAACGAAAATCATCGAAATGAATAGAATCGAAAAGAATCGAATTGAATCAAATCGAAAAGAATCGAATGGAATCTAATCGAAAAGAATCAAATTGATTCGAATCGAAACAAATTGAATCCAATCGAAAAGAATCTAATTCAATCGATTCGAAAAGAACCGAATTCAATCAAAAGGAATCGATTCGAATGGAATAGAAAAGAATAGAATAGAATAGAATCGAAAAGAATCCAATCGAATCGAAAAGAATCGAATCGAAAAGAATTGAATCGAATCGAAAAGAAACGAATCGAACCGAATCAAAAAGAAAACAATCGAATCGTATCAAATACAAAAGAATCGCTTTGAATAGCATAGAATTGAAAAGAATCGAATCAATCGAATTGAAAACAATCGAATTGAAAAGAATCGAATCAAAAAAAGTCGAATCGAAACGAAAACAATCGAATCGAATCGAATCTAAAAGAATCGTATTGAATTGAATCGAGTCGAAAAGACTCGAATCAAAAAGACTCGAATCGAATTGAATCAAATCGAAAAGAATCTAATAGAAACCACTCGAACAGAATCAAATCGAAATGATTCAAAATGAATCGAATCGAATAGAATCGAAAAAAATCGAAACGAATCGAAACGAATCGAAACGAAATGAATCGAAGAGAATCGATTAGAATCGAAATGAAAAGAATCGTATTGAATCGAATCGAAAAGAATCAAATCAAATCGAATCGAAAGAATTGAATCAAATCGAAAAGCATCCAATCGAATCGAAAAGAATCGAACTGAATGGAATCAAATCGAAAAGAATCGAATCGAATCGAAAAGAATCGAATCAAATTTAATGGAATCGAAAAGAATCGAATTGAATCGAAAAGAATCGAAATGAAACAAATCAGATCAAATGGAAAAGCATCAAATCGAATTGAAAAGAATCGAATCGAATCGAAATGAATCGAATCAGAAAGACTCGAATCGAAAAGAATCGAATTGAAAAGAATCGAATCGAATCGAAAAGACTCGAATCGAATTAAAAATATCAAATCGAATCGAATCGCAAAGAATCGAATTGAAAAGACTCGAATTGAAACGAATCGATTTGAAACGAAAAGAATCGAATCGAATCGAATCGAATCGAATTGAAAGAATCGAATTAAATAGAAAAAAATCGAATAGAAAAGAATTGAACCGAAAAGAAAAGAATCAAATTGAATCAGTCGATTAAATTCTAGTCGAATCGAATCAAAAAGAATGAAATCGAGTCGAATCGAATCGAATCGAAAAGAATCGAATTGTATCTAATCAAAAAGAATCGAATCGTATCGACTCGAATCGAAAAGAATCCAATTGCATCATCGAATGGAAACTAATCGAATTGAATAGAATCGAAAAGAATCGAATCGAATCAAATCGAAAACAATCAAATTGAATTGATCGAAAAGAATCGAATTGAATCAAATCGAATCGAAATGAAAAGAATCGAATCGATTCAAATAGAAAAGAATCGAATCGAAAAGAATCAAATCGACACGAAAAGAATCGAATCGAATCAAAAAGTATCGAATTGATTCGAAAACATTCGAATCGAAAAGAATCGAATTGAAATGAATCCGATCGAAATGAAAAGACTCTACTCGATTCGAATCCAAAAGAATCGAATCCAAAAGAATCGAATTGAATTGAATCAAAAGAAATGAATTGAATTGAATCAAAAAGGAACTAATCGCATCAAATCGAAAAAACTCGAATAGAATCAAATCGAATCAAAAAGAATCGAATAGATTCGAATAAAAAAGAATCGAATTGAGGGATCCCTGGGTGGCGCAGCGGTTTAGCGCCTGCCTTTGGCCCAGGGCGCGATCCTGGAGACCCGGGATCGAATCCCACATCGGGCTTCCGGTGCATGGAGCCTGCTTCTCCCTCTGCCTGTGTCTCTGCCTCTCTGTCTCTCTCTGTGACTATCATAAAAAAAAGAATCGAATTGAATCGAGTTGAAAAAAATCATAAAGAATCAAATCGAAAAGAATCGAATTCCATGTAACGAAAAGATTCGAATTGAAAAGAATCGAATCGAAACAAAAGAATCGAATCGAATCGACATGAATCAAAAAGAATCGAATCAAAACGAATCGAAAAGAAACAAATCAAGTAGAATCTAAAAGAATCGAATCGAATCAAATCGAAAAAATTCGAATAGAATTGAATCGAAAAGAATCAAAACGAAGCGAACCGAAGAGAATCGATTCGAATCAAAATAAAAAGTATCGTATCAAATCGAATCGAAAAGAATCATATCAAATAGAATCGAAAGAATGGAATCAAATCTGAAACAATCGAATCGAATCGAAAAGAATCGGATTGAATGGAATCGAATCGAAAAGAATAGAATAGAATCGAAAGAAATCGAATAGAATCAAATCAAATCAAAAAGAATCGAATTGAATTGATCCTAACCAAAATAAGCGAAATGAATCGACTCGAACCGAAAAAAATCAAATCGAAAAGAATCTAACCTCAACGAAAATCATCGAAATGAATAGAATCAAAAAGAATCGAATTGAATCAAATCGAAAAGAATCGAATGGAATCTAATCGAAAAGAATCAAATTGATTCGAATCGAAACAAATTGAATCCAATCGAAAAGAATCTAATTCAATCGATTCGAAAAGAACCGAATTCAATCAAAACGAATCGATTCGAATGGAATAGAAAAGAATAGAATAGAATAGAATCGAAAAGAATCAAATCGAATCGAAAAGAATCGAATCGAAAAGAATTGAATCGAATCGAAAAGAAACGAATCGAACCGAATCAAAAAGAAAACAATCGAATCGTATCAAATACAAAAGAATCGCTATGAATAGCATAGAATTGAAAAGAATCGAATCAATCGAATTGAAAACAATCGAATCGAAAAGAATCGAATCAAAAAAATTCGAATCGAAACGAAAACAATCGAATCGAATCGAATCTAAAAGAATCGTATTGAATTGAATCGAGTCGAAAAGACTCGAATCAGAAAGACTCGAATCGAATTGAATCAAATCGAAAAGAATCTAATAGAAACCACTCGAACAGAATCAAATCGAAATGATTCAAAATGAATCGAATCGAATAGAATCGAAACGAATCGAAACGAATCGAAACGAAATGAATCGAAGAGAATCGATTAGAATCGAAATGAAAAGAATCGTATTGAATCGAATCGAAAAGAATCAAATCAAATCGAATCGAAAAATTGAATCAAATCGAAAAGAAGCCAATTGAATCGAAAAGAATCGAACTGAATGGAATCAAATCGAAAAGAATCGAATCGAATCGAAAAGAATCGAATCAAATTTAATGAAATCGAAAAGAATCGAATTGAATCGAAAAGAATCAAAATGAAACAAATCAGATCAAATGGAAAAGCATCAAATTGAATTGAAAAAAATCGAATCGAATCGAAATGAATCGAATCAGAAAGACTCGAATCGAAAAGAATCGAATTGAAAAGAATCGAATCGAATCGAAAAGACTCGAATCGAATTAAAACTATCAAATCGAATCGAATCGCAAAGAATCGAATTGAAAAGACTCGAATTGAAACGAATCGATTTGAAACGAAAAGAATCGAATCGAATCGAATCGAATCGAATTGAAAGAATCGAATAGAATAGAAAAAAATCATATAGAAAAGAATTGAACCGAAAAGAAAAGAATCAAATTGAATCAGTCGATTAAATTCTAGTCGAATCGAATCAAAAAGAATGAAATCGAAAAGAATCGAATCGAATCGAAAAGAATCGAATTGTATCTAATCAAAAAGAATCGAATCATATCGACTCGAATCGAAAAGAATCCAATTGCATCATCGAATGGAAACTAATCGAATTGAATAGAATCGAAAAGAATCGAATCGAATCAAATCGAAAACAATCACATTGAATTGATCGAAAAGAATCGAATTGAATCAAATCGAATCGAAATGAAAAGAATCGAATCGATTCAAATAGAAAAGAATCGAATCGAAAAGAATCAAATCGACACGAAAAGAATCGAATCGAATCAAAAAGTATCGAATTGATTCGAAAACATTCGAATCGAAAAGAATCGAATAGAAATGAATCCGATCGAAATCAAAAGACTCTACTCGATTCGAATCCAAAAGAATCGAATCCAAAAGAATCGAATCGAATCCAAAAGAATCGAATTGAATTGAATCAAAAGAAATGAATTGAATTGAATCAAAAAGGAACTAATCGCATCAAATCGAAAAAACTCGAATAGAATCAAATCGAATCAAAAAGAATCGAATAGATTCGAATAAAAAAGAATCGAATTGAGGGATCCCTGGGTGGCGCAGCGGTTTAGCGCCTGCCTTTGGCCCAGGGCGCGATCCTGGAGACCGGGGATCGAATCCCACATCGGGCTCCCGGTGCATGGAGCCTGATTCTCCCTCTGCCTGTGTCTCTGCCTCTCTGTCTCTCTCTGTGACAATCATAAAAAAGAATCGAATTGAATCGCGTTGAAAAAAATCATAAAGAATCAAATCGAAAAGAATCGAATTCCATGTAACGAAAAGATTCGAATTGAAAAGAATCGAATCGGAACAAAAGAATCGAATCGAATCGACATGAATCAAAAAGAATCGAATCAAAACGAATCGAAAAGAAACAAATCAAGTAGAATCTAAAAGAATCGAATGGAATCAAATCGAAAAAATTCGAATAGAATTGAATCGAAAAGAATCAAAACGAATCGAACCGAAGAGAATCGATTCGAATCAAAATAAAAAGTATCGTATCAAATCGAATCGAAAAGAATGATATCAAATAGAATCGAAAGAATGGAATCAAATCTAAAACAATCGAATCGAATCGAAAAGAATCGGATTGAATGGAATCGAATCGAAAAGAATAGAATAGAATCGAAAGAAATCGAATAGAATCAAATCAAATCAAAAAGAATCGAATTGAATTGATCCTAACCAAAAGAAGCGAAATGAATCGACTCGAACCGAAAAAAATCAAATCGAAAAGAATCTAACCTCAACGAAAATAATCGAAATGAATAGAATCGAAAAGAATCGAATTGAATCAAATCGAAAAGAATCGAATGGAATCCAATCGAAAAGAATCAAATTGAATCGATTCGAAAAGAATCGAATTCAATCAAAATGAATCGATTCGAATGGAATAGAAAAGAATAGAATAGAATAGAATCGAAAAGAATCCAATCGAATCGAAAAGAATTGAATCTAATCGAAAAGAAACGAATCGAACCGAATCAAAAAAAAAAACAATCGAATCGTATCAAATACAAAAGAATCACTTTGAATAGAATAGAATTGAAAAGAATCGAATCAAACGATGAAAACAATCGAATCGAAAAGAATCGAATCAAAAAAAGTCGAATCGAAACGAAAACAATCGAATCGAATTGAATCTAAAAGAATCGTATTGAATTGAATCGAGTCGAAAAGACTCGAATCAAAAAGACTCGAATCGAATTGAATGAAATCGAAAAGAATCTATTAGAAACCACTCGAACAGAATCAAATCGAAATGATTCAAAATGAATCGAATAGAATAGAATCGAAAAAATTCGAATAGAATCGAAACGAATCGAAACGAATTGAATCGAAGAGAATCGATTAGAATCGAAATGAAAAGAATCGTATTGAATCGAATCGAAAAGAATCAAATCAAATCGAATCGAAAAATTGAATCAAATCGAAAAGAATCCAATCGAATCGAAAAGAATCGAACTGAATGGAATCAAATCGAAAAGAATCGAATCGAATCGAAAAGAATCGAATCAAATTTAATGGAATCGAAAAGAATCGAATTGAATCGAAAAGAATCGAAATGAAACAAATCAGATCAAATGGAAAAGCATCAAATCGAATTGAAAAGAATCGAATCGAATCGAAATGAATCGAATCAGAAAGACTCGAATCGCAAAGAATCGAATTGAAAAGACTCGAATTGAAACGAATCGATTTGAAACGAAAAGAATCGAATCGAATCGAATCGAATTGAAAGAATCGAATTGAATAGAAAAAAATCGAATAGAAAAGAATCGAACCGAAAAGAAAAGAATCAAATTGAATCAGTCGATTAAATTCTAGTCGAATCGAATCAAAAAGAATGAAACGAGTCGAATCGAATCGAAAAGAATCGAATCGAATCGAAAAGAATCGAATTGTATCTAATCAAAAAGAATCGAATCGTATCGACTCGAATCGAAAAGAATCCAATTGCATCATCGAATGGAAACTAATCGCATTGAATAGAATCGAAAAGAATCGAATCGAATCAAATCGAAAACAATCAAATTGAATTGATCGAAAAGAATCGAATTGAATCAAATCGAATCGAAATGAAAAGAATCGAATCGATTCAAATAGAAAAGAATCGCATCGAAAAGAATCGAATCGAATCAAAAAGTATCGAATTGATTCGAAAACATTCGAATCGAAAAGAATCGAATTGAAATGAATCCGATCGAAATGAAAAGAATCTACTCGATTCGAATCCAAAAGAATCGAATCGAATCCAAAAGAATCGAATTGAATTGAATCAAAAGAAATGAATTGAATTGAATCAAAAAGGAACTAATCGAATCAAATCGAAAAAAATCGAATAGAATCAAATCGAATCAAAAAGAATCGAATAGATTCGAATAAAAAAGAATCGAATGGAGGGATCCCTGGGTGGCGCAGCAGTTTAGCGCCTGCCTTTGGCCCAGGGCGCGATCCTGGAGACCCGGGATCGAATCCCACATCGGGCTCCTGGTGCATGGAGCCTGCTTCTCCCTCTGCCTGTGTCTCTGCCTCTCTCTCTCTCTCAGTGACTATCATAAAATAAAGAATCGAATTGAATCGCGTTGAAAAAATCATAAAGAATCAAATCGAAAAGAATCGAATTCCATGTAACGAAAAGATTCGAATTGAAAAGAATCGAATCGAAACAAAAGAATCGAATCGAATCGACATGAATCAAAAAGAATCGAATCAAAACGAATCGAAAAGAAACAAATCAAGCAGAATCTAAAAGTATCGAATCGAATCAAATCGAAAAAATGCGAATAGAATTGAATCGAAAAGAATCAAAACGAATCGAACCGAAGAGAATCGATTCGAATCAAAATAAAAAGTATCTTATCAAATCGAATCGAAAAGAATCATATCAAATAGAATCGAAAGAATGGAATCAAATCTAAAACAATCGAATCGAATCAAAAAGAATCGGATTGAATGGAATCGAATCGAATAGAATACAATAGAATAGAATCGAAAGAAATCGAATAGAATCAAATCAAATCAAAAAGAATCGAATTGAATTGATCCTAACCAAAATAAGCGAAATGAATCGACTCGAACCGAAAAAAATCAAATCGAAAAGAATCTAATCTCAACGAAAATAATCGAAATGAATAGAATCGAAAAGAATCGAATTGAATCAAATCGAAAAGAATCGAATGGAATCCAATCGAAAAGAATCAAATTGATTTGAATCGAAACAAATTGAATCCAATCGAAAAGAATCTAATTGAATCGAATCAAAAAGAATCGAATTCAATCACAACGAATCGATTCGAATGGAATAGAAAAGAATAGAATAGAATCGAATCGAAAAGAATCAAATCGAATCGAAAAGAAACGAATATAAATAATTGAATTGAATCAAAAAGAAACTAATCGAATCAAATCGAAAAATCTCGAATAGAATCAAATCGAATCAAAAAGAATCGAATAGATTCGAATAAAAAAGAATCGAATTGAGGGATCCCTGGGTGGCGCAGCGGTTTAGCGCCTGCCTTTGGCCCAGGGCGCGATCCTGGAGACCCGGGATCGAATCCCACATCGGGCTCCCGGTGCATGGAGCCTGCTTCTCCCTCTGCCTGTGTCTCTGCCTCTCTCGCTCTCTCTGTGTGACTATCATAAATAAATAAAAATTTAAAAAAAAAAGAAAAGAATCGAATGGAATCCAATCGAAAAGAATCAAATTGATTCGAATCGACACAAATCGAATCCAATCGAAAAGAATCTAGTTGAATCGAATCGAAAAGAATCGAATTCAATCAAAACGAATCGATTCGAATGGAATAGAAAAGAATAGAATAGAATCGAATCGAAAAGAATCAAATCGAATCGAAAAGAATCGAATCGAAAAGAATTGAATCGAATCGAAAAGAAACGAATCGAACCGAATCAAAAAGAAAACAATCGAATCGAATCAAATACAAAAGAATCGCTTTGAATAGCATAGAATTGAAAAGAATCGAATCAATCGAATTGAAAACAATCGAATCGAAAAGAATCGAATCACAAAAAGTTGAATCAAAACGAAAACAATCGAATCGAATCGAATCTAAAAGAATCGTATTGAATTGAATCGAGTCGAAAAGACTCGAATCAAAAAGACTCGAATCGAATTGAATCAAATCGAAAAGAATCTAATAGAAACCACTCGAACGGAATCAAACCGAAATGATTCAAAATGAATAGAACAGAATAGAATCGAAAAAATTCGAATAGAATCGAAACGAATCGAAACGAATCGAAAGGAAATGAAACGAAGAGAATCGATTAGAATCGAAATGAAAAGAATCGTATTGAATCGAATCGAAAAGAATCAAATCAAATCGAATCGAAAAATTGAATCAAATCGAAAAGAATCCAATCGAATCGAAAAGAATCGAACTGAATGGAATCAAATCGAAAAGAATCGAATCGAATCGAAAAGAATCGAATCAAATTTAATGGAATCGAAAAGAATCGAATTGAATCGAAAAGAATCGAAATGAAACAAATCAGATCAAATGGAAAAGCATCAAATCGAATTGAAAAGAATCGAATCGAATCGAAATGAATCGAATCAGAAAGACTCGAATCGCAAAGAATCGAATTGAAAAGACTCGAATTGAAACGAATCGATTTGAAACGAAAAGAATCGAATCGAATCGAATCGAATTGAAAGAATCGAATTGAATAGAAAAAAATCGAATAGAAAAGAATCGAACCGAAAAGAAAAGAATCAAATTGAATCAGTCGATTAAATTCTAGTCGAATCGAATCAAAAAGAATGAAATCGAGTCGAATCGAATCGAAAAGAATCGAATCGAATCGAAAAGAATCGAATTGTATCTAATCAAAAAGAATCGAATCGTATAGACTCGAATCGAAAAGAATCCAATTGCATCATCGAATGGAAACTAATCGAATTGAATAGAATCGAAAAGAATCGAATCGAATCAAATCGAAAACAATCAAATTGAATTGATCGAAAAGAATCGAATTGAATCAAATCGAATCGAAATGAAAAGAATCGAATCGATTCAAATAGAAAAGAATCGAATCGAAAAGAATCAAATGGACACGAAAAGAATCGAATCGAATCAAAAAGTATCGAATTGATTCGAAAACATTCGAATCGAAAAGAATCGAATTGAAATGAATCCGATCGAAATGAAAAGAATCTACTCGATTCGAATCCAAAAGAATCGAATCCAAAAGAATCGAATCGAATCCAAAAGAATCGAATTGAATTGAATCAAAAGAAATGAATTGAATCAAAAAGAAACTAATCGAATCAAATCGAAAAATCTCGAATAGAATCAAATCGAATCAAAAAGAATCGAATAGATTCGAATAAAAAAGAATCGAATTGAGGGATCCCTGGGTGGCGCAGCGGTTTAGCGCCTGCCTTTGGCCCAGGTCGCGATCCTGGAGACCCGGGATCGAATCCCACATCGGGCTCCCGGTGCATGGAGCCTGCTTCTCCCTCTGCCTGTGTCTCTGCCTCTCTCGCTCTCTCTGTGTGACTATCATAAATAAATAAAAATTTAAAAAAAAAAGAAAAGAATCGAATGGAATCCAATCGAAAAGAATCAAATTGATTCGAATCGACACAAATCGAATCCAATCGAAAAGAATCTAGTTGAATCGAATCGAAAAGAATCGAATTCAATCAAAACGAATCGATTCGAATGGAATAGAAAAGAATAGAATAGAATCGAATCGAAAAGAATCAAATCGAATCGAAAAGAATTGAATCGAATCGAAAAGAAACGAATCGAACCGAATCAAAAAGAAAACAATCGAATCGAATCAAATACAAAAGAATCGCTTTGAATAGCATAGAATTGAAAAGAATCGAATCAATCGAATTGAAAACAATCGAATCGAAAAGAATCGAATCAAAAAAAGTTGAATCAAAACGAAAACAATCGAATCGAATCGAATCTAAAAGAATCGTATTGAATTGAATCGAGTCGAAAAGACTCGAATCAAAAAGACTCGAATCGAATTGAATCAAATCGAAAAGAATCTAATAGAAACCACTCGAACGGAATCAAACCGAAATGATTCAAAATGAATAGAATAGAATAGAATCGAAAAAATTCGAATAGAATCGAAACGAATTGAAACGAATTGAATCGAAGAGAATCGATTAGAATCGAAATGAAAAGAATCGTATTGAATCGAATCGAAAAGAATCAAATCAAATCGAATCGAAAGAATTGAATCAAATCGAAAAGAATCCAATCGAATCGAAAAGAATCGAACTGAATGGAATCAAGTCGAAAAGAATCTAATCGAATCAAAAAGAATCGAATCAAATTTAATGGAATCGAATTGAATCTAAAAGAATCGAAATGAAACAAATCAGATCAAATGGAAAAGCATCAAATCGAATTGAAAAGAATCGAATCGAATCGAAATGAATCGAATCCAAAAGACTCGAATTGAAAAGAATCGAATTGAAAAGAATCGAATCGAATCGAAAAGACTCGAATCGTATTAAAAATATCAAATCGAATCGAATCGAAAAGAATCGAATTGAAAAGACTCGAATTGAAACGAATCGATTTGAAACGAAAAGAATCGAATCGAATCGAATCGAATTGAAAGAATCAAATTGAATAGAAAAAAATCGAATAGAAAAGAATCGAACCGAAAAGAAAAGAATCAAATTGAATCAGTCGAGTAATTCTAGTCGAATCGAATCAAAAAGAATGAAATCGAGTCGAATCGAATCGAAAAGAATCGAATCGAAGCGAAAAGAATCGAATTGTATCTAATCAAAAAGAATCGAATCGTATCGACTCGAATCGAAAAGAATCCAATTGCATCATCGAATGGAAACTAATCGAATTGAATAGAATCGAAAAGAATCGAATCGAATCAAATCGAAAACAATCAAATTGAATTGATCGAAAAGAATCGAATTGAATCAAATCGAATCGAAATGAAAAGAATCGAATCGATTCAAATAGAAAAGAATCGAATCGAAAAGAATCAAATCGACACGAAAAGAATCGAATCGAATCAAAAAGTATCGAATTGATTCGAAAACATTCGAATCGAAAAGAATCGAATTGAAATGAATCCGATCGAAATGAAAAGAATCTACTCGATTCGAATCCAAAAGAATCGAATCGAATCCAAAAGAATCGAATTGAATTGAATCAAAAGAAATGAATTGAATTGAATCAAAAAGGAACTAATCGAATCAAATCGAAAAAAATCGAATAGAATCAAATCGAATCAAAAAGAATCGAATAGATTCGAATAAAAAAGAATCGAATGGAGGGATCCCTGGGTGGCGCAGCAGTTTAGCGCCTGCCTTTGGCCCAGGGCGCGATCCTGGAGAACCGGGATCCAATCCCACATCGGGCTCCTAGTGCATGGAGCCTGCTTCTCCCTCTGCCTGTGTCTCTGCCTCTCTCTCTCTCTCAGTGACTATCATAAAATAAAGAATCGAATTGAATCGCGTTGAAAAAATCATAAAGAATCAAATCGAAAAGAATCGAATTCCATGTAACGAAAAGATTCGAATTGAAAAGAATCGAATCGAAACAAAAGAATCGAATCGAATCGACATGAATCAAAAAGAATCGAATCAAAACGAATCGAAAAGAAACAAATCAAGCAGAATCTAAAAGTATCGAATCGAATCAAATCGAAAAAATGCGAATAGAATTGAATCGAAAAGAATCAAAACGAATCGAACCGAAGAGAATCGATTCGAATCAAAATAAAAAGTATCTTATCAAATCAAATCGAAAAGAATCATATCAAATAGAATCGAAAGAATGGAATCAAATCTAAAACAATCGAATCGAATCAAAAAGAATCGGATTGAATGGAATCGAATCGAATAGAATACAATAGAATAGAATCGAAAGAAATCGAATAGAATCAAATCAAATCAAAAAGAATCGAATTGAATTGATCCTAACCAAAATAAGCGAAATGAATCGACTCGAACCGAAAAAAGTCAAATCGAAAAGAATCTAATCTCAACGAAAATAATCGAAATGAATAGAATCGAAAAGAATCGAATTGAATCAAATCGAAAAGAATCGAATGGAATCCAATCGAAAAGAATCAAATTGAATCGATTCGAAAAGAATCGAATTCAATCAAAATGAATCGATTCGAATGGAATAGAAAAGAATAGAATAGAATAGAATCGAAAAGAATCCAATCGAATCGAAAAGAATTGAATCTAATCGAAAAGAAACGAATCGAACCGAATCAAAAAAAAAAACAATCGAATCGTATCAAATACAAAAGAATCACTTTGAATAGAATAGAATTGAAAAGAATCGAATCAAACGATGAAAACAATCGAATCGAAAAGAATCGAATCAAAAAAAGTCGAATCGAAACGAAAACAATCGAATCGAATTGAATCTAAAAGAATCGTATTGAATTGAATCGAGTCGAAAAGACTCGAATCAAAAAGACTCGAATCGAATTGAATGAAATCGAAAAGAATCTATTAGAAACCACTCGAACAGAATCAAATCGAAATGATTCAAAATGAATCGAATAGAATAGAATCGAAAAAATTCGAATAGAATCGAAACGAATCGAAACGAATTGAATCGAAGAGAATCGATTAGAATCGAAATGAAAAGAATCGTATTGAATCGAATCGAAAAGAATCAAATCAAATCGAATCGAAAAATTGAATCAAATCGAAAAGAATCCAATCGAATCGAAAAGAATCGAACTGAATGGAATCAAATCGAAAAGAATCGAATCGAATCGAAAAGAATCGAATCAAATTTAATGGAATCGAAAAGAATCGAATTGAATCGAAAAGAATCGAAATGAAACAAATCAGATCAAATGGAAAAGCATCAAATCGAATTGAAAAGAATCGAATCGAATCGAAATGAATCGAATCAGAAAGACTCGAATCGCAAAGAATCGAATTGAAAAGACTCGAATTGAAACGAATCGATTTGAAACGAAAAGAATCGAATCGAATCGAATCGAATTGAAAGAATCGAATTGAATAGAAAAAAATCGAATAGAAAAGAATCGAACCGAAAAGAAAAGAATCAAATTGAATCAGTCGATTAAATTCTAGTCGAATCGAATCAAAAAGAATGAAACGAGTCGAATCGAATCGAAAAGAATCGAATCGAATCGAAAAGAATCGAATTGTATCTAATCAAAAAGAATCGAATCGTATCGACTCGAATCGAAAAGAATCCAATTGCATCATCGAATGGAAACTAATCGAATTGAATAGAATCGAAAAGAATCGAATCGAATCAAATCGAAAACAATCAAATTGAATTGATCGAAAAGAATCGAATTGAATCAAATCGAATCGAAATGAAAAGAATCGAATCGATTCAAATAGAAAAGAATCGCATCGAAAAGAATCGAATCGAATCAAAAAGTATCGAATTGATTCGAAAACATTCGAATCGAAAAGAATCGAATTGAAATGAATCCGATCGAAATGAAAAGAATCTACTCGATTCGAATCCAAAAGAATCGAATCCAAAAGAATCGAATCGAATCCAAAAGAATCGAATTGAATTGAATCAAAAGAAATGAATTGAATTGAATCAAAAAGGAACTAATCGAATCAAATCGAAAAATCTCGAAAAGAATCAAATCGAATCAAAAAGAATCGAATAGATTCGAATAAAAAAGAATCGAATGGAGGGATCCCTGGGTGGCGCAGCGGTTTAGCGCCTGCCTTTGGCCCAGGGCGCGATCCTGGAGACCCGGGATCGAATCCCACATCGGGCTTCCGGTGCATGGAGCCTGCTTCTCCCTCTGCCTGTGTCTCTGCCTCTCTGTCTCTCTCTGTGACTATCATAAAAAAAAGAATCGAATTGAATCGCGTTGAAAAAAATCATAAAGAATCAAATCGAAAAGAATCGAATTCCATGTAACGAAAAGTTTCGAATTGAAAAGAATCGAATCGAAACAAAAGAATCGAATCGAATCGACATGAATCAAAAAGAATCGAATCAAAACGAATCGAAAAGAAACAAATCAAGTAGAATCTAAAAGAATCGAATCGAATCAAATCGAAAAAATTCGAATAGAATTGAATCGAAAAGATTCAAAACGAATCGAACCGAAGAGAATCGATTCGAATCAAAATAAAAAGTATCGTATCAAATCGAATCGAAAAGAATCATATCAAATAGAATCGAAAGAATGGAATCAAATCTAAAACAATCGAATCGAATCGAAAAGAATCGGATTGAATGGAATCGAATCGAAAAGAATAGAATAGAATCGAAAGAAATCGAATAGAATCAAATCAAATCAAAAAGAATCGAATTGAATTGATCCTAACCAAAAGAAGCGAAATGAATCGACTCGAACCGAAAAAAATCAAATCGAAAAGAATCTAACCTCAACGAAAATAATCGAAATGAATAGAATCGAAAAGAATCGAATTGAATCAAATCGAAAAGAATCGAATGGAATCCAATCGAAAAGAATCAAATTGAATCGATTCGAAAAGAATCGAATTCAATCAAAATGAATCGATTCGAATGGAATAGAAAAGAATAGAATAGAATAGAATCGAAAAGAATCCAATCGAATCGAAAAGAATTGAATCTAATCGAAAAGAAACGAATCGAACCGAATCAAAAAAAAAAACAATCGAATCGTATCAAATACAAAAGAATCACTTTGAATAGAATAGAATTGAAAAGAATCGAATCAAACGATGAAAACAATCGAATCGAAAAGAATCGAATCAAAAAAAGTCGAATCGAAACGAAAACAATCGAATCGAATTGAATCTAAAAGAATCGTATTGAATTGAATCGAGTCGAAAAGACTCGAATCAAAAAGACTCGAATCGAATTGAATGAAATCGAAAAGAATCTATTAGAAACCACTCGAACAGAATCAAATCGAAATGATTCAAAATGAATCGAATAGAATAGAATCGAAAAAATTCGAATAGAATCGAAACGAATCGAAACGAATTGAATCGAAGAGAATCGATTAGAATCGAAATGAAAAGAATCGTATTGAATCGAATCGAAAAGAATCAAATCAAATCGAATCGAAAAATTGAATCAAATCGAAAAGAATCCAATCGAATCGAAAAGAATCGAACTGAATGGAATCAAATCGAAAAGAATCGAATCGAATCGAAAAGAATCGAATCAAATTTAATGGAATCGAAAAGAATCGAATTGAATCGAAAAGAATCGAAATGAAACAAATCAGATCAAATGGAAAAGCATCAAATCGAATTGAAAAGAATCGAATCGAATCGAAATGAATCGAATCAGAAAGACTCGAATCGCAAAGAATCGAATTGAAAAGACTCGAATTGAAACGAATCGATTTGAAACGAAAAGAATCGAATCGAATCGAATCGAATTGAAAGAATCGAATTGAATAGAAAAAAATCGAATAGAAAAGAATCGAACCGAAAAGAAAAGAATCAAATTGAATCAGTCGATTAAATTCTAGTCGAATCGAATCAAAAAGAATGAAACGAGTCGAATCGAATCGAAAAGAATCGAATCGAATCGAAAAGAATCGAATTGTATCTAATCAAAAAGAATCGAATCGTATCGACTCGAATCGAAAAGAATCCAATTGCATCATCGAATGGAAACTAATCGAATTGAATAGAATCGAAAAGAATCGAATCGAATCAAATCGAAAACAATCAAATTGAATTGATCGAAAAGAATCGAATTGAATCAAATCGAATCGAAATGAAAAGAATCGAATCGATTCAAATAGAAAAGAATCGCATCGAAAAGAATCGAATCGAATCAAAAAGTATCGAATTGATTCGAAAACATTCGAATCGAAAAGAATCGAATTGAAATGAATCCGATCGAAATGAAAAGAATCTACTCGATTCGAATCCAAAAGAATCGAATCCAAAAGAATCGAATCGAATCCAAAAGAATCGAATTGAATTGAATCAAAAGAAATGAATTGAATTGAATCAAAAAGGAACTAATCGAATCAAATCGAAAAATCTCGAAAAGAATCAAATCGAATCAAAAAGAATCGAATAGATTCGAATAAAAAAGAATCGAATGGAGGGATCCCTGGGTGGCGCAGCGGTTTAGCGCCTGCCTTTGGCCCAGGGCGCGATCCTGGAGACCCGGGATCGAATCCCACATCGGGCTTCCGGTGCATGGAGCCTGCTTCTCCCTCTGCCTGTGTCTCTGCCTCTCTGTCTCTCTCTGTGACTATCATAAAAAAAAGAATCGAATTGAATCGCGTTGAAAAAAATCATAAAGAATCAAATCGAAAAGAATCGAATTCCATGTAACGAAAAGTTTCGAATTGAAAAGAATCGAATCGAAACAAAAGAATCGAATCGAATCGACATGAATCAAAAAGAATCGAATCAAAACGAATCGAAAAGAAACAAATCAAGTAGAATCTAAAAGAATCGAATCGAATCAAATCGAAAAAATTCGAATAGAATTGAATCGAAAAGATTCAAAACGAATCGAACCGAAGAGAATCGATTCGAATCAAAATAAAAAGTATCGTATCAAATCGAATCGAAAAGAATCATATCAAATAGAATCGAAAGAATGGAATCAAATCTAAAACAATCGAATCGAATCGAAAAGAATCGGATTGAATGGAATCGAATCGAAAAGAATAGAATAGAATCGAAAGAAATCGAATAGAATCAAATCAAATCAAAAAGAATCGAATTGAATTGATCCTAACCAAAAGAAGCGAAATGAATCGACTCGAACCGAAAAAAATCAAATCGAAAAGAATCTAACCTCAACGAAAATAATCGAAATGAATAGAATCGAAAAGAATCGAATTGAATCAAATCGAAAAGAATCGAATGGAATCCAATCGAAAAGAATCAAATTGAATCGATTCGAAAAGAATCGAATTCAATCAAAATGAATCGATTCGAATGGAATATAAAAGAATAGAATAGAATAGAATCGAAAAGAATCCAATCGAATCGAAAAGAATCGAATCGAAAAGAATTGAATCTAATCGAAAAGAAACGAATCGAACCGAATCAAAAAAAAAAACAATCGAATCGTATCAAATACAAAAGAATCACTTTGAATAGCATAGAATTGAAAAGAATCGAATCAATCGATGAAAACAATCGAATCGAAAAGAATCGAATCAAAAATAGTCGAATCGAAACGAAAACAATCGAATCGAATCGAATCTAAAAGAATCGTATTGAATTGAATCGAGTCGAAAAGACTCGAATCAAAAAGACTCGAATCGAATTGAATCAAATCGAAAAGAATCTAATAGAAACCACTCGAACAGAATCAAATCGAAATGATTCAAAATGAATCGAATCGAATAGAATCGAAAAAAATCGAAACGAATCGAAAGGAAATGAAACGAAGAGAATCGATTAGAATCGAAATGAAAAGAATCGTATTGAATCGAATCGAAAAGAATCAAATCAAATCGAATCGAAAAATTGAATCAAATCGAAAAGAATCCAATCGAATCGAAAAGAATCGAACTGAATGGAATCAAATCGAAAAGAATCGAATCGAATCGAAAAGAATCGAATCAAATTTAATGGAATCGAAAAGAATCGAATTGAATCGAAAAGAATCGAAATGAAACAAATCAGATCAAATGGAAAAGCATCAAATCGAATTGAAAAGAATCGAATCGAATCGAAATGAATCGAATCAGAAAGACTCGAATCGAAAAGAATCGAATTGAAAAGACTCGAATTGAAACGAATCGATTTGAAACGAAAAGAATCGAATCGAATCGAATCGAATTGAAAGAATCGAATTGAATAGAAAAAAATCGAATAGAAAAGAATCGAACCGAAAAGAAAAGAATCAAATTGAATCAGTCGATTAAATTCTAGTCGAATCGAATCAAAAAGAATGAAATCGAGTCGAATCGAATCGAAAAGAATCGAATCGAATCGAAAAGAATCGAATTGTATCTAATCAAAAAGAATCGAATCGTATAGACTCGAATCGAAAAGAATCCAATTGCATCATCGAATGGAAACTAATCGAATTGAATAGAATCGAAAAGAATCGAATCGAATCAAATCGAAAACAATCAAATTGAATTGATCGAAAAGAATCGAATTGAATCAAATCGAATCGAAATGAAAAGAATCGAATCGATTCAAATAGAAAAGAATCGAATCGAAAAGAATCAAATGGACACGAAAAGAATCGAATCGAATCAAAAAGTATCGAATTGATTCGAAAACATTCGAATCGAAAAGAATCGAATTGAAATGAATCCGATCGAAATGAAAAGAATCTACTCGATTCGAATCCAAAAGAATCGAATCCAAAAGAATCGAATCGAATCCAAAATAATCGAATTGAATTGAATCAAAAGAAATGAATTGAATTGAATCAAAAAGGAACTAATCGAATCAAATCGAAAAATCTCGAATAGAATCAAATCGAATCAAAAAGAATCGAATAGATTCGAATAAAAAAAGAATCGAATTGAGGGATCCCTGGGTGGCGCAGCGGTTTAGCGCCTGCAATTGGCCCAGGTCGCGATCCTGGAGACCCGGGATCGAATCCCACATCGGGCTCCCGGTGCATGGAGCCTGCTTCTCTCTCTGCCTGTGTCTCTGCCTCTCTCGCTCTCTCTGTGTGACTATCATAAATAAATAAAAATTTAAAAAAAAAAGAAAAGAATCGAATGGAATCCAATCGAAAAGAATCAAATTGATTCGAATCGACACAAATCGAATCCAATCGAAAAGAATCTAGTTGAATCGAATCGAAAAGAATCGAATTCAATCAAAACGAATCGATTCGAATGGAATAGAAAAGAATAGAATAGAATCGAATCGAAAAGAATCAAATCGAATCGAAAAGAATCGAATCGAAAAGAATTGAATCGAATCGAAAAGAAACGAATAGAACCGAATCAAAAAGAAAACAATCGAATCGAATCAAATACAAAAGAATCGCTTTGAATAGCATAGAATTGAAAAGAATCGAATCAATCGAATTGAAAACAATCGAATCGAAAAGAATCGAATCAAAAAATGTTGAATCAAAACGAAAACAATCGAATCGAATCGAATCTAAAAGAATCGTATTGAATTGAATCGAGTCGAAAAGACTCGAATCAAAAAGACTCGAATCGAATTGAATCAAATCGAAAAGAATCTAATAGAAACCACTCGAACAGAATCAAACCGAAATGATTCAAAATGAATAGAATAGAATAGAATCGAAAAAATTCGAATAGAATCGAAACGAATCGAAACGAATTGAATCGAAGAGAATCGATTAGAATCGAAATGAAAAGAATCGTATTGAATCGAATCGAAAAGAATCAAATCAAATCGAATCGAAAGAATTGAATCAAATCGAAAAGAATCCAATCGAATCGAAAAGAATCGAACTGAATGGAATCAAGTCGAAAAGAATCTAATCGAATCAAAAAGAATCGAATCAAATTTAATGGAATCGAATTGAATCTAAAAGAATCGAAATGAAACAAATCAGATCAAATGGAAAAGCATCAAATCGAATTGAAAAGAATCGAATCGAATCGAAATGAATCGAATCCAAAAGACTCGAATTGAAAAGAATCGAATTGAAAAGAATCGAATCGAATCGAAAAGACTCGAATCGTATTAAAAATATCAAATCGAATCGAATCGAAAAGAATCGAATTGAAAAGACTCGAATTGAAACGAATCGATTTGAAACGAAAAGAATCGAATCGAATCGAATCGAATTGAAAGAATCAAATTGAATAGAAAAAAATCGAATAGAAAAGAATCGAACCGAAAAGAAAAGAATCAAATTGAATCAGTCGAGTAATTCTAGTCGAATCGAATCAAAAAGAATGAAATCGAGTCGAATCGAATCGAAAAGAATCGAATCGAAGCGAAAAGAATCGAATTGTATCTAATCAAAAAGAATCGAATCGTATCGACTCGAATCGAAAAGAATCCAATTGCATCATCGAATGGAAACTAATCGAATTGAATAGAATCGAAAAGAATCGAATCGAATCAAATCGAAAACAATCAAATTGAATTGATCGAAAAGAATCGAATTGAATCAAATCGAATCGAAATGAAAAGAATCGAATCGATTCAAATAGAAAAGAATCGAATCGAAAAGAATCAAATCGACACGAAAAGAATCGAATCGAATCAAAAAGTATCGAATTGATTCGAAAACATTCGAATCGAAAAGAATCGAATTGAAATGAATCCGATCGAAATGAAAAGAATCTACTCGATTCGAATCCAAAAGAATCGAATCGAATCCAAAAGAATCGAATTGAATTGAATCAAAAGAAATGAATTGAATTGAATCAAAAAGGAACTAATCGAATCAAATCGAAAAAAATCGAATAGAATCAAATCGAATCAAAAAGAATCGAATAGATTCGAATAAAAAAGAATCGAATGGAGGGATCCCTGGGTGGCGCAGCAGTTTAGCGCCTGCCTTTGGCCCAGGGCGCGATCCTGGAGAACCGGGATCCAATCCCACATCGGGCTCCTAGTGCATGGAGCCTGCTTCTCCCTCTGCCTGTGTCTCTGCCTCTCTCTCTCTCTCAGTGACTATCATAAAATAAAGAATCGAATTGAATCGCGTTGAAAAAATCATAAAGAATCAAATCGAAAAGAATCGAATTCCATGTAACGAAAAGATTCGAATTGAAAAGAATCGAATCGAAACAAAAGAATCGAATCGAATCGACATGAATCAAAAAGAATCGAATCAAAACGAATCGAAAAGAAACAAATCAAGCAGAATCTAAAAGTATCGAATCGAATCAAATCGAAAAAATGCGAATAGAATTGAATCGAAAAGAATCAAAACGAATCGAACCGAAGAGAATCGATTCGAATCAAAATAAAAAGTATCTTATCAAATCAAATCGAAAAGAATCATATCAAATAGAATCGAAAGAATGGAATCAAATCTAAAACAATCGAATCGAATCAAAAAGAATCGGATTGAATGGAATCGAATCGAATAGAATACAATAGAATAGAATCGAAAGAAATCGAATAGAATCAAATCAAATCAAAAAGAATCGAATTGAATTGATCCTAACCAAAATAAGCGAAATGAATCGACTCGAACCGAAAAAAGTCAAATCGAAAAGAATCTAATCTCAACGAAAATAATCGAAATGAATAGAATCGAAAAGAATCGAATTGAATCAAATCGAAAAGAATCGAATGGAATCCAATCGAAAAGAATCAAATTGAATCGATTCGAAAAGAATCGAATTCAATCAAAATGAATCGATTCGAATGGAATAGAAAAGAATAGAATAGAATAGAATCGAAAAGAATCCAATCGAATCGAAAAGAATTGAATCTAATCGAAAAGAAACGAATCGAACCGAATCAAAAAAAAAAACAATCGAATCGTATCAAATACAAAAGAATCACTTTGAATAGAATAGAATTGAAAAGAATCGAATCAAACGATGAAAACAATCGAATCGAAAAGAATCGAATCAAAAAAAGTCGAATCGAAACGAAAACAATCGAATCGAATTGAATCTAAAAGAATCGTATTGAATTGAATCGAGTCGAAAAGACTCGAATCAAAAAGACTCGAATCGAATTGAATGAAATCGAAAAGAATCTATTAGAAACCACTCGAACAGAATCAAATCGAAATGATTCAAAATGAATCGAATAGAATAGAATCGAAAAAATTCGAATAGAATCGAAACGAATCGAAACGAATTGAATCGAAGAGAATCGATTAGAATCGAAATGAAAAGAATCGTATTGAATCGAATCGAAAAGAATCAAATCAAATCGAATCGAAAAATTGAATCAAATCGAAAAGAATCCAATCGAATCGAAAAGAATCGAACTGAATGGAATCAAATCGAAAAGAATCGAATCGAATCGAAAAGAATCGAATCAAATTTAATGGAATCGAAAAGAATCGAATTGAATCGAAAAGAATCGAAATGAAACAAATCAGATCAAATGGAAAAGCATCAAATCGAATTGAAAAGAATCGAATCGAATCGAAATGAATCGAATCAGAAAGACTCGAATCGCAAAGAATCGAATTGAAAAGACTCGAATTGAAACGAATCGATTTGAAACGAAAAGAATCGAATCGAATCGAATCGAATTGAAAGAATCGAATTGAATAGAAAAAAATCGAATAGAAAAGAATCGAACCGAAAAGAAAAGAATCAAATTGAATCAGTCGATTAAATTCTAGTCGAATCGAATCAAAAAGAATGAAACGAGTCGAATCGAATCGAAAAGAATCGAATCGAATCGAAAAGAATCGAATTGTATCTAATCAAAAAGAATCGAATCGTATCGACTCGAATCGAAAAGAATCCAATTGCATCATCGAATGGAAACTAATCGAATTGAATAGAATCGAAAAGAATCGAATCGAATCAAATCGAAAACAATCAAATTGAATTGATCGAAAAGAATCGAATTGAATCAAATCGAATCGAAATGAAAAGAATCGAATCGATTCAAATAGAAAAGAATCGCATCGAAAAGAATCGAATCGAATCAAAAAGTATCGAATTGATTCGAAAACATTCGAATCGAAAAGAATCGAATTGAAATGAATCCGATCGAAATGAAAAGAATCTACTCGATTCGAATCCAAAAGAATCGAATCCAAAAGAATCGAATCGAATCCAAAAGAATCGAATTGAATTGAATCAAAAGAAATGAATTGAATTGAATCAAAAAGGAACTAATCGAATCAAATCGAAAAATCTCGAAAAGAATCAAATCGAATCAAAAAGAATCGAATAGATTCGAATAAAAAAGAATCGAATGGAGGGATCCCTGGGTGGCGCAGCGGTTTAGCGCCTGCCTTTGGCCCAGGGCGCGATCCTGGAGACCCGGGATCGAATCCCACATCGGGCTTCCGGTGCATGGAGCCTGCTTCTCCCTCTGCCTGTGTCTCTGCCTCTCTGTCTCTCTCTGTGACTATCATAAAAAAAAGAATCGAATTGAATCGCGTTGAAAAAAATCATAAAGAATCAAATCGAAAAGAATCGAATTCCATGTAACGAAAAGTTTCGAATTGAAAAGAATCGAATCGAAACAAAAGAATCGAATCGAATCGACATGAATCAAAAAGAATCGAATCAAAACGAATCGAAAAGAAACAAATCAAGTAGAATCTAAAAGAATCGAATCGAATCAAATCGAAAAAATTCGAATAGAATTGAATCGAAAAGAATCAAAACGAATTGAACCGAAGAGAATCGATTCGAATCAAAATAAAAAGTATCGTATCAAATCGAATCGAAAAGAATCATATCAAATAGAATCGAAAGAATGGAATCAAATCTAAAACAATCGAATCGAATCGAAAAGAATCGGATTGAATGGAATCGAATCGAAAAGAATAGAATAGAATCGAAAGAAATCGAATAGAATCAAATCAAATCAAAAAGAATCGAATTGAATTGATCCTAACCAAAAGAAGCGAAATGAATCGACTCGAACCGAAAAAAATCAAATCGAAAAGAATCTAACCTCAACGAAAATAATCGAAATGAATAGAATCGAAAAGAATCGAATTGAATCAAATCGAAAAGAATCGAATGGAATCCAATCGAAAAGAATCAAATTGAATCGATTCGAAAAGAATCGAATTCAATCAAAATGAATCGATTCGAATGGAATAGAAAAGAATAGAATAGAATAGAATCGAAAAGAATCCAATCGAATCGAAAAGAATTGAATCTAATCGAAAAGAAACGAATCGAACCGAATCAAAAAAAAAAACAATCGAATCGTATCAAATACAAAAGAATCACTTTGAATAGAATAGAATTGAAAAGAATCGAATCAAACGATGAAAACAATCGAATCGAAAAGAATCGAATCAAAAAAAGTCGAATCGAAACGAAAACAATCGAATCGAATTGAATCTAAAAGAATCGTATTGAATTGAATCGAGTCGAAAAGACTCGAATCAAAAAGACTCGAATCGAATTGAATGAAATCGAAAAGAATCTATTAGAAACCACTCGAACAGAATCAAATCGAAATGATTCAAAATGAATCGAATAGAATAGAATCGAAAAAATTCGAATAGAATCGAAACGAATCGAAACGAATTGAATCGAAGAGAATCGATTAGAATCGAAATGAAAAGAATCGTATTGAATCGAATCGAAAAGAATCAAATCAAATCGAATCGAAAAATTGAATCAAATCGAAAAGAATCCAATCGAATCGAAAAGAATCGAACTGAATGGAATCAAATCGAAAAGAATCGAATCGAATCGAAAAGAATCGAATCAAATTTAATGGAATCGAAAAGAATCGAATTGAATCGAAAAGAATCGAAATGAAACAAATCAGATCAAATGGAAAAGCATCAAATCGAATTGAAAAGAATCGAATCGAATCGAAATGAATCGAATCAGAAAGACTCGAATCGCAAAGAATCGAATTGAAAAGACTCGAATTGAAACGAATCGATTTGAAACGAAAAGAATCGAATCGAATCGAATCGAATTGAAAGAATCGAATTGAATAGAAAAAAATCGAATAGAAAAGAATCGAACCGAAAAGAAAAGAATCAAATTGAATCAGTCGATTAAATTCTAGTCGAATCGAATCAAAAAGAATGAAACGAGTCGAATCGAATCGAAAAGAATCGAATCGAATCGAAAAGAATCGAATTGTATCTAATCAAAAAGAATCGAATCGTATCGACTCGAATCGAAAAGAATCCAATTGCATCATCGAATGGAAACTAATCGCATTGAATAGAATCGAAAAGAATCGAATCGAATCAAATCGAAAACAATCAAATTGAATTGATCGAAAAGAATCGAATTGAATCAAATCGAATCGAAATGAAAAGAATCGAATCGATTCAAATAGAAAAGAATCGCATCGAAAAGAATCGAATCGAATCAAAAAGTATCGAATTGATTCGAAAACATTCGAATCGAAAAGAATCGAATTGAAATGAATCCGATCGAAATGAAAAGAATCTACTCAATTCGAATCCAAAAGAATCGAATCCAAAAGAATCGAATCGAATCCAAAAGAATCGAATTGAATTGAATCAAAAGAAATGAATTGAATTGAATCAAAAAGGAACTAATCGAATCAAATCGAAAAATCTCGAAAAGAATCAAATCGAATCAAAAAGAATCGAATAGATTCGAATAAAAAAGAATCGAATGGAGGGATCCCTGGTTGGCGCAGCGGTTTAGCGCCTGCCTTTGGCCCAGGGCGCGATCCTGGAGACCCGGGATCGAATCCCACATCGGGCTCCTGGTGCATGGAGCCTGCTTCTCCCTCTGCCTGTGTCTCTGCCTCTCTGTCTCTCTCTGTGACTATCATAAAAAAAAGAATCGAATTGAATCGCGTTGAAAAAAATCATAAAGAATCAAATCGAAAAGAATCGAATTCCATGTAACGAAAAGTTTCGAATTGAAAAGAATCGAATCGAAACAAAAGAATCGAATCGAATCGACATGAATCAAAAAGAATCGAATCAAAACGAATCGAAAAGAAACAAATCAAGTAGAATCTAAAAGAATCGAATCGAATCAAATCGAAAAAATTCGAATAGAATTGAATCGAAAAGAATCAAAACGAATCGAACCGAAGAGAATCGATTCGAATCAAAATAAAAAGTATCGTATCAAATCGAATCGAAAAGAATCATATCAAATAGAATCGAAAGAATGGAATCAAATCTAAAACAATCGAATCGAATCGAAAAGAATCGGATTGAATGGAATCGAATCGAAAAGAATAGAATAGAATCGAAAGAAATCGAATAGAATCAAATCAAATCAAAAAGAATCGAATTGAATTGATCCTAACCAAAAGAAGCGAAATGAATCGACTCGAACCGAAAAAAATCAAATCGAAAAGAATCTAACCTCAACGAAAATAATCGAAATGAATAGAATCGAAAAGAATCGAATTGAATCAAATCGAAAAGAATCGAATGGAATCCAATCGAAAAGAATCAAATTGAATCGATTCGAAAAGAATCGAATTCAATCAAAATGAATCGATTCGAATGGAATAGAAAAGAATAGAATAGAATAGAATCGAAAAGAATCCAATCGAATCGAAAAGAATTGAATCTAATCGAAAAGAAACGAATCGAACCGAATCAAAAAAAAAAACAATCGAATCGTATCAAATACAAAAGAATCACTTTGAATAGAATAGAATTGAAAAGAATCGAATCAAACGATGAAAACAATCGAATCGAAAAGAATCGAATCAAAAAAAGTCGAATCGAAACGAAAACAATCGAATCGAATTGAATCTAAAAGAATCGTATTGAATTGAATCGAGTCGAAAAGACTCGAATCAAAAAGACTCGAATCGAATTGAATGAAATCGAAAAGAATCTATTAGAAACCACTCGAACAGAATCAAATCGAAATGATTCAAAATGAATCGAATAGAATAGAATCGAAAAAATTCGAATAGAATCGAAACGAATCGAAACGAATTGAATCGAAGAGAATCGATTAGAATCGAAATGAAAAGAATCGTATTGAATCGAATCGAAAAGAATCAAATCAAATCGAATCGAAAAATTGAATCAAATCGAAAAGAATCCAATCGAATCGAAAAGAATCGAACTGAATGGAATCAAATCGAAAAGAATCGAATCGAATCGAAAAGAATCGAATCAAATTTAATGGAATCGAAAAGAATCGAATTGAATCGAAAAGAATCGAAATGAAACAAATCAGATCATATGGAAAAGCATCAAATCGAATTGAAAAGAATCGAATCGAATCGAAATGAATCGAATCAGAAAGACTCGAATCGCAAAGAATCGAATTGAAAAGACTCGAATTGAAACGAATCGATTTGAAACGAAAAGAATCGAATCGAATCGAATCGAATTGAAAGAATCGAATTGAATAGAAAAAAATCGAATAGAAAAGAATCGAACCGAAAAGAAAAGAATCAAATTGAATCAGTCGATTAAATTCTAGTCGAATCGAATCAAAAAGAATGAAACGAGTCGAATCGAATCGAAAAGAATCGAATCGAATCGAAAAGAATCGAATTGTATCTAATCAAAAAGAATCGAATCGTATCGACTCGAATCGAAAAGAATCCAATTGCATCATCGAATGGAAACTAATCGCATTGAATAGAATCGAAAAGAATCGAATCGAATCAAATCGAAAACAATCAAATTGAATTGATCGAAAAGAATCGAATTGAATCAAATCGAATCGAAATGAAAAGAATCGAATCGATTCAAATAGAAAAGAATCGCATCGAAAAGAATCGAATCGAATCAAAAAGTATCGAATTGATTCGAAAACATTCGAATCGAAAAGAATCGAATTGAAATGAATCCGATCGAAATGAAAAGAATCTACTCGATTCGAATCCAAAAGAATCGAATCCAAAAGAATCGAATCGAATCCAAAAGAATCGAATTGAATTGAATCAAAAGAAATGAATTGAATTGAATCAAAAAGGAACTAATCGAATCAAATCGAAAAATCTCGAAAAGAATCAAATCGAATCAAAAAGAATCGAATAGATTCGAATAAAAAAGAATCGAATGGAGGGATCCCTGGGTGGCGCAGCGGTTTAGCGCCTGCCTTTGGCCCAGGGCGCGATCCTGGAGACCCGGGATCGAATCCCACATCGGGCTCCTGGTGCATGGAGCCTGCTTCTCCCTCTGCCTGTGTCTCTGCCTCTCTGTCTCTCTCTGTGACTATCATAAAAAAAAGAATCGAATTGAATCGCGTTGAAAAAAATCATAAAGAATCAAATCGAAAAGAATCGAATTCCATGTAACGAAAAGTTTCGAATTGAAAAGAATCGAATCGAAACAAAAGAATCGAATCGAATCGACATGAATCAAAAAGAATCGAATCAAAACGAATCGAAAAGAAACAAATCAAGTAGAATCTAAAAGAATCGAATCGAATCAAATCGAAAAAATTCGAATAGAATTGAATCGAAAAGAATCAAAACGAATCGAACCGAAGAGAATCGATTCGAATCAAAATAAAAAGTATCGTATCAAATCGAATCGAAAAGAATCATATCAAATAGAATCGAAAGAATGGAATCAAATCTAAAACAATCGAATCGAATCGAAAAGAATCGGATTGAATGGAATCGAATCGAAAAGAATAGAATAGAATCGAAAGAAATCGAATAGAATCAAATCAAATCAAAAAGAATCGAATTGAATTGATCCTAACCAAAAGAAGCGAAATGAATCGACTCGAACCGAAAAAAATCAAATCGAAAAGAATCTAACCTCAACGAAAATAATCGAAATGAATAGAATCGAAAAGAATCGAATTGAATCAAATCGAAAAGAATCGAATGGAATCCAATCGAAAAGAATCAAATTGAATCGATTCGAAAAGAATCGAATTCAATCAAAATGAATCGATTCGAATGGAATAGAAAAGAATAGAATAGAATAGAATCGAAAAGAATCCAATCGAATCGAAAAGAATTGAATCTAATCGAAAAGAAACGAATCGAACCGAATCAAAAAAAAAAACAATCGAATCGTTTCAAATACAAAAGAATCACTTTGAATAGAATAGAATTGAAAAGAATCGAATCAAACGATGAAAACAATCGAATCGAAAAGAATCGAATCAAAAAAAGTCGAATCGAAACGAAAACAATCGAATCGAATTGAATCTAAAAGAATCGTATTGAATTGAATCGAGTCGAAAAGACTCGAATCAAAAAGACTCGAATCGAATTGAATGAAATCGAAAAGAATCTATTAGAAACCACTCGAACAGAATCAAATCGAAATGATTCAAAATGAATCGAATAGAATAGAATCGAAAAAATTCGAATAGAATCGAAACGAATCGAAACGAATTGAATCGAAGAGAATCGATTAGAATCGAAATGAAAAGAATCGTATTGAATCGAATCGAAAAGAATCAAATCAAATCGAATCGAAAAATTGAATCAAATCGAAAAGAATCCAATCGAATCGAAAAGAATCGAACTGAATGGAATCAAATCGAAAAGAATCGAATCGAATCGAAAAGAATCGAATCAAATTTAATGGAATCGAAAAGAATCGAATTGAATCGAAAAGAATCGAAATGAAACAAATCAGATCAAATGGAAAAGCATCAAATCGAATTGAAAAGAATCGAATCGAATCGAAATGAATCGAATCAGAAAGACTCGAATCGCAAAGAATCGAATTGAAAAGACTCGAATTGAAACGAATCGATTTGAAACGAAAAGAATCGAATCGAATCGAATCGAATTGAAAGAATCGAATTGAATAGAAAAAAATCGAATAGAAAAGAATCGAACCGAAAAGAAAAGAATCAAATTGAATCAGTCGATTAAATTCTAGTCGAATCGAATCAAAAAGAATGAAACGAGTCGAATCGAATCGAAAAGAATCGAATCGAATCGAAAAGAATCGAATTGTATCTAATCAAAAAGAATCGAATCGTATCGACTCGAATCGAAAAGAATCCAATTGCATCATCGAATGGAAACTAATCGCATTGAATAGAATCGAAAAGAATCGAATCGAATCAAATCGAAAACAATCAAATTGAATTGATCGAAAAGAATCGAATTGAATCAAATCGAATCGAAATGAAAAGAATCGAATCGATTCAAATAGAAAAGAATCGCATCGAAAAGAATCGAATCGAATCAAAAAGTATCGAATTGATTCGAAAACATTCGAATCGAAAAGAATCGAATTGAAATGAATCCGATCGAAATGAAAAGAATCTACTCGATTCGAATCCAAAAGAATCGAATCCAAAAGAATCGAATCGAATCCAAAAGAATCGAATTGAATTGAATCAAAAGAAATGAATTGAATTGAATCAAAAAGGAACTAATCGAATCAAATCGAAAAATCTCGAAAAGAATCAAATCGAATCAAAAAGAATCGAATAGATTCGAATAAAAAAGAATCGAATGGAGGGATCCCTGGGTGGCGCAGCGGTTTAGCGCCTGCCTTTGGCCCAGGGCGCGATCCTGGAGACCCGGGATCGAATCCCACATCGGGCTCCCGGTGCATGGAGCCTGCTTCTCCCTCTGCCTGTGTCTCTGCCTCTCTGTCTCTCTCTGTGACTATCATAAAAAAAAGAATCGAATTGAATCGCGTTGAAAAAAATCATAAAGAATCAAATCGAAAAGAATCGAATTCCATGTAACGAAAAGATTCGAATTGAAAAGAATCGAATCGAAACAAAAGAATCGAATCGAATCGACATGAATCAAAAAGAATCGAATCAAAACGAATCGAAAAGAAACAAATCTAGTAGAATCTAAAAGAATCGAATCGAATCAAATCGAAAAAATTCGAATAGAATTGAATCGAAAAGATTCAAAACGAATCGAACCGAAGAAAATCGATTCGAATCAAAATAAAAAGTATCGTATCAAATCGAATCGAAAAGAATCATATCAAATAGAATCGAAAGAATGGAATCAAATCTAAAACAATCGAATCGAATCGAAAAGAATCGGATTGAATGGAATCGAATCGAAAAGAATAGAATAGAATCGAAAGAAATCGAATAGAATCAAATCAAATCAAAAAGAATCGAATTGAATTGATCCTAACCAAAAGAAGCGAAATGAATCGACTCGAACCGAAAAAAATCAAATCGAAAAGAATCTAACCTCAACGAAAATAATCGAAATGAATAGAATCGAAAAGAATCGAATTGAATCAAATCGAAAAGAATCGAATGGAATCCAATCGAAAAGAATCAAATTGAATCGATTCGAAAAGAATCGAATTCAATCAAAATGAATCGATTCGAATGGAATAGAAAAGAATAGAATAGAATAGAATCGAAAAGAATCCAATCGAATCGAAAAGAATTGAATCTAATCGAAAAGAAACGAATCGAACCGAATCAAAAAAAAAAACAATCGAATCGTTTCAAATACAAAAGAATCACTTTGAATAGAATAGAATTGAAAAGAATCGAATCAAACGATGAAAACAATCGAATCGAAAAGAATCGAATCAAAAAAAGTCGAATCGAAACGAAAACAATCGAATCGAATTGAATCTAAAAGAATCGTATTGAATTGAATCGAGTCGAAAAGACTCGAATCAAAAAGACTCGAATCGAATTGAATGAAATCGAAAAGAATCTATTAGAAACCACTCGAACAGAATCAAATCGAAATGATTCAAAATGAATCGAATAGAATAGAATCGAAAAAATTCGAATAGAATCGAAACGAATCGAAACGAATTGAATCGAAGAGAATCGATTAGAATCGAAATGAAAAGAATCGTATTGAATCGAATCGAAAAGAATCAAATCAAATCGAATCGAAAAATTGAATCAAATCGAAAAGAATCCAATCGAATCGAAAAGAATCGAACTGAATGGAATCAAATCGAAAAGAATCGAATCGAATCGAAAAGAATCGAATCAAATTTAATGGAATCGAAAAGAATCGAATTGAATCGAAAAGAATCGAAATGAAACAAATCAGATCAAATGGAAAAGCATCAAATCGAATTGAAAAGAATCGAATCGAATCGAAATGAATCGAATCAGAAAGACTCGAATCGCAAAGAATCGAATTGAAAAGACTCGAATTGAAACGAATCGATTTGAAACGAAAAGAATCGAATCGAATTGAAAGAATCGAATTGAATAGAAAAAAATCGAATAGAAAAGAATCGAACCGAAAAGAAAAGAATCAAATTGAATCAGTCGATTAAATTCTAGTCGAATCGAATCAAAAAGAATGAAACGAGTCGAATCGAATCGAAAAGAATCGAATCGAATCGAAAAGAATCGAATTGTATCTAATCAAAAAGAATCGAATCGTATCGACTCGAATCGAAAAGAATCCAATTGCATCATCGAATGGAAACTAATCGCATTGAATAGAATCGAAAAGAATCGAATCGAATCAAATCGAAAACAATCAAATTGAATTGATCGAAAAGAATCGAATTGAATCAAATCGAATCGAAATGAAAAGAATCGAATCGATTCAAATAGAAAAGAATCGCATCGAAAAGAATCGAATCGAATCAAAAAGTATCGAATTGATTCGAAAACATTCGAATCGAAAAGAATCGAATTGAAATGAATCCGATCGAAATGAAAAGAATCTACTCGATTCGAATCCAAAAGAATCGAATCCAAAAGAATCGAATCGAATCCAAAAGAATCGAATTGAATTGAATCAAAAGAAATGAATTGAATTGAATCAAAAAGGAACTAATCGAATCAAATCGAAAAATCTCGAAAAGAATCAAATCGAATCAAAAAGAATCGAATAGATTCGAATAAAAAAGAATCGAATGGAGGGATCCCTGGGTGGCGCAGCGGTTTAGCGCCTGCCTTTGGCCCAGGGCGCGATCCTGGAGACCCGGGATCGAATCCCACATCGGGCTCCTGGTGCATGGAGCCTGCTTCTCCCTCTGCCTGTGTCTCTGCCTCTCTGTCTCTCTCTGTGACTATCATAAAAAAAAGAATCGAATTGAATCGCGTTGAAAAAAATCATAAAGAATCAAATCGAAAAGAATCGAATTCCATGTAACGAAAAGTTTCGAATTGAAAAGAATCGAATCGAAACAAAAGAATCGAATCGAATCGACATGAATCAAAAAGAATCGAATCAAAACGAATCGAAAAGAAACAAATCAAGTAGAATCTAAAAGAATCGAATCGAATCAAATCGAAAAAATTCGAATAGAATTGAATCGAAAAGATTCAAAACGAATCGAACCGAAGAGAATCGATTCGAATCAAAATAAAAAGTATCGTATCAAATCGAATCGAAAAGAATCATATCAAATAGAATCGAAAGAATGGAATCAAATCTAAAACAATCGAATCGAATCGAAAAGAATCGGATTGAATGGAATCGAATCGAAAAGAATAGAATAGAATCGAAAGAAATCGAATAGAATCAAATCAAATCAAAAAGAATCGAATTGAATTGATCCTAACCAAAAGAAGCGAAATGAATCGACTCGAACCGAAAAAAATCAAATCGAAAAGAATCTAACCTCAACGAAAATAATCGAAATGAATAGAATCGAAAAGAATCGAATTGAATCAAATCGAAAAGAATCGAATGGAATCCAATCGAAAAGAATCAAATTGAATCGATTCGAAAAGAATCGAATTCAATCAAAATGAATCGATTCGAATGGAATAGAAAAGAATAGAATAGAATAGAATCGAAAAGAATCCAATCGAATCGAAAAGAATTGAATCTAATCGAAAAGAAACGAATCGAACCGAATCAAAAAAAAAAACAATCGAATCGTATCAAATACAAAAGAATCACTTTGAATAGAATAGAATTGAAAAGAATCGAATCAAACGATGAAAACAATCGAATCGAAAAGAATCGAATCAAAAAAAGTCGAATCGAAACGAAAACAATCGAATCGAATTGAATCTAAAAGAATCGTATTGAATTGAATCGAGTCGAAAAGACTCGAATCAAAAAGACTCGAATCGAATTGAATGAAATCGAAAAGAATCTATTAGAAACCACTCGAACAGAATCAAATCGAAATGATTCAAAATGAATCGAATAGAATAGAATCGAAAAAATTCGAATAGAATCGAAACGAATCGAAACGAATTGAATCGAAGAGAATCGATTAGAATCGAAATGAAAAGAATCGTATTGAATCGAATCGAAAAGAATCAAATCAAATCGAATCGAAAAATTGAATCAAATCGAAAAGAATCCAATCGAATCGAAAAGAATCGAACTGAATGGAATCAAATCGAAAAGAATCGAATCGAATCGAAAAGAATCGAATCAAATTTAATGGAATCGAAAAGAATCGAATTGAATCGAAAAGAATCGAAATGAAACAAATCAGATCAAATGGAAAAGCATCAAATCGAATTGAAAAGAATCGAATCGAATCGAAATGAATCGAATCAGAAAGACTCGAATCGCAAAGAATCGAATTGAAAAGACTCGAATTGAAACGAATCGATTTGAAACGAAAAGAATCGAATCGAATCGAATCGAATTGAAAGAATCGAATTGAATAGAAAAAAATCGAATAGAAAAGAATCGAACCGAAAAGAAAAGAATCAAATTGAATCAGTCGATTAAATTCTAGTCGAATCGAATCAAAAAGAATGAAACGAGTCGAATCGAATCGAAAAGAATCGAATCGAATCGAAAAGAATCGAATTGTATCTAATCAAAAAGAATCGAATCGTATCGACTCGAATCGAAAAGAATCCAATTGCATCATCGAATGGAAACTAATCGCATTGAATAGAATCGAAAAGAATCGAATCGAATCAAATCGAAAACAATCAAATTGAATTGATCGAAAAGAATCGAATTGAATCAAATCGAATCGAAATGAAAAGAATCGAATCGATTCAAATAGAAAAGAATCGCATCGAAAAGAATCGAATCGAATCAAAAAGTATCGAATTGATTCGAAAACATTCGAATCGAAAAGAATCGAATTGAAATGAATCCGATCGAAATGAAAAGAATCTACTCGATTCGAATCCAAAAGAATCGAATCCAAAAGAATCGAATCGAATCCAAAAGAATCGAATTGAATTGAATCAAAAGAAATGAATTGAATTGAATCAAAAAGGAACTAATCGAATCAAATCGAAAAATCTCGAATAGAATCAAATCGAATCAAAAAGAATCGAATAGATTCGAATAAAAAAGAATCGAATTGAGGGATCCCTGGGTGGCGCAGCGGTTTAGCGCCTGCCTTTGGCCCAGGGCGCGATCCTGGAGACCGGGATCGAATCCCACATCGGGCTCCTGGTGCATGGAGCCTGCTTCTCCCTCTGCCTGTGTCTCTGCCTCTCTGTCTCTCTCTGTGACTATCATAAAAAAAGAATCGAATTGAATCGCGTTGAAAAAAATCATAAAGAATCAAATCGAAAAGAATCGAATTCCATGTAACGAAAAGTTTCGAATTGAAAAGAATCGAATCGAAACAAAAGAATCGAATCGAATCGACATGAATCAAAAAGAATCGAATCAAAACGAATCGAAAAGAAACAAATCAAGTAGAATCTAAAAGAATCGAATCGAATCAAATCGAAAAAATTCGAATAGAATTGAATCGAAAAGAATCAAAACGAATCGAACCGAAGAGAATCGATTCGAATCAAAATAAAAAGTATCGTATCAAATCGAATCGAAAAGAATCATATCAAATAGAATCGAAAGAATGGAATCAAATCTAAAACAATCGAATCGAATCGAAAAGAATCGGATTGAATGGAATCGAATCGAAAAGAATAGAATAGAATCGAAAGAAATCGAATAGAATCAAATCAAATCAAAAAGAATCGAATTGAATTGATCCTAACCAAAATAAGCGAAATGAATCGACTCGAACCGAAAAAAATCAAATCGAAAAGAATCTAATCTCAACGAAAATCATCGAAATGAATAGAATCGAAAAGAATCAAATTCAATCAAAACGAATCGATTCGAATGGAATAGAAAAGAATAGAATAGAATAGAATCGAAAAGAATCCAATCGAATCGAAAAGAATCGAATCGAAAAGAATTGAATCGAATCGAAAAGAAACGAATCGAACCGAATCAAAAAAAAAACAATCGAATCGAATCAAATAAAAAAGAATCGCTTTGAATAGCATAGAATTGAAAAGAATCGAATCAATCGAATTGAAAACAATCGAATCGAAAAGAATCGAATCAAAAAAAGTCGAATCGAAACGAAAACAATCGAATCGAATCGAATCTAAAAGAATCGTATTGAATTGAATCGAGTCGAAAAGACTCGAATCAAAAAGACTCGAATCGAATTGAATCAAATCGAAAAGAATCTAATAGAAACCACTCGAACAGAATCAAATCGAAATGATTCAAAATGAATCGAATCGAATAGAATCGAAAAAAATCGAAACGAATCGAAACGAATCGAAACGAAATGAATCGAAGAGAATCGATTAGAATCGAAATGAAAAGAATCGGATTGAATCGAATCGAAAAGAATCAAATCAAATCGAATCGAAAAATTGAATCAAATCGAAAAGAACCCAATTGAATCGAAAAGAATCGAACTGAATGGAATCAAATCGAAAAGAATCGAATCGAATCGAAAAGAATCGAATTGAATCGAAAAGAATCGAAATGAAACAAATCAGATCAAATGGAAAAGCATCAAATCGAATTGAAAAGAATCGAATCGAATCGAAATGAATCGAATCAGAAAGACTCGAATCGAAAAGAATCGAATTGAAAAGAATCGAATTGAATCGAAAAGACTCGAATCGAATTAAAACTATCAAATCGAATCGAATCGCAAAGAATCGAATTGAAAAGACTCGAATTGAAACGAATCGATTTGAAACGAAAAGAATCGAATCGAATCGAATCGAATTGAAAGAATCGAAATGAATAGAAAAAAATCGAATAGAAAAGAATCGAACCGAAAAGAAAAGAATCAAATTGAATCAGTCGATTAAATTCTAGTCGAATCGAATCAAAAAGAATGAAATCGAGTCGAATCGAATCGAAAAGAATCGAATCGAATCGAAAAGAATCGAATTGTATCTAATCAAAAAGAATCGAATCGTATCGACTCGAATCGAAAAGAATCCAATTGCATCATCGAATGGAAACTAATCGAATTGAATAGAATCGAAAAGAATCGAATCGAATCAAATCGAAAAAAATCAAATTGAATTGATCGAAAAGAATCGAATTGAATCAAATCGAATCGAAATGAAAAGAATCGAATCGATTCAAATAGAAAAGAATCGAATCGAAAAGAATCAAATCGACACGAAAAGAATCGAATCGAATCAAAAAGTATCGAATTGATTCGAAAACATTCGAATCGAAAAGAATCGAATTGAAATGAATCCGATCGAAATGAAAAGAATCTACTCGATTCGAATCCAAAAGAATCGAATCCAAAAGAATCGAATCGAATCCAAAAGAATCGAATTGAATTGAATCAAAAGAAATGAATTGAATTGAATCAAAAAGGAACTAATCGAATCAAATCGAAAAATCTCGAATAGAATCAAATCGAATCAAAAAGAATCGAATAGATTCGAATAAAAAAGAATCGAATTGAGGGATCCCTGGGTGGCGCAGCGGTTTTCGCCTGCCTTTGGCCCAGGGCGCGATCCTGGAGACCGGGATCGAATCCCACATCGGGCTCCTGGTGCATGGAGCCTGCTTCTCCCTCTGCCTGTGTCTCTGCCTCTCTGTCTCTCTCTGTGACTATCATAAAAAAAAGAATCGAATTGAATCGCGTTGAAAAAAATCATAAAGAATCAAATCGAAAAGAATCGAATTCCATGTAACGAAAAGTTTCGAATTGAAAAGAATCGAATCGAAACAAAAGAATCGAATCGAATCGACATGAATCAAAAAGAATCGAATCAAAACGAATCGAAAAGAAACAAATCAAGTAGAATCTAAAAGAATCGAATCGAATCAAATCGAAAAAATTCGAATAGAATTGAATCGAAAAGAATCAAAACGAATCGAACCGAAGAGAATCGATTCGAATCAAAATAAAAAGTATCGTATCAAATCGAATCGAAAAGAATCATATCAAATAGAATCGAAAGAATGGAATCAAATCTAAAACAATCGAATCGAAATGAAAAGAATCGGATTGAATGGAATCGAATCGAAAAGAATAGAATAGAATCGAAAGAAATCGAATAGAATCAAATCAAATCAAAAAGAATCGAATTGAATTGATCCTAACCAAAATAAGCGAAATGAATCGACTCGAACCGAAAAAAATCAAATCGAAAAGAATCTAATCTCAACGAAAATCATCGAAATGAATAGAATCGAAAAGAATCGAATTCAATCAAAACGAATCGATTAGAATGGAATAGAAAAGAATAGAATAGAATAGAATCGAAAAGAATCCAATCGAATCGAAAAGAATCGAATCGAAAAGAATTGAATCGAATCGAAAAGAAACGAATCGAACCGAATCAAAAAAAAAACAATCGAATCGAATCAAATAAAAAAGAATCGCTTTGAATAGCATAGAATTGAAAAGAATCGAATCAATCGAATTGAAAACAATCGAATCGAAAAGAATCGAATCAAAAAAAGTCGAATCGAAACGAAAACAATCGAATCGAATCGAATCTAAAAGAATCGTATTGAATTGAATCGAGTCGAAAAGACTCGAATCAAAAAGACTCGAATCGAATTGAATCAAATCGAAAAGAATCTAATAGAAACCACTCGAACAGAATCAAATCGAAATGATTCAAAATGAATCGAATCGAATAGAATCGAAAAAAATCGAAACGAATCGAAACGAATCGAAACGAAATGAATCGAAGAGAATCGATTAGAATCGAAATGAAAAGAATCGTATTGAATCGAATCGAAAAGAATCAAATCAAATCGAATCGAAAAATTGAATCAAATCGAAAAGAACCCAATTGAATCGAAAAGAATCGAACTGAATGGAATCAAATCGAAAAGAATCAAATCGAATCGAAAAGAATCGAATCAAATTTAATGGAATCGAAAAGAATCGCATTGAATCGAAAAGAATCGAAATGAAACAAATCAGATCAAATGGAAAAGCATCAAATCGAATTGAAAAGAATCGAATCGAATCGAAATGAATCGAATCAGAAAGACTCGAATCGAAAAGAATCGAATTGAAAAGAATCGAATCGAATCGAAAAGACTCGAATCGAATTAAAACTATCAAATCGAATCGAATCGCAAAGAATCGAATTGAAAAGACTCGAATTGAAACGAATCGATTTGAAACGAAAAGAATCGAATCGAATCGAATCGAATTGAAAGAATCGAATAGAATAGAAAAAAATCGAATAGAAAAGAATCGAACCGAAAAGAAAAGAATCAAATTGAATCAGTCGATTAAATTCTAGTCGAATCGAATCAAAAAGAATGAAATCGAGTCGAATCGAATCGAAAAGAATCGAATCGAATCGAAAAGAATCGAATTGTATCTAATCAAAAAGAATCGAATCGTATCGACTCGAATCGAAAAGAATCCAATTGCATCATCGAATGGAAACTAATCGAATTGAATAGAATCGAAAAGAATCGAATCGAATCAAATCGAAAACAATCAAATTGATTTGATCGAAAAGAATCGAATTGAATCAAATCGAATCGAAATGAAAAGAATCGAATCGATTCAAATAGAAAAGAATCGAATCGAAAAGAATCAAATCGACACGAAAAGAATCGAATCGAATCAAAAAGTATCGAATTGATTTGAAAACATTCGAATCGAAAAGAATCGAATTGAAATGAATCCGATCGAAATGAAAAGAATCTACTCGATTCGAATCCAAAAGAATCGAATCGAATCCAAAAGAATAGAATTGAATTGAATCAAAAGAAATGAATTGAATTGAATCAAAAAGGAACTAATCGAATCAAATCGAAAAATCTCGAATAGAATCAAATCGAATCAAAAAGAATCGAATAGATTCGAATAAAAAAGAATCGAATTGAGGGATCCCTGGGTGGCGCAGCGGTTTAGCGCCTGCCTTTGGCCCAGGGCGCGATCCTGGAGACCCGGGATCGAATCCCACATCGGGCTTCCGGTGCATGGAGCCTGCTTCTCCCTCTGCCTGTGTCTCTGCCTCTCTGTCTCTCTCTGTGACTATCATAAAAAAAAGAATCGAATTGAATCGAGTTGAAAAAAATCATAAAGAATCAAATCGAAAAGAATCGAATTCCATGTAACGAAAAGATTCGAATTGAAAAGAATCGAATCGAAACAAAAGAATCGAATCGAATCGACATGAATCAAAAAGAATCGAATCAAAACGAATCGAAAAGAAACAAATCAAGTAGAATCTAAAAGAATCGAATCGAATCAAATCGAAAAAATTCGAATAGAATTGAATCGAAAAGAATCAAAACGAATCGAACCGAAGAGAATCGATTCGAATCAAAATAAAAAGTATCGTATCAAATCGAATCGAAAAGAATCATATCAAATAGAATCGAAAGAATGGAATCAAATCTGAAACAATCGAATCGAATCGAAAAGAATCGGATTGAATGGAATCGAATCGAAAAGAATAGAATAGAATCGAAAGAAATCGAATAGAATCAAATCAAATCAAAAAGAATCGAATTGAATTGATCCTAACCAAAATAAGCGAAATGAATCGACTCGAACCGAAAAAAATCAAATCGAAAAGAATCTAACCTCAACGAAAATCATCGAAATGAATAGAATCGAAAAGAATCGAATTGAATCAAATCGAAAAGAATCGAATGGAATCTAATCGAAAAGAATCAAATTGATTCGAATCGAAACAAATTGAATCCAATCGAAAAGAATCTAATTCAATCGATTCGAAAAGAACCGAATTCAATCAAAAGGAATCGATTCGAATGGAATAGAAAAGAATAGAATAGAATAGAATCGAAAAGAATCCAATCGAATCGAAAAGAATCGAATCGAAAAGAATTGAATCGAATCGAAAAGAAACGAATCGAACCGAATCAAAAAGAAAACAATCGAATCGTATCAAATACAAAAGAATCGCTTTGAATAGCATAGAATTGAAAAGAATCGAATCAATCGAATTGAAAACAATCGAATTGAAAAGAATCGAATCAAAAAAAGTGGAATCGAAACGAAAACAATCGAATCGAATCGAATCTAAAAGAATCGTATTGAATTGAATCGAGTCGAAAAGACTCGAATCAAAAAGACTCGAATCGAATTGAATCAAATCGAAAAGAATCTAATAGAAACCACTCGAACAGAATCAAATCGAAATGATTCAAAATGAATCGAATCGAATAGAATCGAAAAAAATCGAAACGAATCGAAACGAATCGAAACGAAATGAATCGAAGAGAATCGATTAGAATCGAAATGAAAAGAATCGTATTGAATCGAATCGAAAAGAATCAAATCAAATCGAATCGAAAGAATTGAATCAAATCGAAAAGCATCCAATCGAATCGAAAAGAATCGAACTGAATGGAATCAAATCGAAAAGAATCGAATCGAATCGAAAAGAATCGAATCAAATTTAATGGAATCGAAAAGAATCGAATTGAATCGAAAAGAATCGAAATGAAACAAATCAGATCAAATGGAAAAGCATCAAATCGAATTGAAAAGAATCGAATCGAATCGAAATGAATCGAATCAGAAAGACTCGAATCGAAAAGAATCGAATTGAAAAGAATCGAATCGAATCGAAAAGACTCGAATCGAATTAAAAATATCAAATCGAATCGAATCGCAAAGAATCGAATTGAAAAGACTCGAATTGAAACGAATCGATTTGAAACGAAAAGAATCGAATCGAATCGAATCGAATCGAATTGAAAGAATCGAATTAAATAGAAAAAAATCGAATAGAAAAGAATTGAACCGAAAAGAAAAGAATCAAATTGAATCAGTCGATTAAATTCTAGTCGAATCGAATCAAAAAGAATGAAATCGAGTCGAATCGAATCGAATCGAAAAGAATCGAATTGTATCTAATCAAAAAGAATCGAATCGTATCGACTCGAATCGAAAAGAATCCAATTGCATCATCGAATGGAAACTAATCGAATTGAATAGAATCGAAAAGAATCGAATCGAATCAAATCGAAAACAATCAAATTGAATTGATCGAAAAGAATCGAATTGAATCAAATCGAATCGAAATGAAAAGAATCGAATCGATTCAAATAGAAAAGAATCGAATCGAAAAGAATCAAATCGACACGAAAAGAATCGAATCGAATCAAAAAGTATCGAATTGATTCGAAAACATTCGAATCGAAAAGAATCGAATTGAAATGAATCCGATCGAAATGAAAAGACTCTACTCGATTCGAATCCAAAAGAATCGAATCCAAAAGAATCGAATTGAATTGAATCAAAAGAAATGAATTGAATTGAATCAAAAAGGAACTAATCGCATCAAATCGAAAAAACTCGAATAGAATCAAATCGAATCAAAAAGAATCGAATAGATTCGAATAAAAAAGAATCGAATTGAGGGATCCCTGGGTGGCGCAGCGGTTTAGCGCCTGCCTTTGGCCCAGGGCGCGATCCTGGAGACCCGGGATCGAATCCCACATCGGGCTTCCGGTGCATGGAGCCTGCTTCTCCCTCTGCCTGTGTCTCTGCCTCTCTGTCTCTCTCTGTGACTATCATAAAAAAAAGAATCGAATTGAATCGAGTTGAAAAAAATCATAAAGAATCAAATCGAAAAGAATCGAATTCCATGTAACGAAAAGATTCGAATTGAAAAGAATCGAATCGAAACAAAAGAATCGAATCGAATCGACATGAATCAAAAAGAATCGAATCAAAACGAATCGAAAAGAAACAAATCAAGTAGAATCTAAAAGAATCGAATCGAATCAAATCGAAAAAATTCGAATAGAATTGAATCGAAAAGAATCAAAACGAAGCGAACCGAAGAGAATCGATTCGAATCAAAATAAAAAGTATCGTATCAAATCGAATCGAAAAGAATCATATCAAATAGAATCGAAAGAATGGAATCAAATCTGAAACAATCGAATCGAATCGAAAAGAATCGGATTGAATGGAATCGAATCGAAAAGAATAGAATAGAATCGAAAGAAATCGAATAGAATCAAATCAAATCAAAAAGAATCGAATTGAATTGATCCTAACCAAAATAAGCGAAATGAATCGACTCGAACCGAAAAAAATCAAATCGAAAAGAATCTAACCTCAACGAAAATCATCGAAATGAATAGAATCAAAAAGAATCGAATTGAATCAAATCGAAAAGAATCGAATGGAATCTAATCGAAAAGAATCAAATTGATTCGAATCGAAACAAATTGAATCCAATCGAAAAGAATCTAATTCAATCGATTCGAAAAGAACCGAATTCAATCAAAACGAATCGATTCGAATGGAATAGAAAAGAATAGAATAGAATAGAATCGAAAAGAATCAAATCGAATCGAAAAGAATCGAATCGAAAAGAATTGAATCGAATCGAAAAGAAACGAATCGAACCGAATCAAAAAGAAAACAATCGAATCGTATCAAATACAAAAGAATCGCTATGAATAGCATAGAATTGAAAAGAATCGAATCAATCGAATTGAAAACAATCGAATCGAAAAGAATCGAATCAAAAAAATTCGAATCGAAACGAAAACAATCGAATCGAATCGAATCTAAAAGAATCGTATTGAATTGAATCGAGTCGAAAAGACTCGAATCAGAAAGACTCGAATCGAATTGAATCAAATCGAAAAGAATCTAATAGAAACCACTCGAACAGAATCAAATCGAAATGATTCAAAATGAATCGAATCGAATAGAATCGAAACGAATCGAAACGAATCGAAACGAAATGAATCGAAGAGAATCGATTAGAATCGAAATGAAAAGAATCGTATTGAATCGAATCGAAAAGAATCAAATCAAATCGAATCGAAAAATTGAATCAAATCGAAAAGAAGCCAATTGAATCGAAAAGAATCGAACTGAATGGAATCAAATCGAAAAGAATCGAATCGAATCGAAAAGAATCGAATCAAATTTAATGAAATCGAAAAGAATCGAATTGAATCGAAAAGAATCAAAATGAAACAAATCAGATCAAATGGAAAAGCATCAAATTGAATTGAAAAAAATCGAATCGAATCGAAATGAATCGAATCAGAAAGACTCGAATCGAAAAGAATCGAATTGAAAAGAATCGAATCGAATCGAAAAGACTCGAATCGAATTAAAACTATCAAATCGAATCGAATCGCAAAGAATCGAATTGAAAAGACTCGAATTGAAACGAATCGATTTGAAACGAAAAGAATCGAATCGAATCGAATCGAATCGAATTGAAAGAATCGAATAGAATAGAAAAAAATCATATAGAAAAGAATTGAACCGAAAAGAAAAGAATCAAATTGAATCAGTCGATTAAATTCTAGTCGAATCGAATCAAAAAGAATGAAATCGAAAAGAATCGAATCGAATCGAAAAGAATCGAATTGTATCTAATCAAAAAGAATCGAATCATATCGACTCGAATCGAAAAGAATCCAATTGCATCATCGAATGGAAACTAATCGAATTGAATAGAATCGAAAAGAATCGAATCGAATCAAATCGAAAACAATCACATTGAATTGATCGAAAAGAATCGAATTGAATCAAATCGAATCGAAATGAAAAGAATCGAATCGATTCAAATAGAAAAGAATCGAATCGAAAAGAATCAAATCGACACGAAAAGAATCGAATCGAATCAAAAAGTATCGAATTGATTCGAAAACATTCGAATCGAAAAGAATCGAATAGAAATGAATCCGATCGAAATCAAAAGACTCTACTCGATTCGAATCCAAAAGAATCGAATCCAAAAGAATCGAATCGAATCCAAAAGAATCGAATTGAATTGAATCAAAAGAAATGAATTGAATTGAATCAAAAAGGAACTAATCGCATCAAATCGAAAAAACTCGAATAGAATCAAATCGAATCAAAAAGAATCGAATAGATTCGAATAAAAAAGAATCGAATTGAGGGATCCCTGGGTGGCGCAGCGGTTTAGCGCCTGCCTTTGGCCCAGGGCGCGATCCTGGAGACCGGGGATCGAATCCCACATCGGGCTCCCGGTGCATGGAGCCTGATTCTCCCTCTGCCTGTGTCTCTGCCTCTCTGTCTCTCTCTGTGACAATCATAAAAAAGAATCGAATTGAATCGCGTTGAAAAAAATCATAAAGAATCAAATCGAAAAGAATCGAATTCCATGTAACGAAAAGATTCGAATTGAAAAGAATCGAATCGGAACAAAAGAATCGAATCGAATCGACATGAATCAAAAAGAATCGAATCAAAACGAATCGAAAAGAAACAAATCAAGTAGAATCTAAAAGAATCGAATGGAATCAAATCGAAAAAATTCGAATAGAATTGAATCGAAAAGAATCAAAACGAATCGAACCGAAGAGAATCGATTCGAATCAAAATAAAAAGTATCGTATCAAATCGAATCGAAAAGAATGATATCAAATAGAATCGAAAGAATGGAATCAAATCTAAAACAATCGAATCGAATCGAAAAGAATCGGATTGAATGGAATCGAATCGAAAAGAATAGAATCGAATCGAAAGAAATCGAATAGAATCAAATCAAATCAAAAAGAATCGAATTGAATTGATCCTAACCAAAAGAAGCGAAATGAATCGACTCGAACCGAAAAAAATCAAATCGAAAAGAATCTAACCTCAACGAAAATAATCGAAATGAATAGAATCGAAAAGAATCGAATTGAATCAAATCGAAAAGAATCGAATGGAATCCAATCGAAAAGAATCAAATTGAATCGATTCGAAAAGAATCGAATTCAATCAAAATGAATCGATTCGAATGGAATAGAAAAGAATAGAATAGAATAGAATCGAAAAGAATCCAATCGAATCGAAAAGAATTGAATCTAATCGAAAAGAAACGAATCGAACCGAATCAAAAAAAAAAACAATCGAATCGTATCAAATACAAAAGAATCACTTTGAATAGAATAGAATTGAAAAGAATCGAATCAAACGATGAAAACAATCGAATCGAAAAGAATCGAATCAAAAAAAGTCGAATCGAAACGAAAACAATCGAATCGAATTGAATCTAAAAGAATCGTATTGAATTGAATCGAGTCGAAAAGACTCGAATCAAAAAGACTCGAATCGAATTGAATGAAATCGAAAAGAATCTATTAGAAACCACTCGAACAGAATCAAATCGAAATGATTCAAAATGAATCGAATAGAATAGAATCGAAAAAATTCGAATAGAATCGAAACGAATCGAAACGAATTGAATCGAAGAGAATCGATTAGAATCGAAATGAAAAGAATCGTATTGAATCGAATCGAAAAGAATCAAATCAAATCGAATCGAAAAATTGAATCAAATCGAAAAGAATCCAATCGAATCGAAAAGAATCGAACTGAATGGAATCAAATCGAAAAGAATCGAATCGAATCGAAAAGAATCGAATCAAATTTAATGGAATCGAAAAGAATCGAATTGAATCGAAAAGAATCGAAATGAAACAAATCAGATCAAATGGAAAAGCATCAAATCGAATTGAAAAGAATCGAATCGAATCGAAATGAATCGAATCAGAAAGACTCGAATCGCAAAGAATCGAATTGAAAAGACTCGAATTGAAACGAATCGATTTGAAACGAAAAGAATCGAATCGAATCGAATCGAATTGAAAGAATCGAATTGAATAGAAAAAAATCGAATAGAAAAGAATCGAACCGAAAAGAAAAGAATCAAATTGAATCAGTCGATTAAATTCTAGTCGAATCGAATCAAAAAGAATGAAACGAGTCGAATCGAATCGAAAAGAATCGAATCGAATCGAAAAGAATCGAATTGTATCTAATCAAAAAGAATCGAATCGTATCGACTCGAATCGAAAAGAATCCAATTGCATCATCGAATGGAAACTAATCGCATTGAATAGAATCGAAAAGAATCGAATCGAATCAAATCGAAAACAATCAAATTGAATTGATCGAAAAGAATCGAATTGAATCAAATCGAATCGAAATGAAAAGAATCGAATCGATTCAAATAGAAAAGAATCGCATCGAAAAGAATCGAATCGAATCAAAAAGTATCGAATTGATTCGAAAACATTCGAATCGAAAAGAATCGAATTGAAATGAATCCGATCGAAATGAAAAGAATCTACTCGATTCGAATCCAAAAGAATCGAATCGAATCCAAAAGAATCGAATTGAATTGAATCAAAAGAAATGAATTGAATTGAATCAAAAAGGAACTAATCGAATCAAATCGAAAAAAATCGAATAGAATCAAATCGAATCAAAAAGAATCGAATAGATTCGAATAAAAAAGAATCGAATGGAGGGATCCCTGGGTGGCGCAGCAGTTTAGCGCCTGCCTTTGGCCCAGGGCGCGATCCTGGAGACCCGGGATCGAATCCCACATCGGGCTCCTGGTGCATGGAGCCTGCTTCTCCCTCTGCCTGTGTCTCTGCCTCTCTCTCTCTCTCAGTGACTATCATAAAATAAAGAATCGAATTGAATCGCGTTGAAAAAATCATAAAGAATCAAATCGAAAAGAATCGAATTCCATGTAACGAAAAGATTCGAATTGAAAAGAATCGAATCGAAACAAAAGAATCGAATCGAATCGACATGAATCAAAAAGAATCGAATCAAAACGAATCGAAAAGAAACAAATCAAGCAGAATCTAAAAGTATCGAATCGAATCAAATCGAAAAAATGCGAATAGAATTGAATCGAAAAGAATCAAAACGAATCGAACCGAAGAGAATCGATTCGAATCAAAATAAAAAGTATCTTATCAAATCGAATCGAAAAGAATCATATCAAATAGAATCGAAAGAATGGAATCAAATCTAAAACAATCGAATCGAATCAAAAAGAATCGGATTGAATGGAATCGAATCGAATAGAATACAATAGAATAGAATCGAAAGAAATCGAATAGAATCAAATCAAATCAAAAAGAATCGAATTGAATTGATCCTAACCAAAATAAGCGAAATGAATCGACTCGAACCGAAAAAAATCAAATCGAAAAGAATCTAATCTCAACGAAAATAATCGAAATGAATAGAATCGAAAAGAATCGAATTGAATCAAATCGAAAAGAATCGAATGGAATCCAATCGAAAAGAATCAAATTGATTTGAATCGAAACAAATTGAATCCAATCGAAAAGAATCTAATTGAATCGAATCAAAAAGAATCGAATTCAATCACAACGAATCGATTCGAATGGAATAGAAAAGAATAGAATAGAATCGAATCGAAAAGAATCAAATCGAATCGAAAAGAAACGAATATAAATAATTGAATTGAATCAAAAAGAAACTAATCGAATCAAATCGAAAAATCTCGAATAGAATCAAATCGAATCAAAAAGAATCGAATAGATTCGAATAAAAAAGAATCGAATTGAGGGATCCCTGGGTGGCGCAGCGGTTTAGCGCCTGCCTTTGGCCCAGGGCGCGATCCTGGAGACCCGGGATCGAATCCCACATCGGGCTCCCGGTGCATGGAGCCTGCTTCTCCCTCTGCCTGTGTCTCTGCCTCTCTCGCTCTCTCTGTGTGACTATCATAAATAAATAAAAATTTAAAAAAAAAAGAAAAGAATCGAATGGAATCCAATCGAAAAGAATCAAATTGATTCGAATCGACACAAATCGAATCCAATCGAAAAGAATCTAGTTGAATCGAATCGAAAAGAATCGAATTCAATCAAAACGAATCGATTCGAATGGAATAGAAAAGAATAGAATAGAATCGAATCGAAAAGAATCAAATCGAATCGAAAAGAATCGAATCGAAAAGAATTGAATCGAATCGAAAAGAAACGAATCGAACCGAATCAAAAAGAAAACAATCGAATCGAATCAAATACAAAAGAATCGCTTTGAATAGCATAGAATTGAAAAGAATCGAATCAATCGAATTGAAAACAATCGAATCGAAAAGAATCGAATCACAAAAAGTTGAATCAAAACGAAAACAATCGAATCGAATCGAATCTAAAAGAATCGTATTGAATTGAATCGAGTCGAAAAGACTCGAATCAAAAAGACTCGAATCGAATTGAATCAAATCGAAAAGAATCTAATAGAAACCACTCGAACGGAATCAAACCGAAATGATTCAAAATGAATAGAACAGAATAGAATCGAAAAAATTCGAATAGAATCGAAACGAATCGAAACGAATCGAAAGGAAATGAAACGAAGAGAATCGATTAGAATCGAAATGAAAAGAATCGTATTGAATCGAATCGAAAAGAATCAAATCAAATCGAATCGAAAAATTGAATCAAATCGAAAAGAATCCAATCGAATCGAAAAGAATCGAACTGAATGGAATCAAATCGAAAAGAATCGAATCGAATCGAAAAGAATCGAATCAAATTTAATGGAATCGAAAAGAATCGAATTGAATCGAAAAGAATCGAAATGAAACAAATCAGATCAAATGGAAAAGCATCAAATCGAATTGAAAAGAATCGAATCGAATCGAAATGAATCGAATCAGAAAGACTCGAATCGCAAAGAATCGAATTGAAAAGACTCGAATTGAAACGAATCGATTTGAAACGAAAAGAATCGAATCGAATCGAATCGAATTGAAAGAATCGAATTGAATAGAAAAAAATCGAATAGAAAAGAATCGAACCGAAAAGAAAAGAATCAAATTGAATCAGTCGATTAAATTCTAGTCGAATCGAATCAAAAAGAATGAAATCGAGTCGAATCGAATCGAAAAGAATCGAATCGAATCGAAAAGAATCGAATTGTATCTAATCAAAAAGAATCGAATCGTATAGACTCGAATCGAAAAGAATCCAATTGCATCATCGAATGGAAACTAATCGAATTGAATAGAATCGAAAAGAATCGAATCGAATCAAATCGAAAACAATCAAATTGAATTGATCGAAAAGAATCGAATTGAATCAAATCGAATCGAAATGAAAAGAATCGAATCGATTCAAATAGAAAAGAATCGAATCGAAAAGAATCAAATGGACACGAAAAGAATCGAATCGAATCAAAAAGTATCGAATTGATTCGAAAACATTCGAATCGAAAAGAATCGAATTGAAATGAATCCGATCGAAATGAAAAGAATCTACTCGATTCGAATCCAAAAGAATCGAATCCAAAAGAATCGAATCGAATCCAAAAGAATCGAATTGAATTGAATCAAAAGAAATGAATTGAATCAAAAAGAAACTAATCGAATCAAATCGAAAAATCTCGAATAGAATCAAATCGAATCAAAAAGAATCGAATAGATTCGAATAAAAAAGAATCGAATTGAGGGATCCCTGGGTGGCGCAGCGGTTTAGCGCCTGCCTTTGGCCCAGGTCGCGATCCTGGAGACCCGGGATCGAATCCCACATCGGGCTCCCGGTGCATGGAGCCTGCTTCTCCCTCTGCCTGTGTCTCTGCCTCTCTCGCTCTCTCTGTGTGACTATCATAAATAAATAAAAATTTAAAAAAAAAAGAAAAGAATCGAATGGAATCCAATCGAAAAGAATCAAATTGATTCGAATCGACACAAATCGAATCCAATCGAAAAGAATCTAGTTGAATCGAATCGAAAAGAATCGAATTCAATCAAAACGAATCGATTCGAATGGAATAGAAAAGAATAGAATAGAATCGAATCGAAAAGAATCAAATCGAATCGAAAAGAATTGAATCGAATCGAAAAGAAACGAATCGAACCGAATCAAAAAGAAAACAATCGAATCGAATCAAATACAAAAGAATCGCTTTGAATAGCATAGAATTGAAAAGAATCGAATCAATCGAATTGAAAACAATCGAATCGAAAAGAATCGAATCAAAAAAAGTTGAATCAAAACGAAAACAATCGAATCGAATCGAATCTAAAAGAATCGTATTGAATTGAATCGAGTCGAAAAGACTCGAATCAAAAAGACTCGAATCGAATTGAATCAAATCGAAAAGAATCTAATAGAAACCACTCGAACGGAATCAAACCGAAATGATTCAAAATGAATAGAATAGAATAGAATCGAAAAAATTCGAATAGAATCGAAACGAATTGAAACGAATTGAATCGAAGAGAATCGATTAGAATCGAAATGAAAAGAATCGTATTGAATCGAATCGAAAAGAATCAAATCAAATCGAATCGAAAGAATTGAATCAAATCGAAAAGAATCCAATCGAATCGAAAAGAATCGAACTGAATGGAATCAAGTCGAAAAGAATCTAATCGAATCAAAAAGAATCGAATCAAATTTAATGGAATCGAATTGAATCTAAAAGAATCGAAATGAAACAAATCAGATCAAATGGAAAAGCATCAAATCGAATTGAAAAGAATCGAATCGAATCGAAATGAATCGAATCCAAAAGACTCGAATTGAAAAGAATCGAATTGAAAAGAATCGAATCGAATCGAAAAGACTCGAATCGTATTAAAAATATCAAATCGAATCGAATCGAAAAGAATCGAATTGAAAAGACTCGAATTGAAACGAATCGATTTGAAACGAAAAGAATCGAATCGAATCGAATCGAATTGAAAGAATCAAATTGAATAGAAAAAAATCGAATAGAAAAGAATCGAACCGAAAAGAAAAGAATCAAATTGAATCAGTCGAGTAATTCTAGTCGAATCGAATCAAAAAGAATGAAATCGAGTCGAATCGAATCGAAAAGAATCGAATCGAAGCGAAAAGAATCGAATTGTATCTAATCAAAAAGAATCGAATCGTATCGACTCGAATCGAAAAGAATCCAATTGCATCATCGAATGGAAACTAATCGAATTGAATAGAATCGAAAAGAATCGAATCGAATCAAATCGAAAACAATCAAATTGAATTGATCGAAAAGAATCGAATTGAATCAAATCGAATCGAAATGAAAAGAATCGAATCGATTCAAATAGAAAAGAATCGAATCGAAAAGAATCAAATCGACACGAAAAGAATCGAATCGAATCAAAAAGTATCGAATTGATTCGAAAACATTCGAATCGAAAAGAATCGAATTGAAATGAATCCGATCGAAATGAAAAGAATCTACTCGATTCGAATCCAAAAGAATCGAATCGAATCCAAAAGAATCGAATTGAATTGAATCAAAAGAAATGAATTGAATTGAATCAAAAAGGAACTAATCGAATCAAATCGAAAAAAATCGAATAGAATCAAATCGAATCAAAAAGAATCGAATAGATTCGAATAAAAAAGAATCGAATGGAGGGATCCCTGGGTGGCGCAGCAGTTTAGCGCCTGCCTTTGGCCCAGGGCGCGATCCTGGAGAACCGGGATCCAATCCCACATCGGGCTCCTAGTGCATGGAGCCTGCTTCTCCCTCTGCCTGTGTCTCTGCCTCTCTCTCTCTCTCAGTGACTATCATAAAATAAAGAATCGAATTGAATCGCGTTGAAAAAATCATAAAGAATCAAATCGAAAAGAATCGAATTCCATGTAACGAAAAGATTCGAATTGAAAAGAATCGAATCGAAACAAAAGAATCGAATCGAATCGACATGAATCAAAAAGAATCGAATCAAAACGAATCGAAAAGAAACAAATCAAGCAGAATCTAAAAGTATCGAATCGAATCAAATCGAAAAAATGCGAATAGAATTGAATCGAAAAGAATCAAAACGAATCGAACCGAAGAGAATCGATTCGAATCAAAATAAAAAGTATCTTATCAAATCAAATCGAAAAGAATCATATCAAATAGAATCGAAAGAATGGAATCAAATCTAAAACAATCGAATCGAATCAAAAAGAATCGGATTGAATGGAATCGAATCGAATAGAATACAATAGAATAGAATCGAAAGAAATCGAATAGAATCAAATCAAATCAAAAAGAATCGAATTGAATTGATCCTAACCAAAATAAGCGAAATGAATCGACTCGAACCGAAAAAAGTCAAATCGAAAAGAATCTAATCTCAACGAAAATAATCGAAATGAATAGAATCGAAAAGAATCGAATTGAATCAAATCGAAAAGAATCGAATGGAATCCAATCGAAAAGAATCAAATTGAATCGATTCGAAAAGAATCGAATTCAATCAAAATGAATCGATTCGAATGGAATAGAAAAGAATAGAATAGAATAGAATCGAAAAGAATCCAATCGAATCGAAAAGAATTGAATCTAATCGAAAAGAAACGAATCGAACCGAATCAAAAAAAAAAACAATCGAATCGTATCAAATACAAAAGAATCACTTTGAATAGAATAGAATTGAAAAGAATCGAATCAAACGATGAAAACAATCGAATCGAAAAGAATCGAATCAAAAAAAGTCGAATCGAAACGAAAACAATCGAATCGAATTGAATCTAAAAGAATCGTATTGAATTGAATCGAGTCGAAAAGACTCGAATCAAAAAGACTCGAATCGAATTGAATGAAATCGAAAAGAATCTATTAGAAACCACTCGAACAGAATCAAATCGAAATGATTCAAAATGAATCGAATAGAATAGAATCGAAAAAATTCGAATAGAATCGAAACGAATCGAAACGAATTGAATCGAAGAGAATCGATTAGAATCGAAATGAAAAGAATCGTATTGAATCGAATCGAAAAGAATCAAATCAAATCGAATCGAAAAATTGAATCAAATCGAAAAGAATCCAATCGAATCGAAAAGAATCGAACTGAATGGAATCAAATCGAAAAGAATCGAATCGAATCGAAAAGAATCGAATCAAATTTAATGGAATCGAAAAGAATCGAATTGAATCGAAAAGAATCGAAATGAAACAAATCAGATCAAATGGAAAAGCATCAAATCGAATTGAAAAGAATCGAATCGAATCGAAATGAATCGAATCAGAAAGACTCGAATCGCAAAGAATCGAATTGAAAAGACTCGAATTGAAACGAATCGATTTGAAACGAAAAGAATCGAATCGAATCGAATCGAATTGAAAGAATCGAATTGAATAGAAAAAAATCGAATAGAAAAGAATCGAACCGAAAAGAAAAGAATCAAATTGAATCAGTCGATTAAATTCTAGTCGAATCGAATCAAAAAGAATGAAACGAGTCGAATCGAATCGAAAAGAATCGAATCGAATCGAAAAGAATCGAATTGTATCTAATCAAAAAGAATCGAATCGTATCGACTCGAATCGAAAAGAATCCAATTGCATCATCGAATGGAAACTAATCGAATTGAATAGAATCGAAAAGAATCGAATCGAATCAAATCGAAAACAATCAAATTGAATTGATCGAAAAGAATCGAATTGAATCAAATCGAATCGAAATGAAAAGAATCGAATCGATTCAAATAGAAAAGAATCGCATCGAAAAGAATCGAATCGAATCAAAAAGTATCGAATTGATTCGAAAACATTCGAATCGAAAAGAATCGAATTGAAATGAATCCGATCGAAATGAAAAGAATCTACTCGATTCGAATCCAAAAGAATCGAATCCAAAAGAATCGAATCGAATCCAAAAGAATCGAATTGAATTGAATCAAAAGAAATGAATTGAATTGAATCAAAAAGGAACTAATCGAATCAAATCGAAAAATCTCGAAAAGAATCAAATCGAATCAAAAAGAATCGAATAGATTCGAATAAAAAAGAATCGAATGGAGGGATCCCTGGGTGGCGCAGCGGTTTAGCGCCTGCCTTTGGCCCAGGGCGCGATCCTGGAGACCCGGGATCGAATCCCACATCGGGCTTCCGGTGCATGGAGCCTGCTTCTCCCTCTGCCTGTGTCTCTGCCTCTCTGTCTCTCTCTGTGACTATCATAAAAAAAAGAATCGAATTGAATCGCGTTGAAAAAAATCATAAAGAATCAAATCGAAAAGAATCGAATTCCATGTAACGAAAAGTTTCGAATTGAAAAGAATCGAATCGAAACAAAAGAATCGAATCGAATCGACATGAATCAAAAAGAATCGAATCAAAACGAATCGAAAAGAAACAAATCAAGTAGAATCTAAAAGAATCGAATCGAATCAAATCGAAAAAATTCGAATAGAATTGAATCGAAAAGATTCAAAACGAATCGAACCGAAGAGAATCGATTCGAATCAAAATAAAAAGTATCGTATCAAATCGAATCGAAAAGAATCATATCAAATAGAATCGAAAGAATGGAATCAAATCTAAAACAATCGAATCGAATCGAAAAGAATCGGATTGAATGGAATCGAATCGAAAAGAATAGAATAGAATCGAAAGAAATCGAATAGAATCAAATCAAATCAAAAAGAATCGAATTGAATTGATCCTAACCAAAAGAAGCGAAATGAATCGACTCGAACCGAAAAAAATCAAATCGAAAAGAATCTAACCTCAACGAAAATAATCGAAATGAATAGAATCGAAAAGAATCGAATTGAATCAAATCGAAAAGAATCGAATGGAATCCAATCGAAAAGAATCAAATTGAATCGATTCGAAAAGAATCGAATTCAATCAAAATGAATCGATTCGAATGGAATAGAAAAGAATAGAATAGAATAGAATCGAAAAGAATCCAATCGAATCGAAAAGAATTGAATCTAATCGAAAAGAAACGAATCGAACCGAATCAAAAAAAAAAACAATCGAATCGTATCAAATACAAAAGAATCACTTTGAATAGAATAGAATTGAAAAGAATCGAATCAAACGATGAAAACAATCGAATCGAAAAGAATCGAATCAAAAAAAGTCGAATCGAAACGAAAACAATCGAATCGAATTGAATCTAAAAGAATCGTATTGAATTGAATCGAGTCGAAAAGACTCGAATCAAAAAGACTCGAATCGAATTGAATGAAATCGAAAAGAATCTATTAGAAACCACTCGAACAGAATCAAATCGAAATGATTCAAAATGAATCGAATAGAATAGAATCGAAAAAATTCGAATAGAATCGAAACGAATCGAAACGAATTGAATCGAAGAGAATCGATTAGAATCGAAATGAAAAGAATCGTATTGAATCGAATCGAAAAGAATCAAATCAAATCGAATCGAAAAATTGAATCAAATCGAAAAGAATCCAATCGAATCGAAAAGAATCGAACTGAATGGAATCAAATCGAAAAGAATCGAATCGAATCGAAAAGAATCGAATCAAATTTAATGGAATCGAAAAGAATCGAATTGAATCGAAAAGAATCGAAATGAAACAAATCAGATCAAATGGAAAAGCATCAAATCGAATTGAAAAGAATCGAATCGAATCGAAATGAATCGAATCAGAAAGACTCGAATCGCAAAGAATCGAATTGAAAAGACTCGAATTGAAACGAATCGATTTGAAACGAAAAGAATCGAATCGAATCGAATCGAATTGAAAGAATCGAATTGAATAGAAAAAAATCGAATAGAAAAGAATCGAACCGAAAAGAAAAGAATCAAATTGAATCAGTCGATTAAATTCTAGTCGAATCGAATCAAAAAGAATGAAATCGAGTCGAATCGAATCGAAAAGAATCGAATCGAATCGAAAAGAATCGAATTGTATCTAATCAAAAAGAATCGAATCGTATCGACTCGAATCGAAAAGAATCCAATTGCATCATCGAATGGAAACTAATCGCATTGAATAGAATCGAAAAGAATCGAATCGAATCAAATCGAAAACAATCAAATTGAATTGATCGAAAAGAATCGAATTGAATCAAATCGAATCGAAATGAAAAGAATCGAATCGATTCAAATAGAAAAGAATCGAATCGAAAAGAATCAAATCGACACGAAAAGAATCGAATCGAATCAAAAAGTATCGAATTGATTCGAAAACATTCGAATCGAAAAGAATCGAATTGAAATGAATCCGATCGAAATGAAAAGAATCTACTCGATTCGAATCCAAAAGAATCGAATCCAAAAGAATCGAATCGAATCCAAAAGAATCGAATTGAATTGAATCAAAAGAAATGAATTGAATCAAAAAGAAACTAATCGAATCAAATCGAAAAATCTCGAATAGAATCAAATCGAATCAAAAAGAATCGAATAGATTCGAATAAAAAAGAATCGAATTGAGGGATCCCTGGGTGGCGCAGCGGTTTAGCGCCTGCCTTTGGCCCAGGGCGCGATCCTGGAGACCCGGGATCGAATCCCACATCGGGCTCCCGGTGCATGGAGCCTGCTTCTCCCTCTGCCTGTGTCTCTGCCTCTCTCGCTCTCTCTGTGTGACTATCATAAATAAATAAAAATTTAAAAAAAAAAGAAAAGAATCGAATGGAATCCAATCGAAAAGAATCAAATTGATTCGAATCGACACAAATCGAATCCAATCGAAAAGAATCTAGTTGAATCGAATCGAAAAGAATCGAATTCAATCAAAACGAATCGATTCGAATGGAATAGAAAAGAATAGAATAGAATCGAATCGAAAAGAATCAAATCGAATCGAAAAGAATTGAATCGAATCGAAAAGAAACGAATCGAACCGAATCAAAAAGAAAACAATCGAATCGAATCAAATACAAAAGAATCGCTTTGAATAGCATAGAATTGAAAAGAATCGAATCAATCGAATTGAAAACAATCGAATCGAAAAGAATCGAATCAAAAAAAGTTGAATCAAAACGAAAACAATCGAATCGAATCGAATCTAAAAGAATCGTATTGAATTGAATCGAGTCGAAAAGACTCGAATCAAAAAGACTCGAATCGAATTGAATCAAATCGAAAAGAATCTAATAGAAACCACTCGAACGGAATCAAACCGAAATGATTCAAAATGAATAGAATAGAATAGAATCGAAAAAATTCGAATAGAATCGAAACGAATTGAAACGAATTGAATCGAAGAGAATCGATTAGAATCGAAATGAAAAGAATCGTATTGAATCGAATCGAAAAGAATCAAATCAAATCGAATCGAAAGAATTGAATCAAATCGAAAAGAATCCAATCGAATCGAAAAGAATCGAACTGAATGGAATCAAGTCGAAAAGAATCTAATCGAATCAAAAAGAATCGAATCAAATTTAATGGAATCGAATTGAATCTAAAAGAATCGAAATGAAACAAATCAGATCAAATGGAAAAGCATCAAATCGAATTGAAAAGAATCGAATCGAATCGAAATGAATCGAATCCAAAAGACTCGAATTGAAAAGAATCGAATTGAAAAGAATCGAATCGAATCGAAAAGACTCGAATCGTATTAAAAATATCAAATCGAATCGAATCGAAAAGAATCGAATTGAAAAAACTCGAATTGAAACGAATCGATTTGAAACGAAAAGAATCGAATCGAATCGAATCGAATTGAAAGAATCAAATTGAATAGAAAAAAATCGAATAGAAAAGAATCGAACCGAAAAGAAAAGAATCAAATTGAATCAGTCGAGTAATTCTAGTCGAATCGAATCAAAAAGAATGAAATCGAGTCGAATCGAATCGAAAAGAATCGAATCGAAGCAAAAAGAATCGAATTGTATCTAATCAAAAAGAATCGAATCGTATCGACTCGAATCGAAAAGAATCCAATTGCATCATCGAATGGAAACTAATCGAATTGAATAGAATCGAAAAGAATCGAATCGAATCAAATCGAAAACAATCAAATTGAATTGATCGAAAAGAATCGAATTGAATCAAATCGAATCGAAATGAAAAGAATCGAATCGATTCAAATAGAAAAGAATCGAATCGAAAAGAATCAAATCGACACGAAAAGAATCGAATCGAATCAAAAAGTATCGAATTGATTCGAAAACATTCGAATCGAAAAGAATCGAATTGAAATGAATCCGATCGAAATGAAAAGAATCTACTCGATTCGAATCCAAAAGAATCGAATCGAATCCAAAAGAATCGAATTAAATTGAATCAAAAGAAATGAATTGAATTGAATCAAAAAGGAACTAATCGAATCAAATCGAAAAAAATCGAATAGAATCAAATCGAATCAAAAAGAATCGAATAGATTCGAATAAAAAAGAATCGAATGGAGGGATCCCTGGGTGGCGCAGCAGTTTAGCGCCTGCCTTTGGCCCAGGGCGCGATCCTGGAGAACCGGGATCCAATCCCACATCGGGCTCCTAGTGCATGGAGCCTGCTTCTCCCTCTGCCTGTGTCTCTGCCTCTCTCTCTCTCTCAGTGACTATCATAAAATAAAGAATCGAATTGAATCGCGTTGAAAAAATCATAAAGAATCAAATCGAAAAGAATCGAATTCCATGTAACGAAAAGATTCGAATTGAAAAGAATCGAATCGAAACAAAAGAATCGAATCGAATCGACATGAATCAAAAAGAATCGAATCAAAACGAATCGAAAAGAAACAAATCAAGCAGAATCTAAAAGTATCGAATCGAATCAAATCGAAAAAATGCGAATAGAATTGAATCGAAAAGAATCAAAACGAATCGAACCGAAGAGAATCGATTCGAATCAAAATAAAAAGTATCTTATCAAATCAAATCGAAAAGAATCATATCAAATAGAATCGAAAGAATGGAATCAAATCTAAAACAATCGAATCGAATCAAAAAGAATCGGATTGAATGGAATCGAATCGAATAGAATACAATAGAATAGAATCGAAAGAAATCGAATAGAATCAAATCAAATCAAAAAGAATCGAATTGAATTGATCCTAACCAAAATAAGCGAAATGAATCGACTCGAACCGAAAAAAATCAAATCGAAAAGAATCTAACCTCAACGAAAATAATCGAAATGAATAGAATCGAAAAGAATCGAATTGAATCAAATCGAAAAGAATCGAATGGAATCCAATCGAAAAGAATCAAATTGAATCGATTCGAAAAGAATCGAATTCAATCAAAATGAATCGATTCGAATGGAATATAAAAGAATAGAATAGAATAGAATCGAAAAGAATCCAATCGAATCGAAAAGAATCGAATCGAAAAGAATTGAATCTAATCGAAAAGAAACGAATCGAACCGAATCAAAAAAAAAAACAATCGAATCGTATCAAATACAAAAGAATCACTTTGAATAGCATAGAATTGAAAAGAATCGAATCAATCGATGAAAACAATCGAATCGAAAAGAATCGAATCAAAAATAGTCGAATCGAAACGAAAACAATCGAATCGAATCGAATCTAAAAGAATCGTATTGAATTGAATCGAGTCGAAAAGACTCGAATCAAAAAGACTCGAATCGAATTGAATCAAATCGAAAAGAATCTAATAGAAACCACTCGAACAGAATCAAATCGAAATGATTCAAAATGAATCGAATCGAATAGAATCGAAAAAAATCGAAACGAATCGAAAGGAAATGAAACGAAGAGAATCGATTAGAATCGAAATGAAAAGAATCGTATTGAATCGAATCGAAAAGAATCAAATCAAATCGAATCGAAAAATTGAATCAAATCGAAAAGAATCCAATCGAATCGAAAAGAATCGAACTGAATGGAATCAAATCGAAAAGAATCGAATCGAATCGAAAAGAATCGAATCAAATTTAATGGAATCGAAAAGAATCGAATTGAATCGAAAAGAATCGAAATGAAACAAATCAGATCAAATGGAAAAGCATCAAATCGAATTGAAAAGAATCGAATCGAATCGAAATGAATCGAATCAGAAAGACTCGAATCGAAAAGAATCGAATTGAAAAGACTCGAATTGAAACGAATCGATTTGAAACGAAAAGAATCGAATCGAATCGAATCGAATTGAAAGAATCGAATTGAATAGAAAAAAATCGAATAGAAAAGAATCGAACCGAAAAGAAAAGAATCAAATTGAATCAGTCGATTAAATTCTAGTCGAATCGAATCAAAAAGAATGAAATCGAGTCGAATCGAATCGAAAAGAATCGAATCGAATCGAAAAGAATCGAATTGTATCTAATCAAAAAGAATCGAATCGTATAGACTCGAATCGAAAAGAATCCAATTGCATCATCGAATGGAAACTAATCGAATTGAATAGAATCGAAAAGAATCGAATCGAATCAAATCGAAAACAATCAAATTGAATTGATCGAAAAGAATCGAATTGAATCAAATCGAATCGAAATGAAAAGAATCGAATCGATTCAAATAGAAAAGAATCGAATCGAAAAGAATCAAATGGACACGAAAAGAATCGAATCGAATCAAAAAGTATCGAATTGATTCGAAAACATTCGAATCGAAAAGAATCGAATTGAAATGAATCCGATCGAAATGAAAAGAATCTACTCGATTCGAATCCAAAAGAATCGAATCCAAAAGAATCGAATCGAATCCAAAAGAATCGAATTGAATTGAATCAAAAGAAATGAATTGAATTGAATCAAAAAGGAACTAATCGAATCAAATCGAAAAATCTCGAATAGAATCAAATCGAATCAAAAAGAATCGAATAGATTCGAATAAAAAAAGAATCGAATTGAGGGATCCCTGGGTGGCGCAGCGGTTTAGCGCCTGCAATTGGCCCAGGTCGCGATCCTGGAGACCCGGGATCGAATCCCACATCGGGCTCCCGGTGCATGGAGCCTGCTTCTCTCTCTGCCTGTGTCTCTGCCTCTCTCGCTCTCTCTGTGTGACTATCATAAATAAATAAAAATTTAAAAAAAAAAGAAAAGAATCGAATGGAATCCAATCGAAAAGAATCAAATTGATTCGAATCGACACAAATCGAATCCAATCGAAAAGAATCTAGTTGAATCGAATCGAAAAGAATCGAATTCAATCAAAACGAATCGATTCGAATGGAATAGAAAAGAATAGAATAGAATCGAATCGAAAAGAATCAAATCGAATCGAAAAGAATCGAATCGAAAAGAATTGAATCGAATCGAAAAGAAACGAATAGAACCGAATCAAAAAGAAAACAATCGAATCGAATCAAATACAAAAGAATCGCTTTGAATAGCATAGAATTGAAAAGAATCGAATCAATCGAATTGAAAACAATCGAATCGAAAAGAATCGAATCAAAAAATGTTGAATCAAAACGAAAACAATCGAATCGAATCGAATCTAAAAGAATCGTATTGAATTGAATCGAGTCGAAAAGACTCGAATCAAAAAGACTCGAATCGAATTGAATCAAATCGAAAAGAATCTAATAGAAACCACTCGAACAGAATCAAACCGAAATGATTCAAAATGAATAGAATAGAATAGAATCGAAAAAATTCGAATAGAATCGAAACGAATCGAAACGAATTGAATCGAAGAGAATCGATTAGAATCGAAATGAAAAGAATCGTATTGAATCGAATCGAAAAGAATCAAATCAAATCGAATCGAAAGAATTGAATCAAATCGAAAAGAATCCAATCGAATCGAAAAGAATCGAACTGAATGGAATCAAGTCGAAAAGAATCTAATCGAATCAAAAAGAATCGAATCAAATTTAATGGAATCGAATTGAATCTAAAAGAATCGAAATGAAACAAATCAGATCAAATGGAAAAGCATCAAATCGAATTGAAAAGAATCGAATCGAATCGAAATGAATCGAATCCAAAAGACTCGAATTGAAAAGAATCGAATTGAAAAGAATCGAATCGAATCGAAAAGACTCGAATCGTATTAAAAATATCAAATCGAATCGAATCGAAAAGAATCGAATTGAAAAGACTCGAATTGAAACGAATCGATTTGAAACGAAAAGAATCGAATCGAATCGAATCGAATTGAAAGAATCAAATTGAATAGAAAAAAATCGAATAGAAAAGAATCGAACCGAAAAGAAAAGAATCAAATTGAATCAGTCGAGTAATTCTAGTCGAATCGAATCAAAAAGAATGAAATCGAGTCGAATCGAATCGAAAAGAATCGAATCGAAGCGAAAAGAATCGAATTGTATCTAATCAAAAAGAATCGAATCGTATCGACTCGAATCGAAAAGAATCCAATTGCATCATCGAATGGAAACTAATCGAATTGAATAGAATCGAAAAGAATCGAATCGAATCAAATCGAAAACAATCAAATTGAATTGATCGAAAAGAATCGAATTGAATCAAATCGAATCGAAATGAAAAGAATCGAATCGATTCAAATAGAAAAGAATCGAATCGAAAAGAATCAAATCGACACGAAAAGAATCGAATCGAATCAAAAAGTATCGAATTGATTCGAAAACATTCGAATCGAAAAGAATCGAATTGAAATGAATCCGATCGAAATGAAAAGAATCTACTCGATTCGAATCCAAAAGAATCGAATCGAATCCAAAAGAATCGAATTGAATTGAATCAAAAGAAATGAATTGAATTGAATCAAAAAGGAACTAATCGAATCAAATCGAAAAAAATCGAATAGAATCAAATCGAATCAAAAAGAATCGAATAGATTCGAATAAAAAAGAATCGAATGGAGGGATCCCTGGGTGGCGCAGCAGTTTAGCGCCTGCCTTTGGCCCAGGGCGCGATCCTGGAGAACCGGGATCCAATCCCACATCGGGCTCCTAGTGCATGGAGCCTGCTTCTCCCTCTGCCTGTGTCTCTGCCTCTCTCTCTCTCTCAGTGACTATCATAAAATAAAGAATCGAATTGAATCGCGTTGAAAAAATCATAAAGAATCAAATCGAAAAGAATCGAATTCCATGTAACGAAAAGATTCGAATTGAAAAGAATCGAATCGAAACAAAAGAATCGAATCGAATCGACATGAATCAAAAAGAATCGAATCAAAACGAATCGAAAAGAAACAAATCAAGCAGAATCTAAAAGTATCGAATCGAATCAAATCGAAAAAATGCGAATAGAATTGAATCGAAAAGAATCAAAACGAATCGAACCGAAGAGAATCGATTCGAATCAAAATAAAAAGTATCTTATCAAATCAAATCGAAAAGAATCATATCAAATAGAATCGAAAGAATGGAATCAAATCTAAAACAATCGAATCGAATCAAAAAGAATCGGATTGAATGGAATCGAATCGAATAGAATACAATAGAATAGAATCGAAAGAAATCGAATAGAATCAAATCAAATCAAAAAGAATCGAATTGAATTGATCCTAACCAAAATAAGCGAAATGAATCGACTCGAACCGAAAAAAGTCAAATCGAAAAGAATCTAATCTCAACGAAAATAATCGAAATGAATAGAATCGAAAAGAATCGAATTGAATCAAATCGAAAAGAATCGAATGGAATCCAATCGAAAAGAATCAAATTGAATCGATTCGAAAAGAATCGAATTCAATCAAAATGAATCGATTCGAATGGAATAGAAAAGAATAGAATAGAATAGAATCGAAAAGAATCCAATCGAATCGAAAAGAATTGAATCTAATCGAAAAGAAACGAATCGAACCGAATCAAAAAAAAAAACAATCGAATCGTATCAAATACAAAAGAATCACTTTGAATAGAATAGAATTGAAAAGAATCGAATCAAACGATGAAAACAATCGAATCGAAAAGAATCGAATCAAAAAAAGTCGAATCGAAACGAAAACAATCGAATCGAATTGAATCTAAAAGAATCGTATTGAATTGAATCGAGTCGAAAAGACTCGAATCAAAAAGACTCGAATCGAATTGAATGAAATCGAAAAGAATCTATTAGAAACCACTCGAACAGAATCAAATCGAAATGATTCAAAATGAATCGAATAGAATAGAATCGAAAAAATTCGAATAGAATCGAAACGAATCGAAACGAATTGAATCGAAGAGAATCGATTAGAATCGAAATGAAAAGAATCGTATTGAATCGAATCGAAAAGAATCAAATCAAATCGAATCGAAAAATTGAATCAAATCGAAAAGAATCCAATCGAATCGAAAAGAATCGAACTGAATGGAATCAAATCGAAAAGAATCGAATCGAATCGAAAAGAATCGAATCAAATTTAATGGAATCGAAAAGAATCGAATTGAATCGAAAAGAATCGAAATGAAACAAATCAGATCAAATGGAAAAGCATCAAATCGAATTGAAAAGAATCGAATCGAATCGAAATGAATCGAATCAGAAAGACTCGAATCGCAAAGAATCGAATTGAAAAGACTCGAATTGAAACGAATCGATTTGAAACGAAAAGAATCGAATCGAATCGAATCGAATTGAAAGAATCGAATTGAATAGAAAAAAATCGAATAGAAAAGAATCGAACCGAAAAGAAAAGAATCAAATTGAATCAGTCGATTAAATTCTAGTCGAATCGAATCAAAAAGAATGAAACGAGTCGAATCGAATCGAAAAGAATCGAATCGAATCGAAAAGAATCGAATTGTATCTAATCAAAAAGAATCGAATCGTATCGACTCGAATCGAAAAGAATCCAATTGCATCATCGAATGGAAACTAATCGAATTGAATAGAATCGAAAAGAATCGAATCGAATCAAATCGAAAACAATCAAATTGAATTGATCGAAAAGAATCGAATTGAATCAAATCGAATCGAAATGAAAAGAATCGAATCGATTCAAATAGAAAAGAATCGCATCGAAAAGAATCGAATCGAATCAAAAAGTATCGAATTGATTCGAAAACATTCGAATCGAAAAGAATCGAATTGAAATGAATCCGATCGAAATGAAAAGAATCTACTCGATTCGAATCCAAAAGAATCGAATCCAAAAGAATCGAATCGAATCCAAAAGAATCGAATTGAATTGAATCAAAAGAAATGAATTGAATTGAATCAAAAAGGAACTAATCGAATCAAATCGAAAAATCTCGAAAAGAATCAAATCGAATCAAAAAGAATCGAATAGATTCGAATAAAAAAGAATCGAATGGAGGGATCCCTGGGTGGCGCAGCGGTTTAGCGCCTGCCTTTGGCCCAGGGCGCGATCCTGGAGACCCGGGATCGAATCCCACATCGGGCTTCCGGTGCATGGAGCCTGCTTCTCCCTCTGCCTGTGTCTCTGCCTCTCTGTCTCTCTCTGTGACTATCATAAAAAAAAGAATCGAATTGAATCGCGTTGAAAAAAATCATAAAGAATCAAATCGAAAAGAATCGAATTCCATGTAACGAAAAGTTTCGAATTGAAAAGAATCGAATCGAAACAAAAGAATCGAATCGAATCGACATGAATCAAAAAGAATCGAATCAAAACGAATCGAAAAGAAACAAATCAAGTAGAATCTAAAAGAATCGAATCGAATCAAATCGAAAAAATTCGAATAGAATTGAATCGAAAAGAATCAAAACGAATTGAACCGAAGAGAATCGATTCGAATCAAAATAAAAAGTATCGTATCAAATCGAATCGAAAAGAATCATATCAAATAGAATCGAAAGAATGGAATCAAATCTAAAACAATCGAATCGAATCGAAAAGAATCGGATTGAATGGAATCGAATCGAAAAGAATAGAATAGAATCGAAAGAAATCGAATAGAATCAAATCAAATCAAAAAGAATCGAATTGAATTGATCCTAACCAAAAGAAGCGAAATGAATCGACTCGAACCGAAAAAAATCAAATCGAAAAGAATCTAACCTCAACGAAAATAATCGAAATGAATAGAATCGAAAAGAATCGAATTGAATCAAATCGAAAAGAATCGAATGGAATCCAATCGAAAAGAATCAAATTGAATCGATTCGAAAAGAATCGAATTCAATCAAAATGAATCGATTCGAATGGAATAGAAAAGAATAGAATAGAATAGAATCGAAAAGAATCCAATCGAATCGAAAAGAATTGAATCTAATCGAAAAGAAACGAATCGAACCGAATCAAAAAAAAAAACAATCGAATCGTATCAAATACAAAAGAATCACTTTGAATAGAATAGAATTGAAAAGAATCGAATCAAACGATGAAAACAATCGAATCGAAAAGAATCGAATCAAAAAAAGTCGAATCGAAACGAAAACAATCGAATCGAATTGAATCTAAAAGAATCGTATTGAATTGAATCGAGTCGAAAAGACTCGAATCAAAAAGACTCGAATCGAATTGAATGAAATCGAAAAGAATCTATTAGAAACCACTCGAACAGAATCAAATCGAAATGATTCAAAATGAATCGAATAGAATAGAATCGAAAAAATTCGAATAGAATCGAAACGAATCGAAACGAATTGAATCGAAGAGAATCGATTAGAATCGAAATGAAAAGAATCGTATTGAATCGAATCGAAAAGAATCAAATCAAATCGAATCGAAAAATTGAATCAAATCGAAAAGAATCCAATCGAATCGAAAAGAATCGAACTGAATGGAATCAAATCGAAAAGAATCGAATCGAATCGAAAAGAATCGAATCAAATTTAATGGAATCGAAAAGAATCGAATTGAATCGAAAAGAATCGAAATGAAACAAATCAGATCAAATGGAAAAGCATCAAATCGAATTGAAAAGAATCGAATCGAATCGAAATGAATCGAATCAGAAAGACTCGAATCGCAAAGAATCGAATTGAAAAGACTCGAATTGAAACGAATCGATTTGAAACGAAAAGAATCGAATCGAATCGAATCGAATTGAAAGAATCGAATTGAATAGAAAAAAATCGAATAGAAAAGAATCGAACCGAAAAGAAAAGAATCAAATTGAATCAGTCGATTAAATTCTAGTCGAATCGAATCAAAAAGAATGAAACGAGTCGAATCGAATCGAAAAGAATCGAATCGAATCGAAAAGAATCGAATTGTATCTAATCAAAAAGAATCGAATCGTATCGACTCGAATCGAAAAGAATCCAATTGCATCATCGAATGGAAACTAATCGCATTGAATAGAATCGAAAAGAATCGAATCGAATCAAATCGAAAACAATCAAATTGAATTGATCGAAAAGAATCGAATTGAATCAAATCGAATCGAAATGAAAAGAATCGAATCGATTCAAATAGAAAAGAATCGCATCGAAAAGAATCGAATCGAATCAAAAAGTATCGAATTGATTCGAAAACATTCGAATCGAAAAGAATCGAATTGAAATGAATCCGATCGAAATGAAAAGAATCTACTCAATTCGAATCCAAAAGAATCGAATCCAAAAGAATCGAATCGAATCCAAAAGAATCGAATTGAATTGAATCAAAAGAAATGAATTGAATTGAATCAAAAAGGAACTAATCGAATCAAATCGAAAAATCTCGAAAAGAATCAAATCGAATCAAAAAGAATCGAATAGATTCGAATAAAAAAGAATCGAATGGAGGGATCCCTGGTTGGCGCAGCGGTTTAGCGCCTGCCTTTGGCCCAGGGCGCGATCCTGGAGACCCGGGATCGAATCCCACATCGGGCTCCTGGTGCATGGAGCCTGCTTCTCCCTCTGCCTGTGTCTCTGCCTCTCTGTCTCTCTCTGTGACTATCATAAAAAAAAGAATCGAATTGAATCGCGTTGAAAAAAATCATAAAGAATCAAATCGAAAAGAATCGAATTCCATGTAACGAAAAGTTTCGAATTGAAAAGAATCGAATCGAAACAAAAGAATCGAATCGAATCGACATGAATCAAAAAGAATCGAATCAAAACGAATCGAAAAGAAACAAATCAAGTAGAATCTAAAAGAATCGAATCGAATCAAATCGAAAAAATTCGAATAGAATTGAATCGAAAAGAATCAAAACGAATCGAACCGAAGAGAATCGATTCGAATCAAAATAAAAAGTATCGTATCAAATCGAATCGAAAAGAATCATATCAAATAGAATCGAAAGAATGGAATCAAATCTAAAACAATCGAATCGAATCGAAAAGAATCGGATTGAATGGAATCGAATCGAAAAGAATAGAATAGAATCGAAAGAAATCGAATAGAATCAAATCAAATCAAAAAGAATCGAATTGAATTGATCCTAACCAAAAGAAGCGAAATGAATCGACTCGAACCGAAAAAAATCAAATCGAAAAGAATCTAACCTCAACGAAAATAATCGAAATGAATAGAATCGAAAAGAATCGAATTGAATCAAATCGAAAAGAATCGAATGGAATCCAATCGAAAAGAATCAAATTGAATCGATTCGAAAAGAATCGAATTCAATCAAAATGAATCGATTCGAATGGAATAGAAAAGAATAGAATAGAATAGAATCGAAAAGAATCCAATCGAATCGAAAAGAATTGAATCTAATCGAAAAGAAACGAATCGAACCGAATCAAAAAAAAAAACAATCGAATCGTATCAAATACAAAAGAATCACTTTGAATAGAATAGAATTGAAAAGAATCGAATCAAACGATGAAAACAATCGAATCGAAAAGAATCGAATCAAAAAAAGTCGAATCGAAACGAAAACAATCGAATCGAATTGAATCTAAAAGAATCGTATTGAATTGAATCGAGTCGAAAAGACTCGAATCAAAAAGACTCGAATCGAATTGAATGAAATCGAAAAGAATCTATTAGAAACCACTCGAACAGAATCAAATCGAAATGATTCAAAATGAATCGAATAGAATAGAATCGAAAAAATTCGAATAGAATCGAAACGAATCGAAACGAATTGAATCGAAGAGAATCGATTAGAATCGAAATGAAAAGAATCGTATTGAATCGAATCGAAAAGAATCAAATCAAATCGAATCGAAAAATTGAATCAAATCGAAAAGAATCCAATCGAATCGAAAAGAATCGAACTGAATGGAATCAAATCGAAAAGAATCGAATCGAATCGAAAAGAATCGAATCAAATTTAATGGAATCGAAAAGAATCGAATTGAATCGAAAAGAATCGAAATGAAACAAATCAGATCATATGGAAAAGCATCAAATCGAATTGAAAAGAATCGAATCGAATCGAAATGAATCGAATCAGAAAGACTCGAATCGCAAAGAATCGAATTGAAAAGACTCGAATTGAAACGAATCGATTTGAAACGAAAAGAATCGAATCGAATCGAATCGAATTGAAAGAATCGAATTGAATAGAAAAAAATCGAATAGAAAAGAATCGAACCGAAAAGAAAAGAATCAAATTGAATCAGTCGATTAAATTCTAGTCGAATCGAATCAAAAAGAATGAAACGAGTCGAATCGAATCGAAAAGAATCGAATCGAATCGAAAAGAATCGAATTGTATCTAATCAAAAAGAATCGAATCGTATCGACTCGAATCGAAAAGAATCCAATTGCATCATCGAATGGAAACTAATCGCATTGAATAGAATCGAAAAGAATCGAATCGAATCAAATCGAAAACAATCAAATTGAATTGATCGAAAAGAATCGAATTGAATCAAATCGAATCGAAATGAAAAGAATCGAATCGATTCAAATAGAAAAGAATCGCATCGAAAAGAATCGAATCGAATCAAAAAGTATCGAATTGATTCGAAAACATTCGAATCGAAAAGAATCGAATTGAAATGAATCCGATCGAAATGAAAAGAATCTACTCGATTCGAATCCAAAAGAATCGAATCCAAAAGAATCGAATCGAATCCAAAAGAATCGAATTGAATTGAATCAAAAGAAATGAATTGAATTGAATCAAAAAGGAACTAATCGAATCAAATCGAAAAATCTCGAAAAGAATCAAATCGAATCAAAAAGAATCGAATAGATTCGAATAAAAAAGAATCGAATGGAGGGATCCCTGGGTGGCGCAGCGGTTTAGCGCCTGCCTTTGGCCCAGGGCGCGATCCTGGAGACCCGGGATCGAATCCCACATCGGGCTCCTGGTGCATGGAGCCTGCTTCTCCCTCTGCCTGTGTCTCTGCCTCTCTGTCTCTCTCTGTGACTATCATAAAAAAAAGAATCGAATTGAATCGCGTTGAAAAAAATCATAAAGAATCAAATCGAAAAGAATCGAATTCCATGTAACGAAAAGTTTCGAATTGAAAAGAATCGAATCGAAACAAAAGAATCGAATCGAATCGACATGAATCAAAAAGAATCGAATCAAAACGAATCGAAAAGAAACAAATCAAGTAGAATCTAAAAGAATCGAATCGAATCAAATCGAAAAAATTCGAATAGAATTGAATCGAAAAGAATCAAAACGAATCGAACCGAAGAGAATCGATTCGAATCAAAATAAAAAGTATCGTATCAAATCGAATCGAAAAGAATCATATCAAATAGAATCGAAAGAATGGAATCAAATCTAAAACAATCGAATCGAATCGAAAAGAATCGGATTGAATGGAATCGAATCGAAAAGAATAGAATAGAATCGAAAGAAATCGAATAGAATCAAATCAAATCAAAAAGAATCGAATTGAATTGATCCTAACCAAAAGAAGCGAAATGAATCGACTCGAACCGAAAAAAATCAAATCGAAAAGAATCTAACCTCAACGAAAATAATCGAAATGAATAGAATCGAAAAGAATCGAATTGAATCAAATCGAAAAGAATCGAATGGAATCCAATCGAAAAGAATCAAATTGAATCGATTCGAAAAGAATCGAATTCAATCAAAATGAATCGATTCGAATGGAATAGAAAAGAATAGAATAGAATAGAATCGAAAAGAATCCAATCGAATCGAAAAGAATTGAATCTAATCGAAAAGAAACGAATCGAACCGAATCAAAAAAAAAAACAATCGAATCGTTTCAAATACAAAAGAATCACTTTGAATAGAATAGAATTGAAAAGAATCGAATCAAACGATGAAAACAATCGAATCGAAAAGAATCGAATCAAAAAAAGTCGAATCGAAACGAAAACAATCGAATCGAATTGAATCTAAAAGAATCGTATTGAATTGAATCGAGTCGAAAAGACTCGAATCAAAAAGACTCGAATCGAATTGAATGAAATCGAAAAGAATCTATTAGAAACCACTCGAACAGAATCAAATCGAAATGATTCAAAATGAATCGAATAGAATAGAATCGAAAAAATTCGAATAGAATCGAAACGAATCGAAACGAATTGAATCGAAGAGAATCGATTAGAATCGAAATGAAAAGAATCGTATTGAATCGAATCGAAAAGAATCAAATCAAATCGAATCGAAAAATTGAATCAAATCGAAAAGAATCCAATCGAATCGAAAAGAATCGAACTGAATGGAATCAAATCGAAAAGAATCGAATCGAATCGAAAAGAATCGAATCAAATTTAATGGAATCGAAAAGAATCGAATTGAATCGAAAAGAATCGAAATGAAACAAATCAGATCAAATGGAAAAGCATCAAATCGAATTGAAAAGAATCGAATCGAATCGAAATGAATCGAATCAGAAAGACTCGAATCGCAAAGAATCGAATTGAAAAGACTTGAATTGAAACGAATCGATTTGAAACGAAAAGAATCGAATCGAATCGAATCGAATTGAAAGAATCGAATTGAATAGAAAAAAATCGAATAGAAAAGAATCGAACCGAAAAGAAAAGAATCAAATTGAATCAGTCGATTAAATTCTAGTCGAATCGAATCAAAAAGAATGAAACGAGTCGAATCGAATCGAAAAGAATCGAATCGAATCGAAAAGAATCGAATTGTATCTAATCAAAAAGAATCGAATCGTATCGACTCGAATCGAAAAGAATCCAATTGCATCATCGAATGGAAACTAATCGCATTGAATAGAATCGAAAAGAATCGAATCGAATCAAATCGAAAACAATCAAATTGAATTGATCGAAAAGAATCGAATTGAATCAAATCGAATCGAAATGAAAAGAATCGAATCGATTCAAATAGAAAAGAATCGCATCGAAAAGAATCGAATCGAATCAAAAAGTATCGAATTGATTCGAAAACATTCGAATCGAAAAGAATCGAATTGAAATGAATCCGATCGAAATGAAAAGAATCTACTCGATTCGAATCCAAAAGAATCGAATCCAAAAGAATCGAATCGAATCCAAAAGAATCGAATTGAATTGAATCAAAAGAAATGAATTGAATTGAATCAAAAAGGAACTAATCGAATCAAATCGAAAAATCTCGAAAAGAATCAAATCGAATCAAAAAGAATCGAATAGATTCGAATAAAAAAGAATCGAATGGAGGGATCCCTGGGTGGCGCAGCGGTTTAGCGCCTGCCTTTGGCCCAGGGCGCGATCCTGGAGACCCGGGATCGAATCCCACATCGGGCTCCCGGTGCATGGAGCCTGCTTCTCCCTCTGCCTGTGTCTCTGCCTCTCTGTCTCTCTCTGTGACTATCATAAAAAAAAGAATCGAATTGAATCGCGTTGAAAAAAATCATAAAGAATCAAATCGAAAAGAATCGAATTCCATGTAACGAAAAGATTCGAATTGAAAAGAATCGAATCGAAACAAAAGAATCGAATCGAATCGACATGAATCAAAAAGAATCGAATCAAAACGAATCGAAAAGAAACAAATCTAGTAGAATCTAAAAGAATCGAATCGAATCAAATCGAAAAAATTCGAATAGAATTGAATCGAAAAGATTCAAAACGAATCGAACCGAAGAAAATCGATTCGAATCAAAATAAAAAGTATCGTATCAAATCGAATCGAAAAGAATCATATCAAATAGAATCGAAAGAATGGAATCAAATCTAAAACAATCGAATCGAATCGAAAAGAATCGGATTGAATGGAATCGAATCGAAAAGAATAGAATAGAATCGAAAGAAATCGAATAGAATCAAATCAAATCAAAAAGAATCGAATTGAATTGATCCTAACCAAAAGAAGCGAAATGAATCGACTCGAACCGAAAAAAATCAAATCGAAAAGAATCTAACCTCAACGAAAATAATCGAAATGAATAGAATCGAAAAGAATCGAATTGAATCAAATCGAAAAGAATCGAATGGAATCCAATCGAAAAGAATCAAATTGAATCGATTCGAAAAGAATCGAATTCAATCAAAATGAATCGATTCGAATGGAATAGAAAAGAATAGAATAGAATAGAATCGAAAAGAATCCAATCGAATCGAAAAGAATTGAATCTAATCGAAAAGAAACGAATCGAACCGAATCAAAAAAAAAAACAATCGAATCGTTTCAAATACAAAAGAATCACTTTGAATAGAATAGAATTGAAAAGAATCGAATCAAACGATGAAAACAATCGAATCGAAAAGAATCGAATCAAAAAAAGTCGAATCGAAACGAAAACAATCGAATCGAATTGAATCTAAAAGAATCGTATTGAATTGAATCGAGTCGAAAAGACTCGAATCAAAAAGACTCGAATCGAATTGAATGAAATCGAAAAGAATCTATTAGAAACCACTCGAACAGAATCAAATCGAAATGATTCAAAATGAATCGAATAGAATAGAATCGAAAAAATTCGAATAGAATCGAAACGAATCGAAACGAATTGAATCGAAGAGAATCGATTAGAATCGAAATGAAAAGAATCGTATTGAATCGAATCGAAAAGAATCAAATCAAATCGAATCGAAAAATTGAATCAAATCGAAAAGAATCCAATCGAATCGAAAAGAATCGAACTGAATGGAATCAAATCGAAAAGAATCGAATCGAATCGAAAAGAATCGAATCAAATTTAATGGAATCGAAAAGAATCGAATTGAATCGAAAAGAATCGAAATGAAACAAATCAGATCAAATGGAAAAGCATCAAATCGAATTGAAAAGAATCGAATCGAATCGAAATGAATCGAATCAGAAAGACTCGAATCGCAAAGAATCGAATTGAAAAGACTCGAATTGAAACGAATCGATTTGAAACGAAAAGAATCGAATCGAATTGAAAGAATCGAATTGAATAGAAAAAAATCGAATAGAAAAGAATCGAACCGAAAAGAAAAGAATCAAATTGAATCAGTCGATTAAATTCTAGTCGAATCGAATCAAAAAGAATGAAACGAGTCGAATCGAATCGAAAAGAATCGAATCGAATCGAAAAGAATCGAATTGTATCTAATCAAAAAGAATCGAATCGTATCGACTCGAATCGAAAAGAATCCAATTGCATCATCGAATGGAAACTAATCGCATTGAATAGAATCGAAAAGAATCGAATCGAATCAAATCGAAAACAATCAAATTGAATTGATCGAAAAGAATCGAATTGAATCAAATCGAATCGAAATGAAAAGAATCGAATCGATTCAAATAGAAAAGAATCGCATCGAAAAGAATCGAATCGAATCAAAAAGTATCGAATTGATTCGAAAACATTCGAATCGAAAAGAATCGAATTGAAATGAATCCGATCGAAATGAAAAGAATCTACTCGATTCGAATCCAAAAGAATCGAATCCAAAAGAATCGAATCGAATCCAAAAGAATCGAATTGAATTGAATCAAAAGAAATGAATTGAATTGAATCAAAAAGGAACTAATCGAATCAAATCGAAAAATCTCGAAAAGAATCAAATCGAATCAAAAAGAATCGAATAGATTCGAATAAAAAAGAATCGAATGGAGGGATCCCTGGGTGGCGCAGCGGTTTAGCGCCTGCCTTTGGCCCAGGGCGCGATCCTGGAGACCCGGGATCGAATCCCACATCGGGCTCCTGGTGCATGGAGCCTGCTTCTCCCTCTGCCTGTGTCTCTGCCTCTCTGTCTCTCTCTGTGACTATCATAAAAAAAAGAATCGAATTGAATCGCGTTGAAAAAAATCATAAAGAATCAAATCGAAAAGAATCGAATTCCATGTAACGAAAAGTTTCGAATTGAAAAGAATCGAATCGAAACAAAAGAATCGAATCGAATCGACATGAATCAAAAAGAATCAAATCAAAACGAATCGAAAAGAAACAAATCAAGTAGAATCTAAAAGAATCGAATCGAATCAAATCGAAAAAATTCGAATAGAATTGAATCGAAAAGATTCAAAACGAATCGAACCGAAGAGAATCGATTCGAATCAAAATAAAAAGTATCGTATCAAATCGAATCGAAAAGAATCATATCAAATAGAATCGAAAGAATGGAATCAAATCTAAAACAATCGAATCGAATCGAAAAGAATCGGATTGAATGGAATCGAATCGAAAAGAATAGAATAGAATCGAAAGAAATCGAATAGAATCAAATCAAATCAAAAAGAATCGAATTGAATTGATCCTAACCAAAAGAAGCGAAATGAATCGACTCGAACCGAAAAAAATCAAATCGAAAAGAATCTAACCTCAACGAAAATAATCGAAATGAATAGAATCGAAAAGAATCGAATTGAATCAAATCGAAAAGAATCGAATGGAATCCAATCGAAAAGAATCAAATTGAATCGATTCGAAAAGAATCGAATTCAATCAAAATGAATCGATTCGAATGGAATAGAAAAGAATAGAATAGAATAGAATCGAAAAGAATCCAATCGAATCGAAAAGAATTGAATCTAATCGAAAAGAAACGAATCGAACCGAATCAAAAAAAAAAACAATCGAATCGTATCAAATACAAAAGAATCACTTTGAATAGAATAGAATTGAAAAGAATCGAATCAAACGATGAAAACAATCGAATCGAAAAGAATCGAATCAAAAAAAGTCGAATCGAAACGAAAACAATCGAATCGAATTGAATCTAAAAGAATCGTATTGAATTGAATCGAGTCGAAAAGACTCGAATCAAAAAGACTCGAATCGAATTGAATGAAATCGAAAAGAATCTATTAGAAACCACTCGAACAGAATCAAATCGAAATGATTCAAAATGAATCGAATAGAATAGAATCGAAAAAATTCGAATAGAATCGAAACGAATCGAAACGAATTGAATCGAAGAGAATCGATTAGAATCGAAATGAAAAGAATCGTATTGAATCGAATCGAAAAGAATCAAATCAAATCGAATCGAAAAATTGAATCAAATCGAAAAGAATCCAATCGAATCGAAAAGAATCGAACTGAATGGAATCAAATCGAAAAGAATCGAATCGAATCGAAAAGAATCGAATCAAATTTAATGGAATCGAAAAGAATCGAATTGAATCGAAAAGAATCGAAATGAAACAAATCAGATCAAATGGAAAAGCATCAAATCGAATTGAAAAGAATCGAATCGAATCGAAATGAATCGAATCAGAAAGACTCGAATCGCAAAGAATCGAATTGAAAAGACTCGAATTGAAACGAATCGATTTGAAACGAAAAGAATCGAATCGAATCGAATCGAATTGAAAGAATCGAATTGAATAGAAAAAAATCGAATAGAAAAGAATCGAACCGAAAAGAAAAGAATCAAATTGAATCAGTCGATTAAATTCTAGTCGAATCGAATCAAAAAGAATGAAACGAGTCGAATCGAATCGAAAAGAATCGAATCGAATCGAAAAGAATCGAATTGTATCTAATCAAAAAGAATCGAATCGTATCGACTCGAATCGAAAAGAATCCAATTGCATCATCGAATGGAAACTAATCGCATTGAATAGAATCGAAAAGAATCGAATCGAATCAAATCGAAAACAATCAAATTGAATTGATCGAAAAGAATCGAATTGAATCAAATCGAATCGAAATGAAAAGAATCGAATCGATTCAAATAGAAAAGAATCGCATCGAAAAGAATCGAATCGAATCAAAAAGTATCGAATTGATTCGAAAACATTCGAATCGAAAAGAATCGAATTGAAATGAATCCGATCGAAATGAAAAGAATCTACTCGATTCGAATCCAAAAGAATCGAATCCAAAAGAATCGAATCGAATCCAAAAGAATCGAATTGAATTGAATCAAAAGAAATGAATTGAATTGAATCAAAAAGGAACTAATCGAATCAAATCGAAAAATCTCGAATAGAATCAAATCGAATCAAAAAGAATCGAATAGATTCGAATAAAAAAGAATCGAATTGAGGGATCCCTGGGTGGCGCAGCGGTTTAGCGCCTGCCTTTGGCCCAGGGCGCGATCCTGGAGACCGGGATCGAATCCCACATCGGGCTCCTGGTGCATGGAGCCTGCTTCTCCCTCTGCCTGTGTCTCTGCCTCTCTGTCTCTCTCTGTGACTATCATAAAAAAAGAATCGAATTGAATCGCGTTGAAAAAAATCATAAAGAATCAAATCGAAAAGAATCGAATTCCATGTAACGAAAAGTTTCGAATTGAAAAGAATCGAATCGAAACAAAAGAATCGAATCGAATCGACATGAATCAAAAAGAATCGAATCAAAACGAATCGAAAAGAAACAAATCAAGTAGAATCTAAAAGAATCGAATCGAATCAAATCGAAAAAATTCGAATAGAATTGAATCGAAAAGAATCAAAACGAATCGAACCGAAGAGAATCGATTCGAATCAAAATAAAAAGTATCGTATCAAATCGAATCGAAAAGAATCATATCAAATAGAATCGAAAGAATGGAATCAAATCTAAAACAATCGAATCGAATCGAAAAGAATCGGATTGAATGGAATCGAATCGAAAAGAATAGAATAGAATCGAAAGAAATCGAATAGAATCAAATCAAATCAAAAAGAATCGAATTGAATTGATCCTAACCAAAATAAGCGAAATGAATCGACTCGAACCGAAAAAAATCAAATCGAAAAGAATCTAATCTCAACGAAAATCATCGAAATGAATAGAATCGAAAAGAATCAAATTCAATCAAAACGAATCGATTCGAATGGAATAGAAAAGAATAGAATAGAATAGAATCGAAAAGAATCCAATCGAATCGAAAAGAATCGAATCGAAAAGAATTGAATCGAATCGAAAAGAAACGAATCGAACCGAATCAAAAAAAAAACAATCGAATCGAATCAAATAAAAAAGAATCGCTTTGAATAGCATAGAATTGAAAAGAATCGAATCAATCGAATTGAAAACAATCGAATCGAAAAGAATCGAATCAAAAAAAGTCGAATCGAAACGAAAACAATCGAATCGAATCGAATCTAAAAGAATCGTATTGAATTGAATCGAGTCGAAAAGACTCGAATCAAAAAGACTCGAATCGAATTGAATCAAATCGAAAAGAATCTAATAGAAACCACTCGAACAGAATCAAATCGAAATGATTCAAAATGAATCGAATCGAATAGAATCGAAAAAAATCGAAACGAATCGAAACGAATCGAAACGAAATGAATCGAAGAGAATCGATTAGAATCGAAATGAAAAGAATCGGATTGAATCGAATCGAAAAGAATCAAATCAAATCGAATCGAAAAATTGAATCAAATCGAAAAGAACCCAATTGAATCGAAAAGAATCGAACTGAATGGAATCAAATCGAAAAGAATCGAATCGAATCGAAAAGAATCGAATTGAATCGAAAAGAATCGAAATGAAACAAATCAGATCAAATGGAAAAGCATCAAATCGAATTGAAAAGAATCGAATCGAATCGAAATGAATCGAATCAGAAAGACTCGAATCGAAAAGAATCGAATTGAAAAGAATCGAATTGAATCGAAAAGACTCGAATCGAATTAAAACTATCAAATCGAATCGAATCGCAAAGAATCGAATTGAAAAGACTCGAATTGAAACGAATCGATTTGAAACGAAAAGAATCGAATCGAATCGAATCGAATTGAAAGAATCGAAATGAATAGAAAAAAATCGAATAGAAAAGAATCGAACCGAAAAGAAAAGAATCAAATTGAATCAGTCGATTAAATTCTAGTCGAATCGAATCAAAAAGAATGAAATCGAGTCGAATCGAATCGAAAAGAATCGAATCGAATCGAAAAGAATCGAATTGTATCTAATCAAAAAGAATCGAATCGTATCGACTCGAATCGAAAAGAATCCAATTGCATCATCGAATGGAAACTAATCGAATTGAATAGAATCGAAAAGAATCGAATCGAATCAAATCGAAAAAAATCAAATTGAATTGATCGAAAAGAATCGAATTGAATCAAATCGAATCGAAATGAAAAGAATCGAATCGATTCAAATAGAAAAGAATCGAATCGAAAAGAATCAAATCGACACGAAAAGAATCGAATCGAATCAAAAAGTATCGAATTGATTCGAAAACATTCGAATCGAAAAGAATCGAATTGAAATGAATCCGATCGAAATGAAAAGAATCTACTCGATTCGAATCCAAAAGAATCGAATCCAAAAGAATCGAATCGAATCCAAAAGAATCGAATTGAATTGAATCAAAAGAAATGAATTGAATTGAATCAAAAAGGAACTAATCGAATCAAATCGAAAAATCTCGAATAGAATCAAATCGAATCAAAAAGAATCGAATAGATTCGAATAAAAAAGAATCGAATTGAGGGATCCCTGGGTGGCGCAGCGGTTTTCGCCTGCCTTTGGCCCAGGGCGCGATGCTGGAGACCGGGATCGAATCCCACATCGGGCTCCTGGTGCATGGAGCCTGCTTCTCCCTCTGCCTGTGTCTCTGCCTCTCTGTCTCTCTCTGTGACTATCATAAAAAAAAGAATCGAATTGAATCGCGTTGAAAAAAATCATAAAGAATCAAATCGAAAAGAATCGAATTCCATGTAACGAAAAGTTTCGAATTGAAAAGAATCGAATCGAAACAAAAGAATCGAATCGAATCGACATGAATCAAAAAGAATCGAATCAAAACGAATCGAAAAGAAACAAATCAAGTAGAATCTAAAAGAATCGAATCGAATCAAATCGAAAAAATTCGAATAGAATTGAATCGAAAAGAATCAAAACGAATCGAACCGAAGAGAATCGATTCGAATCAAAATAAAAAGTATCGTATCAAATCGAATCGAAAAGAATCATATCAAATAGAATCGAAAGAATGGAATCAAATCTAAAACAATCGAATCGAAATGAAAAGAATCGGATTGAATGGAATCGAATCGAAAAGAATAGAATAGAATCGAAAGAAATCGAATAGAATCAAATCAAATCAAAAAGAATCGAATTGAATTGATCCTAACCAAAATAAGCGAAATGAATCGACTCGAACCGAAAAAAATCAAATCGAAAAGAATCTAATCTCAACGAAAATCATCGAAATGAATAGAATCGAAAAGAATCGAATTCAATCAAAACGAATCGATTAGAATGGAATAGAAAAGAATAGAATAGAATAGAATCGAAAAGAATCCAATCGAATCGAAAAGAATCGAATCGAAAAGAATTGAATCGAATCGAAAAGAAACGAATCGAACCGAATCAAAAAAAAAACAATCGAATCGAATCAAATAAAAAAGAATCGCTTTGAATAGCATAGAATTGAAAAGAATCGAATCAATCGAATTGAAAACAATCGAATCGAAAAGAATCGAATCAAAAAAAGTCGAATCGAAACGAAAACAATCGAATCGAATCGAATCTAAAAGAATCGTATTGAATTGAATCGAGTCGAAAAGACTCGAATCAAAAAGACTCGAATCGAATTGAATCAAATCGAAAAGAATCTAATAGAAACCACTCGAACAGAATCAAATCGAAATGATTCAAAATGAATCGAATCGAATAGAATCGAAAAAAATCGAAACGAATCGAAACGAATCGAAACGAAATGAATCGAAGAGAATCGATTAGAATCGAAATGAAAAGAATCGTATTGAATCGAATCGAAAAGAATCAAATCAAATCGAATCGAAAAATTGAATCAAATCGAAAAGAACCCAATTGAATCGAAAAGAATCGAACTGAATGGAATCAAATCGAAAAGAATCAAATCGAATCGAAAAGAATCGAATCAAATTTAATGGAATCGAAAAGAATCGCATTGAATCGAAAAGAATCGAAATGAAACAAATCAGATCAAATGGAAAAGCATCAAATCGAATTGAAAAGAATCGAATCGAATCGAAATGAATCGAATCAGAAAGACTCGAATCGAAAAGAATCGAATTGAAAAGAATCGAATCGAATCGAAAAGACTCGAATCGAATTAAAACTATCAAATCGAATCGAATCGCAAAGAATCGAATTGAAAAGACTCGAATTGAAACGAATCGATTTGAAACGAAAAGAATCGAATCGAATCGAATCGAATTGAAAGAATCGAATAGAATAGAAAAAAATCGAATAGAAAAGAATCGAACCGAAAAGAAAAGAATCAAATTGAATCAGTCGATTAAATTCTAGTCGAATCGAATCAAAAAGAATGAAATCGAGTCGAATCGAATCGAAAAGAATCGAATCGAATCGAAAAGAATCGAATTGTATCTAATCAAAAAGAATCGAATCGTATCGACTCGAATCGAAAAGAATCCAATTGCATCATCGAATGGAAACTAATCGAATTGAATAGAATCGAAAAGAATCGAATCGAATCAAATCGAAAACAATCAAATTGATTTGATCGAAAAGAATCGAATTGAATCAAATCGAATCGAAATGAAAAGAATCGAATCGATTCAAATAGAAAAGAATCGAATCGAAAAGAATCAAATCGACACGAAAAGAATCGAATCGAATCAAAAAGTATCGAATTGATTTGAAAACATTCGAATCGAAAAGAATCGAATTGAAATGAATCCGATCGAAATGAAAAGAATCTACTCGATTCGAATCCAAAAGAATCGAATCGAATCCAAAAGAATAGAATTGAATTGAATCAAAAGAAATGAATTGAATTGAATCAAAAAGGAACTAATCGAATCAAATCGAAAAATCTCGAATAGAATCAAATCGAATCAAAAAGAATCGAATAGATTCGAATAAAAAAGAATCGAATTGAGGGATCCCTGGGTGGCGCAGCGGTTTAGCGCCTGCCTTTGGCCCAGGGCGCGATCCTGGAGACCCGGGATCGAATCCCACATCGGGCTTCCGGTGCATGGAGCCTGCTTCTCCCTCTGCCTGTGTCTCTGCCTCTCTGTCTCTCTCTGTGACTATCATAAAAAAAAGAATCGAATTGAATCGAGTTGAAAAAAATCATAAAGAATCAAATCGAAAAGAATCGAATTCCATGTAACGAAAAGATTCGAATTGAAAAGAATCGAATCGAAACAAAAGAATCGAATCGAATCGACATGAATCAAAAAGAATCGAATCAAAACGAATCGAAAAGAAACAAATCAAGTAGAATCTAAAAGAATCGAATCGAATCAAATCGAAAAAATTCGAATAGAATTGAATCGAAAAGAATCAAAACGAATCGAACCGAAGAGAATCGATTCGAATCAAAATAAAAAGTATCGTATCAAATCGAATCGAAAAGAATCATATCAAATAGAATCGAAAGAATGGAATCAAATCTGAAACAATCGAATCGAATCGAAAAGAATCGGATTGAATGGAATCGAATCGAAAAGAATAGAATAGAATCGAAAGAAATCGAATAGAATCAAATCAAATCAAAAAGAATCGAATTGAATTGATCCTAACCAAAATAAGCGAAATCAATCGACTCGAACCGAAAAAAATCAAATCGAAAAGAATCTAACCTCAACGAAAATCATCGAAATGAATAGAATCGAAAAGAATCGAATTGAATCAAATCGAAAAGAATCGAATGGAATCTAATCGAAAAGAATCAAATTGATTCGAATCGAAACAAATTGAATCCAATCGAAAAGAATCTAATTCAATCGATTCGAAAAGAACCGAATTCAATCAAAAGGAATCGATTCGAATGGAATAGAAAAGAATAGAATAGAATAGAATCGAAAAGAATCCAATCGAATCGAAAAGAATCGAATCGAAAAGAATTGAATCGAATCGAAAAGAAACGAATCGAACCGAATCAAAAAGAAAACAATCGAATCGTATCAAATACAAAAGAATCGCTTTGAATAGCATAGAATTGAAAAGAATCGAATCAATCGAATTGAAAACAATCGAATTGAAAAGAATCGAATCAAAAAAAGTCGAATCGAAACGAAAACAATCGAATCGAATCGAATCTAAAAGAATCGTATTGAATTGAATCGAGTCGAAAAGACTCGAATCAAAAAGACTCGAATCGAATTGAATCAAATCGAAAAGAATCTAATAGAAACCACTCGAACAGAATCAAATCGAAATGATTCAAAATGAATCGAATCGAATAGAATCGAAAAAAATCGAAACGAATCGAAACGAATCGAAACGAAATGAATCGAAGAGAATCGATTAGAATCGAAATGAAAAGAATCGTATTGAATCGAATCGAAAAGAATCAAATCAAATCGAATCGAAAGAATTGAATCAAATCGAAAAGCATCCAATCGAATCGAAAAGAATCGAACTGAATGGAATCAAATCGAAAAGAATCGAATCGAATCGAAAAGAATCGAATCAAATTTAATGGAATCGAAAAGAATCGAATTGAATCGAAAAGAATCGAAATGAAACAAATCAGATCAAATGGAAAAGCATCAAATCGAATTGAAAAGAATCGAATCGAATCGAAATGAATCGAATCAGAAAGACTCGAATCGAAAAGAATCGAATTGAAAAGAATCGAATCGAATCGAAAAGACTCGAATCGAATTAAAAATATCAAATCGAATCGAATCGCAAAGAATCGAATTGAAAAGACTCGAATTGAAACGAATCGATTTGAAACGAAAAGAATCGAATCGAATCGAATCGAATCGAATTGAAAGAATCGAATTAAATAGAAAAAAATCGAATAGAAAAGAATTGAACCGAAAAGAAAAGAATCAAATTGAATCAGTCGATTAAATTCTAGTCGAATCGAATCAAAAAGAATGAAATCGAGTCGAATCGAATCGAATCGAAAAGAATCGAATTGTATCTAATCAAAAAGAATCGAATCGTATCGACTCGAATCGAAAAGAATCCAATTGCATCATCGAATGGAAACTAATCGAATTGAATAGAATCGAAAAGAATCGAATCGAATCAAATCGAAAACAATCAAATTGAATTGATCGAAAAGAATCGAATTGAATCAAATCGAATCGAAATGAAAAGAATCGAATCGATTCAAATAGAAAAGAATCGAATCGAAAAGAATCAAATCGACACGAAAAGAATCGAATCGAATCAAAAAGTATCGAATTGATTCGAAAACATTCGAATCGAAAAGAATCGAATTGAAATGAATCCGATCGAAATGAAAAGACTCTACTCGATTCGAATCCAAAAGAATCGAATCCAAAAGAATCGAATTGAATTGAATCAAAAGAAATGAATTGAATTGAATCAAAAAGGAACTAATCGCATCAAATCGAAAAAACTCGAATAGAATCAAATCGAATCAAAAAGAATCGAATAGATTCGAATAAAAAAGAATCGAATTGAGGGATCCCTGGGTGGCGCAGCGGTTTAGCGCCTGCCTTTGGCCCAGGGCGCGATCCTGGAGACCCGGGATCGAATCCCACATCGGGCTTCCGGTGCATGGAGCCTGCTTCTCCCTCTGCCTGTGTCTCTGCCTCTCTGTCTCTCTCTGTGACTATCATAAAAAAAAGAATCGAATTGAATCGAGTTGAAAAAAATCATAAAGAATCAAATCGAAAAGAATCGAATTCCATGTAACGAAAAGATTCGAATTGAAAAGAATCGAATCGAAACAAAAGAATCGAATCGAATCGACATGAATCAAAAAGAATCGAATCAAAACGAATCGAAAAGAAACAAATCAAGTAGAATCTAAAAGAATCGAATCGAATCAAATCGAAAAAATTCGAATAGAATTGAATCGAAAAGAATCAAAACGAAGCGAACCGAAGAGAATCGATTCGAATCAAAATAAAAAGTATCGTATCAAATCGAATCGAAAAGAATCATATCAAATAGAATCGAAAGAATGGAATCAAATCTGAAACAATCGAATCGAATCGAAAAGAATCGGATTGAATGGAATCGAATCGAAAAGAATAGAATAGAATCGAAAGAAATCGAATAGAATCAAATCAAATCAAAAAGAATCGAATTGAATTGATCCTAACCAAAATAAGCGAAATGAATCGACTCGAACCGAAAAAAATCAAATCGAAAAGAATCTAACCTCAACGAAAATCATCGAAATGAATAGAATCAAAAAGAATCGAATTGAATCAAATCGAAAAGAATCGAATGGAATCTAATCGAAAAGAATCAAATTGATTCGAATCGAAACAAATTGAATCCAATCGAAAAGAATCTAATTCAATCGATTCGAAAAGAACCGAATTCAATCAAAACGAATCGATTCGAATGGAATAGAAAAGAATAGAATAGAATAGAATCGAAAAGAATCAAATCGAATCGAAAAGAATCGAATCGAAAAGAATTGAATCGAATCGAAAAGAAACGAATCGAACCGAATCAAAAAGAAAACAATCGAATCGTATCAAATACAAAAGAATCGCTATGAATAGCATAGAATTGAAAAGAATCGAATCAATCGAATTGAAAACAATCGAATCGAAAAGAATCGAATCAAAAAAATTCGAATCGAAACGAAAACAATCGAATCGAATCGAATCTAAAAGAATCGTATTGAATTGAATCGAGTCGAAAAGACTCGAATCAGAAAGACTCGAATCGAATTGAATCAAATCGAAAAGAATCTAATAGAAACCACTCGAACAGAATCAAATCGAAATGATTCAAAATGAATCGAATCGAATAGAATCGAAACGAATCGAAACGAATCGAAACGAAATGAATCGAAGAGAATCGATTAGAATCGAAATGAAAAGAATCGTATTGAATCGAATCGAAAAGAATCAAATCAAATCGAATCGAAAAATTGAATCAAATCGAAAAGAAGCCAATTGAATCGAAAAGAATCGAACTGAATGGAATCAAATCGAAAAGAATCGAATCGAATCGAAAAGAATCGAATCAAATTTAATGAAATCGAAAAGAATCGAATTGAATCGAAAAGAATCAAAATGAAACAAATCAGATCAAATGGAAAAGCATCAAATTGAATTGAAAAAAATCGAATCGAATCGAAATGAATCGAATCAGAAAGACTCGAATCGAAAAGAATCGAATTGAAAAGAATCGAATCGAATCGAAAAGACTCGAATCGAATTAAAACTATCAAATCGAATCGAATCGCAAAGAATCGAATTGAAAAGACTCGAATTGAAACGAATCGATTTGAAACGAAAAGAATCGAATCGAATCGAATCGAATCGAATTGAAAGAATCGAATAGAATAGAAAAAAATCATATAGAAAAGAATTGAACCGAAAAGAAAAGAATCAAATTGAATCAGTCGATTAAATTCTAGTCGAATCGAATCAAAAAGAATGAAATCGAAAAGAATCGAATCGAATCGAAAAGAATCGAATTGTATCTAATCAAAAAGAATCGAATCATATCGACTCGAATCGAAAAGAATCCAATTGCATCATCGAATGGAAACTAATCGAATTGAATAGAATCGAAAAGAATCGAATCGAATCAAATCGAAAACAATCACATTGAATTGATCGAAAAGAATCGAATTGAATCAAATCGAATCGAAATGAAAAGAATCGAATCGATTCAAATAGAAAAGAATCGAATCGAAAAGAATCAAATCGACACGAAAAGAATCGAATCGAATCAAAAAGTATCGAATTGATTCGAAAACATTCGAATCGAAAAGAATCGAATAGAAATGAATCCGATCGAAATCAAAAGACTCTACTCGATTCGAATCCAAAAGAATCGAATCCAAAAGAATCGAATCGAATCCAAAAGAATCGAATTGAATTGAATCAAAAGAAATGAATTGAATTGAATCAAAAAGGAACTAATCGCATCAAATCGAAAAAACTCGAATAGAATCAAATCGAATCAAAAAGAATCGAATAGATTCGAATAAAAAAGAATCGAATTGAGGGATCCCTGGGTGGCGCAGCGGTTTAGCGCCTGCCTTTGGCCCAGGGCGCGATCCTGGAGACCGGGGATCGAATCCCACATCGGGCTCCCGGTGCATGGAGCCTGATTCTCCCTCTGCCTGTGTCTCTGCCTCTCTGTCTCTCTCTGTGACAATCATAAAAAAGAATCGAATTGAATCGCGTTGAAAAAAATCATAAAGAATCAAATCGAAAAGAATCGAATTCCATGTAACGAAAAGATTCGAATTGAAAAGAATCGAATCGGAACAAAAGAATCGAATCGAATCGACATGAATCAAAAAGAATCGAATCAAAACGAATCGAAAAGAAACAAATCAAGTAGAATCTAAAAGAATCGAATGGAATCAAATCGAAAAAATTCGAATAGAATTGAATCGAAAAGAATCAAAACGAATCGAACCGAAGAGAATCGATTCGAATCAAAATAAAAAGTATCGTATCAAATCGAATCGAAAAGAATGATATCAAATAGAATCGAAAGAATGGAATCAAATCTAAAACAATCGAATCGAATCGAAAAGAATCGGATTGAATGGAATCGAATCGAAAAGAATAGAATAGAATCGAAAGAAATCGAATAGAATCAAATCAAATCAAAAAGAATCGAATTGAATTGATCCTAACCAAAAGAAGCGAAATGAATCGACTCGAACCGAAAAAAATCAAATCGAAAAGAATCTAACCTCAACGAAAATAATCGAAATGAATAGAATCGAAAAGAATCGAATTGAATCAAATCGAAAAGAATCGAATGGAATCCAATCGAAAAGAATCAAATTGAATCGATTCGAAAAGAATCGAATTCAATCAAAATGAATCGATTCGAATGGAATAGAAAAGAATAGAATAGAATAGAATCGAAAAGAATCCAATCGAATCGAAAAGAATTGAATCTAATCGAAAAGAAACGAATCGAACCGAATCAAAAAAAAAAACAATCGAATCGTATCAAATACAAAAGAATCACTTTGAATAGAATAGAATTGAAAAGAATCGAATCAAACGATGAAAACAATCGAATCGAAAAGAATCGAATCAAAAAAAGTCGAATCGAAACGAAAACAATCGAATCGAATTGAATCTAAAAGAATCGTATTGAATTGAATCGAGTCGAAAAGACTCGAATCAAAAAGACTCGAATCGAATTGAATGAAATCGAAAAGAATCTATTAGAAACCACTCGAACAGAATCAAATCGAAATGATTCAAAATGAATCGAATAGAATAGAATCGAAAAAATTCGAATAGAATCGAAACGAATCGAAACGAATTGAATCGAAGAGAATCGATTAGAATCGAAATGAAAAGAATCGTATTGAATCGAATCGAAAAGAATCAAATCAAATCGAATCGAAAAATTGAATCAAATCGAAAAGAATCCAATCGAATCGAAAAGAATCGAACTGAATGGAATCAAATCGAAAAGAATCGAATCGAATCGAAAAGAATCGAATCAAATTTAATGGAATCGAAAAGAATCGAATTGAATCGAAAAGAATCGAAATGAAACAAATCAGATCAAATGGAAAAGCATCAAATCGAATTGAAAAGAATCGAATCGAATCGAAATGAATCGAATCAGAAAGACTCGAATCGCAAAGAATCGAATTGAAAAGACTCGAATTGAAACGAATCGATTTGAAACGAAAAGAATCGAATCGAATCGAATCGAATTGAAAGAATCGAATTGAATAGAAAAAAATCGAATAGAAAAGAATCGAACCGAAAAGAAAAGAATCAAATTGAATCAGTCGATTAAATTCTAGTCGAATCGAATCAAAAAGAATGAAACGAGTCGAATCGAATCGAAAAGAATCGAATCGAATCGAAAAGAATCGAATTGTATCTAATCAAAAAGAATCGAATCGTATCGACTCGAATCGAAAAGAATCCAATTGCATCATCGAATGGAAACTAATCGCATTGAATAGAATCGAAAAGAATCGAATCGAATCAAATCGAAAACAATCAAATTGAATTGATCGAAAAGAATCGAATTGAATCAAATCGAATCGAAATGAAAAGAATCGAATCGATTCAAATAGAAAAGAATCGCATCGAAAAGAATCGAATCGAATCAAAAAGTATCGAATTGATTCGAAAACATTCGAATCGAAAAGAATCGAATTGAAATGAATCCGATCGAAATGAAAAGAATCTACTCGATTCGAATCCAAAAGAATCGAATCGAATCCAAAAGAATCGAATTGAATTGAATCAAAAGAAATGAATTGAATTGAATCAAAAAGGAACTAATCGAATCAAATCGAAAAAAATCGAATAGAATCAAATCGAATCAAAAAGAATCGAATAGATTCGAATAAAAAAGAATCGAATGGAGGGATCCCTGGGTGGCGCAGCAGTTTAGCGCCTGCCTTTGGCCCAGGGCGCGATCCTGGAGACCCGGGATCGAATCCCACATCGGGCTCCTGGTGCATGGAGCCTGCTTCTCCCTCTGCCTGTGTCTCTGCCTCTCTCTCTCTCTCAGTGACTATCATAAAATAAAGAATCGAATTGAATCGCGTTGAAAAAATCATAAAGAATCAAATCGAAAAGAATCGAATTCCATGTAACGAAAAGATTCGAATTGAAAAGAATCGAATCGAAACAAAAGAATCGAATCGAATCGACATGAATCAAAAAGAATCGAATCAAAACGAATCGAAAAGAAACAAATCAAGCAGAATCTAAAAGTATCGAATCGAATCAAATCGAAAAAATGCGAATAGAATTGAATCGAAAAGAATCAAAACGAATCGAACCGAAGAGAATCGATTCGAATCAAAATAAAAAGTATCTTATCAAATCGAATCGAAAAGAATCATATCAAATAGAATCGAAAGAATGGAATCAAATCTAAAACAATCGAATCGAATCAAAAAGAATCGGATTGAATGGAATCGAATCGAATAGAATACAATAGAATAGAATCGAAAGAAATCGAATAGAATCAAATCAAATCAAAAAGAATCGAATTGAATTGATCCTAACCAAAATAAGCGAAATGAATCGACTCGAACCGAAAAAAATCAAATCGAAAAGAATCTAATCTCAACGAAAATAATCGAAATGAATAGAATCGAAAAGAATCGAATTGAATCAAATCGAAAAGAATCGAATGGAATCCAATCGAAAAGAATCAAATTGATTTGAATCGAAACAAATTGAATCCAATCGAAAAGAATCTAATTGAATCGAATCAAAAAGAATCGAATTCAATCACAACGAATCGATTCGAATGGAATAGAAAAGAATAGAATAGAATCGAATCGAAAAGAATCAAATCGAATCGAAAAGAAACGAATATAAATAATTGAATTGAATCAAAAAGAAACTAATCGAATCAAATCGAAAAATCTCGAATAGAATCAAATCGAATCAAAAAGAATCGAATAGATTCGAATAAAAAAGAATCGAATTGAGGGATCCCTGGGTGGCGCAGCGGTTTAGCGCCTGCCTTTGGCCCAGGGCGCGATCCTGGAGACCCGGGATCGAATCCCACATCGGGCTCCCGGTGCATGGAGCCTGCTTCTCCCTCTGCCTGTGTCTCTGCCTCTCTCGCTCTCTCTGTGTGACTATCATAAATAAATAAAAATTTAAAAAAAAAAGAAAAGAATCGAATGGAATCCAATCGAAAAGAATCAAATTGATTCGAATCGACACAAATCGAATCCAATCGAAAAGAATCTAGTTGAATCGAATCGAAAAGAATCGAATTCAATCAAAACGAATCGATTCGAATGGAATAGAAAAGAATAGAATAGAATCGAATCGAAAAGAATCAAATCGAATCGAAAAGAATCGAATCGAAAAGAATTGAATCGAATCGAAAAGAAACGAATCGAACCGAATCAAAAAGAAAACAATCGAATCGAATCAAATACAAAAGAATCGCTTTGAATAGCATAGAATTGAAAAGAATCGAATCAATCGAATTGAAAACAATCGAATCGAAAAGAATCGAATCACAAAAAGTTGAATCAAAACGAAAACAATCGAATCGAATCGAATCTAAAAGAATCGTATTGAATTGAATCGAGTCGAAAAGACTCGAATCAAAAAGACTCGAATCGAATTGAATCAAATCGAAAAGAATCTAATAGAAACCACTCGAACGGAATCAAACCGAAATGATTCAAAATGAATAGAACAGAATAGAATCGAAAAAATTCGAATAGAATCGAAACGAATCGAAACGAATCGAAAGGAAATGAAACGAAGAGAATCGATTAGAATCGAAATGAAAAGAATCGTATTGAATCGAATCGAAAAGAATCAAATCAAATCGAATCGAAAAATTGAATCAAATCGAAAAGAATCCAATCGAATCGAAAAGAATCGAACTGAATGGAATCAAATCGAAAAGAATCGAATCGAATCGAAAAGAATCGAATCAAATTTAATGGAATCGAAAAGAATCGAATTGAATCGAAAAGAATCGAAATGAAACAAATCAGATCAAATGGAAAAGCATCAAATCGAATTGAAAAGAATCGAATCGAATCGAAATGAATCGAATCAGAAAGACTCGAATCGCAAAGAATCGAATTGAAAAGACTCGAATTGAAACGAATCGATTTGAAACGAAAAGAATCGAATCGAATCGAATCGAATTGAAAGAATCGAATTGAATAGAAAAAAATCGAATAGAAAAGAATCGAACCGAAAAGAAAAGAATCAAATTGAATCAGTCGATTAAATTCTAGTCGAATCGAATCAAAAAGAATGAAATCGAGTCGAATCGAATCGAAAAGAATCGAATCGAATCGAAAAGAATCGAATTGTATCTAATCAAAAAGAATCGAATCGTATAGACTCGAATCGAAAAGAATCCAATTGCATCATCGAATGGAAACTAATCGAATTGAATAGAATCGAAAAGAATCGAATCGAATCAAATCGAAAACAATCAAATTGAATTGATCGAAAAGAATCGAATTGAATCAAATCGAATCGAAATGAAAAGAATCGAATCGATTCAAATAGAAAAGAATCGAATCGAAAAGAATCAAATGGACACGAAAAGAATCGAATCGAATCAAAAAGTATCGAATTGATTCGAAAACATTCGAATCGAAAAGAATCGAATTGAAATGAATCCGATCGAAATGAAAAGAATCTACTCGATTCGAATCCAAAAGAATCGAATCCAAAAGAATCGAATCGAATCCAAAAGAATCGAATTGAATTGAATCAAAAGAAATGAATTGAATCAAAAAGAAACTAATCGAATCAAATCGAAAAATCTCGAATAGAATCAAATCGAATCAAAAAGAATCGAATAGATTCGAATAAAAAAGAATCGAATTGAGGGATCCCTGGGTGGCGCAGCGGTTTAGCGCCTGCCTTTGGCCCAGGTCGCGATCCTGGAGACCCGGGATCGAATCCCACATCGGGCTCCCGGTGCATGGAGCCTGCTTCTCCCTCTGCCTGTGTCTCTGCCTCTCTCGCTCTCTCTGTGTGACTATCATAAATAAATAAAAATTTAAAAAAAAAAGAAAAGAATCGAATGGAATCCAATCGAAAAGAATCAAATTGATTCGAATCGACACAAATCGAATCCAATCGAAAAGAATCTAGTTGAATCGAATCGAAAAGAATCGAATTCAATCAAAACGAATCGATTCGAATGGAATAGAAAAGAATAGAATAGAATCGAATCGAAAAGAATCAAATCGAATCGAAAAGAATTGAATCGAATCGAAAAGAAACGAATCGAACCGAATCAAAAAGAAAACAATCGAATCGAATCAAATACAAAAGAATCGCTTTGAATAGCATAGAATTGAAAAGAATCGAATCAATCGAATTGAAAACAATCGAATCGAAAAGAATCGAATCAAAAAAAGTTGAATCAAAACGAAAACAATCGAATCGAATCGAATCTAAAAGAATCGTATTGAATTGAATCGAGTCGAAAAGACTCGAATCAAAAAGACTCGAATCGAATTGAATCAAATCGAAAAGAATCTAATAGAAACCACTCGAACGGAATCAAACCGAAATGATTCAAAATGAATAGAATAGAATAGAATCGAAAAAATTCGAATAGAATCGAAACGAATTGAAACGAATTGAATCGAAGAGAATCGATTAGAATCGAAATGAAAAGAATCGTATTGAATCGAATCGAAAAGAATCAAATCAAATCGAATCGAAAGAATTGAATCAAATCGAAAAGAATCCAATCGAATCGAAAAGAATCGAACTGAATGGAATCAAGTCGAAAAGAATCTAATCGAATCAAAAAGAATCGAATCAAATTTAATGGAATCGAATTGAATCTAAAAGAATCGAAATGAAACAAATCAGATCAAATGGAAAAGCATCAAATCGAATTGAAAAGAATCGAATCGAATCGAAATGAATCGAATCCAAAAGACTCGAATTGAAAAGAATCGAATTGAAAAGAATCGAATCGAATCGAAAAGACTCGAATCGTATTAAAAATATCAAATCGAATCGAATCGAAAAGAATCGAATTGAAAAGACTCGAATTGAAACGAATCGATTTGAAACGAAAAGAATCGAATCGAATCGAATCGAATTGAAAGAATCAAATTGAATAGAAAAAAATCGAATAGAAAAGAATCGAACCGAAAAGAAAAGAATCAAATTGAATCAGTCGAGTAATTCTAGTCGAATCGAATCAAAAAGAATGAAATCGAGTCGAATCGAATCGAAAAGAATCGAATCGAAGCGAAAAGAATCGAATTGTATCTAATCAAAAAGAATCGAATCGTATCGACTCGAATCGAAAAGAATCCAATTGCATCATCGAATGGAAACTAATCGAATTGAATAGAATCGAAAAGAATCGAATCGAATCAAATCGAAAACAATCAAATTGAATTGATCGAAAAGAATCGAATTGAATCAAATCGAATCGAAATGAAAAGAATCGAATCGATTCAAATAGAAAAGAATCGAATCGAAAAGAATCAAATCGACACGAAAAGAATCGAATCGAATCAAAAAGTATCGAATTGATTCGAAAACATTCGAATCGAAAAGAATCGAATTGAAATGAATCCGATCGAAATGAAAAGAATCTACTCGATTCGAATCCAAAAGAATCGAATCGAATCCAAAAGAATCGAATTGAATTGAATCAAAAGAAATGAATTGAATTGAATCAAAAAGGAACTAATCGAATCAAATCGAAAAAAATCGAATAGAATCAAATCGAATCAAAAAGAATCGAATAGATTCGAATAAAAAAGAATCGAATGGAGGGATCCCTGGGTGGCGCAGCAGTTTAGCGCCTGCCTTTGGCCCAGGGCGCGATCCTGGAGAACCGGGATCCAATCCCACATCGGGCTCCTAGTGCATGGAGCCTGCTTCTCCCTCTGCCTGTGTCTCTGCCTCTCTCTCTCTCTCAGTGACTATCATAAAATAAAGAATCGAATTGAATCGCGTTGAAAAAATCATAAAGAATCAAATCGAAAAGAATCGAATTCCATGTAACGAAAAGATTCGAATTGAAAAGAATCGAATCGAAACAAAAGAATCGAATCGAATCGACATGAATCAAAAAGAATCGAATCAAAACGAATCGAAAAGAAACAAATCAAGCAGAATCTAAAAGTATCGAATCGAATCAAATCGAAAAAATGCGAATAGAATTGAATCGAAAAGAATCAAAACGAATCGAACCGAAGAGAATCGATTCGAATCAAAATAAAAAGTATCTTATCAAATCAAATCGAAAAGAATCATATCAAATAGAATCGAAAGAATGGAATCAAATCTAAAACAATCGAATCGAATCAAAAAGAATCGGATTGAATGGAATCGAATCGAATAGAATACAATAGAATAGAATCGAAAGAAATCGAATAGAATCAAATCAAATCAAAAAGAATCGAATTGAATTGATCCTAACCAAAATAAGCGAAATGAATCGACTCGAACCGAAAAAAGTCAAATCGAAAAGAATCTAATCTCAACGAAAATAATCGAAATGAATAGAATCGAAAAGAATCGAATTGAATCAAATCGAAAAGAATCGAATGGAATCCAATCGAAAAGAATCAAATTGAATCGATTCGAAAAGAATCGAATTCAATCAAAATGAATCGATTCGAATGGAATAGAAAAGAATAGAATAGAATAGAATCGAAAAGAATCCAATCGAATCGAAAAGAATTGAATCTAATCGAAAAGAAACGAATCGAACCGAATCAAAAAAAAAAACAATCGAATCGTATCAAATACAAAAGAATCACTTTGAATAGAATAGAATTGAAAAGAATCGAATCAAACGATGAAAACAATCGAATCGAAAAGAATCGAATCAAAAAAAGTCGAATCGAAACGAAAACAATCGAATCGAATTGAATCTAAAAGAATCGTATTGAATTGAATCGAGTCGAAAAGACTCGAATCAAAAAGACTCGAATCGAATTGAATGAAATCGAAAAGAATCTATTAGAAACCACTCGAACAGAATCAAATCGAAATGATTCAAAATGAATCGAATAGAATAGAATCGAAAAAATTCGAATAGAATCGAAACGAATCGAAACGAATTGAATCGAAGAGAATCGATTAGAATCGAAATGAAAAGAATCGTATTGAATCGAATCGAAAAGAATCAAATCAAATCGAATCGAAAAATTGAATCAAATCGAAAAGAATCCAATCGAATCGAAAAGAATCGAACTGAATGGAATCAAATCGAAAAGAATCGAATCGAATCGAAAAGAATCGAATCAAATTTAATGGAATCGAAAAGAATCGAATTGAATCGAAAAGAATCGAAATGAAACAAATCAGATCAAATGGAAAAGCATCAAATCGAATTGAAAAGAATCGAATCGAATCGAAATGAATCGAATCAGAAAGACTCGAATCGCAAAGAATCGAATTGAAAAGACTCGAATTGAAACGAATCGATTTGAAACGAAAAGAATCGAATCGAATCGAATCGAATTGAAAGAATCGAATTGAATAGAAAAAAATCGAATAGAAAAGAATCGAACCGAAAAGAAAAGAATCAAATTGAATCAGTCGATTAAATTCTAGTCGAATCGAATCAAAAAGAATGAAACGAGTCGAATCGAATCGAAAAGAATCGAATCGAATCGAAAAGAATCGAATTGTATCTAATCAAAAAGAATCGAATCGTATCGACTCGAATCGAAAAGAATCCAATTGCATCATCGAATGGAAACTAATCGAATTGAATAGAATCGAAAAGAATCGAATCGAATCAAATCGAAAACAATCAAATTGAATTGATCGAAAAGAATCGAATTGAATCAAATCGAATCGAAATGAAAAGAATCGAATCGATTCAAATAGAAAAGAATCGCATCGAAAAGAATCGAATCGAATCAAAAAGTATCGAATTGATTCGAAAACATTCGAATCGAAAAGAATCGAATTGAAATGAATCCGATCGAAATGAAAAGAATCTACTCGATTCGAATCCAAAAGAATCGAATCCAAAAGAATCGAATCGAATCCAAAAGAATCGAATTGAATTGAATCAAAAGAAATGAATTGAATTGAATCAAAAAGGAACTAATCGAATCAAATCGAAAAATCTCGAAAAGAATCAAATCGAATCAAAAAGAATCGAATAGATTCGAATAAAAAAGAATCGAATGGAGGGATCCCTGGGTGGCGCAGCGGTTTAGCGCCTGCCTTTGGCCCAGGGCGCGATCCTGGAGACCCGGGATCGAATCCCACATCGGGCTTCCGGTGCATGGAGCCTGCTTCTCCCTCTGCCTGTGTCTCTGCCTCTCTGTCTCTCTCTGTGACTATCATAAAAAAAAGAATCGAATTGAATCGCGTTGAAAAAAATCATAAAGAATCAAATCGAAAAGAATCGAATTCCATGTAACGAAAAGTTTCGAATTGAAAAGAATCGAATCGAAACAAAAGAATCGAATCGAATCGACATGAATCAAAAAGAATCGAATCAAAACGAATCGAAAAGAAACAAATCAAGTAGAATCTAAAAGAATCGAATCGAATCAAATCGAAAAAATTCGAATAGAATTGAATCGAAAAGATTCAAAACGAATCGAACCGAAGAGAATCGATTCGAATCAAAATAAAAAGTATCGTATCAAATCGAATCGAAAAGAATCATATCAAATAGAATCGAAAGAATGGAATCAAATCTAAAACAATCGAATCGAATCGAAAAGAATCGGATTGAATGGAATCGAATCGAAAAGAATAGAATAGAATCGAAAGAAATCGAATAGAATCAAATCAAATCAAAAAGAATCGAATTGAATTGATCCTAACCAAAAGAAGCGAAATGAATCGACTCGAACCGAAAAAAATCAAATCGAAAAGAATCTAACCTCAACGAAAATAATCGAAATGAATAGAATCGAAAAGAATCGAATTGAATCAAATCGAAAAGAATCGAATGGAATCCAATCGAAAAGAATCAAATTGAATCGATTCGAAAAGAATCGAATTCAATCAAAATGAATCGATTCGAATGGAATAGAAAAGAATAGAATAGAATAGAATCGAAAAGAATCCAATCGAATCGAAAAGAATTGAATCTAATCGAAAAGAAACGAATCGAACCGAATCAAAAAAAAAAACAATCGAATCGTATCAAATACAAAAGAATCACTTTGAATAGAATAGAATTGAAAAGAATCGAATCAAACGATGAAAACAATCGAATCGAAAAGAATCGAATCAAAAAAAGTCGAATCGAAACGAAAACAATCGAATCGAATTGAATCTAAAAGAATCGTATTGAATTGAATCGAGTCGAAAAGACTCGAATCAAAAAGACTCGAATCGAATTGAATGAAATCGAAAAGAATCTATTAGAAACCACTCGAACAGAATCAAATCGAAATGATTCAAAATGAATCGAATAGAATAGAATCGAAAAAATTCGAATAGAATCGAAACGAATCGAAACGAATTGAATCGAAGAGAATCGATTAGAATCGAAATGAAAAGAATCGTATTGAATCGAATCGAAAAGAATCAAATCAAATCGAATCGAAAAATTGAATCAAATCGAAAAGAATCCAATCGAATCGAAAAGAATCGAACTGAATGGAATCAAATCGAAAAGAATCGAATCGAATCGAAAAGAATCGAATCAAATTTAATGGAATCGAAAAGAATCGAATTGAATCGAAAAGAATCGAAATGAAACAAATCAGATCAAATGGAAAAGCATCAAATCGAATTGAAAAGAATCGAATCGAATCGAAATGAATCGAATCAGAAAGACTCGAATCGCAAAGAATCGAATTGAAAAGACTCGAATTGAAACGAATCGATTTGAAACGAAAAGAATCGAATCGAATCGAATCGAATTGAAAGAATCGAATTGAATAGAAAAAAATCGAATAGAAAAGAATCGAACCGAAAAGAAAAGAATCAAATTGAATCAGTCGATTAAATTCTAGTCGAATCGAATCAAAAAGAATGAAACGAGTCGAATCGAATCGAAAAGAATCGAATCGAATCGAAAAGAATCGAATTGTATCTAATCAAAAAGAATCGAATCGTATCGACTCGAATCGAAAAGAATCCAATTGCATCATCGAATGGAAACTAATCGAATTGAATAGAATCGAAAAGAATCGAATCGAATCAAATCGAAAACAATCAAATTGAATTGATCGAAAAGAATCGAATTGAATCAAATCGAATCGAAATGAAAAGAATCGAATCGATTCAAATAGAAAAGAATCGCATCGAAAAGAATCGAATCGAATCAAAAAGTATCGAATTGATTCGAAAACATTCGAATCGAAAAGAATCGAATTGAAATGAATCCGATCGAAATGAAAAGAATCTACTCGATTCGAATCCAAAAGAATCGAATCCAAAAGAATCGAATCGAATCCAAAAGAATCGAATTGAATTGAATCAAAAGAAATGAATTGAATTGAATCAAAAAGGAACTAATCGAATCAAATCGAAAAATCTCGAAAAGAATCAAATCGAATCAAAAAGAATCGAATAGATTCGAATAAAAAAGAATCGAATGGAGGGATCCCTGGGTGGCGCAGCGGTTTAGCGCCTGCCTTTGGCCCAGGGCGCGATCCTGGAGACCCGGGATCGAATCCCACATCGGGCTTCCGGTGCATGGAGCCTGCTTCTCCCTCTGCCTGTGTCTCTGCCTCTCTGTCTCTCTCTGTGACTATCATAAAAAAAAGAATCGAATTGAATCGCGTTGAAAAAAATCATAAAGAATCAAATCGAAAAGAATCGAATTCCATGTAACGAAAAGTTTCGAATTGAAAAGAATCGAATCGAAACAAAAGAATCGAATCGAATCGACATGAATCAAAAAGAATCGAATCAAAACGAATCGAAAAGAAACAAATCAAGTAGAATCTAAAAGAATCGAATCGAATCAAATCGAAAAAATTCGAATAGAATTGAATCGAAAAGATTCAAAACGAATCGAACCGAAGAGAATCGATTCGAATCAAAATAAAAAGTATCGTATCAAATCGAATCGAAAAGAATCATATCAAATAGAATCGAAAGAATGGAATCAAATCTAAAACAATCGAATCGAATCGAAAAGAATCGGATTGAATGGAATCGAATCGAAAAGAATAGAATAGAATCGAAAGAAATCGAATAGAATCAAATCAAATCAAAAAGAATCGAATTGAATTGATCCTAACCAAAAGAAGCGAAATGAATCGACTCGAACCGAAAAAAATCAAATCGAAAAGAATCTAACCTCAACGAAAATAATCGAAATGAATAGAATCGAAAAGAATCGAATTGAATCAAATCGAAAAGAATCGAATGGAATCCAATCGAAAAGAATCAAATTGAATCGATTCGAAAAGAATCGAATTCAATCAAAATGAATCGATTCGAATGGAATATAAAAGAATAGAATAGAATAGAATCGAAAAGAATCCAATCGAATCGAAAAGAATCGAATCGAAAAGAATTGAATCTAATCGAAAAGAAACGAATCGAACCGAATCAAAAAAAAAAACAATCGAATCGTATCAAATACAAAAGAATCACTTTGAATAGCATAGAATTGAAAAGAATCGAATCAATCGATGAAAACAATCGAATCGAAAAGAATCGAATCAAAAATAGTCGAATCGAAACGAAAACAATCGAATCGAATCGAATCTAAAAGAATCGTATTGAATTGAATCGAGTCGAAAAGACTCGAATCAAAAAGACTCGAATCGAATTGAATCAAATCGAAAAGAATCTAATAGAAACCACTCGAACAGAATCAAATCGAAATGATTCAAAATGAATCGAATCGAATAGAATCGAAAAAAATCGAAACGAATCGAAAGGAAATGAAACGAAGAGAATCGATTAGAATCGAAATGAAAAGAATCGTATTGAATCGAATCGAAAAGAATCAAATCAAATCGAATCGAAAAATTGAATCAAATCGAAAAGAATCCAATCGAATCGAAAAGAATCGAACTGAATGGAATCAAATCGAAAAGAATCGAATCGAATCGAAAAGAATCGAATCAAATTTAATGGAATCGAAAAGAATCGAATTGAATCGAAAAGAATCGAAATGAAACAAATCAGATCAAATGGAAAAGCATCAAATCGAATTGAAAAGAATCGAATCGAATCGAAATGAATCGAATCAGAAAGACTCGAATCGAAAAGAATCGAATTGAAAAGACTCGAATTGAAACGAATCGATTTGAAACGAAAAGAATCGAATCGAATCGAATCGAATTGAAAGAATCGAATTGAATAGAAAAAAATCGAATAGAAAAGAATCGAACCGAAAAGAAAAGAATCAAATTGAATCAGTCGATTAAATTCTAGTCGAATCGAATCAAAAAGAATGAAATCGAGTCGAATCGAATCGAAAAGAATCGAATCGAATCGAAAAGAATCGAATTGTATCTAATCAAAAAGAATCGAATCGTATAGACTCGAATCGAAAAGAATCCAATTGCATCATCGAATGGAAACTAATCGAATTGAATAGAATCGAAAAGAATCGAATCGAATCAAATCGAAAACAATCAAATTGAATTGATCGAAAAGAATCGAATTGAATCAAATCGAATCGAAATGAAAAGAATCGAATCGATTCAAATAGAAAAGAATCGAATCGAAAAGAATCAAATGGACACGAAAAGAATCGAATCGAATCAAAAAGTATCGAATTGATTCGAAAACATTCGAATCGAAAAGAATCGAATTGAAATGAATCCGATCGAAATGAAAAGAATCTACTCGATTCGAATCCAAAAGAATCGAATCCAAAAGAATCGAATCGAATCCAAAATAATCGAATTGAATTGAATCAAAAGAAATGAATTGAATTGAATCAAAAAGGAACTAATCGAATCAAATCGAAAAATCTCGAATAGAATCAAATCGAATCAAAAAGAATCGAATAGATTCGAATAAAAAAAGAATCGAATTGAGGGATCCCTGGGTGGCGCAGCGGTTTAGCGCCTGCAATTGGCCCAGGTCGCGATCCTGGAGACCCGGGATCGAATCCCACATCGGGCTCCCGGTGCATGGAGCCTGCTTCTCTCTCTGCCTGTGTCTCTGCCTCTCTCGCTCTCTCTGTGTGACTATCATAAATAAATAAAAATTTAAAAAAAAAAGAAAAGAATCGAATGGAATCCAATCGAAAAGAATCAAATTGATTCGAATCGACACAAATCGAATCCAATCGAAAAGAATCTAGTTGAATCGAATCGAAAAGAATCGAATTCAATCAAAACGAATCGATTCGAATGGAATAGAAAAGAATAGAATAGAATCGAATCGAAAAGAATCAAATCGAATCGAAAAGAATCGAATCGAAAAGAATTGAATCGAATCGAAAAGAAACGAATAGAACCGAATCAAAAAGAAAACAATCGAATCGAATCAAATACAAAAGAATCGCTTTGAATAGCATAGAATTGAAAAGAATCGAATCAATCGAATTGAAAACAATCGAATCGAAAAGAATCGAATCAAAAAATGTTGAATCAAAACGAAAACAATCGAATCGAATCGAATCTAAAAGAATCGTATTGAATTGAATCGAGTCGAAAAGACTCGAATCAAAAAGACTCGAATCGAATTGAATCAAATCGAAAAGAATCTAATAGAAACCACTCGAACAGAATCAAACCGAAATGATTCAAAATGAATAGAATAGAATAGAATCGAAAAAATTCGAATAGAATCGAAACGAATCGAAACGAATTGAATCGAAGAGAATCGATTAGAATCGAAATGAAAAGAATCGTATTGAATCGAATCGAAAAGAATCAAATCAAATCGAATCGAAAGAATTGAATCAAATCGAAAAGAATCCAATCGAATCGAAAAGAATCGAACTGAATGGAATCAAGTCGAAAAGAATCTAATCGAATCAAAAAGAATCGAATCAAATTTAATGGAATCGAATTGAATCTAAAAGAATCGAAATGAAACAAATCAGATCAAATGGAAAAGCATCAAATCGAATTGAAAAGAATCGAATCGAATCGAAATGAATCGAATCCAAAAGACTCGAATTGAAAAGAATCGAATTGAAAAGAATCGAATCGAATCGAAAAGACTCGAATCGTATTAAAAATATCAAATCGAATCGAATCGAAAAGAATCGAATTGAAAAGACTCGAATTGAAACGAATCGATTTGAAACGAAAAGAATCGAATCGAATCGAATCGAATTGAAAGAATCAAATTGAATAGAAAAAAATCGAATAGAAAAGAATCGAACCGAAAAGAAAAGAATCAAATTGAATCAGTCGAGTAATTCTAGTCGAATCGAATCAAAAAGAATGAAATCGAGTCGAATCGAATCGAAAAGAATCGAATCGAAGCGAAAAGAATCGAATTGTATCTAATCAAAAAGAATCGAATCGTATCGACTCGAATCGAAAAGAATCCAATTGCATCATCGAATGGAAACTAATCGAATTGAATAGAATCGAAAAGAATCGAATCGAATCAAATCGAAAACAATCAAATTGAATTGATCGAAAAGAATCGAATTGAATCAAATCGAATCGAAATGAAAAGAATCGAATCGATTCAAATAGAAAAGAATCGAATCGAAAAGAATCAAATCGACACGAAAAGAATCGAATCGAATCAAAAAGTATCGAATTGATTCGAAAACATTCGAATCGAAAAGAATCGAATTGAAATGAATCCGATCGAAATGAAAAGAATCTACTCGATTCGAATCCAAAAGAATCGAATCGAATCCAAAAGAATCGAATTGAATTGAATCAAAAGAAATGAATTGAATTGAATCAAAAAGGAACTAATCGAATCAAATCGAAAAAAATCGAATAGAATCAAATCGAATCAAAAAGAATCGAATAGATTCGAATAAAAAAGAATCGAATGGAGGGATCCCTGGGTGGCGCAGCAGTTTAGCGCCTGCCTTTGGCCCAGGGCGCGATCCTGGAGAACCGGGATCCAATCCCACATCGGGCTCCTAGTGCATGGAGCCTGCTTCTCCCTCTGCCTGTGTCTCTGCCTCTCTCTCTCTCTCAGTGACTATCATAAAATAAAGAATCGAATTGAATCGCGTTGAAAAAATCATAAAGAATCAAATCGAAAAGAATCGAATTCCATGTAACGAAAAGATTCGAATTGAAAAGAATCGAATCGAAACAAAAGAATCGAATCGAATCGACATGAATCAAAAAGAATCGAATCAAAACGAATCGAAAAGAAACAAATCAAGCAGAATCTAAAAGTATCGAATCGAATCAAATCGAAAAAATGCGAATAGAATTGAATCGAAAAGAATCAAAACGAATCGAACCGAAGAGAATCGATTCGAATCAAAATAAAAAGTATCTTATCAAATCAAATCGAAAAGAATCATATCAAATAGAATCGAAAGAATGGAATCAAATCTAAAACAATCGAATCGAATCAAAAAGAATCGGATTGAATGGAATCGAATCGAATAGAATACAATAGAATAGAATCGAAAGAAATCGAATAGAATCAAATCAAATCAAAAAGAATCGAATTGAATTGATCCTAACCAAAATAAGCGAAATGAATCGACTCGAACCGAAAAAAGTCAAATCGAAAAGAATCTAATCTCAACGAAAATAATCGAAATGAATAGAATCGAAAAGAATCGAATTGAATCAAATCGAAAAGAATCGAATGGAATCCAATCGAAAAGAATCAAATTGAATCGATTCGAAAAGAATCGAATTCAATCAAAATGAATCGATTCGAATGGAATAGAAAAGAATAGAATAGAATAGAATCGAAAAGAATCCAATCGAATCGAAAAGAATTGAATCTAATCGAAAAGAAACGAATCGAACCGAATCAAAAAAAAAAACAATCGAATCGTATCAAATACAAAAGAATCACTTTGAATAGAATAGAATTGAAAAGAATCGAATCAAACGATGAAAACAATCGAATCGAAAAGAATCGAATCAAAAAAAGTCGAATCGAAACGAAAACAATCGAATCGAATTGAATCTAAAAGAATCGTATTGAATTGAATCGAGTCGAAAAGACTCGAATCAAAAAGACTCGAATCGAATTGAATGAAATCGAAAAGAATCTATTAGAAACCACTCGAACAGAATCAAATCGAAATGATTCAAAATGAATCGAATAGAATAGAATCGAAAAAATTCGAATAGAATCGAAACGAATCGAAACGAATTGAATCGAAGAGAATCGATTAGAATCGAAATGAAAAGAATCGTATTGAATCGAATCGAAAAGAATCAAATCAAATCGAATCGAAAAATTGAATCAAATCGAAAAGAATCCAATCGAATCGAAAAGAATCGAACTGAATGGAATCAAATCGAAAAGAATCGAATCGAATCGAAAAGAATCGAATCAAATTTAATGGAATCGAAAAGAATCGAATTGAATCGAAAAGAATCGAAATGAAACAAATCAGATCAAATGGAAAAGCATCAAATCGAATTGAAAAGAATCGAATCGAATCGAAATGAATCGAATCAGAAAGACTCGAATCGCAAAGAATCGAATTGAAAAGACTCGAATTGAAACGAATCGATTTGAAACGAAAAGAATCGAATCGAATCGAATCGAATTGAAAGAATCGAATTGAATAGAAAAAAATCGAATAGAAAAGAATCGAACCGAAAAGAAAAGAATCAAATTGAATCAGTCGATTAAATTCTAGTCGAATCGAATCAAAAAGAATGAAACGAGTCGAATCGAATCGAAAAGAATCGAATCGAATCGAAAAGAATCGAATTGTATCTAATCAAAAAGAATCGAATCGTATCGACTCGAATCGAAAAGAATCCAATTGCATCATCGAATGGAAACTAATCGAATTGAATAGAATCGAAAAGAATCGAATCGAATCAAATCGAAAACAATCAAATTGAATTGATCGAAAAGAATCGAATTGAATCAAATCGAATCGAAATGAAAAGAATCGAATCGATTCAAATAGAAAAGAATCGCATCGAAAAGAATCGAATCGAATCAAAAAGTATCGAATTGATTCGAAAACATTCGAATCGAAAAGAATCGAATTGAAATGAATCCGATCGAAATGAAAAGAATCTACTCGATTCGAATCCAAAAGAATCGAATCCAAAAGAATCGAATCGAATCCAAAAGAATCGAATTGAATTGAATCAAAAGAAATGAATTGAATTGAATCAAAAAGGAACTAATCGAATCAAATCGAAAAATCTCGAAAAGAATCAAATCGAATCAAAAAGAATCGAATAGATTCGAATAAAAAAGAATCGAATGGAGGGATCCCTGGGTGGCGCAGCGGTTTAGCGCCTGCCTTTGGCCCAGGGCGCGATCCTGGAGACCCGGGATCGAATCCCACATCGGGCTTCCGGTGCATGGAGCCTGCTTCTCCCTCTGCCTGTGTCTCTGCCTCTCTGTCTCTCTCTGTGACTATCATAAAAAAAAGAATCGAATTGAATCGCGTTGAAAAAAATCATAAAGAATCAAATCGAAAAGAATCGAATTCCATGTAACGAAAAGTTTCGAATTGAAAAGAATCGAATCGAAACAAAAGAATCGAATCGAATCGACATGAATCAAAAAGAATCGAATCAAAACGAATCGAAAAGAAACAAATCAAGTAGAATCTAAAAGAATCGAATCGAATCAAATCGAAAAAATTCGAATAGAATTGAATCGAAAAGAATCAAAACGAATTGAACCGAAGAGAATCGATTCGAATCAAAATAAAAAGTATCGTATCAAATCGAATCGAAAAGAATCATATCAAATAGAATCGAAAGAATGGAATCAAATCTAAAACAATCGAATCGAATCGAAAAGAATCGGATTGAATGGAATCGAATCGAAAAGAATAGAATAGAATCGAAAGAAATCGAATAGAATCAAATCAAATCAAAAAGAATCGAATTGAATTGATCCTAACCAAAAGAAGCGAAATGAATCGACTCGAACCGAAAAAAATCAAATCGAAAAGAATCTAACCTCAACGAAAATAATCGAAATGAATAGAATCGAAAAGAATCGAATTGAATCAAATCGAAAAGAATCGAATGGAATCCAATCGAAAAGAATCAAATTGAATCGATTCGAAAAGAATCGAATTCAATCAAAATGAATCGATTCGAATGGAATAGAAAAGAATAGAATAGAATAGAATCGAAAAGAATCCAATCGAATCGAAAAGAATTGAATCTAATCGAAAAGAAACGAATCGAACCGAATCAAAAAAAAAAACAATCGAATCGTATCAAATACAAAAGAATCACTTTGAATAGAATAGAATTGAAAAGAATCGAATCAAACGATGAAAACAATCGAATCGAAAAGAATCGAATCAAAAAAAGTCGAATCGAAACGAAAACAATCGAATCGAATTGAATCTAAAAGAATCGTATTGAATTGAATCGAGTCGAAAAGACTCGAATCAAAAAGACTCGAATCGAATTGAATGAAATCGAAAAGAATCTATTAGAAACCACTCGAACAGAATCAAATCGAAATGATTCAAAATGAATCGAATAGAATAGAATCGAAAAAATTCGAATAGAATCGAAACGAATCGAAACGAATTGAATCGAAGAGAATCGATTAGAATCGAAATGAAAAGAATCGTATTGAATCGAATCGAAAAGAATCAAATCAAATCGAATCGAAAAATTGAATCAAATCGAAAAGAATCCAATCGAATCGAAAAGAATCGAACTGAATGGAATCAAATCGAAAAGAATCGAATCGAATCGAAAAGAATCGAATCAAATTTAATGGAATCGAAAAGAATCGAATTGAATCGAAAAGAATCGAAATGAAACAAATCAGATCAAATGGAAAAGCATCAAATCGAATTGAAAAGAATCGAATCGAATCGAAATGAATCGAATCAGAAAGACTCGAATCGCAAAGAATCGAATTGAAAAGACTCGAATTGAAACGAATCGATTTGAAACGAAAAGAATCGAATCGAATCGAATCGAATTGAAAGAATCGAATTGAATAGAAAAAAATCGAATAGAAAAGAATCGAACCGAAAAGAAAAGAATCAAATTGAATCAGTCGATTAAATTCTAGTCGAATCGAATCAAAAAGAATGAAACGAGTCGAATCGAATCGAAAAGAATCGAATCGAATCGAAAAGAATCGAATTGTATCTAATCAAAAAGAATCGAATCGTATCGACTCGAATCGAAAAGAATCCAATTGCATCATCGAATGGAAACTAATCGCATTGAATAGAATCGAAAAGAATCGAATCGAATCAAATCGAAAACAATCAAATTGAATTGATCGAAAAGAATCGAATTGAATCAAATCGAATCGAAATGAAAAGAATCGAATCGATTCAAATAGAAAAGAATCGCATCGAAAAGAATCGAATCGAATCAAAAAGTATCGAATTGATTCGAAAACATTCGAATCGAAAAGAATCGAATTGAAATGAATCCGATCGAAATGAAAAGAATCTACTCAATTCGAATCCAAAAGAATCGAATCCAAAAGAATCGAATCGAATCCAAAAGAATCGAATTGAATTGAATCAAAAGAAATGAATTGAATTGAATCAAAAAGGAACTAATCGAATCAAATCGAAAAATCTCGAAAAGAATCAAATCGAATCAAAAAGAATCGAATAGATTCGAATAAAAAAGAATCGAATGGAGGGATCCCTGGTTGGCGCAGCGGTTTAGCGCCTGCCTTTGGCCCAGGGCGCGATCCTGGAGACCCGGGATCGAATCCCACATCGGGCTCCTGGTGCATGGAGCCTGCTTCTCCCTCTGCCTGTGTCTCTGCCTCTCTGTCTCTCTCTGTGACTATCATAAAAAAAAGAATCGAATTGAATCGCGTTGAAAAAAATCATAAAGAATCAAATCGAAAAGAATCGAATTCCATGTAACGAAAAGTTTCGAATTGAAAAGAATCGAATCGAAACAAAAGAATCGAATCGAATCGACATGAATCAAAAAGAATCGAATCAAAACGAATCGAAAAGAAACAAATCAAGTAGAATCTAAAAGAATCGAATCGAATCAAATCGAAAAAATTCGAATAGAATTGAATCGAAAAGAATCAAAACGAATCGAACCGAAGAGAATCGATTCGAATCAAAATAAAAAGTATCGTATCAAATCGAATCGAAAAGAATCATATCAAATAGAATCGAAAGAATGGAATCAAATCTAAAACAATCGAATCGAATCGAAAAGAATCGGATTGAATGGAATCGAATCGAAAAGAATAGAATAGAATCGAAAGAAATCGAATAGAATCAAATCAAATCAAAAAGAATCGAATTGAATTGATCCTAACCAAAAGAAGCGAAATGAATCGACTCGAACCGAAAAAAATCAAATCGAAAAGAATCTAACCTCAACGAAAATAATCGAAATGAATAGAATCGAAAAGAATCGAATTGAATCAAATCGAAAAGAATCGAATGGAATCCAATCGAAAAGAATCAAATTGAATCGATTCGAAAAGAATCGAATTCAATCAAAATGAATCGATTCGAATGGAATAGAAAAGAATAGAATAGAATAGAATCGAAAAGAATCCAATCGAATCGAAAAGAATTGAATCTAATCGAAAAGAAACGAATCGAACCGAATCAAAAAAAAAAACAATCGAATCGTATCAAATACAAAAGAATCACTTTGAATAGAATAGAATTGAAAAGAATCGAATCAAACGATGAAAACAATCGAATCGAAAAGAATCGAATCAAAAAAAGTCGAATCGAAACGAAAACAATCGAATCGAATTGAATCTAAAAGAATCGTATTGAATTGAATCGAGTCGAAAAGACTCGAATCAAAAAGACTCGAATCGAATTGAATGAAATCGAAAAGAATCTATTAGAAACCACTCGAACAGAATCAAATCGAAATGATTCAAAATGAATCGAATAGAATAGAATCGAAAAAATTCGAATAGAATCGAAACGAATCGAAACGAATTGAATCGAAGAGAATCGATTAGAATCGAAATGAAAAGAATCGTATTGAATCGAATCGAAAAGAATCAAATCAAATCGAATCGAAAAATTGAATCAAATCGAAAAGAATCCAATCGAATCGAAAAGAATCGAACTGAATGGAATCAAATCGAAAAGAATCGAATCGAATCGAAAAGAATCGAATCAAATTTAATGGAATCGAAAAGAATCGAATTGAATCGAAAAGAATCGAAATGAAACAAATCAGATCATATGGAAAAGCATCAAATCGAATTGAAAAGAATCGAATCGAATCGAAATGAATCGAATCAGAAAGACTCGAATCGCAAAGAATCGAATTGAAAAGACTCGAATTGAAACGAATCGATTTGAAACGAAAAGAATCGAATCGAATCGAATCGAATTGAAAGAATCGAATTGAATAGAAAAAAATCGAATAGAAAAGAATCGAACCGAAAAGAAAAGAATCAAATTGAATCAGTCGATTAAATTCTAGTCGAATCGAATCAAAAAGAATGAAACGAGTCGAATCGAATCGAAAAGAATCGAATCGAATCGAAAAGAATCGAATTGTATCTAATCAAAAAGAATCGAATCGTATCGACTCGAATCGAAAAGAATCCAATTGCATCATCGAATGGAAACTAATCGCATTGAATAGAATCGAAAAGAATCGAATCGAATCAAATCGAAAACAATCAAATTGAATTGATCGAAAAGAATCGAATTGAATCAAATCGAATCGAAATGAAAAGAATCGAATCGATTCAAATAGAAAAGAATCGCATCGAAAAGAATCGAATCGAATCAAAAAGTATCGAATTGATTCGAAAACATTCGAATCGAAAAGAATCGAATTGAAATGAATCCGATCGAAATGAAAAGAATCTACTCGATTCGAATCCAAAAGAATCGAATCCAAAAGAATCGAATCGAATCCAAAAGAATCGAATTGAATTGAATCAAAAGAAATGAATTGAATTGAATCAAAAAGGAACTAATCGAATCAAATCGAAAAATCTCGAAAAGAATCAAATCGAATCAAAAAGAATCGAATAGATTCGAATAAAAAAGAATCGAATGGAGGGATCCCTGGGTGGCGCAGCGGTTTAGCGCCTGCCTTTGGCCCAGGGCGCGATCCTGGAGACCCGGGATCGAATCCCACATCGGGCTCCTGGTGCATGGAGCCTGCTTCTCCCTCTGCCTGTGTCTCTGCCTCTCTGTCTCTCTCTGTGACTATCATAAAAAAAAGAATCGAATTGAATCGCGTTGAAAAAAATCATAAAGAATCAAATCGAAAAGAATCGAATTCCATGTAACGAAAAGTTTCGAATTGAAAAGAATCGAATCGAAACAAAAGAATCGAATCGAATCGACATGAATCAAAAAGAATCGAATCAAAACGAATCGAAAAGAAACAAATCAAGTAGAATCTAAAAGAATCGAATCGAATCAAATCGAAAAAATTCGAATAGAATTGAATCGAAAAGAATCAAAACGAATCGAACCGAAGAGAATCGATTCGAATCAAAATAAAAAGTATCGTATCAAATCGAATCGAAAAGAATCATATCAAATAGAATCGAAAGAATGGAATCAAATCTAAAACAATCGAATCGAATCGAAAAGAATCGGATTGAATGGAATCGAATCGAAAAGAATAGAATAGAATCGAAAGAAATCGAATAGAATCAAATCAAATCAAAAAGAATCGAATTGAATTGATCCTAACCAAAAGAAGCGAAATGAATCGACTCGAACCGAAAAAAATCAAATCGAAAAGAATCTAACCTCAACGAAAATAATCGAAATGAATAGAATCGAAAAGAATCGAATTGAATCAAATCGAAAAGAATCGAATGGAATCCAATCGAAAAGAATCAAATTGAATCGATTCGAAAAGAATCGAATTCAATCAAAATGAATCGATTCGAATGGAATAGAAAAGAATAGAATAGAATAGAATCGAAAAGAATCCAATCGAATCGAAAAGAATTGAATCTAATCGAAAAGAAACGAATCGAACCGAATCAAAAAAAAAAACAATCGAATCGTTTCAAATACAAAAGAATCACTTTGAATAGAATAGAATTGAAAAGAATCGAATCAAACGATGAAAACAATCGAATCGAAAAGAATCGAATCAAAAAAAGTCGAATCGAAACGAAAACAATCGAATCGAATTGAATCTAAAAGAATCGTATTGAATTGAATCGAGTCGAAAAGACTCGAATCAAAAAGACTCGAATCGAATTGAATGAAATCGAAAAGAATCTATTAGAAACCACTCGAACAGAATCAAATCGAAATGATTCAAAATGAATCGAATAGAATAGAATCGAAAAAATTCGAATAGAATCGAAACGAATCGAAACGAATTGAATCGAAGAGAATCGATTAGAATCGAAATGAAAAGAATCGTATTGAATCGAATCGAAAAGAATCAAATCAAATCGAATCGAAAAATTGAATCAAATCGAAAAGAATCCAATCGAATCGAAAAGAATCGAACTGAATGGAATCAAATCGAAAAGAATCGAATCGAATCGAAAAGAATCGAATCAAATTTAATGGAATCGAAAAGAATCGAATTGAATCGAAAAGAATCGAAATGAAACAAATCAGATCAAATGGAAAAGCATCAAATCGAATTGAAAAGAATCGAATCGAATCGAAATGAATCGAATCAGAAAGACTCGAATCGCAAAGAATCGAATTGAAAAGACTCGAATTGAAACGAATCGATTTGAAACGAAAAGAATCGAATCGAATCGAATCGAATTGAAAGAATCGAATTGAATAGAAAAAAATCGAATAGAAAAGAATCGAACCGAAAAGAAAAGAATCAAATTGAATCAGTCGATTAAATTCTAGTCGAATCGAATCAAAAAGAATGAAACGAGTCGAATCGAATCGAAAAGAATCGAATCGAATCGAAAAGAATCGAATTGTATCTAATCAAAAAGAATCGAATCGTATCGACTCGAATCGAAAAGAATCCAATTGCATCATCGAATGGAAACTAATCGCATTGAATAGAATCGAAAAGAATCGAATCGAATCAAATCGAAAACAATCAAATTGAATTGATCGAAAAGAATCGAATTGAATCAAATCGAATCGAAATGAAAAGAATCGAATCGATTCAAATAGAAAAGAATCGCATCGAAAAGAATCGAATCGAATCAAAAAGTATCGAATTGATTCGAAAACATTCGAATCGAAAAGAATCGAATTGAAATGAATCCGATCGAAATGAAAAGAATCTACTCGATTCGAATCCAAAAGAATCGAATCCAAAAGAATCGAATCGAATCCAAAAGAATCGAATTGAATTGAATCAAAAGAAATGAATTGAATTGAATCAAAAAGGAACTAATCGAATCAAATCGAAAAATCTCGAAAAGAATCAAATCGAATCAAAAAGAATCGAATAGATTCGAATAAAAAAGAATCGAATGGAGGGATCCCTGGGTGGCGCAGCGGTTTAGCGCCTGCCTTTGGCCCAGGGCGCGATCCTGGAGACCCGGGATCGAATCCCACATCGGGCTCCCGGTGCATGGAGCCTGCTTCTCCCTCTGCCTGTGTCTCTGCCTCTCTGTCTCTCTCTGTGACTATCATAAAAAAAAGAATCGAATTGAATCGCGTTGAAAAAAATCATAAAGAATCAAATCGAAAAGAATCGAATTCCATGTAACGAAAAGATTCGAATTGAAAAGAATCGAATCGAAACAAAAGAATCGAATCGAATCGACATGAATCAAAAAGAATCGAATCAAAACGAATCGAAAAGAAACAAATCTAGTAGAATCTAAAAGAATCGAATCGAATCAAATCGAAAAAATTCGAATAGAATTGAATCGAAAAGATTCAAAACGAATCGAACCGAAGAAAATCGATTCGAATCAAAATAAAAAGTATCGTATCAAATCGAATCGAAAAGAATCATATCAAATAGAATCGAAAGAATGGAATCAAATCTAAAACAATCGAATCGAATCGAAAAGAATCGGATTGAATGGAATCGAATCGAAAAGAATAGAATAGAATCGAAAGAAATCGAATAGAATCAAATCAAATCAAAAAGAATCGAATTGAATTGATCCTAACCAAAAGAAGCGAAATGAATCGACTCGAACCGAAAAAAATCAAATCGAAAAGAATCTAACCTCAACGAAAATAATCGAAATGAATAGAATCGAAAAGAATCGAATTGAATCAAATCGAAAAGAATCGAATGGAATCCAATCGAAAAGAATCAAATTGAATCGATTCGAAAAGAATCGAATTCAATCAAAATGAATCGATTCGAATGGAATAGAAAAGAATAGAATAGAATAGAATCGAAAAGAATCCAATCGAATCGAAAAGAATTGAATCTAATCGAAAAGAAACGAATCGAACCGAATCAAAAAAAAAAACAATCGAATCGTTTCAAATACAAAAGAATCACTTTGAATAGAATAGAATTGAAAAGAATCGAATCAAACGATGAAAACAATCGAATCGAAAAGAATCGAATCAAAAAAAGTCGAATCGAAACGAAAACAATCGAATCGAATTGAATCTAAAAGAATCGTATTGAATTGAATCGAGTCGAAAAGACTCGAATCAAAAAGACTCGAATCGAATTGAATGAAATCGAAAAGAATCTATTAGAAACCACTCGAACAGAATCAAATCGAAATGATTCAAAATGAATCGAATAGAATAGAATCGAAAAAATTCGAATAGAATCGAAACGAATCGAAACGAATTGAATCGAAGAGAATCGATTAGAATCGAAATGAAAAGAATCGTATTGAATCGAATCGAAAAGAATCAAATCAAATCGAATCGAAAAATTGAATCAAATCGAAAAGAATCCAATCGAATCGAAAAGAATCGAACTGAATGGAATCAAATCGAAAAGAATCGAATCGAATCGAAAAGAATCGAATCAAATTTAATGGAATCGAAAAGAATCGAATTGAATCGAAAAGAATCGAAATGAAACAAATCAGATCAAATGGAAAAGCATCAAATCGAATTGAAAAGAATCGAATCGAATCGAAATGAATCGAATCAGAAAGACTCGAATCGCAAAGAATCGAATTGAAAAGACTCGAATTGAAACGAATCGATTTGAAACGAAAAGAATCGAATCGAATTGAAAGAATCGAATTGAATAGAAAAAAATCGAATAGAAAAGAATCGAACCGAAAAGAAAAGAATCAAATTGAATCAGTCGATTAAATTCTAGTCGAATCGAATCAAAAAGAATGAAACGAGTCGAATCGAATCGAAAAGAATCGAATCGAATCGAAAAGAATCGAATTGTATCTAATCAAAAAGAATCGAATCGTATCGACTCGAATCGAAAAGAATCCAATTGCATCATCGAATGGAAACTAATCGCATTGAATAGAATCGAAAAGAATCGAATCGAATCAAATCGAAAACAATCAAATTGAATTGATCGAAAAGAATCGAATTGAATCAAATCGAATCGAAATGAAAAGAATCGAATCGATTCAAATAGAAAAGAATCGCATCGAAAAGAATCGAATCGAATCAAAAAGTATCGAATTGATTCGAAAACATTCGAATCGAAAAGAATCGAATTGAAATGAATCCGATCGAAATGAAAAGAATCTACTCGATTCGAATCCAAAAGAATCGAATCCAAAAGAATCGAATCGAATCCAAAAGAATCGAATTGAATTGAATCAAAAGAAATGAATTGAATTGAATCAAAAAGGAACTAATCGAATCAAATCGAAAAATCTCGAAAAGAATCAAATCGAATCAAAAAGAATCGAATAGATTCGAATAAAAAAGAATCGAATGGAGGGATCCCTGGGTGGCGCAGCGGTTTAGCGCCTGCCTTTGGCCCAGGGCGCGATCCTGGAGACCCGGGATCGAATCCCACATCGGGCTCCTGGTGCATGGAGCCTGCTTCTCCCTCTGCCTGTGTCTCTGCCTCTCTGTCTCTCTCTGTGACTATCATAAAAAAAAGAATCGAATTGAATCGCGTTGAAAAAAATCATAAAGAATCAAATCGAAAAGAATCGAATTCCATGTAACGAAAAGTTTCGAATTGAAAAGAATCGAATCGAAACAAAAGAATCGAATCGAATCGACATGAATCAAAAAGAATCGAATCAAAACGAATCGAAAAGAAACAAATCAAGTAGAATCTAAAAGAATCGAATCGAATCAAATCGAAAAAATTCGAATAGAATTGAATCGAAAAGATTCAAAACGAATCGAACCGAAGAGAATCGATTCGAATCAAAATAAAAAGTATCGTATCAAATCGAATCGAAAAGAATCATATCAAATAGAATCGAAAGAATGGAATCAAATCTAAAACAATCGAATCGAATCGAAAAGAATCGGATTGAATGGAATCGAATCGAAAAGAATAGAATAGAATCGAAAGAAATCGAATAGAATCAAATCAAATCAAAAAGAATCGAATTGAATTGATCCTAACCAAAAGAAGCGAAATGAATCGACTCGAACCGAAAAAAATCAAATCGAAAAGAATCTAACCTCAACGAAAATAATCGAAATGAATAGAATCGAAAAGAATCGAATTGAATCAAATCGAAAAGAATCGAATGGAATCCAATCGAAAAGAATCAAATTGAATCGATTCGAAAAGAATCGAATTCAATCAAAATGAATCGATTCGAATGGAATAGAAAAGAATAGAATAGAATAGAATCGAAAAGAATCCAATCGAATCGAAAAGAATTGAATCTAATCGAAAAGAAACGAATCGAACCGAATCAAAAAAAAAAACAATCGAATCGTATCAAATACAAAAGAATCACTTTGAATAGAATAGAATTGAAAAGAATCGAATCAAACGATGAAAACAATCGAATCGAAAAGAATCGAATCAAAAAAAGTCGAATCGAAACGAAAACAATCGAATCGAATTGAATCTAAAAGAATCGTATTGAATTGAATCGAGTCGAAAAGACTCGAATCAAAAAGACTCGAATCGAATTGAATGAAATCGAAAAGAATCTATTAGAAACCACTCGAACAGAATCAAATCGAAATGATTCAAAATGAATCGAATAGAATAGAATCGAAAAAATTCGAATAGAATCGAAACGAATCGAAACGAATTGAATCGAAGAGAATCGATTAGAATCGAAATGAAAAGAATCGTATTGAATCGAATCGAAAAGAATCAAATCAAATCGAATCGAAAAATTGAATCAAATCGAAAAGAATCCAATCGAATCGAAAAGAATCGAACTGAATGGAATCAAATCGAAAAGAATCGAATCGAATCGAAAAGAATCGAATCAAATTTAATGGAATCGAAAAGAATCGAATTGAATCGAAAAGAATCGAAATGAAACAAATCAGATCAAATGGAAAAGCATCAAATCGAATTGAAAAGAATCGAATCGAATCGAAATGAATCGAATCAGAAAGACTCGAATCGCAAAGAATCGAATTGAAAAGACTCGAATTGAAACGAATCGATTTGAAACGAAAAGAATCGAATCGAATCGAATCGAATTGAAAGAATCGAATTGAATAGAAAAAAATCGAATAGAAAAGAATCGAACCGAAAAGAAAAGAATCAAATTGAATCAGTCGATTAAATTCTAGTCGAATCGAATCAAAAAGAATGAAACGAGTCGAATCGAATCGAAAAGAATCGAATCGAATCGAAAAGAATCGAATTGTATCTAATCAAAAAGAATCGAATCGTATCGACTCGAATCGAAAAGAATCCAATTGCATCATCGAATGGAAACTAATCGCATTGAATAGAATCGAAAAGAATCGAATCGAATCAAATCGAAAACAATCAAATTGAATTGATCGAAAAGAATCGAATTGAATCAAATCGAATCGAAATGAAAAGAATCGAATCGATTCAAATAGAAAAGAATCGCATCGAAAAGAATCGAATCGAATCAAAAAGTATCGAATTGATTCGAAAACATTCGAATCGAAAAGAATCGAATTGAAATGAATCCGATCGAAATGAAAAGAATCTACTCGATTCGAATCCAAAAGAATCGAATCCAAAAGAATCGAATCGAATCCAAAAGAATCGAATTGAATTGAATCAAAAGAAATGAATTGAATTGAATCAAAAAGGAACTAATCGAATCAAATCGAAAAATCTCGAATAGAATCAAATCGAATCAAAAAGAATCGAATAGATTCGAATAAAAAAGAATCGAATTGAGGGATCCCTGGGTGGCGCAGCGGTTTAGCGCCTGCCTTTGGCCCAGGGCGCGATCCTGGAGACCGGGATCGAATCCCACATCGGGCTCCTGGTGCATGGAGCCTGCTTCTCCCTCTGCCTGTGTCTCTGCCTCTCTGTCTCTCTCTGTGACTATCATAAAAAAAGAATCGAATTGAATCGCGTTGAAAAAAATCATAAAGAATCAAATCGAAAAGAATCGAATTCCATGTAACGAAAAGTTTCGAATTGAAAAGAATCGAATCGAAACAAAAGAATCGAATCGAATCGACATGAATCAAAAAGAATCGAATCAAAACGAATCGAAAAGAAACAAATCAAGTAGAATCTAAAAGAATCGAATCGAATCAAATCGAAAAAATTCGAATAGAATTGAATCGAAAAGAATCAAAACGAATCGAACCGAAGAGAATCGATTCGAATCAAAATAAAAAGTATCGTATCAAATCGAATCGAAAAGAATCATATCAAATAGAATCGAAAGAATGGAATCAAATCTAAAACAATCGAATCGAATCGAAAAGAATCGGATTGAATGGAATCGAATCGAAAAGAATAGAATAGAATCGAAAGAAATCGAATAGAATCAAATCAAATCAAAAAGAATCGAATTGAATTGATCCTAACCAAAATAAGCGAAATGAATCGACTCGAACCGAAAAAAATCAAATCGAAAAGAATCTAATCTCAACGAAAATCATCGAAATGAATAGAATCGAAAAGAATCAAATTCAATCAAAACGAATCGATTCGAATGGAATAGAAAAGAATAGAATAGAATAGAATCGAAAAGAATCCAATCGAATCGAAAAGAATCGAATCGAAAAGAATTGAATCGAATCGAAAAGAAACGAATCGAACCGAATCAAAAAAAAAACAATCGAATCGAATCAAATAAAAAAGAATCGCTTTGAATAGCATAGAATTGAAAAGAATCGAATCAATCGAATTGAAAACAATCGAATCGAAAAGAATCGAATCAAAAAAAGTCGAATCGAAACGAAAACAATCGAATCGAATCGAATCTAAAAGAATCGTATTGAATTGAATCGAGTCGAAAAGACTCGAATCAAAAAGACTCGAATCGAATTGAATCAAATCGAAAAGAATCTAATAGAAACCACTCGAACAGAATCAAATCGAAATGATTCAAAATGAATCGAATCGAATAGAATCGAAAAAAATCGAAACGAATCGAAACGAATCGAAACGAAATGAATCGAAGAGAATCGATTAGAATCGAAATGAAAAGAATCGGATTGAATCGAATCGAAAAGAATCAAATCAAATCGAATCGAAAAATTGAATCAAATCGAAAAGAACCCAATTGAATCGAAAAGAATCGAACTGAATGGAATCAAATCGAAAAGAATCGAATCGAATCGAAAAGAATCGAATTGAATCGAAAAGAATCGAAATGAAACAAATCAGATCAAATGGAAAAGCATCAAATCGAATTGAAAAGAATCGAATCGAATCGAAATGAATCGAATCAGAAAGACTCGAATCGAAAAGAATCGAATTGAAAAGAATCGAATTGAATCGAAAAGACTCGAATCGAATTAAAACTATCAAATCGAATCGAATCGCAAAGAATCGAATTGAAAAGACTCGAATTGAAACGAATCGATTTGAAACGAAAAGAATCGAATCGAATCGAATCGAATTGAAAGAATCGAAATGAATAGAAAAAAATCGAATAGAAAAGAATCGAACCGAAAAGAAAAGAATCAAATTGAATCAGTCGATTAAATTCTAGTCGAATCGAATCAAAAAGAATGAAATCGAGTCGAATCGAATCGAAAAGAATCGAATCGAATCGAAAAGAATCGAATTGTATCTAATCAAAAAGAATCGAATCGTATCGACTCGAATCGAAAAGAATCCAATTGCATCATCGAATGGAAACTAATCGAATTGAATAGAATCGAAAAGAATCGAATCGAATCAAATCGAAAAAAATCAAATTGAATTGATCGAAAAGAATCGAATTGAATCAAATCGAATCGAAATGAAAAGAATCGAATCGATTCAAATAGAAAAGAATCGAATCGAAAAGAATCAAATCGACACGAAAAGAATCGAATCGAATCAAAAAGTATCGAATTGATTCGAAAACATTCGAATCGAAAAGAATCGAATTGAAATGAATCCGATCGAAATGAAAAGAATCTACTCGATTCGAATCCAAAAGAATCGAATCCAAAAGAATCGAATCGAATCCAAAAGAATCGAATTGAATTGAATCAAAAGAAATGAATTGAATTGAATCAAAAAGGAACTAATCGAATCAAATCGAAAAATCTCGAATAGAATCAAATCGAATCAAAAAGAATCGAATAGATTCGAATAAAAAAGAATCGAATTGAGGGATCCCTGGGTGGCGCAGCGGTTTTCGCCTGCCTTTGGCCCAGGGCGCGATCCTGGAGACCGGGATCGAATCCCACATCGGGCTCCTGGTGCATGGAGCCTGCTTCTCCCTCTGCCTGTGTCTCTGCCTCTCTGTCTCTCTCTGTGACTATCATAAAAAAAAGAATCGAATTGAATCGCGTTGAAAAAAATCATAAAGAATCAAATCGAAAAGAATCGAATTCCATGTAACGAAAAGTTTCGAATTGAAAAGAATCGAATCGAAACAAAAGAATCGAATCGAATCGACATGAATCAAAAAGAATCGAATCAAAACGAATCGAAAAGAAACAAATCAAGTAGAATCTAAAAGAATCGAATCGAATCAAATCGAAAAAATTCGAATAGAATTGAATCGAAAAGAATCAAAACGAATCGAACCGAAGAGAATCGATTCGAATCAAAATAAAAAGTATCGTATCAAATCGAATCGAAAAGAATCATATCAAATAGAATCGAAAGAATGGAATCAAATCTAAAACAATCGAATCGAAATGAAAAGAATCGGATTGAATGGAATCGAATCGAAAAGAATAGAATAGAATCGAAAGAAATCGAATAGAATCAAATCAAATCAAAAAGAATCGAATTGAATTGATCCTAACCAAAATAAGCGAAATGAATCGACTCGAACCGAAAAAAATCAAATCGAAAAGAATCTAATCTCAACGAAAATCATCGAAATGAATAGAATCGAAAAGAATCGAATTCAATCAAAACGAATCGATTAGAATGGAATAGAAAAGAATAGAATAGAATAGAATCGAAAAGAATCCAATCGAATCGAAAAGAATCGAATCGAAAAGAATTGAATCGAATCGAAAAGAAACGAATCGAACCGAATCAAAAAAAAAACAATCGAATCGAATCAAATAAAAAAGAATCGCTTTGAATAGCATAGAATTGAAAAGAATCGAATCAATCGAATTGAAAACAATCGAATCGAAAAGAATCGAATCAAAAAAAGTCGAATCGAAACGAAAACAATCGAATCGAATCGAATCTAAAAGAATCGTATTGAATTGAATCGAGTCGAAAAGACTCGAATCAAAAAGACTCGAATCGAATTGAATCAAATCGAAAAGAATCTAATAGAAACCACTCGAACAGAATCAAATCGAAATGATTCAAAATGAATCGAATCGAATAGAATCGAAAAAAATCGAAACGAATCGAAACGAATCGAAACGAAATGAATCGAAGAGAATCGATTAGAATCGAAATGAAAAGAATCGTATTGAATCGAATCGAAAAGAATCAAATCAAATCGAATCGAAAAATTGAATCAAATCGAAAAGAACCCAATTGAATCGAAAAGAATCGAACTGAATGGAATCAAATCGAAAAGAATCAAATCGAATCGAAAAGAATCGAATCAAATTTAATGGAATCGAAAAGAATCGCATTGAATCGAAAAGAATCGAAATGAAACAAATCAGATCAAATGGAAAAGCATCAAATCGAATTGAAAAGAATCGAATCGAATCGAAATGAATCGAATCAGAAAGACTCGAATCGAAAAGAATCGAATTGAAAAGAATCGAATCGAATCGAAAAGACTCGAATCGAATTAAAACTATCAAATCGAATCGAATCGCAAAGAATCGAATTGAAAAGACTCGAATTGAAACGAATCGATTTGAAACGAAAAGAATCGAATCGAATCGAATCGAATTGAAAGAATCGAATAGAATAGAAAAAAATCGAATAGAAAAGAATCGAACCGAAAAGAAAAGAATCAAATTGAATCAGTCGATTAAATTCTAGTCGAATCGAATCAAAAAGAATGAAATCGAGTCGAATCGAATCGAAAAGAATCGAATCGAATCGAAAAGAATCGAATTGTATCTAATCAAAAAGAATCGAATCGTATCGACTCGAATCGAAAAGAATCCAATTGCATCATCGAATGGAAACTAATCGAATTGAATAGAATCGAAAAGAATCGAATCGAATCAAATCGAAAACAATCAAATTGATTTGATCGAAAAGAATCGAATTGAATCAAATCGAATCGAAATGAAAAGAATCGAATCGATTCAAATAGAAAAGAATCGAATCGAAAAGAATCAAATCGACACGAAAAGAATCGAATCGAATCAAAAAGTATCGAATTGATTTGAAAACATTCGAATCGAAAAGAATCGAATTGAAATGAATCCGATCGAAATGAAAAGAATCTACTCGATTCGAATCCAAAAGAATCGAATCGAATCCAAAAGAATAGAATTGAATTGAATCAAAAGAAATGAATTGAATTGAATCAAAAAGGAACTAATCGAATCAAATCGAAAAATCTCGAATAGAATCAAATCGAATCAAAAAGAATCGAATAGATTCGAATAAAAAAGAATCGAATTGAGGGATCCCTGGGTGGCGCAGCGGTTTAGCGCCTGCCTTTGGCCCAGGGCGCGATCCTGGAGACCCGGGATCGAATCCCACATCGGGCTTCCGGTGCATGGAGCCTGCTTCTCCCTCTGCCTGTGTCTCTGCCTCTCTGTCTCTCTCTGTGACTATCATAAAAAAAAGAATCGAATTGAATCGAGTTGAAAAAAATCATAAAGAATCAAATCGAAAAGAATCGAATTCCATGTAACGAAAAGATTCGAATTGAAAAGAATCGAATCGAAACAAAAGAATCGAATCGAATCGACATGAATCAAAAAGAATCGAATCAAAACGAATCGAAAAGAAACAAATCAAGTAGAATCTAAAAGAATCGAATCGAATCAAATCGAAAAAATTCGAATAGAATTGAATCGAAAAGAATCAAAACGAATCGAACCGAAGAGAATCGATTCGAATCAAAATAAAAAGTATCGTATCAAATCGAATCGAAAAGAATCATATCAAATAGAATCGAAAGAATGGAATCAAATCTGAAACAATCGAATCGAATCGAAAAGAATCGGATTGAATGGAATCGAATCGAAAAGAATAGAATAGAATCGAAAGAAATCGAATAGAATCAAATCAAATCAAAAAGAATCGAATTGAATTGATCCTAACCAAAATAAGCGAAATGAATCGACTCGAACCGAAAAAAATCAAATCGAAAAGAATCTAACCTCAACGAAAATCATCGAAATGAATAGAATCGAAAAGAATCGAATTGAATCAAATCGAAAAGAATCGAATGGAATCTAATCGAAAAGAATCAAATTGATTCGAATCGAAACAAATTGAATCCAATCGAAAAGAATCTAATTCAATCGATTCGAAAAGAACCGAATTCAATCAAAAGGAATCGATTCGAATGGAATAGAAAAGAATAGAATAGAATAGAATCGAAAAGAATCCAATCGAATCGAAAAGAATCGAATCGAAAAGAATTGAATCGAATCGAAAAGAAACGAATCGAACCGAATCAAAAAGAAAACAATCGAATCGTATCAAATACAAAAGAATCGCTTTGAATAGCATAGAATTGAAAAGAATCGAATCAATCGAATTGAAAACAATCGAATTGAAAAGAATCGAATCAAAAAAAGTGGAATCGAAACGAAAACAATCGAATCGAATCGAATCTAAAAGAATCGTATTGAATTGAATCGAGTCGAAAAGACTCGAATCAAAAAGACTCGAATCGAATTGAATCAAATCGAAAAGAATCTAATAGAAACCACTCGAACAGAATCAAATCGAAATGATTCAAAATGAATCGAATCGAATAGAATCGAAAAAAATCGAAACGAATCGAAACGAATCGAAACGAAATGAATCGAAGAGAATCGATTAGAATCGAAATGAAAAGAATCGTATTGAATCGAATCGAAAAGAATCAAATCAAATCGAATCGAAAGAATTGAATCAAATCGAAAAGCATCCAATCGAATCGAAAAGAATCGAACTGAATGGAATCAAATCGAAAAGAATCGAATCGAATCGAAAAGAATCGAATCAAATTTAATGGAATCGAAAAGAATCGAATTGAATCGAAAAGAATCGAAATGAAACAAATCAGATCAAATGGAAAAGCATCAAATCGAATTGAAAAGAATCGAATCGAATCGAAATGAATCGAATCAGAAAGACTCGAATCGAAAAGAATCGAATTGAAAAGAATCGAATCGAATCGAAAAGACTCGAATCGAATTAAAAATATCAAATCGAATCGAATCGCAAAGAATCGAATTGAAAAGACTCGAATTGAAACGAATCGATTTGAAACGAAAAGAATCGAATCGAATCGAATCGAATCGAATTGAAAGAATCGAATTAAATAGAAAAAAATCGAATAGAAAAGAATTGAACCGAAAAGAAAAGAATCAAATTGAATCAGTCGATTAAATTCTAGTCGAATCGAATCAAAAAGAATGAAATCGAGTCGAATCGAATCGAATCGAAAAGAATCGAATTGTATCTAATCAAAAAGAATCGAATCGTATCGACTCGAATCGAAAAGAATCCAATTGCATCATCGAATGGAAACTAATCGAATTGAATAGAATCGAAAAGAATCGAATCGAATCAAATCGAAAACAATCAAATTGAATTGATCGAAAAGAATCGAATTGAATCAAATCGAATCGAAATGAAAAGAATCGAATCGATTCAAATAGAAAAGAATCGAATCGAAAAGAATCAAATCGACACGAAAAGAATCGAATCGAATCAAAAAGTATCGAATTGATTCGAAAACATTCGAATCGAAAAGAATCGAATTGAAATGAATCCGATCGAAATGAAAAGACTCTACTCGATTCGAATCCAAAAGAATCGAATCCAAAAGAATCGAATTGAATTGAATCAAAAGAAATGAATTGAATTGAATCAAAAAGGAACTAATCGCATCAAATCGAAAAAACTCGAATAGAATCAAATCGAATCAAAAAGAATCGAATAGATTCGAATAAAAAAGAATCGAATTGAGGGATCCCTGGGTGGCGCAGCGGTTTAGCGCCTGCCTTTGGCCCAGGGCGCGATCCTGGAGACCCGGGATCGAATCCCACATCGGGCTTCCGGTGCATGGAGCCTGCTTCTCCCTCTGCCTGTGTCTCTGCCTCTCTGTCTCTCTCTGTGACTATCATAAAAAAAAGAATCGAATTGAATCGAGTTGAAAAAAATCATAAAGAATCAAATCGAAAAGAATCGAATTCCATGTAACGAAAAGATTCGAATTGAAAAGAATCGAATCGAAACAAAAGAATCGAATCGAATCGACATGAATCAAAAAGAATCGAATCAAAACGAATCGAAAAGAAACAAATCAAGTAGAATCTAAAAGAATCGAATCGAATCAAATCGAAAAAATTCGAATAGAATTGAATCGAAAAGAATCAAAACGAAGCGAACCGAAGAGAATCGATTCGAATCAAAATAAAAAGTATCGTATCAAATCGAATCGAAAAGAATCATATCAAATAGAATCGAAAGAATGGAATCAAATCTGAAACAATCGAATCGAATCGAAAAGAATCGGATTGAATGGAATCGAATCGAAAAGAATAGAATAGAATCGAAAGAAATCGAATAGAATCAAATCAAATCAAAAAGAATCGAATTGAATTGATCCTAACCAAAATAAGCGAAATGAATCGACTCGAACCGAAAAAAATCAAATCGAAAAGAATCTAACCTCAACGAAAATCATCGAAATGAATAGAATCAAAAAGAATCGAATTGAATCAAATCGAAAAGAATCGAATGGAATCTAATCGAAAAGAATCAAATTGATTCGAATCGAAACAAATTGAATCCAATCGAAAAGAATCTAATTCAATCGATTCGAAAAGAACCGAATTCAATCAAAACGAATCGATTCGAATGGAATAGAAAAGAATAGAATAGAATAGAATCGAAAAGAATCAAATCGAATCGAAAAGAATCGAATCGAAAAGAATTGAATCGAATCGAAAAGAAACGAATCGAACCGAATCAAAAAGAAAACAATCGAATCGTATCAAATACAAAAGAATCGCTATGAATAGCATAGAATTGAAAAGAATCGAATCAATCGAATTGAAAACAATCGAATCGAAAAGAATCGAATCAAAAAAATTCGAATCGAAACGAAAACAATCGAATCGAATCGAATCTAAAAGAATCGTATTGAATTGAATCGAGTCGAAAAGACTCGAATCAGAAAGACTCGAATCGAATTGAATCAAATCGAAAAGAATCTAATAGAAACCACTCGAACAGAATCAAATCGAAATGATTCAAAATGAATCGAATCGAATAGAATCGAAACGAATCGAAACGAATCGAAACGAAATGAATCGAAGAGAATCGATTAGAATCGAAATGAAAAGAATCGTATTGAATCGAATCGAAAAGAATCAAATCAAATCGAATCGAAAAATTGAATCAAATCGAAAAGAAGCCAATTGAATCGAAAAGAATCGAACTGAATGGAATCAAATCGAAAAGAATCGAATCGAATCGAAAAGAATCGAATCAAATTTAATGAAATCGAAAAGAATCGAATTGAATCGAAAAGAATCAAAATGAAACAAATCAGATCAAATGGAAAAGCATCAAATTGAATTGAAAAAAATCGAATCGAATCGAAATGAATCGAATCAGAAAGACTCGAATCGAAAAGAATCGAATTGAAAAGAATCGAATCGAATCGAAAAGACTCGAATCGAATTAAAACTATCAAATCGAATCGAATCGCAAAGAATCGAATTGAAAAGACTCGAATTGAAACGAATCGATTTGAAACGAAAAGAATCGAATCGAATCGAATCGAATCGAATTGAAAGAATCGAATAGAATAGAAAAAAATCATATAGAAAAGAATTGAACCGAAAAGAAAAGAATCAAATTGAATCAGTCGATTAAATTCTAGTCGAATCGAATCAAAAAGAATGAAATCGAAAAGAATCGAATCGAATCGAAAAGAATCGAATTGTATCTAATCAAAAAGAATCGAATCATATCGACTCGAATCGAAAAGAATCCAATTGCATCATCGAATGGAAACTAATCGAATTGAATAGAATCGAAAAGAATCGAATCGAATCAAATCGAAAACAATCACATTGAATTGATCGAAAAGAATCGAATTGAATCAAATCGAATCGAAATGAAAAGAATCGAATCGATTCAAATAGAAAAGAATCGAATCGAAAAGAATCAAATCGACACGAAAAGAATCGAATCGAATCAAAAAGTATCGAATTGATTCGAAAACATTCGAATCGAAAAGAATCGAATAGAAATGAATCCGATCGAAATCAAAAGACTCTACTCGATTCGAATCCAAAAGAATCGAATCCAAAAGAATCGAATCGAATCCAAAAGAATCGAATTGAATTGAATCAAAAGAAATGAATTGAATTGAATCAAAAAGGAACTAATCGCATCAAATCGAAAAAACTCGAATAGAATCAAATCGAATCAAAAAGAATCGAATAGATTCGAATAAAAAAGAATCGAATTGAGGGATCCCTGGGTGGCGCAGCGGTTTAGCGCCTGCCTTTGGCCCAGGGCGCGATCCTGGAGACCGGGGATCGAATCCCACATCGGGCTCCCGGTGCATGGAGCCTGATTCTCCCTCTGCCTGTGTCTCTGCCTCTCTGTCTCTCTCTGTGACAATCATAAAAAAGAATCGAATTGAATCGCGTTGAAAAAAATCATAAAGAATCAAATCGAAAAGAATCGAATTCCATGTAACGAAAAGATTCGAATTGAAAAGAATCGAATCGGAACAAAAGAATCGAATCGAATCGACATGAATCAAAAAGAATCGAATCAAAACGAATCGAAAAGAAACAAATCAAGTAGAATCTAAAAGAATCGAATGGAATCAAATCGAAAAAATTCGAATAGAATTGAATCGAAAAGAATCAAAACGAATCGAACCGAAGAGAATCGATTCGAATCAAAATAAAAAGTATCGTATCAAATCGAATCGAAAAGAATGATATCAAATAGAATCGAAAGAATGGAATCAAATCTAAAACAATCGAATCGAATCGAAAAGAATCGGATTGAATGGAATCGAATCGAAAAGAATAGAATCGAATCGAAAGAAATCGAATAGAATCAAATCAAATCAAAAAGAATCGAATTGAATTGATCCTAACCAAAAGAAGCGAAATGAATCGACTCGAACCGAAAAAAATCAAATCGAAAAGAATCTAACCTCAACGAAAATAATCGAAATGAATAGAATCGAAAAGAATCGAATTGAATCAAATCGAAAAGAATCGAATGGAATCCAATCGAAAAGAATCAAATTGAATCGATTCGAAAAGAATCGAATTCAATCAAAATGAATCGATTCGAATGGAATAGAAAAGAATAGAATAGAATAGAATCGAAAAGAATCCAATCGAATCGAAAAGAATTGAATCTAATCGAAAAGAAACGAATCGAACCGAATCAAAAAAAAAAACAATCGAATCGTATCAAATACAAAAGAATCACTTTGAATAGAATAGAATTGAAAAGAATCGAATCAAACGATGAAAACAATCGAATCGAAAAGAATCGAATCAAAAAAAGTCGAATCGAAACGAAAACAATCGAATCGAATTGAATCTAAAAGAATCGTATTGAATTGAATCGAGTCGAAAAGACTCGAATCAAAAAGACTCGAATCGAATTGAATGAAATCGAAAAGAATCTATTAGAAACCACTCGAACAGAATCAAATCGAAATGATTCAAAATGAATCGAATAGAATAGAATCGAAAAAATTCGAATAGAATCGAAACGAATCGAAACGAATTGAATCGAAGAGAATCGATTAGAATCGAAATGAAAAGAATCGTATTGAATCGAATCGAAAAGAATCAAATCAAATCGAATCGAAAAATTGAATCAAATCGAAAAGAATCCAATCGAATCGAAAAGAATCGAACTGAATGGAATCAAATCGAAAAGAATCGAATCGAATCGAAAAGAATCGAATCAAATTTAATGGAATCGAAAAGAATCGAATTGAATCGAAAAGAATCGAAATGAAACAAATCAGATCAAATGGAAAAGCATCAAATCGAATTGAAAAGAATCGAATCGAATCGAAATGAATCGAATCAGAAAGACTCGAATCGCAAAGAATCGAATTGAAAAGACTCGAATTGAAACGAATCGATTTGAAACGAAAAGAATCGAATCGAATCGAATCGAATTGAAAGAATCGAATTGAATAGAAAAAAATCGAATAGAAAAGAATCGAACCGAAAAGAAAAGAATCAAATTGAATCAGTCGATTAAATTCTAGTCGAATCGAATCAAAAAGAATGAAACGAGTCGAATCGAATCGAAAAGAATCGAATCGAATCGAAAAGAATCGAATTGTATCTAATCAAAAAGAATCGAATCGTATCGACTCGAATCGAAAAGAATCCAATTGCATCATCGAATGGAAACTAATCGCATTGAATAGAATCGAAAAGAATCGAATCGAATCAAATCGAAAACAATCAAATTGAATTGATCGAAAAGAATCGAATTGAATCAAATCGAATCGAAATGAAAAGAATCGAATCGATTCAAATAGAAAAGAATCGCATCGAAAAGAATCGAATCGAATCAAAAAGTATCGAATTGATTCGAAAACATTCGAATCGAAAAGAATCGAATTGAAATGAATCCGATCGAAATGAAAAGAATCTACTCGATTCGAATCCAAAAGAATCGAATCGAATCCAAAAGAATCGAATTGAATTGAATCAAAAGAAATGAATTGAATTGAATCAAAAAGGAACTAATCGAATCAAATCGAAAAAAATCGAATAGAATCAAATCGAATCAAAAAGAATCGAATAGATTCGAATAAAAAAGAATCGAATGGAGGGATCCCTGGGTGGCGCAGCAGTTTAGCGCCTGCCTTTGGCCCAGGGCGCGATCCTGGAGACCCGGGATCGAATCCCACATCGGGCTCCTGGTGCATGGAGCCTGCTTCTCCCTCTGCCTGTGTCTCTGCCTCTCTCTCTCTCTCAGTGACTATCATAAAATAAAGAATCGAATTGAATCGCGTTGAAAAAATCATAAAGAATCAAATCGAAAAGAATCGAATTCCATGTAACGAAAAGATTCGAATTGAAAAGAATCGAATCGAAACAAAAGAATCGAATCGAATCGACATGAATCAAAAAGAATCGAATCAAAACGAATCGAAAAGAAACAAATCAAGCAGAATCTAAAAGTATCGAATCGAATCAAATCGAAAAAATGCGAATAGAATTGAATCGAAAAGAATCAAAACGAATCGAACCGAAGAGAATCGATTCGAATCAAAATAAAAAGTATCTTATCAAATCGAATCGAAAAGAATCATATCAAATAGAATCGAAAGAATGGAATCAAATCTAAAACAATCGAATCGAATCAAAAAGAATCGGATTGAATGGAATCGAATCGAATAGAATACAATAGAATAGAATCGAAAGAAATCGAATAGAATCAAATCAAATCAAAAAGAATCGAATTGAATTGATCCTAACCAAAATAAGCGAAATGAATCGACTCGAACCGAAAAAAATCAAATCGAAAAGAATCTAATCTCAACGAAAATAATCGAAATGAATAGAATCGAAAAGAATCGAATTGAATCAAATCGAAAAGAATCGAATGGAATCCAATCGAAAAGAATCAAATTGATTTGAATCGAAACAAATTGAATCCAATCGAAAAGAATCTAATTGAATCGAATCAAAAAGAATCGAATTCAATCACAACGAATCGATTCGAATGGAATAGAAAAGAATAGAATAGAATCGAATCGAAAAGAATCAAATCGAATCGAAAAGAAACGAATATAAATAATTGAATTGAATCAAAAAGAAACTAATCGAATCAAATCGAAAAATCTCGAATAGAATCAAATCGAATCAAAAAGAATCGAATAGATTCGAATAAAAAAGAATCGAATTGAGGGATCCCTGGGTGGCGCAGCGGTTTAGCGCCTGCCTTTGGCCCAGGGCGCGATCCTGGAGACCCGGGATCGAATCCCACATCGGGCTCCCGGTGCATGGAGCCTGCTTCTCCCTCTGCCTGTGTCTCTGCCTCTCTCGCTCTCTCTGTGTGACTATCATAAATAAATAAAAATTTAAAAAAAAAAGAAAAGAATCGAATGGAATCCAATCGAAAAGAATCAAATTGATTCGAATCGACACAAATCGAATCCAATCGAAAAGAATCTAGTTGAATCGAATCGAAAAGAATCGAATTCAATCAAAACGAATCGATTCGAATGGAATAGAAAAGAATAGAATAGAATCGAATCGAAAAGAATCAAATCGAATCGAAAAGAATCGAATCGAAAAGAATTGAATCGAATCGAAAAGAAACGAATCGAACCGAATCAAAAAGAAAACAATCGAATCGAATCAAATACAAAAGAATCGCTTTGAATAGCATAGAATTGAAAAGAATCGAATCAATCGAATTGAAAACAATCGAATCGAAAAGAATCGAATCACAAAAAGTTGAATCAAAACGAAAACAATCGAATCGAATCGAATCTAAAAGAATCGTATTGAATTGAATCGAGTCGAAAAGACTCGAATCAAAAAGACTCGAATCGAATTGAATCAAATCGAAAAGAATCTAATAGAAACCACTCGAACGGAATCAAACCGAAATGATTCAAAATGAATAGAACAGAATAGAATCGAAAAAATTCGAATAGAATCGAAACGAATCGAAACGAATCGAAAGGAAATGAAACGAAGAGAATCGATTAGAATCGAAATGAAAAGAATCGTATTGAATCGAATCGAAAAGAATCAAATCAAATCGAATCGAAAAATTGAATCAAATCGAAAAGAATCCAATCGAATCGAAAAGAATCGAACTGAATGGAATCAAATCGAAAAGAATCGAATCGAATCGAAAAGAATCGAATCAAATTTAATGGAATCGAAAAGAATCGAATTGAATCGAAAAGAATCGAAATGAAACAAATCAGATCAAATGGAAAAGCATCAAATCGAATTGAAAAGAATCGAATCGAATCGAAATGAATCGAATCAGAAAGACTCGAATCGCAAAGAATCGAATTGAAAAGACTCGAATTGAAACGAATCGATTTGAAACGAAAAGAATCGAATCGAATCGAATCGAATTGAAAGAATCGAATTGAATAGAAAAAAATCGAATAGAAAAGAATCGAACCGAAAAGAAAAGAATCAAATTGAATCAGTCGATTAAATTCTAGTCGAATCGAATCAAAAAGAATGAAATCGAGTCGAATCGAATCGAAAAGAATCGAATCGAATCGAAAAGAATCGAATTGTATCTAATCAAAAAGAATCGAATCGTATAGACTCGAATCGAAAAGAATCCAATTGCATCATCGAATGGAAACTAATCGAATTGAATAGAATCGAAAAGAATCGAATCGAATCAAATCGAAAACAATCAAATTGAATTGATCGAAAAGAATCGAATTGAATCAAATCGAATCGAAATGAAAAGAATCGAATCGATTCAAATAGAAAAGAATCGAATCGAAAAGAATCAAATGGACACGAAAAGAATCGAATCGAATCAAAAAGTATCGAATTGATTCGAAAACATTCGAATCGAAAAGAATCGAATTGAAATGAATCCGATCGAAATGAAAAGAATCTACTCGATTCGAATCCAAAAGAATCGAATCCAAAAGAATCGAATCGAATCCAAAAGAATCGAATTGAATTGAATCAAAAGAAATGAATTGAATCAAAAAGAAACTAATCGAATCAAATCGAAAAATCTCGAATAGAATCAAATCGAATCAAAAAGAATCGAATAGATTCGAATAAAAAAGAATCGAATTGAGGGATCCCTGGGTGGCGCAGCGGTTTAGCGCCTGCCTTTGGCCCAGGTCGCGATCCTGGAGACCCGGGATCGAATCCCACATCGGGCTCCCGGTGCATGGAGCCTGCTTCTCCCTCTGCCTGTGTCTCTGCCTCTCTCGCTCTCTCTGTGTGACTATCATAAATAAATAAAAATTTAAAAAAAAAAGAAAAGAATCGAATGGAATCCAATCGAAAAGAATCAAATTGATTCGAATCGACACAAATCGAATCCAATCGAAAAGAATCTAGTTGAATCGAATCGAAAAGAATCGAATTCAATCAAAACGAATCGATTCGAATGGAATAGAAAAGAATAGAATAGAATCGAATCGAAAAGAATCAAATCGAATCGAAAAGAATTGAATCGAATCGAAAAGAAACGAATCGAACCGAATCAAAAAGAAAACAATCGAATCGAATCAAATACAAAAGAATCGCTTTGAATAGCATAGAATTGAAAAGAATCGAATCAATCGAATTGAAAACAATCGAATCGAAAAGAATCGAATCAAAAAAAGTTGAATCAAAACGAAAACAATCGAATCGAATCGAATCTAAAAGAATCGTATTGAATTGAATCGAGTCGAAAAGACTCGAATCAAAAAGACTCGAATCGAATTGAATCAAATCGAAAAGAATCTAATAGAAACCACTCGAACGGAATCAAACCGAAATGATTCAAAATGAATAGAATAGAATAGAATCGAAAAAATTCGAATAGAATCGAAACGAATTGAAACGAATTGAATCGAAGAGAATCGATTAGAATCGAAATGAAAAGAATCGTATTGAATCGAATCGAAAAGAATCAAATCAAATCGAATCGAAAGAATTGAATCAAATCGAAAAGAATCCAATCGAATCGAAAAGAATCGAACTGAATGGAATCAAGTCGAAAAGAATCTAATCGAATCAAAAAGAATCGAATCAAATTTAATGGAATCGAATTGAATCTAAAAGAATCGAAATGAAACAAATCAGATCAAATGGAAAAGCATCAAATCGAATTGAAAAGAATCGAATCGAATCGAAATGAATCGAATCCAAAAGACTCGAATTGAAAAGAATCGAATTGAAAAGAATCGAATCGAATCGAAAAGACTCGAATCGTATTAAAAATATCAAATCGAATCGAATCGAAAAGAATCGAATTGAAAAGACTCGAATTGAAACGAATCGATTTGAAACGAAAAGAATCGAATCGAATCGAATCGAATTGAAAGAATCAAATTGAATAGAAAAAAATCGAATAGAAAAGAATCGAACCGAAAAGAAAAGAATCAAATTGAATCAGTCGAGTAATTCTAGTCGAATCGAATCAAAAAGAATGAAATCGAGTCGAATCGAATCGAAAAGAATCGAATCGAAGCGAAAAGAATCGAATTGTATCTAATCAAAAAGAATCGAATCGTATCGACTCGAATCGAAAAGAATCCAATTGCATCATCGAATGGAAACTAATCGAATTGAATAGAATCGAAAAGAATCGAATCGAATCAAATCGAAAACAATCAAATTGAATTGATCGAAAAGAATCGAATTGAATCAAATCGAATCGAAATGAAAAGAATCGAATCGATTCAAATAGAAAAGAATCGAATCGAAAAGAATCAAATCGACACGAAAAGAATCGAATCGAATCAAAAAGTATCGAATTGATTCGAAAACATTCGAATCGAAAAGAATCGAATTGAAATGAATCCGATCGAAATGAAAAGAATCTACTCGATTCGAATCCAAAAGAATCGAATCGAATCCAAAAGAATCGAATTGAATTGAATCAAAAGAAATGAATTGAATTGAATCAAAAAGGAACTAATCGAATCAAATCGAAAAAAATCGAATAGAATCAAATCGAATCAAAAAGAATCGAATAGATTCGAATAAAAAAGAATCGAATGGAGGGATCCCTGGGTGGCGCAGCAGTTTAGCGCCTGCCTTTGGCCCAGGGCGCGATCCTGGAGAACCGGGATCCAATCCCACATCGGGCTCCTAGTGCATGGAGCCTGCTTCTCCCTCTGCCTGTGTCTCTGCCTCTCTCTCTCTCTCAGTGACTATCATAAAATAAAGAATCGAATTGAATCGCGTTGAAAAAATCATAAAGAATCAAATCGAAAAGAATCGAATTCCATGTAACGAAAAGATTCGAATTGAAAAGAATCGAATCGAAACAAAAGAATCGAATCGAATCGACATGAATCAAAAAGAATCGAATCAAAACGAATCGAAAAGAAACAAATCAAGCAGAATCTAAAAGTATCGAATCGAATCAAATCGAAAAAATGCGAATAGAATTGAATCGAAAAGAATCAAAACGAATCGAACCGAAGAGAATCGATTCGAATCAAAATAAAAAGTATCTTATCAAATCAAATCGAAAAGAATCATATCAAATAGAATCGAAAGAATGGAATCAAATCTAAAACAATCGAATCGAATCAAAAAGAATCGGATTGAATGGAATCGAATCGAATAGAATACAATAGAATAGAATCGAAAGAAATCGAATAGAATCAAATCAAATCAAAAAGAATCGAATTGAATTGATCCTAACCAAAATAAGCGAAATGAATCGACTCGAACCGAAAAAAGTCAAATCGAAAAGAATCTAATCTCAACGAAAATAATCGAAATGAATAGAATCGAAAAGAATCGAATTGAATCAAATCGAAAAGAATCGAATGGAATCCAATCGAAAAGAATCAAATTGAATCGATTCGAAAAGAATCGAATTCAATCAAAATGAATCGATTCGAATGGAATAGAAAAGAATAGAATAGAATAGAATCGAAAAGAATCCAATCGAATCGAAAAGAATTGAATCTAATCGAAAAGAAACGAATCGAACCGAATCAAAAAAAAAAACAATCGAATCGTATCAAATACAAAAGAATCACTTTGAATAGAATAGAATTGAAAAGAATCGAATCAAACGATGAAAACAATCGAATCGAAAAGAATCGAATCAAAAAAAGTCGAATCGAAACGAAAACAATCGAATCGAATTGAATCTAAAAGAATCGTATTGAATTGAATCGAGTCGAAAAGACTCGAATCAAAAAGACTCGAATCGAATTGAATGAAATCGAAAAGAATCTATTAGAAACCACTCGAACAGAATCAAATCGAAATGATTCAAAATGAATCGAATAGAATAGAATCGAAAAAATTCGAATAGAATCGAAACGAATCGAAACGAATTGAATCGAAGAGAATCGATTAGAATCGAAATGAAAAGAATCGTATTGAATCGAATCGAAAAGAATCAAATCAAATCGAATCGAAAAATTGAATCAAATCGAAAAGAATCCAATCGAATCGAAAAGAATCGAACTGAATGGAATCAAATCGAAAAGAATCGAATCGAATCGAAAAGAATCGAATCAAATTTAATGGAATCGAAAAGAATCGAATTGAATCGAAAAGAATCGAAATGAAACAAATCAGATCAAATGGAAAAGCATCAAATCGAATTGAAAAGAATCGAATCGAATCGAAATGAATCGAATCAGAAAGACTCGAATCGCAAAGAATCGAATTGAAAAGACTCGAATTGAAACGAATCGATTTGAAACGAAAAGAATCGAATCGAATCGAATCGAATTGAAAGAATCGAATTGAATAGAAAAAAATCGAATAGAAAAGAATCGAACCGAAAAGAAAAGAATCAAATTGAATCAGTCGATTAAATTCTAGTCGAATCGAATCAAAAAGAATGAAACGAGTCGAATCGAATCGAAAAGAATCGAATCGAATCGAAAAGAATCGAATTGTATCTAATCAAAAAGAATCGAATCGTATCGACTCGAATCGAAAAGAATCCAATTGCATCATCGAATGGAAACTAATCGAATTGAATAGAATCGAAAAGAATCGAATCGAATCAAATCGAAAACAATCAAATTGAATTGATCGAAAAGAATCGAATTGAATCAAATCGAATCGAAATGAAAAGAATCGAATCGATTCAAATAGAAAAGAATCGCATCGAAAAGAATCGAATCGAATCAAAAAGTATCGAATTGATTCGAAAACATTCGAATCGAAAAGAATCGAATTGAAATGAATCCGATCGAAATGAAAAGAATCTACTCGATTCGAATCCAAAAGAATCGAATCCAAAAGAATCGAATCGAATCCAAAAGAATCGAATTGAATTGAATCAAAAGAAATGAATTGAATTGAATCAAAAAGGAACTAATCGAATCAAATCGAAAAATCTCGAAAAGAATCAAATCGAATCAAAAAGAATCGAATAGATTCGAATAAAAAAGAATCGAATGGAGGGATCCCTGGGTGGCGCAGCGGTTTAGCGCCTGCCTTTGGCCCAGGGCGCGATCCTGGAGACCCGGGATCGAATCCCACATCGGGCTTCCGGTGCATGGAGCCTGCTTCTCCCTCTGCCTGTGTCTCTGCCTCTCTGTCTCTCTCTGTGACTATCATAAAAAAAAGAATCGAATTGAATCGCGTTGAAAAAAATCATAAAGAATCAAATCGAAAAGAATCGAATTCCATGTAACGAAAAGTTTCGAATTGAAAAGAATCGAATCGAAACAAAAGAATCGAATCGAATCGACATGAATCAAAAAGAATCGAATCAAAACGAATCGAAAAGAAACAAATCAAGTAGAATCTAAAAGAATCGAATCGAATCAAATCGAAAAAATTCGAATAGAATTGAATCGAAAAGATTCAAAACGAATCGAACCGAAGAGAATCGATTCGAATCAAAATAAAAAGTATCGTATCAAATCGAATCGAAAAGAATCATATCAAATAGAATCGAAAGAATGGAATCAAATCTAAAACAATCGAATCGAATCGAAAAGAATCGGATTGAATGGAATCGAATCGAAAAGAATAGAATAGAATCGAAAGAAATCGAATAGAATCAAATCAAATCAAAAAGAATCGAATTGAATTGATCCTAACCAAAAGAAGCGAAATGAATCGACTCGAACCGAAAAAAATCAAATCGAAAAGAATCTAACCTCAACGAAAATAATCGAAATGAATAGAATCGAAAAGAATCGAATTGAATCAAATCGAAAAGAATCGAATGGAATCCAATCGAAAAGAATCAAATTGAATCGATTCGAAAAGAATCGAATTCAATCAAAATGAATCGATTCGAATGGAATAGAAAAGAATAGAATAGAATAGAATCGAAAAGAATCCAATCGAATCGAAAAGAATTGAATCTAATCGAAAAGAAACGAATCGAACCGAATCAAAAAAAAAAACAATCGAATCGTATCAAATACAAAAGAATCACTTTGAATAGAATAGAATTGAAAAGAATCGAATCAAACGATGAAAACAATCGAATCGAAAAGAATCGAATCAAAAAAAGTCGAATCGAAACGAAAACAATCGAATCGAATTGAATCTAAAAGAATCGTATTGAATTGAATCGAGTCGAAAAGACTCGAATCAAAAAGACTCGAATCGAATTGAATGAAATCGAAAAGAATCTATTAGAAACCACTCGAACAGAATCAAATCGAAATGATTCAAAATGAATCGAATAGAATAGAATCGAAAAAATTCGAATAGAATCGAAACGAATCGAAACGAATTGAATCGAAGAGAATCGATTAGAATCGAAATGAAAAGAATCGTATTGAATCGAATCGAAAAGAATCAAATCAAATCGAATCGAAAAATTGAATCAAATCGAAAAGAATCCAATCGAATCGAAAAGAATCGAACTGAATGGAATCAAATCGAAAAGAATCGAATCGAATCGAAAAGAATCGAATCAAATTTAATGGAATCGAAAAGAATCGAATTGAATCGAAAAGAATCGAAATGAAACAAATCAGATCAAATGGAAAAGCATCAAATCGAATTGAAAAGAATCGAATCGAATCGAAATGAATCGAATCAGAAAGACTCGAATCGCAAAGAATCGAATTGAAAAGACTCGAATTGAAACGAATCGATTTGAAACGAAAAGAATCGAATCGAATCGAATCGAATTGAAAGAATCGAATTGAATAGAAAAAAATCGAATAGAAAAGAATCGAACCGAAAAGAAAAGAATCAAATTGAATCAGTCGATTAAATTCTAGTCGAATCGAATCAAAAAGAATGAAATCGAGTCGAATCGAATCGAAAAGAATCGAATCGAATCGAAAAGAATCGAATTGTATCTAATCAAAAAGAATCGAATCGTATCGACTCGAATCGAAAAGAATCCAATTGCATCATCGAATGGAAACTAATCGCATTGAATAGAATCGAAAAGAATCGAATCGAATCAAATCGAAAACAATCAAATTGAATTGATCGAAAAGAATCGAATTGAATCAAATCGAATCGAAATGAAAAGAATCGAATCGATTCAAATAGAAAAGAATCGAATCGAAAAGAATCAAATCGACACGAAAAGAATCGAATCGAATCAAAAAGTATCGAATTGATTCGAAAACATTCGAATCGAAAAGAATCGAATTGAAATGAATCCGATCGAAATGAAAAGAATCTACTCGATTCGAATCCAAAAGAATCGAATCCAAAAGAATCGAATCGAATCCAAAAGAATCGAATTGAATTGAATCAAAAGAAATGAATTGAATCAAAAAGAAACTAATCGAATCAAATCGAAAAATCTCGAATAGAATCAAATCGAATCAAAAAGAATCGAATAGATTCGAATAAAAAAGAATCGAATTGAGGGATCCCTGGGTGGCGCAGCGGTTTAGCGCCTGCCTTTGGCCCAGGGCGCGATCCTGGAGACCCGGGATCGAATCCCACATCGGGCTCCCGGTGCATGGAGCCTGCTTCTCCCTCTGCCTGTGTCTCTGCCTCTCTCGCTCTCTCTGTGTGACTATCATAAATAAATAAAAATTTAAAAAAAAAAGAAAAGAATCGAATGGAATCCAATCGAAAAGAATCAAATTGATTCGAATCGACACAAATCGAATCCAATCGAAAAGAATCTAGTTGAATCGAATCGAAAAGAATCGAATTCAATCAAAACGAATCGATTCGAATGGAATAGAAAAGAATAGAATAGAATCGAATCGAAAAGAATCAAATCGAATCGAAAAGAATTGAATCGAATCGAAAAGAAACGAATCGAACCGAATCAAAAAGAAAACAATCGAATCGAATCAAATACAAAAGAATCGCTTTGAATAGCATAGAATTGAAAAGAATCGAATCAATCGAATTGAAAACAATCGAATCGAAAAGAATCGAATCAAAAAAAGTTGAATCAAAACGAAAACAATCGAATCGAATCGAATCTAAAAGAATCGTATTGAATTGAATCGAGTCGAAAAGACTCGAATCAAAAAGACTCGAATCGAATTGAATCAAATCGAAAAGAATCTAATAGAAACCACTCGAACGGAATCAAACCGAAATGATTCAAAATGAATAGAATAGAATAGAATCGAAAAAATTCGAATAGAATCGAAACGAATTGAAACGAATTGAATCGAAGAGAATCGATTAGAATCGAAATGAAAAGAATCGTATTGAATCGAATCGAAAAGAATCAAATCAAATCGAATCGAAAGAATTGAATCAAATCGAAAAGAATCCAATCGAATCGAAAAGAATCGAACTGAATGGAATCAAGTCGAAAAGAATCTAATCGAATCAAAAAGAATCGAATCAAATTTAATGGAATCGAATTGAATCTAAAAGAATCGAAATGAAACAAATCAGATCAAATGGAAAAGCATCAAATCGAATTGAAAAGAATCGAATCGAATCGAAATGAATCGAATCCAAAAGACTCGAATTGAAAAGAATCGAATTGAAAAGAATCGAATCGAATCGAAAAGACTCGAATCGTATTAAAAATATCAAATCGAATCGAATCGAAAAGAATCGAATTGAAAAAACTCGAATTGAAACGAATCGATTTGAAACGAAAAGAATCGAATCGAATCGAATCGAATTGAAAGAATCAAATTGAATAGAAAAAAATCGAATAGAAAAGAATCGAACCGAAAAGAAAAGAATCAAATTGAATCAGTCGAGTAATTCTAGTCGAATCGAATCAAAAAGAATGAAATCGAGTCGAATCGAATCGAAAAGAATCGAATCGAAGCAAAAAGAATCGAATTGTATCTAATCAAAAAGAATCGAATCGTATCGACTCGAATCGAAAAGAATCCAATTGCATCATCGAATGGAAACTAATCGAATTGAATAGAATCGAAAAGAATCGAATCGAATCAAATCGAAAACAATCAAATTGAATTGATCGAAAAGAATCGAATTGAATCAAATCGAATCGAAATGAAAAGAATCGAATCGATTCAAATAGAAAAGAATCGAATCGAAAAGAATCAAATCGACACGAAAAGAATCGAATCGAATCAAAAAGTATCGAATTGATTCGAAAACATTCGAATCGAAAAGAATCGAATTGAAATGAATCCGATCGAAATGAAAAGAATCTACTCGATTCGAATCCAAAAGAATCGAATCGAATCCAAAAGAATCGAATTAAATTGAATCAAAAGAAATGAATTGAATTGAATCAAAAAGGAACTAATCGAATCAAATCGAAAAAAATCGAATAGAATCAAATCGAATCAAAAAGAATCGAATAGATTCGAATAAAAAAGAATCGAATGGAGGGATCCCTGGGTGGCGCAGCAGTTTAGCGCCTGCCTTTGGCCCAGGGCGCGATCCTGGAGAACCGGGATCCAATCCCACATCGGGCTCCTAGTGCATGGAGCCTGCTTCTCCCTCTGCCTGTGTCTCTGCCTCTCTCTCTCTCTCAGTGACTATCATAAAATAAAGAATCGAATTGAATCGCGTTGAAAAAATCATAAAGAATCAAATCGAAAAGAATCGAATTCCATGTAACGAAAAGATTCGAATTGAAAAGAATCGAATCGAAACAAAAGAATCGAATCGAATCGACATGAATCAAAAAGAATCGAATCAAAACGAATCGAAAAGAAACAAATCAAGCAGAATCTAAAAGTATCGAATCGAATCAAATCGAAAAAATGCGAATAGAATTGAATCGAAAAGAATCAAAACGAATCGAACCGAAGAGAATCGATTCGAATCAAAATAAAAAGTATCTTATCAAATCAAATCGAAAAGAATCATATCAAATAGAATCGAAAGAATGGAATCAAATCTAAAACAATCGAATCGAATCAAAAAGAATCGGATTGAATGGAATCGAATCGAATAGAATACAATAGAATAGAATCGAAAGAAATCGAATAGAATCAAATCAAATCAAAAAGAATCGAATTGAATTGATCCTAACCAAAATAAGCGAAATGAATCGACTCGAACCGAAAAAAATCAAATCGAAAAGAATCTAACCTCAACGAAAATAATCGAAATGAATAGAATCGAAAAGAATCGAATTGAATCAAATCGAAAAGAATCGAATGGAATCCAATCGAAAAGAATCAAATTGAATCGATTCGAAAAGAATCGAATTCAATCAAAATGAATCGATTCGAATGGAATATAAAAGAATAGAATAGAATAGAATCGAAAAGAATCCAATCGAATCGAAAAGAATCGAATCGAAAAGAATTGAATCTAATCGAAAAGAAACGAATCGAACCGAATCAAAAAAAAAAACAATCGAATCGTATCAAATACAAAAGAATCACTTTGAATAGCATAGAATTGAAAAGAATCGAATCAATCGATGAAAACAATCGAATCGAAAAGAATCGAATCAAAAATAGTCGAATCGAAACGAAAACAATCGAATCGAATCGAATCTAAAAGAATCGTATTGAATTGAATCGAGTCGAAAAGACTCGAATCAAAAAGACTCGAATCGAATTGAATCAAATCGAAAAGAATCTAATAGAAACCACTCGAACAGAATCAAATCGAAATGATTCAAAATGAATCGAATCGAATAGAATCGAAAAAAATCGAAACGAATCGAAAGGAAATGAAACGAAGAGAATCGATTAGAATCGAAATGAAAAGAATCGTATTGAATCGAATCGAAAAGAATCAAATCAAATCGAATCGAAAAATTGAATCAAATCGAAAAGAATCCAATCGAATCGAAAAGAATCGAACTGAATGGAATCAAATCGAAAAGAATCGAATCGAATCGAAAAGAATCGAATCAAATTTAATGGAATCGAAAAGAATCGAATTGAATCGAAAAGAATCGAAATGAAACAAATCAGATCAAATGGAAAAGCATCAAATCGAATTGAAAAGAATCGAATCGAATCGAAATGAATCGAATCAGAAAGACTCGAATCGAAAAGAATCGAATTGAAAAGACTCGAATTGAAACGAATCGATTTGAAACGAAAAGAATCGAATCGAATCGAATCGAATTGAAAGAATCGAATTGAATAGAAAAAAATCGAATAGAAAAGAATCGAACCGAAAAGAAAAGAATCAAATTGAATCAGTCGATTAAATTCTAGTCGAATCGAATCAAAAAGAATGAAATCGAGTCGAATCGAATCGAAAAGAATCGAATCGAATCGAAAAGAATCGAATTGTATCTAATCAAAAAGAATCGAATCGTATAGACTCGAATCGAAAAGAATCCAATTGCATCATCGAATGGAAACTAATCGAATTGAATAGAATCGAAAAGAATCGAATCGAATCAAATCGAAAACAATCAAATTGAATTGATCGAAAAGAATCGAATTGAATCAAATCGAATCGAAATGAAAAGAATCGAATCGATTCAAATAGAAAAGAATCGAATCGAAAAGAATCAAATGGACACGAAAAGAATCGAATCGAATCAAAAAGTATCGAATTGATTCGAAAACATTCGAATCGAAAAGAATCGAATTGAAATGAATCCGATCGAAATGAAAAGAATCTACTCGATTCGAATCCAAAAGAATCGAATCCAAAAGAATCGAATCGAATCCAAAAGAATCGAATTGAATTGAATCAAAAGAAATGAATTGAATTGAATCAAAAAGGAACTAATCGAATCAAATCGAAAAATCTCGAATAGAATCAAATCGAATCAAAAAGAATCGAATAGATTCGAATAAAAAAAGAATCGAATTGAGGGATCCCTGGGTGGCGCAGCGGTTTAGCGCCTGCAATTGGCCCAGGTCGCGATCCTGGAGACCCGGGATCGAATCCCACATCGGGCTCCCGGTGCATGGAGCCTGCTTCTCTCTCTGCCTGTGTCTCTGCCTCTCTCGCTCTCTCTGTGTGACTATCATAAATAAATAAAAATTTAAAAAAAAAAGAAAAGAATCGAATGGAATCCAATCGAAAAGAATCAAATTGATTCGAATCGACACAAATCGAATCCAATCGAAAAGAATCTAGTTGAATCGAATCGAAAAGAATCGAATTCAATCAAAACGAATCGATTCGAATGGAATAGAAAAGAATAGAATAGAATCGAATCGAAAAGAATCAAATCGAATCGAAAAGAATCGAATCGAAAAGAATTGAATCGAATCGAAAAGAAACGAATAGAACCGAATCAAAAAGAAAACAATCGAATCGAATCAAATACAAAAGAATCGCTTTGAATAGCATAGAATTGAAAAGAATCGAATCAATCGAATTGAAAACAATCGAATCGAAAAGAATCGAATCAAAAAATGTTGAATCAAAACGAAAACAATCGAATCGAATCGAATCTAAAAGAATCGTATTGAATTGAATCGAGTCGAAAAGACTCGAATCAAAAAGACTCGAATCGAATTGAATCAAATCGAAAAGAATCTAATAGAAACCACTCGAACAGAATCAAACCGAAATGATTCAAAATGAATAGAATAGAATAGAATCGAAAAAATTCGAATAGAATCGAAACGAATCGAAACGAATTGAATCGAAGAGAATCGATTAGAATCGAAATGAAAAGAATCGTATTGAATCGAATCGAAAAGAATCAAATCAAATCGAATCGAAAGAATTGAATCAAATCGAAAAGAATCCAATCGAATCGAAAAGAATCGAACTGAATGGAATCAAGTCGAAAAGAATCTAATCGAATCAAAAAGAATCGAATCAAATTTAATGGAATCGAATTGAATCTAAAAGAATCGAAATGAAACAAATCAGATCAAATGGAAAAGCATCAAATCGAATTGAAAAGAATCGAATCGAATCGAAATGAATCGAATCCAAAAGACTCGAATTGAAAAGAATCGAATTGAAAAGAATCGAATCGAATCGAAAAGACTCGAATCGTATTAAAAATATCAAATCGAATCGAATCGAAAAGAATCGAATTGAAAAGACTCGAATTGAAACGAATCGATTTGAAACGAAAAGAATCGAATCGAATCGAATCGAATTGAAAGAATCAAATTGAATAGAAAAAAATCGAATAGAAAAGAATCGAACCGAAAAGAAAAGAATCAAATTGAATCAGTCGAGTAATTCTAGTCGAATCGAATCAAAAAGAATGAAATCGAGTCGAATCGAATCGAAAAGAATCGAATCGAAGCGAAAAGAATCGAATTGTATCTAATCAAAAAGAATCGAATCGTATCGACTCGAATCGAAAAGAATCCAATTGCATCATCGAATGGAAACTAATCGAATTGAATAGAATCGAAAAGAATCGAATCGAATCAAATCGAAAACAATCAAATTGAATTGATCGAAAAGAATCGAATTGAATCAAATCGAATCGAAATGAAAAGAATCGAATCGATTCAAATAGAAAAGAATCGAATCGAAAAGAATCAAATCGACACGAAAAGAATCGAATCGAATCAAAAAGTATCGAATTGATTCGAAAACATTCGAATCGAAAAGAATCGAATTGAAATGAATCCGATCGAAATGAAAAGAATCTACTCGATTCGAATCCAAAAGAATCGAATCGAATCCAAAAGAATCGAATTGAATTGAATCAAAAGAAATGAATTGAATTGAATCAAAAAGGAACTAATCGAATCAAATCGAAAAAAATCGAATAGAATCAAATCGAATCAAAAAGAATCGAATAGATTCGAATAAAAAAGAATCGAATGGAGGGATCCCTGGGTGGCGCAGCAGTTTAGCGCCTGCCTTTGGCCCAGGGCGCGATCCTGGAGAACCGGGATCCAATCCCACATCGGGCTCCTAGTGCATGGAGCCTGCTTCTCCCTCTGCCTGTGTCTCTGCCTCTCTCTCTCTCTCAGTGACTATCATAAAATAAAGAATCGAATTGAATCGCGTTGAAAAAATCATAAAGAATCAAATCGAAAAGAATCGAATTCCATGTAACGAAAAGATTCGAATTGAAAAGAATCGAATCGAAACAAAAGAATCGAATCGAATCGACATGAATCAAAAAGAATCGAATCAAAACGAATCGAAAAGAAACAAATCAAGCAGAATCTAAAAGTATCGAATCGAATCAAATCGAAAAAATGCGAATAGAATTGAATCGAAAAGAATCAAAACGAATCGAACCGAAGAGAATCGATTCGAATCAAAATAAAAAGTATCTTATCAAATCAAATCGAAAAGAATCATATCAAATAGAATCGAAAGAATGGAATCAAATCTAAAACAATCGAATCGAATCAAAAAGAATCGGATTGAATGGAATCGAATCGAATAGAATACAATAGAATAGAATCGAAAGAAATCGAATAGAATCAAATCAAATCAAAAAGAATCGAATTGAATTGATCCTAACCAAAATAAGCGAAATGAATCGACTCGAACCGAAAAAAGTCAAATCGAAAAGAATCTAATCTCAACGAAAATAATCGAAATGAATAGAATCGAAAAGAATCGAATTGAATCAAATCGAAAAGAATCGAATGGAATCCAATCGAAAAGAATCAAATTGAATCGATTCGAAAAGAATCGAATTCAATCAAAATGAATCGATTCGAATGGAATAGAAAAGAATAGAATAGAATAGAATCGAAAAGAATCCAATCGAATCGAAAAGAATTGAATCTAATCGAAAAGAAACGAATCGAACCGAATCAAAAAAAAAAACAATCGAATCGTATCAAATACAAAAGAATCACTTTGAATAGAATAGAATTGAAAAGAATCGAATCAAACGATGAAAACAATCGAATCGAAAAGAATCGAATCAAAAAAAGTCGAATCGAAACGAAAACAATCGAATCGAATTGAATCTAAAAGAATCGTATTGAATTGAATCGAGTCGAAAAGACTCGAATCAAAAAGACTCGAATCGAATTGAATGAAATCGAAAAGAATCTATTAGAAACCACTCGAACAGAATCAAATCGAAATGATTCAAAATGAATCGAATAGAATAGAATCGAAAAAATTCGAATAGAATCGAAACGAATCGAAACGAATTGAATCGAAGAGAATCGATTAGAATCGAAATGAAAAGAATCGTATTGAATCGAATCGAAAAGAATCAAATCAAATCGAATCGAAAAATTGAATCAAATCGAAAAGAATCCAATCGAATCGAAAAGAATCGAACTGAATGGAATCAAATCGAAAAGAATCGAATCGAATCGAAAAGAATCGAATCAAATTTAATGGAATCGAAAAGAATCGAATTGAATCGAAAAGAATCGAAATGAAACAAATCAGATCAAATGGAAAAGCATCAAATCGAATTGAAAAGAATCGAATCGAATCGAAATGAATCGAATCAGAAAGACTCGAATCGCAAAGAATCGAATTGAAAAGACTCGAATTGAAACGAATCGATTTGAAACGAAAAGAATCGAATCGAATCGAATCGAATTGAAAGAATCGAATTGAATAGAAAAAAATCGAATAGAAAAGAATCGAACCGAAAAGAAAAGAATCAAATTGAATCAGTCGATTAAATTCTAGTCGAATCGAATCAAAAAGAATGAAACGAGTCGAATCGAATCGAAAAGAATCGAATCGAATCGAAAAGAATCGAATTGTATCTAATCAAAAAGAATCGAATCGTATCGACTCGAATCGAAAAGAATCCAATTGCATCATCGAATGGAAACTAATCGAATTGAATAGAATCGAAAAGAATCGAATCGAATCAAATCGAAAACAATCAAATTGAATTGATCGAAAAGAATCGAATTGAATCAAATCGAATCGAAATGAAAAGAATCGAATCGATTCAAATAGAAAAGAATCGCATCGAAAAGAATCGAATCGAATCAAAAAGTATCGAATTGATTCGAAAACATTCGAATCGAAAAGAATCGAATTGAAATGAATCCGATCGAAATGAAAAGAATCTACTCGATTCGAATCCAAAAGAATCGAATCCAAAAGAATCGAATCGAATCCAAAAGAATCGAATTGAATTGAATCAAAAGAAATGAATTGAATTGAATCAAAAAGGAACTAATCGAATCAAATCGAAAAATCTCGAAAAGAATCAAATCGAATCAAAAAGAATCGAATAGATTCGAATAAAAAAGAATCGAATGGAGGGATCCCTGGGTGGCGCAGCGGTTTAGCGCCTGCCTTTGGCCCAGGGCGCGATCCTGGAGACCCGGGATCGAATCCCACATCGGGCTTCCGGTGCATGGAGCCTGCTTCTCCCTCTGCCTGTGTCTCTGCCTCTCTGTCTCTCTCTGTGACTATCATAAAAAAAAGAATCGAATTGAATCGCGTTGAAAAAAATCATAAAGAATCAAATCGAAAAGAATCGAATTCCATGTAACGAAAAGTTTCGAATTGAAAAGAATCGAATCGAAACAAAAGAATCGAATCGAATCGACATGAATCAAAAAGAATCGAATCAAAACGAATCGAAAAGAAACAAATCAAGTAGAATCTAAAAGAATCGAATCGAATCAAATCGAAAAAATTCGAATAGAATTGAATCGAAAAGAATCAAAACGAATTGAACCGAAGAGAATCGATTCGAATCAAAATAAAAAGTATCGTATCAAATCGAATCGAAAAGAATCATATCAAATAGAATCGAAAGAATGGAATCAAATCTAAAACAATCGAATCGAATCGAAAAGAATCGGATTGAATGGAATCGAATCGAAAAGAATAGAATAGAATCGAAAGAAATCGAATAGAATCAAATCAAATCAAAAAGAATCGAATTGAATTGATCCTAACCAAAAGAAGCGAAATGAATCGACTCGAACCGAAAAAAATCAAATCGAAAAGAATCTAACCTCAACGAAAATAATCGAAATGAATAGAATCGAAAAGAATCGAATTGAATCAAATCGAAAAGAATCGAATGGAATCCAATCGAAAAGAATCAAATTGAATCGATTCGAAAAGAATCGAATTCAATCAAAATGAATCGATTCGAATGGAATAGAAAAGAATAGAATAGAATAGAATCGAAAAGAATCCAATCGAATCGAAAAGAATTGAATCTAATCGAAAAGAAACGAATCGAACCGAATCAAAAAAAAAAACAATCGAATCGTATCAAATACAAAAGAATCACTTTGAATAGAATAGAATTGAAAAGAATCGAATCAAACGATGAAAACAATCGAATCGAAAAGAATCGAATCAAAAAAAGTCGAATCGAAACGAAAACAATCGAATCGAATTGAATCTAAAAGAATCGTATTGAATTGAATCGAGTCGAAAAGACTCGAATCAAAAAGACTCGAATCGAATTGAATGAAATCGAAAAGAATCTATTAGAAACCACTCGAACAGAATCAAATCGAAATGATTCAAAATGAATCGAATAGAATAGAATCGAAAAAATTCGAATAGAATCGAAACGAATCGAAACGAATTGAATCGAAGAGAATCGATTAGAATCGAAATGAAAAGAATCGTATTGAATCGAATCGAAAAGAATCAAATCAAATCGAATCGAAAAATTGAATCAAATCGAAAAGAATCCAATCGAATCGAAAAGAATCGAACTGAATGGAATCAAATCGAAAAGAATCGAATCGAATCGAAAAGAATCGAATCAAATTTAATGGAATCGAAAAGAATCGAATTGAATCGAAAAGAATCGAAATGAAACAAATCAGATCAAATGGAAAAGCATCAAATCGAATTGAAAAGAATCGAATCGAATCGAAATGAATCGAATCAGAAAGACTCGAATCGCAAAGAATCGAATTGAAAAGACTCGAATTGAAACGAATCGATTTGAAACGAAAAGAATCGAATCGAATCGAATCGAATTGAAAGAATCGAATTGAATAGAAAAAAATCGAATAGAAAAGAATCGAACCGAAAAGAAAAGAATCAAATTGAATCAGTCGATTAAATTCTAGTCGAATCGAATCAAAAAGAATGAAACGAGTCGAATCGAATCGAAAAGAATCGAATCGAATCGAAAAGAATCGAATTGTATCTAATCAAAAAGAATCGAATCGTATCGACTCGAATCGAAAAGAATCCAATTGCATCATCGAATGGAAACTAATCGCATTGAATAGAATCGAAAAGAATCGAATCGAATCAAATCGAAAACAATCAAATTGAATTGATCGAAAAGAATCGAATTGAATCAAATCGAATCGAAATGAAAAGAATCGAATCGATTCAAATAGAAAAGAATCGCATCGAAAAGAATCGAATCGAATCAAAAAGTATCGAATTGATTCGAAAACATTCGAATCGAAAAGAATCGAATTGAAATGAATCCGATCGAAATGAAAAGAATCTACTCAATTCGAATCCAAAAGAATCGAATCCAAAAGAATCGAATCGAATCCAAAAGAATCGAATTGAATTGAATCAAAAGAAATGAATTGAATTGAATCAAAAAGGAACTAATCGAATCAAATCGAAAAATCTCGAAAAGAATCAAATCGAATCAAAAAGAATCGAATAGATTCGAATAAAAAAGAATCGAATGGAGGGATCCCTGGTTGGCGCAGCGGTTTAGCGCCTGCCTTTGGCCCAGGGCGCGATCCTGGAGACCCGGGATCGAATCCCACATCGGGCTCCTGGTGCATGGAGCCTGCTTCTCCCTCTGCCTGTGTCTCTGCCTCTCTGTCTCTCTCTGTGACTATCATAAAAAAAAGAATCGAATTGAATCGCGTTGAAAAAAATCATAAAGAATCAAATCGAAAAGAATCGAATTCCATGTAACGAAAAGTTTCGAATTGAAAAGAATCGAATCGAAACAAAAGAATCGAATCGAATCGACATGAATCAAAAAGAATCGAATCAAAACGAATCGAAAAGAAACAAATCAAGTAGAATCTAAAAGAATCGAATCGAATCAAATCGAAAAAATTCGAATAGAATTGAATCGAAAAGAATCAAAACGAATCGAACCGAAGAGAATCGATTCGAATCAAAATAAAAAGTATCGTATCAAATCGAATCGAAAAGAATCATATCAAATAGAATCGAAAGAATGGAATCAAATCTAAAACAATCGAATCGAATCGAAAAGAATCGGATTGAATGGAATCGAATCGAAAAGAATAGAATAGAATCGAAAGAAATCGAATAGAATCAAATCAAATCAAAAAGAATCGAATTGAATTGATCCTAACCAAAAGAAGCGAAATGAATCGACTCGAACCGAAAAAAATCAAATCGAAAAGAATCTAACCTCAACGAAAATAATCGAAATGAATAGAATCGAAAAGAATCGAATTGAATCAAATCGAAAAGAATCGAATGGAATCCAATCGAAAAGAATCAAATTGAATCGATTCGAAAAGAATCGAATTCAATCAAAATGAATCGATTCGAATGGAATAGAAAAGAATAGAATAGAATAGAATCGAAAAGAATCCAATCGAATCGAAAAGAATTGAATCTAATCGAAAAGAAACGAATCGAACCGAATCAAAAAAAAAAACAATCGAATCGTATCAAATACAAAAGAATCACTTTGAATAGAATAGAATTGAAAAGAATCGAATCAAACGATGAAAACAATCGAATCGAAAAGAATCGAATCAAAAAAAGTCGAATCGAAACGAAAACAATCGAATCGAATTGAATCTAAAAGAATCGTATTGAATTGAATCGAGTCGAAAAGACTCGAATCAAAAAGACTCGAATCGAATTGAATGAAATCGAAAAGAATCTATTAGAAACCACTCGAACAGAATCAAATCGAAATGATTCAAAATGAATCGAATAGAATAGAATCGAAAAAATTCGAATAGAATCGAAACGAATCGAAACGAATTGAATCGAAGAGAATCGATTAGAATCGAAATGAAAAGAATCGTATTGAATCGAATCGAAAAGAATCAAATCAAATCGAATCGAAAAATTGAATCAAATCGAAAAGAATCCAATCGAATCGAAAAGAATCGAACTGAATGGAATCAAATCGAAAAGAATCGAATCGAATCGAAAAGAATCGAATCAAATTTAATGGAATCGAAAAGAATCGAATTGAATCGAAAAGAATCGAAATGAAACAAATCAGATCATATGGAAAAGCATCAAATCGAATTGAAAAGAATCGAATCGAATCGAAATGAATCGAATCAGAAAGACTCGAATCGCAAAGAATCGAATTGAAAAGACTCGAATTGAAACGAATCGATTTGAAACGAAAAGAATCGAATCGAATCGAATCGAATTGAAAGAATCGAATTGAATAGAAAAAAATCGAATAGAAAAGAATCGAACCGAAAAGAAAAGAATCAAATTGAATCAGTCGATTAAATTCTAGTCGAATCGAATCAAAAAGAATGAAACGAGTCGAATCGAATCGAAAAGAATCGAATCGAATCGAAAAGAATCGAATTGTATCTAATCAAAAAGAATCGAATCGTATCGACTCGAATCGAAAAGAATCCAATTGCATCATCGAATGGAAACTAATCGCATTGAATAGAATCGAAAAGAATCGAATCGAATCAAATCGAAAACAATCAAATTGAATTGATCGAAAAGAATCGAATTGAATCAAATCGAATCGAAATGAAAAGAATCGAATCGATTCAAATAGAAAAGAATCGCATCGAAAAGAATCGAATCGAATCAAAAAGTATCGAATTGATTCGAAAACATTCGAATCGAAAAGAATCGAATTGAAATGAATCCGATCGAAATGAAAAGAATCTACTCGATTCGAATCCAAAAGAATCGAATCCAAAAGAATCGAATCGAATCCAAAAGAATCGAATTGAATTGAATCAAAAGAAATGAATTGAATTGAATCAAAAAGGAACTAATCGAATCAAATCGAAAAATCTCGAAAAGAATCAAATCGAATCAAAAAGAATCGAATAGATTCGAATAAAAAAGAATCGAATGGAGGGATCCCTGGGTGGCGCAGCGGTTTAGCGCCTGCCTTTGGCCCAGGGCGCGATCCTGGAGACCCGGGATCGAATCCCACATCGGGCTTCCGGTGCATGGAGCCTGCTTCTCCCTCTGCCTGTGTCTCTGCCTCTCTGTCTCTCTCTGTGACTATCATAAAAAAAAGAATCGAATTGAATCGCGTTGAAAAAAATCATAAAGAATCAAATCGAAAAGAATCGAATTCCATGTAACGAAAAGTTTCGAATTGAAAAGAATCGAATCGAAACAAAAGAATCGAATCGAATCGACATGAATCAAAAAGAATCGAATCAAAACGAATCGAAAAGAAACAAATCAAGTAGAATCTAAAAGAATCGAATCGAATCAAATCGAAAAAATTCGAATAGAATTGAATCGAAAAGAATCAAAACGAATCGAACCGAAGAGAATCGATTCGAATCAAAATAAAAAGTATCGTATCAAATCGAATCGAAAAGAATCATATCAAATAGAATCGAAAGAATGGAATCAAATCTAAAACAATCGAATCGAATCGAAAAGAATCGGATTGAATGGAATCGAATCGAAAAGAATAGAATAGAATCGAAAGAAATCGAATAGAATCAAATCAAATCAAAAAGAATCGAATTGAATTGATCCTAACCAAAAGAAGCGAAATGAATCGACTCGAACCGAAAAAAATCAAATCGAAAAGAATCTAACCTCAACGAAAATAATCGAAATGAATAGAATCGAAAAGAATCGAATTGAATCAAATCGAAAAGAATCGAATGGAATCCAATCGAAAAGAATCAAATTGAATCGATTCGAAAAGAATCGAATTCAATCAAAATGAATCGATTCGAATGGAATAGAAAAGAATAGAATAGAATAGAATCGAAAAGAATCCAATCGAATCGAAAAGAATTGAATCTAATCGAAAAGAAACGAATCGAACCGAATCAAAAAAAAAAACAATCGAATCGTTTCAAATACAAAAGAATCACTTTGAATAGAATAGAATTGAAAAGAATCGAATCAAACGATGAAAACAATCGAATCGAAAAGAATCGAATCAAAAAAAGTCGAATCGAAACGAAAACAATCGAATCGAATTGAATCTAAAAGAATCGTATTGAATTGAATCGAGTCGAAAAGACTCGAATCAAAAAGACTCGAATCGAATTGAATGAAATCGAAAAGAATCTATTAGAAACCACTCGAACAGAATCAAATCGAAATGATTCAAAATGAATCGAATAGAATAGAATCGAAAAAATTCGAATAGAATCGAAACGAATCGAAACGAATTGAATCGAAGAGAATCGATTAGAATCGAAATGAAAAGAATCGTATTGAATCGAATCGAAAAGAATCAAATCAAATCGAATCGAAAAATTGAATCAAATCGAAAAGAATCCAATCGAATCGAAAAGAATCGAACTGAATGGAATCAAATCGAAAAGAATCGAATCGAATCGAAAAGAATCGAATCAAATTTAATGGAATCGAAAAGAATCGAATTGAATCGAAAAGAATCGAAATGAAACAAATCAGATCAAATGGAAAAGCATCAAATCGAATTGAAAAGAATCGAATCGAATCGAAATGAATCGAATCAGAAAGACTCGAATCGCAAAGAATCGAATTGAAAAGACTCGAATTGAAACGAATCGATTTGAAACGAAAAGAATCGAATCGAATCGAATCGAATTGAAAGAATCGAATTGAATAGAAAAAAATCGAATAGAAAAGAATCGAACCGAAAAGAAAAGAATCAAATTGAATCAGTCGATTAAATTCTAGTCGAATCGAATCAAAAAGAATGAAACGAGTCGAATCGAATCGAAAAGAATCGAATCGAATCGAAAAGAATCGAATTGTATCTAATCAAAAAGAATCGAATCGTATCGACTCGAATCGAAAAGAATCCAATTGCATCATCGAATGGAAACTAATCGCATTGAATAGAATCGAAAAGAATCGAATCGAATCAAATCGAAAACAATCAAATTGAATTGATCGAAAAGAATCGAATTGAATCAAATCGAATCGAAATGAAAAGAATCGAATCGATTCAAATAGAAAAGAATCGCATCGAAAAGAATCGAATCGAATCAAAAAGTATCGAATTGATTCGAAAACATTCGAATCGAAAAGAATCGAATTGAAATGAATCCGATCGAAATGAAAAGAATCTACTCGATTCGAATCCAAAAGAATCGAATCCAAAAGAATCGAATCGAATCCAAAAGAATCGAATTGAATTGAATCAAAAGAAATGAATTGAATTGAATCAAAAAGGAACTAATCGAATCAAATCGAAAAATCTCGAAAAGAATCAAATCGAATCAAAAAGAATCGAATAGATTCGAATAAAAAAGAATCGAATGGAGGGATCCCTGGGTGGCGCAGCGGTTTAGCGCCTGCCTTTGGCCCAGGGCGCGATCCTGGAGACCCGGGATCGAATCCCACATCGGGCTCCCGGTGCATGGAGCCTGCTTCTCCCTCTGCCTGTGTCTCTGCCTCTCTGTCTCTCTCTGTGACTATCATAAAAAAAAGAATCGAATTGAATCGCGTTGAAAAAAATCATAAAGAATCAAATCGAAAAGAATCGAATTCCATGTAACGAAAAGATTCGAATTGAAAAGAATCGAATCGAAACAAAAGAATCGAATCGAATCGACATGAATCAAAAAGAATCGAATCAAAACGAATCGAAAAGAAACAAATCTAGTAGAATCTAAAAGAATCGAATCGAATCAAATCGAAAAAATTCGAATAGAATTGAATCGAAAAGATTCAAAACGAATCGAACCGAAGAAAATCGATTCGAATCAAAATAAAAAGTATCGTATCAAATCGAATCGAAAAGAATCATATCAAATAGAATCGAAAGAATGGAATCAAATCTAAAACAATCGAATCGAATCGAAAAGAATCGGATTGAATGGAATCGAATCGAAAAGAATAGAATAGAATCGAAAGAAATCGAATAGAATCAAATCAAATCAAAAAGAATCGAATTGAATTGATCCTAACCAAAAGAAGCGAAATGAATCGACTCGAACCGAAAAAAATCAAATCGAAAAGAATCTAACCTCAACGAAAATAATCGAAATGAATAGAATCGAAAAGAATCGAATTGAATCAAATCGAAAAGAATCGAATGGAATCCAATCGAAAAGAATCAAATTGAATCGATTCGAAAAGAATCGAATTCAATCAAAATGAATCGATTCGAATGGAATAGAAAAGAATAGAATAGAATAGAATCGAAAAGAATCCAATCGAATCGAAAAGAATTGAATCTAATCGAAAAGAAACGAATCGAACCGAATCAAAAAAAAAAACAATCGAATCGTTTCAAATACAAAAGAATCACTTTGAATAGAATAGAATTGAAAAGAATCGAATCAAACGATGAAAACAATCGAATCGAAAAGAATCGAATCAAAAAAAGTCGAATCGAAACGAAAACAATCGAATCGAATTGAATCTAAAAGAATCGTATTGAATTGAATCGAGTCGAAAAGACTCGAATCAAAAAGACTCGAATCGAATTGAATGAAATCGAAAAGAATCTATTAGAAACCACTCGAACAGAATCAAATCGAAATGATTCAAAATGAATTGAATAGAATAGAATCGAAAAAATTCGAATAGAATCGAAACGAATCGAAACGAATTGAATCGAAGAGAATCGATTAGAATCGAAATGAAAAGAATCGTATTGAATCGAATCGAAAAGAATCAAATCAAATCGAATCGAAAAATTGAATCAAATCGAAAAGAATCCAATCGAATCGAAAAGAATCGAACTGAATGGAATCAAATCGAAAAGAATCGAATCGAATCGAAAAGAATCGAATCAAATTTAATGGAATCGAAAAGAATCGAATTGAATCGAAAAGAATCGAAATGAAACAAATCAGATCAAATGGAAAAGCATCAAATCGAATTGAAAAGAATCGAATCGAATCGAAATGAATCGAATCAGAAAGACTCGAATCGCAAAGAATCGAATTGAAAAGACTCGAATTGAAACGAATCGATTTGAAACGAAAAGAATCGAATCGAATCGAATCGAATTGAAAGAATCGAATTGAATAGAAAAAAATCGAATAGAAAAGAATCGAACCGAAAAGAAAAGAATCAAATTGAATCAGTCGATTAAATTCTAGTCGAATCGAATCAAAAAGAATGAAACGAGTCGAATCGAATCGAAAAGAATCGAATCGAATCGAAAAGAATCGAATTGTATCTAATCAAAAAGAATCGAATCGTATCGACTCGAATCGAAAAGAATCCAATTGCATCATCGAATGGAAACTAATCGCATTGAATAGAATCGAAAAGAATCGAATCGAATCAAATCGAAAACAATCAAATTGAATTGATCGAAAAGAATCGAATTGAATCAAATCGAATCGAAATGAAAAGAATCGAATCGATTCAAATAGAAAAGAATCGCATCGAAAAGAATCGAATCGAATCAAAAAGTATCGAATTGATTCGAAAACATTCGAATCGAAAAGAATCGAATTGAAATGAATCCGATCGAAATGAAAAGAATCTACTCGATTCGAATCCAAAAGAATCGAATCCAAAAGAATCGAATCGAATCCAAAAGAATCGAATTGAATTGAATCAAAAGAAATGAATTGAATTGAATCAAAAAGGAACTAATCGAATCAAATCGAAAAATCTCGAAAAGAATCAAATCGAATCAAAAAGAATCGAATAGATTCGAATAAAAAAGAATCGAATGGAGGGATCCCTGGGTGGCGCAGCGGTTTAGCGCCTGCCTTTGGCCCAGGGCGCGATCCTGGAGACCCGGGATCGAATCCCACATCGGGCTCCTGGTGCATGGAGCCTGCTTCTCCCTCTGCCTGTGTCTCTGCCTCTCTGTCTCTCTCTGTGACTATCATAAAAAAAAGAATCGAATTGAATCGCGTTGAAAAAAATCATAAAGAATCAAATCGAAAAGAATCGAATTCCATGTAACGAAAAGTTTCGAATTGAAAAGAATCGAATCGAAACAAAAGAATCGAATCGAATCGACATGAATCAAAAAGAATCGAATCAAAACGAATCGAAAAGAAACAAATCAAGTAGAATCTAAAAGAATCGAATCGAATCAAATCGAAAAAATTCGAATAGAATTGAATCGAAAAGATTCAAAACGAATCGAACCGAAGAGAATCGATTCGAATCAAAATAAAAAGTATCGTATCAAATCGAATCGAAAAGAATCATATCAAATAGAATCGAAAGAATGGAATCAAATCTAAAACAATCGAATCGAATCGAAAAGAATCGGATTGAATGGAATCGAATCGAAAAGAATAGAATAGAATCGAAAGAAATCGAATAGAATCAAATCAAATCAAAAAGAATCGAATTGAATTGATCCTAACCAAAAGAAGCGAAATGAATCGACTCGAACCGAAAAAAATCAAATCGAAAAGAATCTAACCTCAACGAAAATAATCGAAATGAATAGAATCGAAAAGAATCGAATTGAATCAAATCGAAAAGAATCGAATGGAATCCAATCGAAAAGAATCAAATTGAATCGATTCGAAAAGAATCGAATTCAATCAAAATGAATCGATTCGAATGGAATAGAAAAGAATAGAATAGAATAGAATCGAAAAGAATCCAATCGAATCGAAAAGAATTGAATCTAATCGAAAAGAAACGAATCGAACCGAATCAAAAAAAAAAACAATCGAATCGTATCAAATACAAAAGAATCACTTTGAATAGAATAGAATTGAAAAGAATCGAATCAAACGATGAAAACAATCGAATCGAAAAGAATCGAATCAAAAAAAGTCGAATCGAAACGAAAACAATCGAATCGAATTGAATCTAAAAGAATCGTATTGAATTGAATCGAGTCGAAAAGACTCGAATCAAAAAGACTCGAATCGAATTGAATGAAATCGAAAAGAATCTATTAGAAACCACTCGAACAGAATCAAATCGAAATGATTCAAAATGAATCGAATAGAATAGAATCGAAAAAATTCGAATAGAATCGAAACGAATCGAAACGAATTGAATCGAAGAGAATCGATTAGAATCGAAATGAAAAGAATCGTATTGAATCGAATCGAAAAGAATCAAATCAAATCGAATCGAAAAATTGAATCAAATCGAAAAGAATCCAATCGAATCGAAAAGAATCGAACTGAATGGAATCAAATCGAAAAGAATCGAATCGAATCGAAAAGAATCGAATCAAATTTAATGGAATCGAAAAGAATCGAATTGAATCGAAAAGAATCGAAATGAAACAAATCAGATCAAATGGAAAAGCATCAAATCGAATTGAAAAGAATCGAATCGAATCGAAATGAATCGAATCAGAAAGACTCGAATCGCAAAGAATCGAATTGAAAAGACTCGAATTGAAACGAATCGATTTGAAACGAAAAGAATCGAATCGAATCGAATCGAATTGAAAGAATCGAATTGAATAGAAAAAAATCGAATAGAAAAGAATCGAACCGAAAAGAAAAGAATCAAATTGAATCAGTCGATTAAATTCTAGTCGAATCGAATCAAAAAGAATGAAACGAGTCGAATCGAATCGAAAAGAATCGAATCGAATCGAAAAGAATCGAATTGTATCTAATCAAAAAGAATCGAATCGTATCGACTCGAATCGAAAAGAATCCAATTGCATCATCGAATGGAAACTAATCGCATTGAATAGAATCGAAAAGAATCGAATCGAATCAAATCGAAAACAATCAAATTGAATTGATCGAAAAGAATCGAATTGAATCAAATCGAATCGAAATGAAAAGAATCGAATCGATTCAAATAGAAAAGAATCGCATCGAAAAGAATCGAATCGAATCAAAAAGTATCGAATTGATTCGAAAACATTCGAATCGAAAAGAATCGAATTGAAATGAATCCGATCGAAATGAAAAGAATCTACTCGATTCGAATCCAAAAGAATCGAATCCAAAAGAATCGAATCGAATCCAAAAGAATCGAATTGAATTGAATCAAAAGAAATGAATTGAATTGAATCAAAAAGGAACTAATCGAATCAAATCGAAAAATCTCGAATAGAATCAAATCGAATCAAAAAGAATCGAATAGATTCGAATAAAAAAGAATCGAATTGAGGGATCCCTGGGTGGCGCAGCGGTTTAGCGCCTGCCTTTGGCCCAGGGCGCGATCCTGGAGACCGGGATCGAATCCCACATCGGGCTCCTGGTGCATGGAGCCTGCTTCTCCCTCTGCCTGTGTCTCTGCCTCTCTGTCTCTCTCTGTGACTATCATAAAAAAAGAATCGAATTGAATCGCGTTGAAAAAAATCATAAAGAATCAAATCGAAAAGAATCGAATTCCATGTAACGAAAAGTTTCGAATTGAAAAGAATCGAATCGAAACAAAAGAATCGAATCGAATCGACATGAATCAAAAAGAATCGAATCAAAACGAATCGAAAAGAAACAAATCAAGTAGAATCTAAAAGAATCGAATCGAATCAAATCGAAAAAATTCGAATAGAATTGAATCGAAAAGAATCAAAACGAATCGAACCGAAGAGAATCGATTCGAATCAAAATAAAAAGTATCGTATCAAATCGAATCGAAAAGAATCATATCAAATAGAATCGAAAGAATGGAATCAAATCTAAAACAATCGAATCGAATCGAAAAGAATCGGATTGAATGGAATCGAATCGAAAAGAATAGAATAGAATCGAAAGAAATCGAATAGAATCAAATCAAATCAAAAAGAATCGAATTGAATTGATCCTAACCAAAATAAGCGAAATGAATCGACTCGAACCGAAAAAAATCAAATCGAAAAGAATCTAATCTCAACGAAAATCATCGAAATGAATAGAATCGAAAAGAATCAAATTCAATCAAAACGAATCGATTCGAATGGAATAGAAAAGAATAGAATAGAATAGAATCGAAAAGAATCCAATCGAATCGAAAAGAATCGAATCGAAAAGAATTGAATCGAATCGAAAAGAAACGAATCGAACCGAATCAAAAAAAAAACAATCGAATCGAATCAAATAAAAAAGAATCGCTTTGAATAGCATAGAATTGAAAAGAATCGAATCAATCGAATTGAAAACAATCGAATCGAAAAGAATCGAATCAAAAAAAGTCGAATCGAAACGAAAACAATCGAATCGAATCGAATCTAAAAGAATCGTATTGAATTGAATCGAGTCGAAAAGACTCGAATCAAAAAGACTCGAATCGAATTGAATCAAATCGAAAAGAATCTAATAGAAACCACTCGAACAGAATCAAATCGAAATGATTCAAAATGAATCGAATCGAATAGAATCGAAAAAAATCGAAACGAATCGAAACGAATCGAAACGAAATGAATCGAAGAGAATCGATTAGAATCGAAATGAAAAGAATCGGATTGAATCGAATCGAAAAGAATCAAATCAAATCGAATCGAAAAATTGAATCAAATCGAAAAGAACCCAATTGAATCGAAAAGAATCGAACTGAATGGAATCAAATCGAAAAGAATCGAATCGAATCGAAAAGAATCGAATTGAATCGAAAAGAATCGAAATGAAACAAATCAGATCAAATGGAAAAGCATCAAATCGAATTGAAAAGAATCGAATCGAATCGAAATGAATAGAATCAGAAAGACTCGAATCGAAAAGAATCGAATTGAAAAGACTCGAATTGAAACGAATCGATTTGAAACGAAAAGAATCGAATCGAATCGAATCGAATTGAAAGAATCGAATTGAATAGAAAAAAATCGAATACAAAAGAATCGAACCGAAAAGAAAAGAATCAAATTGAATCAGTCGATTAAATTCTAGTCGAATCGAATCAAAAAGAATGAAATCGAGTCGAATCGAATCGAAAAGAATCGAATCGAATCGAAAAGAATCGAATTGTATCTAATCAAAAAGAATCGAAGCGTATCGACTCGAATCGAAAAGAATCCAATTGCATCATCGAATGGAAACTAATCGAATTGAATAGAATCGAAAAGAATCGAATCGAATCAAATCGAAAACAATCAAATTGAATTGATCGAAAAGAATCGAATTGAATCAAATCGAATCGAAATGAAAAGAATCGAATCGATTCAAATAGAAAAGAATCGAATCGAAAAGAATCAAATCGACACGAAAAGAATCGAATCGAATCAAAAAGTATCGAATTGATTCGAAAACATTCGAATCGAAAAGAATCGAATTGAAATGAATCCGATCGAAATGAAAAGACTCTACTCGATTCGAATCCAAAAGAATCGAATCCAAAAGAATCGAATTGAATTGAATCAAAAGAAATGAATTTAATTGAATCAAAAAGGAACTAATCGAATCAAATCGAAAAAAATCGAATAGAATCAAATCGAATCAAAAAGAATCGAATAGATTCGAATAAAAAAGAATCGAATTGAGGGATCCCTGGGTGGCGCAGCGGTTTAGCGCCTGCCTTTGGCCCAGGGAGCGATCCTGGAGACCCGGGATCGAATCCCACATCGGGCTTCCGGTGCATGGAGCCTGCTTCTCCCTCTGCCTGTGTCTCTGCCTCTCTGTCTCTCTCTGTGACTATCATAAAAAAAGAATCGAATTGAATCGAGTTGAAAAAAATCATAAAGAATCAAATCGAAAAGAATCGACTTCCATGTAACGAAAAGTTTCGAATTGAAAAGAATCGAATCGAAACAAAAGAATCGAATCGAATCGACATGAATCAAAAAGAATCGAATCAAAACGAATCGAAAAGAAACAAATCAAGTAGAATCTAAAAGAATCGAATCGAATCAAATCGAAAAAATTCGAATAGAATTGAATCGAAAAGAATCAAAACGAATCGAACCGAAGAGAATCGATTCGAATCAAAATAAAAAGTATCGTATCAAATCGAATCGAAAAGAATCATATCAAATAGAATCGAAAGAATGGAATCAAATCTGAAACAATCGAATCGAATCGAAAAGAATCGGATTGAATGGAATCGAATCGAAAAGAATAGAATAGAATCGAAAGAAATCGAATAGAATCAAATCAAATCAAAAAGAATCGAATTGAATTGATCCTAACCAAAATAAGCGAAATGAATCGACTCGAACCGAAAAAAATCAAATCGAAAAGAATCTAACCTCAACGAAAATCATCGAAATGAATAGAATCGAAAAGAATCGAATTGAATCAAATCGAAAAGAATCGAATGGAATCTAATCGAAAAGAATCAAATTGATTCCAATCGAAACAAATTGAATCCAATCGAAAAGAATCTAATTCAATCGATTCGAAAAGAACCGAATTCAATCAAAAGGAATCGATTCGAATGGAATAGAAAAGAATAGAATAGAATAGAATCGAAAAGAATCAAATCGAATCGAAAAGAATCGAATCGAAAAGAATTGAATCGAATCGAAAAGAAACGAATCGAACCGAATCAAAAAGAAAACAATCGAATCGTATCAAATACAAAAGAATCGCTATGAATAGCATAGAATTGAAAAGAATCGAATCAATCGAATTGAAAACAATCGAATCGAAAAGAATCGAATCAAAAAAATTCGAATCGAAACGAAAACAATCGAATCGAATCGAATCTAAAAGAATCGTATTGAATTGAATCGAGTCGAAAAGACTCGAATCAGAAAGACTCGAATCGAATTGAATCAAATCGAAAAGAATCTAATAGAAACCACTCGAACAGAATCAAATCGAAATGATTCAAAATGAATCGAATCGAATAGAATCGAAACGAATCGAAACGAATCGAAACGAAATGAATCGAAGAGAATCGATTAGAATCGAAATGAAAAGAATCGTATTGAATCGAATCGAAAAGAATCAAATCAAATCGAATCGAAAAATTGAATCAAATCGAAAAGAATCCAATCGAATCGAAAAGAATCGAACTGAATGGAATCAAATAGAAAAGAATCGAATCGAATCGAAAAGAATCGAATCAAATTTAATGGAATCGAAAAGAATCGAATTGAATCGAAAAGAATCGAAATGAAACAAATCAGATCAAATGGAAAAGCATCAAATCGAATTGAAAAGAATCGAATCGAATCGAAATGAATCGAATCAGAAAGACTCGAATCGAAAAGAATCGAATTGAAAAGAATCGAATCGAATCGAAAAGACTCGAATCGAATTAAAAATATCAAATCGAATCGAATCGCAAAGAATCGAATTGAAAAGACTCGAATTGAAACGAATCGATTTGAAACGAAAAGAATCGAATCGAATCGAATCGAATTGAAAGAATCGAATAGAATAGAAAAAAATCGAATAGAAAAGAATCGAACCGAAAAGAAAAGAATCAAATTGAATCAGTCGATTAAATTCTAGTCGAATCGAATCAAAAAGAATGAAATCGAGTCGAATCGAATCGAAAAGAATCGAATCGAATCGAAAAGAATCGAATTGTATCTAATCAAAAAGAATCGAAGCGTATCGACTCGAATCGAAAAGAATCCAATTGCATCATCGAATGGAAACTAATCGAATTGAATAGAATCGAAAAGAATCGAATCGAATCAAATCGAAAACAATCAAATTGAATTGATCGAAAAGAATCGAATTGAATCAAATCGAATCGAAATGAAAAGAATCGAATCGATTCAAATAGAAAAGAATCGAATCGAAAAGAATCAAATCGACACGAAAAGAATCGAATCGAATCAAAAAGTATCGAATTGATTCGAAAACATTCGAATCGAAAAGAATCGAATTGAAATGAATCCGATCGAAATGAAAAGACTCTACTCGATTCGAATCCAAAAGAATCGAATCCAAAAGAATCGAATTGAATTGAATCAAAAGAAATGAATTTAATTGAATCAAAAAGGAACTAATCGAATCAAATTGAAAAAAATCGAATAGAATCAAATCGAATCAAAAAGAATCGAATAGATTCGAATAAAAAAGAATCGAATTGAGGGATCCCTGGGTGGCGCAGCGGTTTAGCGCCTGCCTTTGGCCCAGGGAGCGATCCTGGAGACCCGGGATCGAATCCCACATCGGGCTTCCGGTGCATGGAGCCTGCTTCTCCCTCTGCCTGTGTCTCTGCCTCTCTGTCTCTCTCTGTGACTATCATAAAAAAAAGAATCGAATTGAATCGAGTTGAAAAAAATCATAAAGAATCAAATCGAAAAGAATCGAATTCCATGTAACGAAAAGATTCGAATTGAAAAGAATCGAATCGAAACAAAAGAATCGAATCGAATCGACATGAATCAAAAAGAATCGAATCAAAACGAATCGAAAAGAAACAAATCAAGTAGAATCTAAAAGAATCGAATCGAATCAAAGCGAAAAAATTCGAATAGAATTGAATCGAAAAGATTCAAAACGAATCGAACCGAAGAGAATCGACTCGAATCAAAATAAAATGTATCGTATCAAATCGAATCGAAAAGAATCATATCAAATAGAATCGAAAGAATGGAATCAAATCTAAAACAATCGAATCGAATCGAAAAGAATCGGATTGAATGGAATCGAATCGAAAAGAATAGAATAGAATCGAAAGAAATCGAATAGAATCAAATCAAATCAAAAAGAATCGAATTGAATTGATCCTAACCAAAATAAGCGAAATGAATCGACTCGAACCGAAAAAAATCAAATCGAAAAGAATCTAACCTCAACGAAAATCATCGAAATGAATAGAATCGAAAAGAATCGAATTGAATCAAATCGAAAAGAATCGAATGGAATCTAATTGAAAAGAATCAAATTGATTCGAATCGAAACAAATTGAATCCAATCGAAAAGAATGTAATTCAATCGATTCGAAAAGAACCGAATTCAATCAAAAGGAATCGATTCGAATGGAATAGAAAAGAATAGAATAGAATAGAATCGAAAAGAATCAAATCGAATCGAAAAGAATCGAATCGAAAAGAATTGAATCGAATCGAAAAGAAACGAATCGAACCGAATCAAAAAGAAAACAATCGAATCGAGTCAAATACAAAAGAATCGCTTTGAATAGCATAGAATTGAAAAGAATCGAATCAATCGAATTGAAAACAATCGAATCGAAAAGAATCGAATCAAAAAAGTCGAATCGAAACGAAAACAATCGAATCGAATCGAATCTAAAAGAATCGTATTGAATTGAATCGAGTCGAAAAGACTCGAATCAGAAAGACTCGAATCGAATTGAATCAAATCGAAAAGAATCTAATAGAAACCACTCGAACAGAATCAAATCGAAATGATTCAAAATGAATCGAATCGAATAGAATCGAAAAAAATCGAAACGAATCGAAACGAATCGAAACGAAATGAATCGAAGAGAATCGATTAGAATCGAAATGAAAAGAATCGTATTGAATCGAATCGAAAAGAATCAAATCAAATCGAATCGAAAGAATTGAATCAAATCGAAAAGAATCCAATCGAATCGAAAAGAATCGAACTGAATGGAATCAAATCGAAAAGAATCGAATCGAATCGAAAAGAATCGAATCAAATTTAATGGAATCGAAAAGAATCGAATTGAATCGAAAAGAATCGAAATGAAACAAATCAGATCAAATGGAAAAGCATCAAATCGAATTGAAAAGAATCGAATCGAATCGAAATGAATCGAATCAGAAAGACTCGAATCGAAAAGAATCGAATTGAAAAGAATCGAATCGAATCGAAAAGACTCGAATCGAATTAAAAATATCAAATCGAATCGAATCGCAAAGAATCGAATTGAAAAGACTCGAATTGAAACGAATCGATTTGAAACGAAAAGAATCGAATCGAATCGAATCGAATCGAATTGAAAGAATCGAATTGAATAGAAAAAAATCGAATAGAAAAGAATCGAACCGAAAAGAAAAGAATCAAATTGAATCAGTCGATTAAATTCTAGTCGAATCGAATCAAAAAGAATGAAATCGAGTCGAATCGAATCGAATCGAAAAGAATCGAATTGTATCTAATCAAAAAGAATCGAATCGTATCGACTTGAATCGAAAAGAATCCAATTGCATCATCGAATGGAAACTAATCGAATTGAATAGAATAGAAAAGAATCGAATCGAATCAAATCGAAAACAATCAAATTGAATTGATCGAAAAGAATCGAATTGAATCAAATCGAATCGAAATGAAAAGAATCGAATCGATTCAAATAGAAAAGAATCGAATCGAAAAGAATCAAATCGACACGAAAAGAATCGAATCGAATCAAAAAGTATCGAATTGATTCGAAAACATTCGAATCGAAAAGAATCGAATTGAAATGAATCCGATCGAAATGAAAAGACTCTACTCGATTCGAATCCAAAAGAATCGAATCCAAAAGAATCGAATTGAATTGAATCAAAAGAAATGAATTTAATTGAATCAAAAAGGAACTAATCGAATCAAATCGAAAAAACTCGAATAGAATCAAATCGAATCAAAAAGAATCGAATAGATTCGAATAAAAAAGAATCGAATTGAGGGATCCCTGGGTGGCGCAGCGGTTTAGCGCCTGCCTTTGGCCCAGGGCGCGATCCTGGAGACCCGGGATCGAATCCCACATCGGGCTTCCGGTGCATGGAGCCTGCTTCTCCCTCTGCCTGTGTCTCTGCCTCTCTGTCTCTCTCTGTGACTATCATAAAAAAAAGAATCGAATTGAATCGAGTTGAAAAAAATCATAAAGAATCAAATCGAAAAGAATCGACTTCCATGTAACGAAAAGTTTCGAATTGAAAAGAATCGAATCGAAACAAAAGAATCGAATCGAATCGACATGAATCAAAAAGAATCGAATCAAAACGAATCGAAAAGAAACAAATCAAGTAGAATCTAAAAGAATCGAATCGAATCAAATCGAAAAAATTCGAATAGAATTGAATCGAAAAGAATCAAAACGAAGCGAACCGAAGAGAATCGATTCGAATCAAAATAAAAAGTATCGTATCAAATCGAATCGAAAAGAATCATATCAAATAGAATCGAAAGAATGGAATCAAATCTGAAACAATCGAATCGAATCGAAAAGAATCGGATTGAATGGAATCGAATCGAAAAGAATAGAATAGAATCGAAAGAAATCGAATAGAATCAAATCAAATCAAAAAGAATCGAATTGAATTGATCCTAACCAAAATAAGCGAAATGAATCGACTCGAACCGAAAAAAATCAAATCGAAAAGAATCTAACCTCAACGAAAATCATCGAAATGAATAGAATCGAAAAGAATCGAATTGAATCAAATCGAAAAGAATCGAATGGAATCTAATCGAAAAGAATCAAATTGATTCGAATCGAAACAAATTGAATCCAATCGAAAAGAATCTAATTCAATCGATTCGAAAAGAACCGAATTCAATCAAAAGGAATCGATTCGAATGGAATAGAAAAGAATAGAATAGAATAGAATCGAAAAGAATCAAATCGAATCGAAAAGAATCGAATCGAAAAGAATTGAATCGAATCGAAAAGAAACGAATCGAACCGAATCAAAAAGAAAACAATCGAATCGTATCAAATACAAAAGAATCGCTATGAATAGCATAGAATTGAAAAGAATCGAATCAATCGAATTGAAAACAATCGAATCGAAAAGAATCGAATCAAAAAAATTCGAATCGAAACGAAAACAATCGAATCGAATCGAATCTAAAAGAATCGTATTGAATTGAATCGAGTCGAAAAGACTCGAATCAGAAAGACTCGAATCGAATTGAATCAAATCGAAAAGAATCTAATAGAAACCACTCGAACAGAATCAAATCGAAATGATTCAAAATGAATCGAATCGAATAGAATCGAAACGAATCGAAACGAATCGAAACGAAATGAATCGAAGAGAATCGATTAGAATCGAAATGAAAAGAATCGTATTGAATCGAATCGAAAAGAATCAAATCAAATCGAATCGAAAAATTGAATCAAATCGAAAAGAATCCAATCGAATCGAAAAGAATCGAACTGAATGGAATCAAATAGAAAAGAATCGAATCGAATCGAAAAGAATCGAATCAAATTTAATGGAATCGAAAAGAATCGAATTGAATCGAAAAGAATCGAAATGAAACAAATCAGATCAAATGGAAAAGCATCAAATCGAATTGAAAAGAATCGAATCGAATCGAAATGAATCGAATCAGAAAGACTCGAATCGAAAAGAATCGAATTGAAAAGAATCGAATCGAATCGAAAAGACTCGAATCGAATTAAAAATATCAAATCGAATCGAATCGCAAAGAATCGAATTGAAAAGACTCGAATTGAAACGAATCGATTTGAAACGAAAAGAATCGAATCGAATCGAATCGAATTGAAAGAATCGAATAGAATAGAAAAAAATCGAATAGAAAAGAATCGAACCGAAAAGAAAAGAATCAAATTGAATCAGTCGATTAAATTCTAGTCGAATCGAATCAAAAAGAATGAAATCGAGTCGAATCGAATCGAAAAGAATCGAATCGAATCGAAAAGAATCGAATTGTATCTAATCAAAAAGAATCGAAGCGTATCGACTCGAATCGAAAAGAATCCAATTGCATCATCGAATGGAAACTAATCGAATTGAATAGAATCGAAAAGAATCGAATCGAATCAAATCGAAAACAATCAAATTGAATTGATCGAAAAGAATCGAATTGAATCAAATCGAATCGAAATGAAAAGAATCGAATCGATTCAAATAGAAAAGAATCGAATCGAAAAGAATCAAATCGACACGAAAAGAATCGAATCGAATCAAAAAGTATCGAATTGATTCGAAAACATTCGAATCGAAAAGAATCGAATTGAAATGAATCCGATCGAAATGAAAAGACTCTACTCGATTCGAATCCAAAAGAATCGAATCCAAAAGAATCGAATTGAATTGAATCAAAAGAAATGAATTTAATTGAATCAAAAAGGAACTAATCGAATCAAATTGAAAAAAATCGAATAGAATCAAATCGAATCAAAAAGAATCGAATAGATTCGAATAAAAAAGAATCGAATTGAGGGATCCCTGGGTGGCGCAGCGGTTTAGCGCCTGCCTTTGGCCCAGGGAGCGATCCTGGAGACCCGGGATCGAATCCCACATCGGGCTTCCGGTGCATGGAGCCTGCTTCTCCCTCTGCCTGTGTCTCTGCCTCTCTGTCTCTCTCTGTGACTATCATAAAAAAAAGAATCGAATTGAATCGAGTTGAAAAAAATCATAAAGAATCAAATCGAAAAGAATCGAATTCCATGTAACGAAAAGATTCGAATTGAAAAGAATCGAATCGAAACAAAAGAATCGAATCGAATCGACATGAATCAAAAAGAATCGAATCAAAACGAATCGAAAAGAAACAAATCAAGTAGAATCTAAAAGAATCGAATCGAATCAAAGCGAAAAAATTCGAATAGAATTGAATCGAAAAGATTCAAAACGAATCGAACCGAAGAGAATCGACTCGAATCAAAATAAAATGTATCGTATCAAATCGAATCGAAAAGAATCATATCAAATAGAATCGAAAGAATGGAATCAAATCTAAAACAATCGAATCGAATCGAAAAGAATCGGATTGAATGGAATCGAATCGAAAAGAATAGAATAGAATCGAAAGAAATCGAATAGAATCAAATCAAATCAAAAAGAATCGAATTGAATTGATCCTAACCAAAATAAGCGAAATGAATCGACTCGAACCGAAAAAAATCAAATCGAAAAGAATCTAACCTCAACGAAAATCATCGAAATGAATAGAATCGAAAAGAATCGAATTGAATCAAATCGAAAAGAATCGAATGGAATCTAATTGAAAAGAATCAAATTGATTCGAATCGAAACAAATTGAATCCAATCGAAAAGAATGTAATTCAATCGATTCGAAAAGAACCGAATTCAATCAAAAGGAATCGATTCGAATGGAATAGAAAAGAATAGAATAGAATAGAATCGAAAAGAATCAAATCGAATCGAAAAGAATCGAATCGAAAAGAATTGAATCGAATCGAAAAGAAACGAATCGAACCGAATCAAAAAGAAAACAATCGAATCGAGTCAAATACAAAAGAATCGCTTTGAATAGCATAGAATTGAAAAGAATCGAATCAATCGAATTGAAAACAATCGAATCGAAAAGAATCGAATCAAAAAAGTCGAATCGAAACGAAAACAATCGAATCGAATCGAATCTAAAAGAATCGTATTGAATTGAATCGAGTCGAAAAGACTCGAATCAGAAAGACTCGAATCGAATTGAATCAAATCGAAAAGAATCTAATAGAAACCTCTCGAACAGAATCAAATCGAAATGATTCAAAATGAATCGAATCGAATAGAATCGAAAAAAATCGAAACGAATCGAAACGAATCGAAACGAAATGAATCGAAGAGAATCGATTAGAATCGAAATGAAAAGAATCGTATTGAATCGAATCGAAAAGAATCAAATCAAATCGAATCGAAAGAATTGAATCAAATCGAAAAGAATCCAATCGAATCGAAAAGAATCGAACTGAATGGAATCAAATCGAAAAGAATCGAATCGAATCGAAAAGAATCGAATCAAATTTAATGGAATCGAAAAGAATCGAATTGAATCGAAAAGAATCGAAATGAAACAAATCAGATCAAATGGAAAAGCATCAAATCGAATTGAAAAGAATCGAATCGAATCGAAATGAATCGAATCAGAAAGACTCGAATCGAAAAGAATCGAATTGAAAAGAATCGAATCGAATCGAAAAGACTCGAATCGAATTAAAAATATCAAATCGAATCGAATCGCAAAGAATCGAATTGAAAAGACTCGAATTGAAACGAATCGATTTGAAACGAAAAGAATCGAATCGAATCGAATCGAATCGAATTGAAAGAATCGAATTGAATAGAAAAAAATCGAATAGAAAAGAATCGAACCGAAAAGAAAAGAATCAAATTGAATCAGTCGATTAAATTCTAGTCGAATCGAATCAAAAAGAATGAAATCGAGTCGAATCGAATCGAATCGAAAAGAATCGAATTGTATCTAATCAAAAAGAATCGAATCGTATCGACTTGAATCGAAAAGAATCCAATTGCATCATCGAATGGAAACTAATCGAATTGAATAGAATAGAAAAGAATCGAATCGAATCAAATCGAAAACAATCAAATTGAATTGATCGAAAAGAATCGAATTGAATCAAATCGAATCGAAATGAAAAGAATCGAATCGATTCAAATAGAAAAGAATCGAATCGAAAAGAATCAAATCGACACGAAAAGAATCGAATCGAATCAAAAAGTATCGAATTGATTCGAAAACATTCGAATCGAAAAGAATCGAATTGAAATGAATCCGATCGAAATGAAAAGACTCTACTCGATTCGAATCCAAAAGAATCGAATCCAAAAGAATCGAATTGAATTGAATCAAAAGAAATGAATTTAATTGAATCAAAAAGGAACTAATCGAATCAAATCGAAAAAAATCGAATAGAATCAAATCGAATCAAAAAGAATCGAATAGATTCGAATAAAAAAGAATCGAATTGAGGGATCCCTGGGTGGCGCAGCGGTTTAGCGCCTGCCTTTGGCCCAGGGCGCGATCCTGGAGACCCGGGATCGAATCCCACATCGGGCTTCCGGTGCATGGAGCCTGCTTCTCCCTCTGCCTGTGTCTCTGCCTCTCTGTCTCTCTCTGTGACTATCATAAAAAAAAGAATCGAATTGAATCGAGTTGAAAAAAATCATAAAGAATCAAATCGAAAAGAATCGACTTCCATGTAACGAAAAGTTTCGAATTGAAAAGAATCGAATCGAAACAAAAGAATCGAATCGAATCGACATGAATCAAAAAGAATCGAATCAAAACGAATCGAAAAGAAACAAATCAAGTAGAATCTAAAAGAATCGAATCGAATCAAATCGAAAAAATTCGAATAGAATTGAATCGAAAAGAATCAAAACGAAGCGAACCGAAGAGAATCGATTCGAATCAAAATAAAAAGTATCGTATCAAATCGAATCGAAAAGAATCATATCAAATAGAATCGAAAGAATGGAATCAAATCTGAAACAATCGAATCGAATCGAAAAGAATCGGATTGAATGGAATCGAATCGAAAAGAATAGAATAGAATCGAAAGAAATCGAATAGAATCAAATCAAATCAAAAAGAATCGAATTGAATTGATCCTAACCAAAATAAGCGAAATGAATCGACTCGAACCGAAAAAAATCAAATCGAAAAGAATCTAACCTCAACGAAAATCATCGAAATGAATAGAATCGAAAAGAATCGAATTGAATCAAATCGAAAAGAATCGAATGGAATCTAATCGAAAAGAATCAAATTGATTCGAATCGAAACAAATTGAATCCAATCGAAAAGAATCTAATTCAATCGATTCGAAAAGAACCGAATTCAATCAAAAGGAATCGATTCGAATGGAATAGAAAAGAATAGAATAGAATAGAATCGAAAAGAATCAAATCGAATCGAAAAGAATCGAATCGAAAAGAATTGAATCGAATCGAAAAGAAACGAATCGAACCGAATCAAAAAGAAAACAATCGAATCGTATCAAATACAAAAGAATCGCTATGAATAGCATAGAATTGAAAAGAATCGAATCAATCGAATTGAAAACAATCGAATCGAAAAGAATCGAATCAAAAAAATTCGAATCGAAACGAAAACAATCGAATCGAATCGAATCTAAAAGAATCGTATTGAATTGAATCGAGTCGAAAAGACTCGAATCAGAAAGACTCGAATCGAATTGAATCAAATCGAAAAGAATCTAATAGAAACCACTCGAACAGAATCAAATCGAAATGATTCAAAATGAATCGAATCGAATAGAATCGAAACGAATCGAAACGAATCGAAACGAAATGAATCGAAGAGAATCGATTAGAATCGAAATGAAAAGAATCGTATTGAATCGAATCGAAAAGAATCAAATCAAATCGAATCGAAAAATTGAATCAAATCGAAAAGAATCCAATCGAATCGAAAAGAATCGAACTGAATGGAATCAAATAGAAAAGAATCAAATCGAATCGAAAAGAATCGAATCAAATTTAATGGAATCGAAAAGAATCGAATTGAATCGAAAAGAATCGAAATGAAACAAATCAGATCAAATGGAAAAGCATCAAATCGAATTGAAAAGAATCGAATCGAATCGAAATGAATCGAATCAGAAAGACTCGAATCGAAAAGAATCGAATTGAAAAGAATCGAATCGAATCGAAAAGACTCGAATCGAATTAAAAATATCAAATCGAATCGAATCGCAAAGAATCGAATTGAAAAGACTCGAATTGAAACGAATCGATTTGAAACGAAAAGAATCGAATCGAATCGAATCGAATCGAATTGAAAGAATCGAATTGAATAGAAAAAAATCGAATAGAAAAGAATCGAACCGAAAAGAAAAGAATCAAATTGAATCAGTCGATTAAATTCTAGTCGAATCGAATCAAAAAGAATGAAATCGAGTCGAATCGAATCGAATCGAAAAGAATCGAATTGTATCTAATCAAAAAGAATCGAATCGTATCGACTCGAATCGAAAAGAATCCAATTGCATCATCGAATGGAAACTAATCGAATTGAATAGAATAGAAAAGAATCGAATCGAATCAAATCGAAAAGAATCAAATTGAATTGATCGAAAAGAATCGAATTGAATCAAATCGAATCGAAATGAAAAGAATCGAATCGATTCAAATAGAAAAGAATCGAATCGAAAAGATTCAAATCGACACGAAAAGAATCGAATCGAATCAAAAATTATCGAATTGATTCGAAAACATTCGAATCGAAAAGAATCGAATTGAAATGAATCCGATCGAAATGAAAAGACTCTACTCGATTCGAATCCAAAAGAATCGAATCCAAAAGAATCGAATTGAATTGAATCAAAAGAAATGAATTGAATTGAATCAAAAAGGAACTAATGGAATCAAATCGAAAAAAATCGAATAGAATCAAATCGAATCAAAAAGAATCGAATAGATTCGAATAAAAAAGAATCGAATTGAGGGATCCCTGGGTGGCGCAGCGGTTTAGCGCCTGCCTTTGGCCCAGGGCGCGATCCTGGAGACCCGGGATCGAATCCCACATCGGGCTTCCGGTGCATGGAGCCTGCTTCTCCCTCTGCCTGTGTCTCTGCCTCTCTGTCTCTCTCTGTGACTATCATAAAAAAAAGAATCGAATTGAATCGCGTTGAAAAAAATCATAAAGAATCAAATCGAAAAGAATCGACTTCCATGTAACGAAAAGTTTCGAATTGAAAAGAATCGAATCGAAACAAAAGAATCGAATCGAATCGACATGAATCAAAAAGAATCGAATCAAAACGAATCGAAAAGAAACAAATCAAGTAGAATCTAAAAGAATCGAATCGAATCAAATCGAAAAAATTCGAATAGAATTGAATCGAAAAGAATCAAAACGAATCGAACCGAAGAGAATCGATTCGAATCAAAATAAAAAGTATCGTATCAAATCGAATCGAAAAGAATCATATCAAATAGAATCGAAAGAATGGAATCAAATCTGAAACAATCGAATCGAATCGAAAAGAATCGGATTGAATGGAATCGAATCGAAAAGAATAGAATAGAATCGAAAGAAATCGAATAGAATCAAATCAAATCAAAAAGAATCGAATTGAATTGATCCTAACCAAAATAAGCGAAATGAATCGACTCGAACCGAAAAAAATCAAATCGAAAAGAATCTAACCTCAACGAAAATCATCGAAATGAATAGAATCGAAAAGAATCGAATTGAATCAAATCGAAAAGAATCGAATGGAATCTAATCGAAAAGAATCAAATTGATTCGAATCGAAACAAATTGAATCCAATCGAAAAGAATCTAATTCAATCGATTCGAAAAGAACCGAATTCAATCAAAACGAATCGATTCGAATGGAATAGAAAAGAATAGAATAGAATAGAATCGAAAAGAATCAAATCGAATCGAAAAGAATCGAATCGAAAAGAATTGAATCGAATCGAAAAGAAACGAATCGAACCGAATCAAAAAGAAAACAATCGAATCGTATCAAATACAAAAGAATCGCTATGAATAGCATAGAATTGAAAAGAATCGAATCAATCGAATTGAAAACAATCGAATCGAAAAGAATCGAATCAAAAAAATTCGAATCGAAACGAAAACAATCGAATCGAATCGAATCTAAAAGAATCGTATTGAATTGAATCGAGTCGAAAAGACTCGAATCAGAAAGACTCGAATCGAATTGAATCAAATCGAAAAGAATCTAATAGAAACCACTCGAACAGAATCAAATCGAAATGATTCAAAATGAATCGAATCGAATAGAATCGAAACGAATCGAAACGAATCGAAACGAAATGAATCGAAGAGAATCGATTAGAATCGAAATGAAAAGAATCGTATTGAATCGAATCGAAAAGAATCAAATCAAATCGAATCGAAAAATTGAATCAAATCGAAAAGAATCCAATCGAATCGAAAAGAATCGAACTGAATGGAATCAAATCGAAAAGAATCGAATCGAATCGAAAAGAATCGAATCAAATTTAATGGAATCGAAAAGAATCGAATTGAATCGAAAAGAATCGAAATGAAACAAATCAGATCAAATGGAAAAGCATCAAATCGAATTGAAAAGAATCGAATCGAATCGAAATGAATCGAATCAGAAAGACTCGAATCGAAAAGAATCGAATTGAAAAGAATCGAATCGAATCGAAAAGACTCGAATCGAATTAAAAATATCAAATCGAATCGAATCGCAAAGAATCGAATTGAAAAGACTCGAATTGAAACGAATCGATTTGAAACGAAAAGAATCGAATCGAATCGAATCGAATCGAATTGAAAGAATCGAATTGAATAGAAAAAAATCGAATAGAAAAGAATCGAACCGAAAAGAAAAGAATCAAATTGAATCAGTCGATTAAATTCTAGTCGAATCGAATAAAAAGAATGAAATCGAGTCGAATCGAATCGAATCGAAAAGAATCGAATTGTATCTAATCAAAAAGAATCGAATCGTATCGACTCAAATCGAAAAGAATCCAATTGCATCATCGAATGGAAACTAATCGAATTGAATAGAATAGAAAAGAATCGAATCGAATCAAATCGAAAAGAATCAAATTGAATTGATCGAAAAGAATCGAATTGAATCAAATCGAATCGAAATGAAAAGAATCGAATCGATTCAAATAGAAAAGAATCGAATCGAAAAGAATCAAAGCGACACGAAAAGAATCGAATCGAATCAAAAAGTATCGAATTGATTCGAAAACATTCGAATCGAAAAGAATCGAATAGAAATGAATCCGATCGAAATGAAAAGAATCTACTCGATTCGAATCCAAAAGAATCGAATCCAAAAGAATCGAATCGAATCCAAAAGAATCGAATTGAATTGAATCAAAAGAAATGAATTGAATTGAATCAAAAAGGAACTAATCGAATCAAATCGAAAAATCTCGAATAGAATCAAATCGAATCAAAAAGAATCGAATAGATTCGAATAAAAAAGAATCGAATGGAGGGATCCCTGGGTGGCGCAGCGGTTTAGCGCCTGCCTTTGGCCCAGGGCGCGATCCTGGAGACCCGGGATCGAATCCCACATCGGGCTCCTGGTGCATGGAGCCTGCTTCTCCCTCTGCCTGTGTCTCTGCCTCTCTGTCTCTCTCTGTGACTATCATTAAAAAAAGAATCGAATTGAATCGCGTTGAAAAAAATCATAAAGAATCAAATCGAAAAGAATCGAATTTCATGTAACGAAAAGTTTCGAATTGAAAAGAATCGAATCGAAACAAAAGAATCGAATCGAATCGACATGAATCAAATAGAATCGAATCAAAACGAATCGAAAAGAAACAAATCAAGTAGAATCTAAAAGAATCGAATCGAATCAAATCGAAAAAATTCGAATAGAATTGAATCGAAAAGAATCAAAACGAAGCGAACCGAAGAGAATCGATTCGAATCAAAATAAAAAGTATCGTATCAAATCGAATCGAAAAGAATCATATCAAATAGAATCGAAAGAATGGAATCAAATCTAAAACAATCGAATCGAATCGAAAAGAATCGGATTGAATGGAATCGAATCGAAAAGAATAGAATAGAATCGAAAGAAATCGAATAGAATCAAATCAAATCAAAAAGAATCGAATTGAATTGATCCTAACCAAAATAAGCGAAATGAATCGACTCGAATCGAAAAAAATCAAATCGAAAAGAATCTAATCTCAATGAAAATCATCGAAATGAATAGAATTGAAAAGAATCGAATTGAATCAAATCGAAAAGAATCGAATGGAATCCAATCGAAGAGAATCAAATTGATTCGAATCAAAACAAATTGAATCCAATCGAAAAGAATCTAATTCAATCGATTCGAAAAGAACCGAATTCAATCAAAAGGAATCGATTCGAATGGAATAGAAAAGAATAGAATAGAATAGAATCGAAAAGAATCAAATCGAATCGAAAAGAATCGAATCGAAAAGAATTGAATCGAATCGAAAAGAAACGAATCGAACCGAATCAAAAAAAAAACAATCGAATCGAATCAAATAAAAAAGAATCGCTTTGAATAGCATAGAATTGAAAAGAATCGAATCAATCGAATTGAAAACAATCGAATCGAAAAGAATCGAATCAAAAAAAGTCGAATCGAAACGAAAACAATCGAATCGAATCGAATCTAAAAGAATCGTATTGAATTGAATCGAGTCGAAAAGACTCGAATCAAAAAGACTCGAATCGAATTGAATCAAATCGAAAAGAATCTAATAGAAACCATTCGAACAGAATCAAATCGAAATGATTCAAAATGAATCGAATCGAATAGAATCGAAAAAAATCGAAACGAATCGAAACGAATCGAAACAAAATGAATCGAAGATAATCGAAAAGAAAAGAATCGTATTGAATCGAATCGAAAAGAATCAAATCAAATCGAATCGAAAGAATTGAATCAAATCGAAAAGAATCCAATCGAATCGAAAAGAATCGAACTGAATGGAATCAAATCGAAAAGAATCGAATCGAATCGAAAAGAATCGAATCAAATTTAATGGAATCGAAAAGAATCAAATTGAATCGAAAAGAATAGAAATGAAACAAATCAGAACAAATGGAAAAGCATCAAATCGAATTGAAAAGAATCGAATCGAAATGAATCGAATCAGAAAGACTCGAATCGAAAAGAATCGAATTGAAAAGAATCGAATCGAATCGAAAAGACTCGAATCGAATTAAAAATATCAAATCGAATCGAATCGCAAAGAATCGAATTGAAAAGACTCGAATTGAAACGAATCGATTTGAAACGAAAAGAATCGAATGGAATCGAATCGAATTGAAAGAATCGAAATGAATGGAAAAAAATCGAATAGAAAAGAATCGAACCGAAAAGAAAAGAATCAAATTGAATCAGTCGATTAAATTCTAGTCGAATCGAATGAAAAAGAATGAAATCGAGTCGAATCGAATCGAATAGAAAAGAATCGAATTGTATCTAATCAAAAGGAATCGAATCGTATCGACTCGAATTGAAAAGAATTCAATTGCATCATCGAATGGAAACAAATCGAATTGAATAGAATAGAAAAGAAACGAATCGAATCAAATCGAAAACAATCAAATTGAATTGATCGGAAAGAATCGAATTGAATCAAATCGAATCGAAATGAAAAGAATCGAATCGATTCAAATAGAAAAGAATCGAATCGAAAAGAATCGAATTCAATCAAAACGAATCGATTCTAATGGAATAGAAAATAATAGAATAGAATAGAATCGAAAAGAATCAAATCGAATCGAAAAGAATCGAATCGAAAAGAATTGAATCGAATCGAAAAGAAACGAATCGAACCGAATCAAAAAGAAAACAATCGAATCAAATCAAACACAAAAGAATCGCTTTGAATAGCATAGAATTGAAAAGAATCGAATCAATCGAATTGAAATCAATCGAATCGAAAAGAATCGAATCAAAAAAAGTCGAATCGAATCGAAAACAATCGAATCGAATCGAATCTAAAAGAATCGTATTGAATTGAATCGAGTCGAAAAGACTCGAATCAAAAAGACTCGAATCGAATGGAATCAAATCGAAAAGAATCTAATAGAAACCACTCGAACAGAATCAAATCGAAATGATTCAAAATGAATCGAATCGAATAGAATCGAAAAAAATGGAAACGAATCGTAACGAATTGAAACGAAATGAATCAAAGAGAATCGATTAGAATCGAAATGAAAAGAATCGAATCGAATCGAAAAGACTCGAATCGAATTAAAAATATCAAATCGAATCGAATCGCAAAGAATCGAATTGAAACGAATCGATTTGAAACGAAAAGAATCGAATCGAATCGAATCGAATCGAATTGAAAGAATCGAATTGAATAGAAAAAAATCGAATAGAAAAGAATCGAACCGAAAAGAAAAGAATCAAATTGAATCAGTCGATTAAATTCTAGTCGAATCGAATCAAAAAGAATGATATCGAGTCGAATCGAATCGAATCGAAAAGAATCGAATTGTATCTAATAAAAAGAATCGAATCGTATCGACTCGAATCTAAAAGAATCAAATTGCATCATCGAATGGAAACTAATCGAATTGAATAGAATAGAAAAGAATCGAATCGAATCAAATCGAAAACTATCAAATTGAATTGATCGGAAAGAATCGAATTGAATCAAATCGAATCGAAATGAAAAGAATCGAATCGATTCAAATAGAAAAGAATCGAATCGAAAAGAATCAAATCGACACGAAAAGAATCGAATCGAATCAAAAAGTATCGAATTGATTCGAAAACATTCGAATCGAAAAGAATCGAATAGAAATGAATCCGATCGAAATGAAAAGACTCTACTCGATTCGAATCCAAAAGAATCGAATCGAATCCAAAAGAATCGAATTGAATTGAATCAAAAGAAATGAATTGAATTGAATCAAAAAGGAACTAATCGCATCAAATCGAAAAAACTCGAATAGAATCAAATCGAATCAAAAGAATCGAATAGATTCGAATAAAAAAGAATCGAATTGAGGGATCCCTGGGTGGCGCAGCGGTTTAGCGCCTGCCTTTGGCGCAGGGCGCGATCCTGGAGACCCGGGATCGAATCCCACATCGGGCTCCCACTGCATGGAGCCTGCTTCTCCCTCTGCCTGTGTCTCTGCCTCTCTGTCTCTCTCTGTGACTATCATAAAAAAAAAGAATCGAATTGAATCGCGTTGAAAAAAATAAAGAATCCAATCGAAAATAATCGACTTCCATGTAACGAAAAGATTCGAATTGAAAAGAATCGAATCGAAACAAAAGAATCGAATCGAATCGACATGAATCACAAAGAATCGAATCAAAACGAATCGAAAAGAAACAAATCAAGTAGAATCTAAAAGAATCGAATCGAATCAAATCGAAAAAATTCGAATAGAATTGAATCGAAAAGATTCAAAACGAATCGAACCGAAGAGAATCGATTCGAATCAAAATAAAAAGTATCGTATCAAATCGAATCGAAAAGAATCATATCAAATAGAATCGAAAGAATGGAATCAAATCTAAAACAATCGTATCGAATCGAAAAGAATCGGATTGAATGGAATAGAATCGAAAAGAATAGAATAGAATCGAAAGAAATCGAATAGAATCAAATCAAATCAAAAAGAATCGAATTGAATTGATCCTAACCAAAATAAGCGAAATGAATCGACTCGAACCGAAAAAAATCAAATCGAAAAGAATCTAACCTCAACGAAAATAATCGAAATGAATAGAATCGAAAAGAATCGAATTGAATCAAATCGAAAAGAATCGAATGGAATCTAATCGAAAAGAATCAAATTGATTCGAATCGAAACAAATTGAAACCAATCGAAAAGAATCTAATTGAATCGATTCGAAAAGAACCGAATTCAATCAAAACGAATCGATTCGAATGGAATAGAAAAGAATAGAAGAGAATAGAATCGAAAAGAATCTAATCGAATCGAAAAGAATCTAATCGAAAAAAATTGAATCGAATCGAAAAGAAACGAATCAAACCGAATCAAAAAAAACAATCGAATCGAATCAAATAAAAAAGAATTGCTTTGAATAGCATAGAATTGAAAAGAATCGAATCAATCGAATTGAAAACAATCGAATCGAAAAGAATCGAATCAAAAAAAGTCGAATCGAATCGAAAACAATCGAATCGAATCGAATCTAAAAGAATCGTATTGAATTGAATCGAGTCGAAAAGACTCGAATCAAAAAGACTCCAATCGAATTGAATCAAATCGAAAAGAATCTAATAGAAACCACTCGAACAGAATCAAATCGAAATGATTCAAAATGAATCGAATCGAATAGAATCGAAAAAAATCGAAACGAATCGAAACGAATCGAAACGAAATGAATCGAAGAGAATCGATTAGAATCGAAATGAAAAGAATCGTATTGAATCGAATCGAAAAGAATCAAATCAAATCGAATCGAAAGAATTGAATCAAATCGAAAAGCATCCAATCGAATCGAAAAGAATCGAACTGAATGGAATCAAATCGAAAAGAATCGAATCGAATCGAAAAGAATCGAATCAAATTTAATGGAATCGAAAAGAATCGAATTGAATCGAAAAGAATCGAAATGAAACAAATCAGATCAAATGGAAAAGCATCAAATCGAATTGAAAAGAATCGAAAGGAATCGAAATGAATCGAATCAGAAAGACTCGAATCGAAAAGAATCGAATTGAAAAGAATCGAATCGAATCGAAAAGACTCGAATCGAATTAAAAATATCAAATCGAATCGAATCGCAAAGAATCGAATTGAAAAGACTCGAATTGAAACGAATCGATTTGAAACGAAAAGAATCGAATCGAATCGAATCGAATCGAATTGAAAGAATCGAATTGAATAGAAAAAAATCGAATAGAAAAGAATCGAACCGAAAAGAAAAGAATCAAATTGAATCAGTCGATTAAATTCTAGTCGAATCGAATCAAAAAGAATGAAATCGAGTCGAATCGAATCGAATCGGAAAGAATCGAATTGTATCTAATCAAAAAGAATCGAATCGTATCGACTCGAATCTAAAAGAATCCAATTGCATCATCGAATGGAAACTAATCGAATTGAATAGAATAGAAAAGAATCGAATCGAATCAAATCGAAAACTATCAAATTGAATTGATCGGAAAGAATCGAATTGAATCAAATCGAATCGAAATGAAAAGAATCGAATCGATTCAAATAGAAAAGAATCGAATCGAAAAGAATCAAATCGACACGAAAAGAATCGAATCGAATCAAAAAGTATCGAATTGATTCGAAAACATTCGAATCGAAAAGAATCGAATAGAAATGAATCCGATCGAAATGAAAAGACTCTACTCGATTCGAATCCAAAAGAATCGAATCGAATCCAAAAGAATCGAATTGAATTGAATCAAAAGAAATGAATTGAATTGAATCAAAAAGGAACTAATCGCATCAAATCGAAAAAACTCGAATAGAATCAAATCGAATCAAAAAGAATCGAATAGATTCGAATAAAAAAGAATCGAATTGAGGGATCCCTGGGTGGCGCAGCGGTTTAGCGCCTGCCTTTGGCCCAGGGCGCGATCCTGGAGACCCGGGATCGAATCCCACATCGGGCTCCCGGTGCATGGAGCCTGCTTCTCCCTCTGCCTGTGTCTCTGCCTCTCTGTCTCTCTCTGTGACTATCATAAAAAAAAAGAATCGAATTGAATCGCGTTGAAAAAAATAAAGAATCAAATCGAAAATAATCGACTTCCATGTAACGAAAAGATTCGAATTGAAAAGAATCGAATCGAAACAAAAGAATCGAATCGAATCGACATGAATCACAAAGAATCGAATCAAAACGAATCGAAAAGAAACAAATCAAGTAGAATCTAAAAGAATCGAATCGAATCAAATCGAAAAAATTCGAATAGAATTGAATCGAAAAGATTCAAACCGAATCGAACCGAAGAGAATCGATTCGAATCAAAATAAAAAGTATCGTATCAAATCGAATCGAAAAGAATCATATCAAATAGAATCGAAAGAATGGAATCAAATCTAAAACAATCGAATCGAATCGAAAAGAATCGGATTGAATGGAATAGAATCGAAAAGAATAGAATAGAATCGAAAGAAATCGAATAGAATCAAATCAAATCAAAAAGAATCGAATTGAATTGATCCTAACCAAAATAAGCGAAATGAATCGACTCGAACCGAAAAAAATCAAATCGAAAAGAATCTAACCTCAACGAAAATAATCGAAATGAATAGAATCGAAAAGAATCGAATTGAATCAAATCGAAAAGAATCGAATGGAATCTAATCGAAAAGAATCAAATTGATTCGAATCGAAACAAATTGAAACCAATCGAAAAGAATCTAATTGAATCGATTCGAAAAGAACCGAATTCAATCAAAACGAATCGATTCGAATGGAATAGAAAAGAATAGAATAGAATAGAATCGAAAAGAATCCAATCGAATCGAAAAGAATCTAATCGAAAAAAATTGAATCGAATCGAAAAGAAACGAATCAAACCGAATAAAAAAAAAAACAATCGAATCGAATCAAATACAAAAGAATCGCTTTGAATAGAATAGAATTGAAAAGAATCGAATCAATCGAATTGAAAACAATCGAATCGAAAAGAATCGAATCAAAAAAAGTCGAATCGAATCGAAAACAATCGAATCGAATCGAATCTAAAAGAATCGTATTGAATTGAATCGAGTCGAAAAGACTCGAATCAAAAAGACTCGAATCGAATTGAATCAAATCGAAAAGAATCTAATAGAAACCACTCGAACAGAATCAAATCGAAATGATTCAAAATGAATCGAATCGAATAGAATAGAAAAAAATCGAATAGAATCGAAACGAATCGAAACGAAATGAATCGAAGAGAATCGAAATGAAAAGAATCATATTGAATCGAATCGAAAAGAATCAAATCAAATCGAATCGAAAGAATTGAATCAAATCGAAAAGAATCCAATCGAATCGAAAAGAATCGAACTGAATGGAATCAAATCGATAAGAATCGAATCGAATCGAAAAGAATCGAATCAAATTTAATGGAATCGAAAAGAATCGAATTGAATCGAAAAGAATCGAAATGAAACAAATCAGATCAAATGGAAAAGCATCAAATCGAATTGAAAAGAATCGAAAGGAATCGAAATGAATCGAATCAGAAAGACTCGAATCGAAAAGAATCGAATTGAAAAGAATCGAATCGAATCGAAAAGACTCGAATCGAATTAAAAATATCAAATCGAATCGAATCGCAAAGAATCGAATTGAAAAGACTCGAATTGAAACGAATCGATTTGAAACGAAAAGAATCGAATCGAATCGAATCGAATTGAAAGAATCGAATAGAATAGAAAAAAATCGAATAGAAAAGAATCGAACCGAAAAGAAAAGAATCAAATTGAATCAGTCGATTAAATTCTAGTCGAATCGAATCAAAAAGAATGAAATCGAGTCGAATCGAATCGAATCGAAAAGAATCGAATTGTATCTAATCAAAAAGAATCGAATCGTATCGACTCGAATCGAAAAGAATCCAATTGCATCATCGAATGGAAACTAATCGAATTGAATAGAATAGAAAAGAATCGAATCGAATCAAATCGAAAACAATCAAATTGAATTGATCGAAAAGAATCGAATTGAATCAAATCGAATCGAAATGAAAAGAATCGAATCGATTCAAATAGAAAAGAATCGAATCGAAAAGAATCAAATCGACACGAAAAGAATCGAATCGAATCAAAAAGTATCGAATTGATTCGAAAACATTCGAATCGAAAAGAATCGAATTGAAATGAATCCGATCGAAATGAAAAGACTCGACTCGATTCGAATCCAAAAGAATCGATTCCAAAAGAATCGAATTGAATTGAATCAAAAGAAATGAATTGAATTGAATCAAAAAGGAACTAATCGAATCAAATCGAAAAAAATCGAATAGAATCAAATCGAATCAAAAAGAATCGAATAGATTCGAATAAAAAAGAATCGAATTGAGGGATCCCTGGGTGGCGCAGCGGTTTAGCGCCTGCCTTTGGCCCAGGGCGCGATCCTGGAGACCCGGGATCGAATCCCACATCGGGCTCCCACTGCATGGAGCCTGCTTCTCCCTCTGCCTGTGTCTCTGCCTCTCTGTCTCTCTCTGTGACTATCATAAAAAAAAGAATCGAATTGAATCGAGTTGAAAAAAATCATAAAGAATCAAATCGAAAAGAATCGAATTCCATGTAACGAAAAGATTCGAATTGAAAAGAATCGAATCGAAACAAAAGAATCGAATCGAATCGACATGAATCAAAAAGAATCGAATCAAAACGAATCGAAAAGAAACAAATCAAGTAGAATCTAAAAGAATCGAATCGAATCAAATCGAAAAAATTCGAATAGAATTGAATCGAAAAGAATCAAAACGAATCGAACCGAAGAGAATCGATTCGAATCAAAATAAAAAGTATCGTATCAAATCGAATCGAAAAGAATCATATCAAATAGAATCGAAAGAATGGAATCAAATCTAAAACAATCGTATCGAATCGAAAAGAATCGGATTGAATGGAATAGAATCGAAAAGAATAGAATAGAATCGAAAGAAATCGAATAGAATCAAATCAAATCAAAAAGAATCGAATTGAATTGATCCTAACCAAAATAAGCGAAATGAATCGACTCGAACCGAAAAAAATCAAATCGAAAAGAATCTAAACTCAACGAAAATAATCGAAATGAATAGAATCGAAAAGAATCGAATTGAATCAAATCGAAAAGAATCGAATGGAATCTAATCGAAAAGAATCAAATTGATTCGAATCGAAACAAATTGAAACCAATCGAAAAGAATCTAATTGAATCGATTCGAAAAGAACCGAATTCAATCAAAACGAATCCATTCGAATGGAATAGAAAAGAATAGAATAGAATAGAATCGAAAAGAATCCAATCGAATCGAAAAGAATCTAATCGAAAAAAATTGAATCGAATCGAAAAGAAACGAATCATACCGAATCAAAAAAAACAATCGAATCGAATCAAATACAAAAGAATCGCTTTGAATAGCATAGAATTGAAAAGAATCGAATCAATCGAATTGAAAACAATCGAATCGAAAAGAATCGAATCAAAAAAAGTCGAATCAAATCGAAAACAATCGAATCGAATCGAATCTAAAAGAATCGTATTGAATTGAATCGAGTCGAAAAGACTCGAATCAAAAAGACTCGAATCGAATTGAATCAAATCGAAAAGAATCCAATCGAATCGAAAAGAATCGAACTGAATGGAATCAAATCGATAAGAATCGAATCGAATCGAAAAGAATCGAATCAAATTTAATGGAATCGAAAAGAATCGAATTGAATCGAAAAGAATCGAAATGAAACAAATCAGATCAAATGGAAAAGCATCAAATCGAATTGAAAAGAATCGAAAGGAATCGAAATGAATCGAATCAGAAAGACTCGAATCGAAAAGAATCGAATTGAAAAGAATCGAATCGAATCGAAAAGACTCGAATCGAATTAAAAATATCAAATCGAATCGAATCGCAAAGAATCGAATTGAAAAGACTCGAATTGAAACGAATCGATTTGAAACGAAAAGAATCGAATCGAATCGAATCGAATTGAAAGAATCGAATAGAATAGAAAAAAATCGAATAGAAAAGAATCGAACCGAAAAGAAAAGAATCAAATTGAATCAGTCGATTAAATTCTAGTCGAATCGAATCAAAAAGAATGAAATCGAGTCGAATCGAATCGAATCGAAAAGAATCGAATTGTATCTAATCAAAAAGAATCGAATCGTATCGACTCGAATCGAAAAGAATCCAATTGCATCATCGAATGGAAACTAATCGAATTGAATAGAATAGAAAAGAATCGAATCGAATCAAATCGAAAACAATCAAATTGAATTGATCGAAAAGAATCGAATTGAATCAAATCGAATCGAAATGAAAAGAATCGAATCGATTCAAATAGAAAAGAATCGAATCGAAAAGAATCAAATCGACACGAAAAGAATCGAATCGAATCAAAAAGTATCGAATTGATTCGAAAACATTCGAATCGAAAAGAATCGAATTGAAATGAATCCGATCGAAATGAAAAGACTCGACTCGATTCGAATCCAAAAGAATCGATTCCAAAAGAATCGAATTGAATTGAATCAAAAGAAATGAATTGAATTGAATCAAAAAGGAACTAATCGAATCAAATCGAAAAAAATCGAATAGAATCAAATCGAATCAAAAAGAATCGAATAGATTCGAATAAAAAAGAATCGAATTGAGGGATCCCTGGGTGGCGCAGCGGTTTAGCGCCTGCCTTTGGCCCAGGGCGCGATCCTGGAGACCCGGGATCGAATCCCACATCGGGCTCCCGGTGCATGGAGCCTGCTTCTCCCTCTGCCTGTGTCTCTGCCTCTCTGTCTCTCTCTGTGACTATCATAAAAAAAAGAATCGAATTGAATCGAGTTGAAAAAAATCATAAAGAATCAAATCGAAAAGAATCGAATTCCATGTAACGAAAAGATTCGAATTGAAAAGAATCGAATCGAAACAAAAGAATCGAATCGAATCGACATGAATCAAAAAGAATCGAATCAAAACGAATCGAAAAGAAACAAATCAAGTAGAATCTAAAAGAATCGAATCGAATCAAATCGAAAAAATTCGAATAGAATTGAATCGAAAAGAATCAAAACGAATCGAACCGAAGAGAATCGATTCGAATCAAAATAAAAAGTATCGTATCAAATCGAATCGAAAAGAATCATATCAAATAGAATCGAAAGAATGGAATCAAATCTAAAACAATCGTATCGAATCGAAAAGAATCGGATTGAATGGAATAGAATCGAAAAGAATAGAATAGAATCGAAAGAAATCGAATAGAATCAAATCAAATCAAAAAGAATCGAATTGAATTGATCCTAACCAAAATAAGCGAAATGAATCGACTCGAACCGAAAAAAATCAAATCGAAAAGAATCTAACCTCAACGAAAATAATCGAAATGAATAGAATCGAAAAGAATCGAATTGAATCAAATCGAAAAGAATCGAATGGAATCTAATCGAAAAGAATCAAATTGATTCGAATCGAAACAAATTGAAACCAATCGAAAAGAATCTAATTGAATCGATTCGAAAAGAACCGAATTCAATCAAAACGAATCCATTCGAATGGAATAGAAAAGAATAGAATAGAATAGAATCGAAAAGAATCCAATCGAATCGAAAAGAATCTAATCGAAAAAAATTGAATCGAATCGAAAAGAAACGAATCATACCGAATCAAAAAAACAATCGAATCGAATCAAATACAAAAGAATCGCTTTGAATAGCATAGAATTGAAAAGAATCGAATCAATCGAATTGAAAACAATCGAATCGAAAAGAATCGAATCAAAAAAAGTCGAATCAAATCGAAAACAATCGAATCGAATCGAATCTAAAAGAATCGTATTGAATTGAATCGAGTCGAAAAGACTCGAATCAAAAAGACTCGAATCGAATTGAATCAAATCGAAAAGAATCCAATCGAATCGAAAAGAATCGAACTGAATGGAATCAAATCGATAAGAATCGAATCGAATCGAAAAGAATCGAATCAAATTTAATGGAATCGAAAAGAATCGAATTGAATCGAAAAGAATCGAAATGAAACAAATCAGATCAAATGGAAAAGCATCAAATCGAATTGAAAAGAATCGAATCGAATCGAAATGAATCGAATCAGAAAGACTCGAATCGAAAAGAATCGAATTGAAAAGAATCGAATCGAATCGAAAAGACTCGAATCGAATTAAAAATATCAAATCGAATCGAATCGCAAAGAATCGAATTGAAAAGACTCGAATTGAAACGAATCGATTTGAAACGAAAAGAATCGAATCGAATCGAATCGAATCGAATTGAAAGAATCGAATTGAATAGAAAAAAATCGAATAGAAAAGAATCGAACCGAAAAGAAAAGAATCAAATTGAATCAGTCGATTAAATTCTAGTCGAATCGAATCAAAAAGAATGAAATCGAGTCGAATCGAATCGAATCGAAAAGAATCGAATTGTATCTAATCAAAAAGAATCGAATCGTATCGACTCGAATCGAAAAGAATCCAATTGCATCATCGAATGGAAACTAATCGAATTGAATAGAATAGAAAAGAATCGAATCGAATCAAATCGAAAACAATCAAATTGAATTGATCGAAAAGAATCGAATTGAATCAAATCGAATCGAAATGAAAAGAATCGAATCGATTCAAATAGAAAAGAATCGAATCGAAAAGAATCAAATCGACACGAAAAGAATCGAATCGAATCAAAAAGTATCGAATTGATTCGAAAACATTCGAATCGAAAAGAATCGAATTGAAATGAATCCGATCGAAATGAAAAGACTCTACTCGATTCGAATCCAAAAGAATCAAATCCAAAAGAATCGAATTGAATTGAATCAAAAGAAATGAATTGAATTGAATCAAAAAGGAACTAATCGAATCAAATCGAAAAAAATCGAATAGAATCAAATGGAATCAAAAAGAATCGAATAGATTCGAATAAAAAAGAATCGAATTGAGGGATCCCTGGGTGGCGCAGCGGTTTAGCGCCTGCCTTTGGCCCAGGGCGCGATCCTGGAGACCCGGGATCGAATCCCACATCGGGCTTCCGGTGCATGGAGCCTGCTTCTCCCTCTGCCTGTGTCTCTGCCTCTCTGTCTCTCTCTGTGACTATCATAAAAAAAAGAATCGAATTGAATCGAGTTGAAAAAAATCATAAAGAATCAAATCGAAAAGAATCGACTTCCATGTAACGAAAAGTTTCGAATTGAAAAGAATCGAATCGAAACAAAAGAATCGAATCGAATCGACATGAATCAAAAAGAATCGAATCAAAACGAATCGAAAAGAAACAAATCAAGTAGAATCTAAAAGAATCGAATCGAATCAAATCGAAAAAATTCGAATAGAATTGAATCGAAAAGAATCAAAACGAAGCGAACCGAAGAGAATCGATTCGAATCAAAATAAAAAGTATCGTATCAAATCGAATCGAAAAGAATCATATCAAATAGAATCGAAAGAATGGAATCAAATCTGAAACAATCGAATCGAATCGAAAAGAATCGGATTGAATGGAATCGAATCGAAAAGAATAGAATGGAATCGAAAGAAATCGAATAGAATCAAATCAAATCAAAAAGAATCGAATTGAATTGATCCTAACCAAAATAAGCGAAATGAATCGACTCGAACCGAAAAAAATCAAATCGAAAAGAATCTAACCTCAACGAAAATCATCGAAATGAATAGAATCGAAAAGAATCGAATTGAATCAAATCGAAAAGAATCGAATGGAATCTAATCGAAAAGAATCAAATTGATTCGAATCGAAACAAATTGAATCCAATCGAAAAGAATCTAATTCAATCGATTCGAAAAGAACCGAATTCAATCAAAAGGAATCGATTCGAATGGAATAGAAAAGAATAGAATAGAATAGAATCGAAAAGAATCAAATCGAATCGAAAAGAATCGAATCGAAAAGAATTGAATCGAAACGAAAAGAAACGAATCGAACCGAATCAAAAAGAAAACAATCGAATCGAATCAAATACAAAAGAATCGCTTTGAATAGCATAGAATTGAAAAGAATCGAATCAATCGAATTGAAAACAATCGAATCGAAAAGAATCGAATCAAAAAAAGTCGAATCGAAAGGAAAACAATCGAATCGAATCGAATCTAAAAGAATCGTATTGAATTGAATCGAGTCGAAAAGACTCGAATCAAAAAGACTCGAATCGAATTGAATCAAATCGAAAAGAATCTAATAGAAACCACTCGAACAGAATCAAATCGAAATGATTCAAAATGAATCGAATCGAATAGAATCGAAAAAAATCGAAACGAATCGAAACGAATCGAAACGAAATGAATCGAAGAGAATCGATTAGAATCGAAATGAAAAGAATCGTATTGAATCGAATCGAAAAGAATCAAATCAAATCGAATCGAAAGAATTGAATCAAATCGAAAAGAATCCAATCGAATCGAAAAGAATCGAACTGAATGGAATCAAATCGAAAAGAATCGAATCGAATCGAAAAGAATCGAATCAAATTTAATGGAATCGAAAAGAATCGAATTGAATCGAAAAGAATCGAAATGAAACAAATCAGATCAAATGGAAAAGCATCAAATCGAATTGAAAAGAATCGAATCGAATCGAAATGAATCGAATCAGAAAGACTCGAATCGAAAAGAATCGAATTGAAAAGAATCGAATCGAATCGAAAAGACTCGAATCGAATTAAAAATATCAAATCGAATCGAATCGCAAAGAATCGAATTGAAAAGACTCGAATTGAAACGAATCGATTTGAAACGAAAAGAATCGAATCGAATCGAATCGAATTGAAAGAAACGAATTGAATAGAAAAAAATCGAATAGAAAAGAATCGAACCGAAAAGAAAAGAATCAAATTGAATCAGTCGATTAAATTCTAGTCGAATCGAATCAAAAAGAATGAAATCGAGTCGAATCGAATCGAATCGAAAAGAATCGAATTGTATCTAATCAAAAAGAATCGAATCGTATCGACTCGAATCGAAAAGAATCCAATTGCATCATCGAATGGAAACTAATCGAATTGAATAGAATAGAAAAGAATCGAATCGAATCAAATCGAAAACAATCAAATTGAATTGATCGAAAAGAATCGAATTGAATCAAATCGAATCGAAATGAAAAGAATCGAATCGATTCAAATAGAAAAGAATCGAATCGAAAAGAATCAAATCGACACGAAAAGAATCGAATCGAATCAAAAAGTATCGAATTGATTCGAAAACATTCGAATCGAAAAGAATCGAATTGAAATGAATCCGATCGAAATGAAAAGACTCTACTCGATTCGAATCCAAAAGAATCGAATCCAAAAGAATCGAATTGAATTGAATCAAAAGAAATGAATTGAATTGAATCAAAAAGGAACTAATCGAATCAAATCGAAAAAAATCGAATAGAATCAAATCGAATCAAAAAGAATCGAATAGATTCGAATAAAAAAGAATCGAATTGAGGGATCCCTGGGTGGCGCAGCGGTTTAGCGCCTGCCTTTGGCCCAGGGCGCGATCCTGGAGACCCGGGATCGAATCCCACATCGGGCTCCTGGTGCATGGAGCCTGCTTCTCCCTCTGCCTGTGTCTCTGCCTCTCTGTCTCTCTCTGTGACTATCATAAAAAAAAGAATCGAATTGAATCGCGTTGAAAAAAATCATAAAGAATCAAATCGAAAAGAATCGAATTTCATGTAACGAAAAGTTTCGAATTGAAAAGAATCGAATCGAAACAAAAGAATCGAATCGAATCGACATGAATCAAAAAGAATCGAATCAAAACGAATCGAAAAGAAACAAATCAAGTAGAATCTAAAAGAATCGAATCGAATCAAATCGAAAAAATTCGAATAGAATTGAATCGAAAAGAATCAAAACGAATCGAACCGAAGAGAATCGATTCGAATCAAAATAAAAAGTATCGTATCAAATCGAATCGAAAAGAATCATATCAAATAGAATCGAAAGAATGGAATCAAATCTAAAACAATCGAATCGAATCGAAAAGAATCGGATTGAATGGAATCGAATCGAAAAGAATAGAATAGAATCGAAAAAAATCGAATAGAATCAAATCAAATCAAAAAGAATCGAATTGAATTGATCCTAACCAAAATAAGCGAAATGAATCGACTCGAACCGAAAAAAATCAAATCGAAAAGAATCTAACCTCAACGAAAATAATCGAAATGAATAGAATCGAAAAGAATCGAATTGAATCAAATCGAAAAGAATCGAATGGAATCTAATCGAAAAGAATCAAATTGATTCGAATCGAAACAAATTGAATGCAATCGAAAAGAATCTAATTGAATCGATTCGAAAAGAACCGAATTCAATCAAAAGGAATCGATTCGAATGGAATAGAAAAGAATAGAATAGAATAGAATAGAAAAGAATCAAATCGAATCGAAAAGAATCGAATCGAAAAGAATTGAATCGAATCGAAAAGAAACGAATCGAACCGAATCAAAAAAAAACAATCGAATCGAATCAAATAAAAAAGAATCGCTTTGAATAGCATAGAATTGAAAAGAATCGAATCAATCGAATTGAAAACAATCGAATCGAAAAGAATCGAATCAAAAAAAGTAAAATCGAAACGAAAACAATCGAATCGAATCGAATCTAAAAGAATCGTATTGAATTGAATCGAGTCGAAAAGACTCGAATCAAAAAGACTCGAATCGAATTGAATCAAATCGAAAAGAATCTAATAGAAACCACTCGAACAGAATCAAATCGAAATGATTCAAAATGAATCGAATCGAATAGAATCGAAAAAATCGAAACGAATCGAAATGAAATGAATCGAAGAGAATCGATTAGAATCGAAATGAAAAGAATCGTATTGAATCGAATCGAAAAGAATCAAATCAAATCGAATCGAAAGAATTGAATCAAATCGAAAAGAATCCAATCGAATCGAAAAGAATCGAACTGAATGGAATCAAATCGAAAAGAATCGAATCGAATCGAAAAGAATCGAATCAAATTTAATGGAATCGAAAAGAATCGAATTGAATCGAAAAGAATCGAAATGAAACAAATCAGATCAAATGGAAAAGCATCAAATCGAATTGAAAAGAATCGAATCGAATCGAAATGAATCGAATCAGAAAGACTCGAATCGAAAAGAATCGAATTGAAAAGAATCGAATCGAATCGAAAAGACTCGAATCGAATTAAAAATATCAAATCGAATCGAATCGCAAAGAATCGAATTGAAAAGACTCGAATTGAAACGAATCGATTTGAAACGAAAAGAATCGAATCGAATCGAATCGAATTGAAAGAATCGAAATGAATGGAAAAAAATCGAATAGAAAAGAATCGAACCGAAAAGAAAAGAATCAAATTGAATCAGTCGATTAAATTCTAGTCGAATCGAATCAAAAAGAATGAAATCGAGTCGAATCGAATCGAAAAGAATCGAATCGAATCGAAAAGAATCGAATTGTATCTAATCAAAAAGAATCGAATCGTATCGACTCGAATCGAAAAGAATCCAATTGCATCATCGAATGGAAACTAATCGAATTGAATAGAATAGAAAAGAATCGAATCGAATCAAATCGAAAACAATCAAATTGAATTGATCGAAAAGAATCGAATTGAATCAAATCGAATCGAAATGAAAAGAATCGAATCGATTCAAATAGAAAAGAATCGAATCGAAAAGAATCAAAGCGACACGAAAAGAATCGAATCGAATCAAAAAGTATCGAATTGATTCGAAAACATTCGAATCGAAAAGAATCGAATTGAAATGAATCCGATCGAAATGAAAAGAATCTACTCGATTCGAATCCAAAAGAATCGAATCCAAAAGAATCGAATCGAATCCAAAAGAATCGAATTGAATTGAATCAAAAGAAATGAATTGAATTGAATCAAAAAGGAACTAATCGAATCAAATCGAAAAATCTCGAATAGAATCAAATCGAATCAAAAAGAATCGAATAGATTCGAATAAAAAAGAATCGAATTGAGGGATCCCTGTTGGCGCAGCGGTTTAGCGCCTGCCTTTGGCCCAGGGCGCGATCCTGGAGACCCGGGATCGAATCCCACATCGGGCTCCTGGTGCATGGAGCCTGCTTCTCCCTCTGCCTGTGTCTCTGCCTCTCTGTCTCTCTCTGTGACTATCATAAAAAAAAGAATCGAATTGAATCGCGTTGAAAAAAATCATAAAGAATCAAATCGAAAAGAATCGAATTCCATGTAACGAAAAGTTTCGAATTGAAAAGAATCGAATCGAAACAAAAGAATCGAATCAAATCGACATGAATCAAAAAGAATCGAATCAAAACGAATCGAAAAGAAACAAATCAAGTAGAATCTAAAAGAATCGAATCGAATCAAATCGAAAAAATTCGAATAGAATTGAATCGAAAAGAATCAAAACGAATCGAACCGAAGAGAATCGATTCGAATCAAAATAAAAAGTATCGTATCAAATCGAATCGAAAAGAATCATATCAAATAGAATCGAAAGAATGGAATCAAATCTAAAACAATCGAATCGAATCGAAAAGAATCGGATTGAATGGAAACGAATCGAAAAGAATAGAATAGAATCGAAAAAAATCGAATAGAATCAAATCAAATCAAAAAGAATCGAATTGAATTGATCCTAACCAAAATAAGCGAAATGAATCGACTCGAACCGAAAAAAATCAAATCGAAAAGAATCTAACCTCAACGAAAATCATCGAAATGAATAGAATCGAGAAGAATCGAATGGAATCTAATCGAAAAGAATCAAATTGATTCGAATCGAAACAAATTGAATGCAATCGAAAAGAATCTAATTGAATCGATTCGAAAAGAACCGAATTCAATCAAAAGGAATCGATTCGAATGGAATAGAAAAGAATAGAATAGAATAGAATAGAAAAGAATCAAATCGAATCGAAAAGAATCGAATCGAAAAGAATTGAATCGAATCGAAAAGAAACGAATCGAACCGAATCAAAAAAAAACAATCGAATCGAATCAAATAAAAAAGAATCGCTTTGAATAGCATAGAATTGAAAAGAATCGAATCAATCGAATTGAAAACAATCGAATCGAAAAGAATCGAATCAAAAAAAGTCGAATCGAAACGAAAACAATCGAATCGAATCGAATCTAAAAGAATCGTATTGAATTGAATGAGTCGAAAAGACTCGAATCAAAAAGACTCGAATCGAATTGAATCAAATCGAAAAGAATCTAATAGAAACCACTCGAACAGAATCAAATCGAAATGATTCAAAATGAATCGAATCGAATAGAATCGAAAAAATCGAAACGAATCGAAACGAATCGAAACGAAATGAATCGAAGAGAATCGATTAGAATCGAAATGAAAAGAATCGTATTGAATCGAATCGAAAAGAATCAAATCAAATCGAATCGAAAGAATTGAATCAAATCGAAAAGAATCCAATCGAATCGAAAAGAATCGAACTGAATGGAATCAAATCGAAAAGAATCGAATCGAATCGAAAAGAATCGAATCAAATTTAATGGAATCGAAAAGAATCGAATTGAATCGAAAAGAATCGAAATGAAACAAATCATATCAAATGGAAAAGCATCAAATCGAATTGAAAAGAATCGAATCGAATCGAAATGAATCGAATCAGAAAGACTCGAATCGAAAAGAATCGAATTGAAAAGAATCGAATCGAATCGAAAAGACTCGAATCGAATTAAAAATATCAAATCGAATCGAATCGCAAAGAATCGAATTGAAAAGACTCGAATTGAAACGAATCGATTTGAAACGAAAAGAATCGAATCGAATCGAATCGAATTGAAAGAATCGAAATGAATGGAAAAAAATCGAATAGAAAAGAATCGAACCGAAAAGAAAAGAATCAAATTGAATCAGTCGATTAAATTCTAGTCGAATCGAATCAAAAAGAATGAAATCGAGTCGAATCGAATCGAAAAGAATCGAATCGAATCGAAAAGAATCGAATTGTATCTAATCAAAAAGAATCGAATCGTATCGACTCGAATCGAAAAGAATCCAATTGCATCATCGAATGGAAACTAATCGAATTGAATAGAATCGAAAAGAATCGAATCGAATCAAATCGAAAACAATCAAATTGATCGAAAAGAATCGAATTGAATCAAATCGAATCGAAATGAAAAGAATCGAATCGATTCAAATAGAAATGAATCGAATCGAAAAGAATCAAATCGACACGAAAAGAATTGAATCGAATCAAAAAGTATCGAATTGATTCGAAAACATTCGAATCGAAAAGAATCGAATAGAAATGAATCCGATCAAAATGAAAAGAATCTACTCGATTCGAATCCAAAAGAATCGAATCCAAAAGAATCGAATTGAATTGAATCAAAAGAAATGAATTGAATTGAATCAAAAGGAACTAATCGAATCAAATCGAAAAAACTCGAATAGAATCAAATCGAATCAAAAAGAATCGAATAGATTCGAATAAAAAAGAATCGAGTTGAGGGATCCCTGGGTGGCGCAGCGGTTTAGCGCCTGCCTTTGGCCCAGGGCGCGATCCTGGAGACCCGGGATCGAATCCCACATCGGGCTCCCGGTGCATGGAGCCTGTTTCTCCCTCTGCCTGTGTCTCTGCCTCTCTGTCTCTCTCTGTGACTATCATAAAAAAAAGAATCGAATTGAATCGCGTTGAAAAAAATCATAAAGAATCAAATCGAAAAGAATCGAATTCCATGTAACGAAAAGATTCGAATTGAAAAGAATCGAATCGAAACAAAAGAATCGAATCGAATCGACATGAATCAAAAAGAATCGAATCAAAACGAATCGAAAAGAAACAAATCAAGTAGAATCTAAAAGAATCGAATCGAATCAAATCGAAAAAATTCGAATAGAATTGAATCGAAAAGATTCAAAACGAATCGAACGGAAGAGAATCGATTCGAATCAAAATAAAAAGTATCGTATCAAATCGAATCGAAAAGAATCATATCAAATAGAATCGAAAGAATGGAATCAAATCTAAAACAATCGAATCGAATCGAAAAGAATCGGATTGAATGGAATCGAATCGAAAAGAATAGAATAGAATCGAAAAAAATCGAATAGAATCAAATCAAATCAAAAAGAATCGAATTGAATTGATCCTAACCAAAATAAGCGAAATGAATCGACTCGAACCGAAAAAAATCAAATCGAAAAGAATCTAACCTCAACGAAAATCATCGAAATGAATAGAATCGAAAAGAATCGAATTGAATCAAATCGAAAAGAATCGAATGGAATCTAATCGAAAAGAATCAAATTGATTCGAATCGAAACAAATTGAAACCAATCGAAAAGAATCTAATTGAATCGATTCGAAAAGAACCGAATTCAATCAAAACGAATCTATTCGAATGGAATAGAAAAGAATAGAATAGAATAGAATCGAAAAGAATCCAATTGAATCGAAAAGAATCGAATCGAAAAGAATTGAATCGAATCGAAAAGAAACGAATCGAACCGAATCAAAAAGAAAACAATCGATCGAATCAAATAAAAAGTATCGCTTTGAATAGCATAGAATTGAAAAGAATCGAATCAATCGAATTGAAAACAATCGAATCGAAAAAAATCGAATCAAAAAAAGTCGAATCGAAACGAAAACAATCGAATCGAATCGAATCTAAAAGAATCGTATTGAATTGAATCGAGTCGAAAAGACTCGAATCAAAAAGACTCGAATCGAATTGAATCAAATCGAAAAGAATCTAATAGAAACCATTCGAACAGAATCAAATCGAAATGATTCAAAATGAATCGAATCGAATAGAATCGAAAAAAATCGAAACGAATCGAAACGAATCGAAACGAAATGAATCGAAGAGAATCGATTAGAATCGAAATGAAAAGAATCGTATTGAATCGAATCGAAAAGAATCAAATCAAATCGAATCGAAAGAATTGAATCAAATCGAAAAGCATCCAATCGAATCGAAAAGAATCGAACTGAATGGAATCAAATCGAAAAGAATCGAATCGAATCGAAAAGAATCGAATCAAATTTAATGGTATCGAAAAGAATCGAATTGAATCGAAAAGAATCGAAATGAAACAAATCAGATCAAATGGAAAAGCATCAAATCGAATTGAAAAGAATCGAATCGAATCGAAATGAATCGAATCAGAAAGACTCGAATCGAAAAGAATCGAATTGAAAAGAATCGAATCGAATCGAAAAGACTCGAATCGAATTAAAAATATCAAATCGAATCGAATCGCAAAGAATCGAATTGAAAAGACTCGAATTGAAACGAATCAATTTGAAACGAAAAGAATCGAATGGAATCGAATCGAATTGAAAGAATCGAAATGAATGGAAAAAAATCGAATAGAAAAGAATCGAACCGAAAAGAAAAGAATCAAATTGAATCAGTCGATTAAATTCTAGTCGAATCGAATCAAAAAGAATGAAATCGAGTCGAATCGAATCGAATCGAAAAGAATCGAATTGTATCTAATCAAAAAGAATCGAATCGTATCGACTCGAATCGAAAAGAATCCAATTGCATCATCGAATGGAAACTAATCGAATTGAATAGAATAGAAAAGAATCGAATCGAATCAAATCGAAAACAATCAAATTGAATTGATCGAAAAGAATCGAATTGAATCAAATCGAATCGAAATGAAAAGAATCGAATCGATTCAAATAGAAAAGAATCGAATCGAAAAGAATCAAAGCGACACGAAAAGAATCGAATCGAATCAAAAAGTATCGAATTGATTCGAAAACATTCGAATCGAAAAGAATCGAATTGAAATGAATCCGATCGAAATGAAAAGAATCTACTCGATTCGAATCCAAAAGAATCGAATCCAAAAGAATCGAATCGAATCCAAAAGAATCGAATTGAATTGAATCAAAAGAAATGAATTGAATTGAATCAAAAAGGAACTAATCGAATCAAATCGAAAAATCTCGAATAGAATCAAATCGAATCAAAAAGAATCGAATAGATTCGAATAAAAAAGAATCGAATTGAGGGATCCCTGGGTGGCGCAGCGGTTTAGCGCCTGCCTTTGGCCCAGGGCGCGATCCTGGAGACCCGGGATCGAATCCCACATCGGGCTCCTGGTGCATGGAGCCTGCTTCTCCCTCTGCCTGTGTCTCTGCCTCTCTGTCTCTCTCTGTGACTATCATAAAAAAAAGAATCGAATTGAATCGCGTTGAAAAAAATCATAAAGAATCAAATCGAAAAGAATCGAATTCCATGTAACGAAAAGATTCGAATTGAAAAGAATCGAATCGAAACAAAAGAATCGAATCGAATCGACATGAATCAAAAAGAATCGAATCAAAACGAATCGAAAAGAAACAAATCAAGTAGAATCTAAAAGAATCGAATCGAATCAAATCGAAAAAATTCGAATAGAATTGAATCGAAAAGAATCAAAACGAATCGAACCGAAGAGAATCGATTCGAATCAAAATAAAAAGTATCGTATCAAATCGAATCGAAAAGAATCCTATCAAATAGAATCGAAAGAATGGAATCAAATCTAAAACAATCGAATCGAATCGAAAAGAATCGGATTGAATGGAATCGAATCGAAAAGAATAGAATAGAATCGAAAAAAATCGAATAGAATCAAATCAAATCAAAAAGAATCGAATTGAATTGATCCTAACCAAAATAAGCGAAATGAATCGACTCAAACCGAAAAAAATCAAATCGAAAAGAATCTAACCTCAACGAAAATCATCGAAATGAATAGAATCGAAAAGAATCGAATTGAATCAAATCGAAAAGAATCGAATGGAATCTAATCGAAAAGAATCAAATTGATTCGAATCGAAACAAATTGAATCCAATCGAAAAGAATCTAATTGAATCGATTCGAAAAGAACCGAATTCAATCAAAAGGAATCGATTCGAATGGAATAGAAAAGAATAGAATAGAATAGAATAGAAAAGAATCAAATCGAATCGAAAAGAATCGAATCGAAAAGAATTGAATCGAATCGAAAAGAAACGAATCGAACCGAATCAAAAAGAAAACAATCGAATCGAATCAAATACAAAAGAATCGCTTTGAATAGCATAGAATTGAAAAGAATCGAATCAATCGAATTGAAAACAATCGAATCGAAAAGAATCGAATCAAAAAAAGTCGAATCGAAACGAAAACAATCGAATCGAATCGAATCTAAAAGAATCGTATTGAATTGAATCGAGTCGAAAAGACTCGAATCAAAAAGACTCGAATCGAATTGAATCAAATCGAAAAGAATCTAATAGAAACCACTCGAACAGAATCAAATCGAAATGATTCAAAATGAATCAAATCGAATAGAATCGAAAAAATCGAAACGAATCGAAACGAATCGAAACGAAATGAATCGAAGAGAATCGATTAGAATCGAAATGAAAAGAATCGTATTGAATCGAATCGAAAAGAATCAAATCAAATCGAATCGAAAGAATTGAATCAAATCGAAAAGAATCCAATCGAATCGAAAAGAATCGAACTGAATGGAATCAAATCGAAAAGAATCGAATCGAATCGAAAAGAATCAAATCAAATTTAATGGAATCGAAAAGAATCGAATTGAATCGAAAAGAATCGAAATGAAACAAATCAGATCAAATGGAAAAGCATCAAATCGAATTGAAAAGAATCGAATCGAATCGAAATGAATCGAATTAGAAAGACTCGAATCGAAAAGAATCGAATTGAAAAGAATCGAATCGAATCGAAAAGACTCGAATCGAATTAAAAATATCAAATCGAATCGAATCGCAAAGAATCGAATTGAAAAGACTCGAATTGAAACGAATCAATTTGAAACGAAAAGAATCGAATGGAATCGAATCGAATTGAAAGAATCGAAATGAATGGAAAAAAATCGAATAGAAAAGAATCGAACCGAAAAGAAAAGAATCAAATTGAATCAGTCGATTAAATTCTAGTCGAATCGAATCAAAAAGAATGAAATCGAGTCGAATCGAATCGAATCGAAAAGAATCGAATTGTATCTAATCAAAAAGAATCGAATCGTATCGACTCGAATCGAAAAGAATCCAATTGCATCATCGAATGGAAACTAATCGAATTGAATAGAATCGAAAAGAATCGAATCGAATCAAATCGAAAACAATCAAATTGAATTGATCGAAAAGAATCGAATTGAATCAAATCGAATCGAAATGAAAAGAATCGAATCGATTCAAATAGAAAAGAATCGAATCGAAAAGAATCAAAGCGACACGAAAAGAATCGAATCGAATCAAAAAGTATCGAATTGATTCGAAAACATTCGAATCGAAAAGAATCGAATTGAAATGAATCCGATCGAAATGAAAAGAATCTACTCGATTCGAATCCAAAAGAATCGAATCCAAAAGAATCGAATCGAATCCAAAAGAATCGAATTGAATTGAATCAAAAGAAATGAATTGAATTGAATCAAAAAGGAACTAATCGAATCAAATCGAAAAATCTCGAATAGAATCAAATCGAATCAAAAAGAATCGAATAGATTCGAATAAAAAAGAATCGAATTGAGGGATCCCTGTTGGCGCAGCGGTTTAGCGCCTGCCTTTGGCCCAGGGCGCGATCCTGGAGACCCGGGATCGAATCCCACATCGGGCTCCTGGTGCATGGAGCCTGCTTCTCCCTCTGCCTGTGTCTCTGCCTCTCTGTCTCTCTCTGTGACTATCATAAAAAAAAGAATCGAATTGAATCGCGTTGAAAAAAATCATAAAGAATCAAATCGAAAAGAATCGAATTCCATGTAACGAAAAGATTCGAATTGAAAAGAATCGAATCGAAACAAAAGAATCGAATCGAATCGACATGAATCAAAAAGAATCGAATCAAAACGAATCGAAAAGAAACAAATCAAGTAGAATCTAAAAGAATCGAATCGAATCAAATCGAAAAAATTCGAATAGAATTGAATCGAAAAGAATCAAAACGAATCGAACCGAAGAGAATCGATTCGAATCAAAATAAAAAGTATCGTATCAAATCGAATCGAAAAGAATCATATCAAATAGAATCGAAAGAATGGAATCAAATCTAAAACAATCGAATCGAATCGAAAAGAATCGGATTGAATGGAATCGAATCGAAAAGAATAGAATAGAATCGAAAAAAATCGAATAGAATCAAATCAAATCAAAAAGAATCGAATTGAATTGATCCTAACCAAAATAAGCGAAATGAATCGACTCGAACCGAAAAAAATCAAATCGAAAAGAATCTAACCTCAACGAAAATCATCGAAATGAATAGAATCGAAAAGAATCGAATTGAATCAAATCGAAAAGAATCGAATGGAATCTAATCGAAAAGAATCAAATTGATTCGAATCGAAACAAATTGAATCCAATCGAAAAGAATCTAATTCAATCGATTCGAAAAGAACCGAATTCAATCAAAACGAATCGATTCGAATGGAATAGAAAAGAATAGAATAGAATAGAATCGAAAAGAATCAAATCGAATCGAAAAGAATCGAATCGAAAAGAATTGAATCGAATCGAAAAGAAACGAATCGAACCGAATCAAAAAGAAAACAATCGAATCGAATCAAATAAAAAAGAATCGCTTTGAATAGCATAGAATTGAAAAGAATCGAATCAATCGAATTGAAAACAATCGAATCGAAAAGAATCGAATCAAAAAAAGTCGAATCGAAACGAAAACAATCGAATCGAATCGAATCTAAAAGAATCGTATTGAATTGAATCGAGTCGAAAAGACTCGAATCAAAAAGACTCGAATCGAATTGAATCAAATCGAAAAGAATCTAATAGAAACCACTCGAACAGAATCAAATCGAAATGATTCAAAATGAATCGAATCGAATAGAATCGAAAAAATCGAAACGAATCGAAACGAATCGAAACGAAATGAATCGAAGAGAATCGATTAGAATCGAAATGAAAAGAATCGTATTGAATCGAATCGAAAAGAATCAAATCAAATCGAATCGAAAGAATTGAATCAAATCGAAAAGAATCCAATCGAATCGAAAAGAATCGAACTGAATGGAATCAAATCGAAAAGAATCGAATCGAATCGAAAAGAATCGAATCAAATTTAATGGAATCGAAAAGAATCGAATTGAATCGAAAAGAATCGAAATGAAACAAATCAGATCAAATGGAAGAGCATCAAATCGAATTGAAAAGAATCGAATCGAATCGAAAAGACTCGAATCGAATTAAAAATATCAAATCGAATCGAATCGCAAAGAATCGAATTGAAAAGACTCGAATGGAAACGAATCGATTTGAAACGAAAAGAATCGAATCGAATCGAATCGAATTGAAAGAATCGAATTGAATAGAAAAAAATCGAATAGAAAAGAATCGAACCGAAAAGAAAAGAATCAAATTGAATCAGTCGATTAAATTCTAGTCGAATCGAATCAAAAAGCATGAAATCGAGTCGAATCGAATCGAAAAGAATCGAATCGAATCGAAAAGAATCGAATTGTATCTAATCAAAAAGAATCGAATCGTATCGACTCGAATCGAAAAGAATCCAATTGCATCATCGAATGGAAACTAATCGAATTGAATAGAATCGAAAAGAATCGAATCGAATCAAATCGAAAACAATCAAATTGATCGAAAAGAATCGAATTGAATCAAATCGAATCGAAATGAAAAGAATCGAATCGATTCAAATAGAAATGAATCGAATCGAAAAGAATCAAATCGACACGAAAAGAATTGAATCGAATCAAACAGTATCGAATTGATTCGAAAACATTCGAATCGAAAAGAATCGAATAGAAATGAATCCGATCGAAATGAAAAGAATCTACTCGATTCGAATCCAAAAGAATCGAATCCAAAAGATCGAATCGAATCCAAAAGAATCGAATTGAATTGAATCAAAAGAAATGAATTGAATTGAATCAAAAGGAACTAATCGAATCAAATCGAAAAAACTCGAATAGAATCAAATCGAATCAAAAAGAATCGAATAGATTCGAATAAAAAAGAATCGAATTGAGGGATCCCTGGGTGGCGCAGCGGTTTAGCGCCTGCCTTTGGCCCAGGGCGCGATCCTGGAGACCCGGGATCGAATCCCACATCGGGCTCCCGGTGCATGGAGCCTGCTTCTCCCTCTGCCTGTGTCTCTGCCTCTCTGTCTCTCTCTGTGACTATCATAAAAAAAAGAATCGAATTGAATCGCGTTGAAAAAAATCATAAAGAATCAAATCGAAAAGAATCGAATTCCATGTAACGAAAAGATTCGAATTGAAAAGAATCGAATCGAAACAAAAGAATCGAATCGAATCGACATGAATCAAAAAGAATCGAATCAAAACGAATCGAAAAGAAACAAATCAAGTAGAATCTAAAAGAATCGAATCGAATCAAATCGAAAAAATTCGAATAGAATTGAATCGAAAAGATTCAAAACGAATCGAACGGAAGAGAATCGATTCGAATCAAAATAAAAAGTATCGTATCAAATCGAATCGAAAAGAATCATATCAAATAGAATCGAAAGAATGGAATCAAATCTAAAACAATCGAATCGAATCGAAAGAATCGGATTGAATGGAATCGAATCGAAAAGAATAGAATAGAATCGAAAAAAATCGAATAGAATCAAATCAAATCAAAAAGAATCGAATTGAATTGATCCTAACCAAAATAAGCGAAATGAATCGACTCGAACCGAAAAAAATCAAATCAAAAAGAATCTAACCTCAACGAAAATCATCGAAATGAATAGAATCGAAAAGAATCGAATTGAATCAAATCGAAAAGAATCGAATGGAATCTAATCGAAAAGAATCAAATTGATTCGAATCGAAACAAATTGAATCCAATCGAAAAGAATCTAATTGAATCGATTCGAAAAGAACCGAATTCAATCAAAAGGAATCGATTCGAATGGAATAGAAAAGAATAGAATAGAATAGAATAGAAAAGAATCAAATCGAATCGAAAAGAATCGAATCGAAAAGAATTGAATCGAATCGAAAAGAAACGAATCGAACCGAATCAAAAAAAAACAATCGAATCGAATCAAATAAAAAAGAATCGCTTTGAATAGCATAGAATTGAAAAGAATCGAATCAATCGAATTGAAAACAATCGAATCGAAAAGAATCGAATCAAAAAAAGTCGAATCGAAACGAAAACAATCGAATCGAATCGAATCTAAAAGAATCGTATTGAATTGAATCGAGTCGAAAAGACTCGAATCAAAAAGACTCGAATCGAATTGAATCAAATCGAAAAGAATCTAATAGAAACCACTCGAACAGAATCAAATCGAAATGATTCAAAATGAATCGAATCGAATAGAATCGAAAAAAATCGAAACGAATCGAAACGAATCGAAACGAAATGAATCGAAGAGAATCGATTAGAATCGAAATGAAAAGAATCGTATTGAATCGAATCGAAAAGAATCAAATCAAATCGAATCGAAAGAATTGAATCAAATCGAAAAGAATCCAATCGAATCGAAAAGAATCGAACTGAATGGAATCAAATCGAAAAGAATCGAATCGAATCGAAAAGAATCGAATCAAATTTAATGGAATCGAAAAGAATCGAATTGAATCGAAAAGAATCGAAATGAAACAAATCAGATCAAATGGAAAAGCATCAAATCGAATTGAAAAGAATCGAATCGAATCGAAATGAATCGAATCAGAAAGACTCGAATCGAAAAGAATCGAATTGAAAAGAATCGAATCGAATCGAAAAGACTCGAATCGAATTAAAAATATCAAATCGAATCGAATCGCAAAGAATCGAATTGAAAAGACTCGAATTGAAACGAATCGATTTGAAACGAAAAGAATCGAATCGAATCGAATCGAATTGAAAGAATCGAAATGAATAGAAAAAAATCGAATAGAAAAGAATCGAACCGAAAAGAAAAGAATCAAATTGAATCAGTCGATTAAATTCTAGTCGAATCGAATCAAAAAGAATGAAATCGAGTCGAATCGAATCAAAAAGAATCGAATCGAATCGAAAAGAATCGAATTGTATCTAATCAAAAAGAATCGAATCGTATCGACTCGAATCGAAAAGAATCCAATTGCATCATCGAATGGAAACTAATCGAATTGAATAGAATAGAAAAGAATCGAATCGAATCAAATCGAAAACAATCAAATTGAATTGATCGAAAAGAATCGAATTGAATCAAATCGAATCGAAATGAAAAGAATCGAATCGATTCAAATAGAAAAGAATCGAATCGAAAAGAATCAAAGCGACACGAAAAGAATCGAATCGAATCAAAAAGTATCGAATTGATTCGAAAACATTCGAATCGAAAAGAATCGAATTGAAATGAATCCGATCGAAATGAAAAGAATCTACTCGATTCGAATCCAAAAGAATCGAATCCAAAAGAATCGAATCGAATCCAAAAGAATCGAATTGAATTGAATCAAAAGAAATGAATTGAATTGAATCAAAAAGGAACTAATCGAATCAAATCGAAAAATCTCGAATAGAATCAAATCAAATCAAAAAGAATCGAATAGATTCGAATAAAAAAGAATCGAATTGAGGGATCCCTGGGTGGCGCAGCGGTTTAGCGCCTGCCTTTGGCCCAGGGCGCGATCCTGGAGACCCGGGATCGAATCCCACATCGGGCTCCTGGTGCATGGAGCCTGCTTCTCCCTCTGCCTGTGTCTCTGCCTCTCTGTCTCTCTCTGTGACTATCATAAAAAAAAGAATCGAATTGAATCGCGTTGAAAAAAATCATAAAGAATCAAATCGAAAAGAATCGAATTCCATGTAACGAAAAGTTTCGAATTGAAAAGAATCGAATCGAAACAAAAGAATCGAATCGAATCGACATGAATCAAAAAGAATCGAATCAAAACGAATCGAAAAGAAACAAATCAAGTAGAATCTAAAAGAATCGAATCGAATCAAATCGAAAAAATTCGAATAGAATTGAATCGAAAAGAATCAAAACGAATCGAACCGAAGAGAATCGATTCGAATCAAAATAAAAAGTATCGTATCAAATCGAATCGAAAAGAATCATATCAAATAGAATCGAAAGAATGGAATCAAATCTAAAACAATCGAATCGAATCGAAAAGAATCGGATTGAATGGAATCGAATCGAAAAGAATACAATAGAATCGAAAAAAATCGAATAGAATCAAATCAAATCAAAAAGAATCGAATTGAATTGATCCTAACCAAAATAAGCGAAATGAATCGACTCGAACCGAAAAAATCAAATCGAAAAGAATCTAACCTCAACGAAAATCATCGAAATGAATAGAATCGAAAAGAATCGAATTGAATCAAATCGAAAAGAATCGAATGGAATCTAATCGAAAAGAATCAAATTGATTCGAATCGAAACAAATTGAATCCAATCGAAAAGAATCTAATTGAATCGATTCGAAAAGAACCGAATTCAATCAAAAGGAATCGATTCGAATGGAATAGAAAAGAATAGAATAGAATAGAATAGAAAAGAATCAAATCGAATCGAAAAGAATCGAATCGAAAAGAATTGAATCGAATCGAAAAGAAACGAATCGAACCGAATCAAAAAAAAACAATCGAATCGAATCAAATCCAAAAGAATCGCTTTGAATAGCATAGAATTGAAAAGAATCGAATCAATCGAATTGAAAACAATCGAATCGAAAAGAATCGAATCAAAAAAAGTCGAATCGAAACGAAAACAATCGAATCGAATCGAATCTAAAAGAATCGTATTGAATTGAATCGAGTCGAAAAGACTCGAATCAAAAAGACTCGAATCGAATTGAATCAAATCGAAAAGAATCTAATAGAAACCACTCGAACAGAATCAAATCGAAATGATTCAAAATGAATCGAATCGAATAGAATCGAAAAAAATCGAAACGAATCGAAACGAATCGAAACGAAATGAATCGAAGAGAATCGATTAGAATCGAAAAGAAAAGAATCGTATTGAATCGAATCGAAAAGAATCAAATCAAATCGAATCGAAAGAATTGAATCAAATCGAAAAGAATCCAATCGAATCGAAAAGAATCGAACTGAATGGAATCAAATCGAAAAGAATCGAATCGAATCGAAAAGAATCGAATCAAATTTAATGGAATCGAAAAGAATCGAATTGAATCGAAAAGAATCGAAATGAAACAAATCAGATCAAATGGAAGAGCATCAAATCGAATTGAAAAGAATCGAATCGAATCGAAAAGACTCGAATCGAATTAAAAATATCAAATCGAATCGAATCGCAAAGAATCGAATTGAAAAGACTCGAATGGAAACGAATCGATTTGAAACGAAAAGAATCGAATCGAATCGAATCGAATTGAAAGAATCGAATTGAATAGAAAAAAATCGAATAGAAAAGAATCGAACCGAAAAGAAAAGAATCAAATTGAATCAGTCGATTAAATTCTAGTCGAATCGAATCAAAAAGAATGAAATCGAGTCGAATCGAATCGAAAAGAATCGAATCGAATCGAAAAGAATCGAATTGTATCTAATCAAAAAGAATCGAATCGTATCGACTCGAATCGAAAAGAATCCAATTGCATCATCGAATGGAAACTAATCGAATTGAATAGAATCGAAAAGAATCGAATCGAATCAAAACGAAAACAATCAAATTGATCGAAAAGAATCGAATTGAATCAAATCGAATCGAAATGAAAAGAATCGAATCGATTCAAATAGAAATGAATCGAATCGAAAAGAATCAAATCGACACGAAAAGAATTGAATCGAATCAAACAGTATCGAATTGATTCGAAAACATTCGAATCGAAAAGAATCGAATAGAAATGAATCCGATCGAAATGAAAAGAATCTACTCGATTCGAATCCAAAAGAATCGAATCCAAAAGATCGAATCGAATCCAAAAGAATCGAATTGAATTGAATCAAAAGAAATGAATTGAATTGAATCAAAAGGAACTAATCGAATCAAATCGAAAAAACTCGAATAGAATCAAATCGAATCAAAAAGAATCGAATAGATTCGAATAAAAAAGAATCGAATTGAGGGATCCCTGGGTGGCGCAGCGGTTTAGCGCCTGCCTTTGGCCCAGGGCGCGATCCTGGAGACCCGGGATCGAATCCCACATCGGGCTCCCGGTGCATGGAGCCTGCTTCTCCCTCTGCCTGTGTCTCTGCCTCTCTGTCTCTCTCTGTGACTATCATAAAAAAAAGAATCGAATTGAATCGCGTTGAAAAAAATCATAAAGAATCAAATCGAAAAGAATCGAATTCCATGTAACGAAAAGATTCGAATTGAAAAGAATCGAATCGAAACAAAAGAATCGAATCGAATCGACATGAATCAAAAAGAATCGAATCAAAACGAATCGAAAAGAAACAAATCAAGTAGAATCTAAAAGAATCGAATCGAATCAAATCGAAAAAATTCGAATAGAATTGAATCGAAAAGATTCAAAACGAATCGAACGGAAGAGAATCGATTCGAATCAAAATAAAAAGTATCGTATCAAATCGAATCGAAAAGAATCATATCAAATAGAATCGAAAGAATGGAATCAAATCTAAAACAATCGAATCGAATCGAAAGAATCGGATTGAATGGAATCGAATCGAAAAGAATAGAATAGAATCGAAAAAAATCGAATAGAATCAAATCAAATCAAAAAGAATCGAATTGAATTGATCCTAACCAAAATAAGCGAAATGAATCGACTCGAACCGAAAAAAATCAAATCGAAAAGAATCTAACCTCAACGAAAATCATCGAAATGAATAGAATCGAAAAGAATCGAATTGAATCAAATCGAAAAGAATCGAATGGAATCTAATCGAAAAGAATCAAATTGATTCGAATCGAAACAAATTGAATCCAATCGAAAAGAATCTAATTGAATCGATTCGAAAAGAACCGAATTCAATCAAAAGGAATCGATTCGAATGGAATAGAAAAGAATAGAATAGAATAGAATAGAAAAGAATCAAATCGAATCGAAAAGAATCGAATCGAAAAGAATTGAATCGAATCGAAAAGAAACGAATCGAACCGAATCAAAAAAAAACAATCGAATCGAATCAAATAAAAAAGAATCGCTTTGAATAGCATAGAATTGAAAAGAATCGAATCAATCGAATTGAAAACAATCGAATCGAAAAGAATCGAATCAAAAAAAGTCGAATCGAAACGAAAACAATCGAATCGAATCGAATCTAAAAGAATCGTATTGAATTGAATCGAGTCGAAAAGACTCGAATCAAAAAGACTCGAATCGAATTGAATCAAATCGAAAAGAATCTAATAGAAACCACTCGAACAGAATCAAATCGAAATGATTCAAAATGAATCGAATCGAATAGAATCGAAAAAAATCGAAACGAATCGAAACGAATCGAAACGAAATGAATCGAAGAGAATCGATTAGAATCGAAATGAAAAGAATCGTATTGAATCGAATCGAAAAGAATCAAATCAAATCGAATCGAAAGAATTGAATCAAATCGAAAAGAATCCAATCGAATCGAAAAGAATCGAACTGAATGGAATCAAATCGAAAAGAATCGAATCGAATCGAAAAGAATCGAATCAAATTTAATGGAATCGAAAAGAATCGAATTGAATCGAAAAGAATCGAAATGAAACAAATCAGATCAAATGGAAAAGCATCAAATCGAATTGAAAAGAATCGAATCGAATCGAAATGAATCGAATCAGAAAGACTCGAATCGAAAAGAATCGAATTGAAAAGAATCGAATCGAATCGAAAAGACTCGAATCGAATTAAAAATATCAAATCGAATCGAATCGCAAAGAATCGAATTGAAAAGACTCGAATTGAAACGAATCGATTTGAAACGAAAAGAATCGAATCGAATCGAATCGAATTGAAAGAATCGAAATGAATAGAAAAAAATCGAATAGAAAAGAATCGAACCGAAAAGAAAAGAATCAAATTGAATCAGTCGATTAAATTCTAGTCGAATCGAATCAAAAAGAATGAAATCGAGTCGAATCGAATCAAAAAGAATCGAATCGAATCGAAAAGAATCGAATTGTATCTAATCAAAAAGAATCGAATCGTATCGACTCGAATCGAAAAGAATCCAATTGCATCATCGAATGGAAACTAATCGAATTGAATAGAATAGAAAAGAATCGAATCGAATCAAATCGAAAACAATCAAATTGAATTGATCGAAAAGAATCGAATTGAATCAAATCGAATCGAAATGAAAAGAATCGAATCGATTCAAATAGAAAAGAATCGAATCGAAAAGAATCAAATCGACACGAAAAGAATCGAATCGAATCAAAAAGTATCGAATTGATTCGAAAACATTCGAATCGAAAAGAATCGAATTGAAATGAATCCGATCGAAATGAAAAGAATCTACTCGATTCGAATCCAAAAGAATCGAATCCAAAAGAATCGAATCGAATCCAAAAGAATCGAATTGAATTGAATCAAAAGAAATGAATTGAATTGAATCAAAAAGGAACTAATCGAATCAAATCGAAAAATCTCGAATAGAATCAAATCAAATCAAAAAGAATCGAATAGATTCGAATAAAAAAGAATCGAATTGAGGGATCCCTGGGTGGCGCAGCGGTTTAGCGCCTGCCTTTGGCCCAGGGCGCGATCCTGGAGACCCGGGATCGAATCCCACATCGGGCTCCTGGTGCATGGAGCCTGCTTCTCCCTCTGCCTGTGTCTCTGCCTCTCTGTCTCTCTCTGTGACTATCATAAAAAAAAGAATCGAATTGAATCGCGTTGAAAAAAATCATAAAGAATCAAATCGAAAAGAATCGAATTCCATGTAACGAAAAGTTTCGAATTGAAAATAATCGAATCGTAACAAAAGAATCGAATCGAATCGACATGAATCAAAAAGAATCGAATCAAAACGAATCGAAAAGAAACAAATCAAGTAGAATCTAAAAGAATCGAATCGAATCAAATCGAAAAAATTCGAATAGAATTGAATCGAAAAGAATCAAAACGAATCGAACCGAAGAGAATCGATTCGAATCAAAATAAAAAGTATCGTATCAAATCGAATCGAAAAGAATCATATCAAATAGAATCGAAAGAATGGAATCAAATCTAAAACAATCGAATCGAATCGAAAAGAATCGGATTGAATGGAATCGAATCGAAAAGAATACAATAGAATCGAAAAAAATCGAATAGAATCAAATCAAATCAAAAAGAATCGAATTGAATTGATCCTAACCAAAATAAGCGAAATGAATCGACTCGAACCGAAAAAAATCAAATCGAAAAGAATCTAACCTCAACGAAAATCATCGAAATGAATAGAATCGAAAAGAATCGAATTGAATCAAATCGAAAAGAATCGAATGGAATCTAATCGAAAAGAATCAAATTGATTCGAATCGAAACAAATTGAATCCAATCGAAAAGAATCTAATTGAATCGATTCGAAAAGAACCGAATTCAATCAAAAGGAATCGATTCGAATGGAATAGAAAAGAATAGAATAGAATAGAATAGAAAAGAATCAAATCGAATCGAAAAGAATCGAATCGAAAAGAATTGAATCGAATCGAAAAGAAACGAATCGAACCGAATCAAAAAAAAACAATCGAATCGAATCAAATAAAAAAGAATCGCTTTGAATAGCATAGAATTGAAAAGAATCGAATCAATCGAATTGAAAACAATCGAATCGAAAAGAATCGAATCAAAAAAAGTCGAATCGAAACGAAAACAATCGAATCGAATCGAATCTAAAAGAATCGTATTGAATTGAATCGAGTCGAAAAGACTCGAATCAAAAAGACTCGAATCGAATTGAATCAAATCGAAAAGAATCTAATAGAAACCACTCGAACAGAATCAAATCGAAATGATTCAAAATGAATCGAATCGAATAGAATCGAAAAAAATCGAAACGAATCGAAACGAAATGAATCGAAGAGAATCGATTAGAATCGAAATGAAAAGAATCGTATTGAATCGAATCGAAAAGAATCAAATCAAATCGAATCGAAAGAATTGAATCAAATCGAAAAGAATCCAATCGAATCGAAAAGAATCGAACTGAATGGAATCAAATCGAAAAGAATCGAATCGAATCGAAAAGAATCGAATCAAATTTAATGGAATCGAAAAGAATCGAATTGAATCGAAAAGAATCGAAATGAAACAAATCAGATCAAATGGAAAAGCATCAAATCGAATTGAAAAGAATCGAATCGAATCGAAAAGACTCGAATCGAATTAAAAATATCAAATCGAATCGAATCGCAAAGAATCGAATTGAAAAGACTCGAATGGAAACGAATCGATTTGAAACGAAAAGAATCGAATCGAATCGAATCGAATTGAAAGAATCGAATTGAATAGAAAAAAATCGAATAGAAAAGAATCGAACCGAAAAGAAAAGAATCAAATTGAATCAGTCGATTAAATTCTAGTCGAATCGAATCAAAAAGAATGAAATCGAGTCGAATCGAATCTAAAAGAATCGAATCGAATCGAAAAGAATCGAATTGTATCTAATCAAAAAGAATCGAATCGTATCGACTCGAATCGAAAAGAATCCAATTGCATCATCGAATGGAAACTAATCGAATTGAATAGAATCGAAAAGAATCGAATCGAATCAAATCGAAAACAATCAAATTGATCGAAAATAATCAAATTGAATCAAATCGAATCGAAATGAAAAGAAACGAATCGATTCAAATAGAAATGAATCGAATCGAAAAGAATCAAATCGACACGAAAAGAATCGAATCGAATCAAAAAGTATCGAATTGATTCGAAAACATTCGAATCGAAAAGAATCGAATAGAAATGAATCCGATCGAAATGAAAAGAATCTACTCGATTCGAATCCAAAAGAATCGAATCCAAAAGATCGAATCGAATCCAAAAGAATCGAATTGAATTGAATCAAAAGAAATGAATTGAATTGAATCAAAAGGAACTAATCGAATCAAATCGAAAAAACTCGAATAGAATCAAATCGAATCAAAAAGAATCGAATAGATTCGAATAAAAAAGAATCGAATTGAGGGATCCCTGGGTGGCGCAGCGGTTTAGCGCCTGCCTTTGGCCCAGGGCGCGATCCTGGAGACCCGGGATCGAATCCCACATCGGGCTCCCGGTGCATGGAGCCTGCTTCTCCCTCTGCCTGTGTCTCTGCCTCTCTGTCTCTCTCTGTGACTATCATAAAAAAAAAGAATCGAATTGAATCGCGTTGAAAAAAATCATAAAGAATCAAATCGAAAAGAATCGACTTCCATGTAACGAAAAGATTCGAATTGAAAAGAATCGAATCGAAACAAAAGAATCGAATCGAATCGACATGAATCACAAAGAATCGAATCAAAACGAATCGAAAAGAAACAAATCAAGTAGAATCTAAAAGAATCGAATCGAATCAAATCGAAAAAATTCGAATAGAATTGAATAGAAAAGATTCAAAACGAATCGAACCCAAGAGAATCGATTCGAATCAAAATAAAAAGTATCGTATCAAATCGAATCGAAAAGAATCATATCAAATAGAATCGAAAGAATGGAATCAAATCTAAAACAATCGAATCGAATCGAAAAGAATCGGATTGAATGGAATCGAATCGAAAAGAATAGAATAGAATCGAAAGAAATCGAATAGAATCAAATCAAATAAAAAAGAATCGAATTGAATTGATCCTAACCAAAATAAGCGAAATGAATCGACTCGAACCGAAAAAATCAAATCGAAAAGAATCTAACCTCAACGAAAATCATCGAAATGAATAGAATCGAAAAGAATCGAATTGAATCAAATCGAAAAGAATCGAATGGAATCCAATCGAAAAGAATCAAATTGATTCGAATCGAAACAAATTGAATCCAATCGAAAAGAATCTAATTGAATCGATTCGAAAAGAACCGAATTCAATCAAAAGGAATCGATTCGAATGGAATAGAAAAGAATAGAATAGAATAGAATAGAAAAGAATCAAATCGAATCGAAAAGAATCGAATCGAAAAGAATTGAATCGAATCGTAAAGAAACGAATCGAACCGAATCAAAAAAAAACAATCGAATCGAATCAAATACAAAAGAATCGCTTTGAATAGCATAGAATTGAAAAGAATCGAATCAATCGAATTGAAAACAATCGAATCGAAAAGAATCGAATCAAAAAAAGTCGAATCGAAACGAAAACAATCGAATCGAATCGAATCTAAAAGAATCGTATTGAATTGAATCGAGTCGAAAAGACTCGAATCAAAAAGACTCGAATCGAATTGAATCAAATCGAAAAGAATCTAATAGAAACCACTCGAACAGAATCAAATCGAAATGATTCAAAATGAATCGAATCGAATAGAATCGAAAAAAATCGAAACGAATCGAAACGAATCGAAACGAAATGAATCGAAGAGAATCGATTAGAATCGAAATGAAAAGAATCGTATTGAATCGAATCGAAAAGAATCAAATCAAATCGAATCGAAAGAATTGAATCAAATCGAAAAGCATCCAATCGAATCGAAAAGAATCGAACTGAATGGAATCAAATCGAAAAGAATCGAATCGAATCGAAAAGAATCGAATCAAATTTAATGGAATCGAAAAGAATCGAATTGAATCGAAAAGAATCGAAATGAAACAAATCAGATCAAATGGAAAAGCATCAAATCGAATTGAAAAGAATCGAATCGAATCGAAATGAATCGAATCAAAAAGACTCGAATCGAAAAGAATCGAATTGAAAAGAATCGAATCGAATCGAAAAGACTCGAATCGAATTAAAAATATCAAATCGAATCGAATCGCAAAGAATCGAATTGAAAAGACTCGAATGGAAACGAATCGATTTGAAACGAAAAGAATCGAATCGAATCGAATTGAAAGAATCGAATTGAATAGAAAAAAATCGAATAGAAAAGAATCGAACCGAAAAGAAAAGAATCAAATTGAATCAGTCGATTAAATTCTAGTCGAATCGAATCAAAAAGAATGAAATCGAGTCGAATCGAATCGAATCGAAAAGAATCGAATTGTATCTAATCAAAAAGAATCGAATCGTATCGACTCGAATCGAAAAGAATCCAATTGCATCATCGAATGGAAACTAATCGAATTGAATAGAATCGAAAAGAATCGAATCGAATCAAATCGAAAACAATCAAATTGATCGAAAAGAATCGAATTGAATCAAATCGAATCGAAATGAAAAGAATCGAATCGATTCAAATAGCAAAGAATCGAATCGAAAAGAATCAAATCGACACGAAAAGAATTGAATCGAATCAAAAAGTATCGAATTGATTCGAAAACATTCGAATCGAAAAGAATCGAATAGAAATGAATCCGATCGAAATGAAAAGAATCTACTCGATTCGAATCCAAAAGAATCGAATCCAAAAGATCGAATCAAATCCAAAAGAATCGAATTGAATTGAATCAAAAGAAATGAATTGAATTGAATCAAAAGGAACTAATCGAATCAAATCGAAAAAACTCGAATAGAATCAAATCGAATCAAAAAGAATCGAATAGATTCGAATAAAAAAGAATCGAATTGAGGGATCCCTGGGTGGCGCAGCGGTTTAGCGCCTGCCTTTGGCCCAGGGCGCGATCCTGGAGACCCGGGATCGAATCCCACATCGGGCTCCCGGTGCATGGAGCCTGCTTCTCCCTCTGCCTGTGTCTCTGCCTCTCTGTCTCTCTCTGTGACTATCATAAAAAAAAGAATCGAATTGAATCGCGTTGAAAAAAATCATAAAGAATCAAATCGAAAAGAATCGAATTCCATGTAACGAAAAGATTCGAATTGAAAAGAATCGAATCGAAACAAAAGAATCGAATCGAATCGACATGAATCAAAAAGAATCGAATCAAAACGAATCGAAAAGAAACAAATCAAGTAGAATCTAAAAGAATCGAATCGAATCAAATCGAAAAAATTCGAATAGAATTGAATCGAAAAGATTCAAAACGAATCGAACGGAAGAGAATCGATTCGAATCAAAATAAAAAGTATCGTATCAAATCGAATCGAAAAGAATCATATCAAATAGAATCGAAAGAATGGAATCAAATCTAAAACAATCGAATCGAATCGAAAGAATCGGATTGAATGGAATCGAATCGAAAAGAATAGAATAGAATCGAAAAAAATCGAATAGAATCAAATCAAATCAAAAAGAATCGAATTGAATTGATCCTAACCAAAATAAACGAAATGAATCGACTCGAACCGAAAAAAATCAAATCGAAAAGAATCTAACCTCAACGAAAATCATCGAAATGAATAGAATCGAAAAGAATCGAATTGAATCAAATCGAAAAGAATCGAATGGAATCTAATCGAAAAGAATCAAATTGATTCGAATCGAAACAAATTGAAACCAATCGAAAAGAATCTAATTGAATCGATTCGAAAAGAACCGAATTCAATCAAAACGAATCTATTCGAATGGAATAGAAAAGAATATAATAGAATAGAATCGAAAAGAATCCAATTGAATCGAAAAGAATCGAATCGAAAAGAATTGAATCGAATCGAAAAGAAACGAATCGAACCGAATCAAAAAGAAAACAATCGATCGAATCAAATACAAAAGAATCGCTTTGAATAGCATAGAATTGAAAAGAATCGAATCAATCGAATTGAAAACAATCGAATCGAAAAAAATCGAATCAAAAAAGTCGAATCGAAACGAAAACAATCGAATCGAATCGAATCTAAAAGAATCGTATTGAATTGAATCGAGTCGAAAAGACTCGAATCAAAAAGACTCGAATCGAATTGAATCAAATCGAAAAGAATCTAATAGAAACCATTCGAACAGAATCAAATCGAAATGATTCAAAATGAATCGAATCGAATAGAATCGAAAAAAATCGAAACGAATCGAAACGAATCGAAACGAAATGAATCGAAGAGAATCGATTAGAATCGAAATGAAAAGAATCGTATTGAATCGAATCGAAAAGAATCAAATCAAATCGAATCGAAAGAATTGAATCAAATCGAAAAGCATCCAATCGAATCGAAAAGAATCGAACTGAATGGAATCAAATCGAAAAGAATCGAATCGAATCGAAAAGAATCGAATCAAATTTAATGGAATCGAAAAGAATCGAATTGAATCGAAAAGAATCGAAATGAAACAAATCAGATCAAATGGAAAAGCATCAAATCGAATTGAAAAGAATCGAATCGAATCGAAATGAATCGAATCAAAAAGACTCGAATCGAAAAGAATCGAATTGAAAAGAATCGAATCGAATCGAAAAGACTCGAATCGAATTAAAAATATCAAATCGAATCGAATCGCAAAGAATCGAATTGAAAAGACTCGAATTGAAACGAATCGATTTGAAACGAAAAGAATCGAATCGAATCGAATCGAATCGAATTGAAAGAATCGAATTGAATAGAAAAAAATCGAATAGAAAAGAATCGAACCGAAAAGAAAAGAATCAAATTGAATCAGTCGATTAAATTCTAGTCGAATCGAATCAAAAAGAATGAAATCGAGTCGAATCGAATCGAATCGAAAAGAATCGAATTGTATCTAATCAAAAAGAATCGAATCGTATCGACTCGAATCGAAAAGAATCCAATTGCATCATCGAATGGAAAGTAATCGAATTGAATAGAATAGAAAAGAATCGAATCGAATCAAATCGAAAACTATCAAATTGAATTGATCGAAAAGAATCGAATTGAATCAAATCGAATCGAAATGAAAAGAATCGAATCGATTCAAATAGAAAAGAATCGAATCGAAAAGAATCAAATCGACACGAAAAGAATCGAATCGAATCAAAAAGTATCGAATTGATTCGAAAACATTCGAATCGAAAAGAATCGAATTGAAATGAATCCGATCGAAATGAAAAGAATCTACTCGATTCGAATCCAAAAGAATCGAATCCAAAAGAATCGAATCGAATCCAAAAGAATCGAATTGAATTGAATCAAAAGAAATGAATTGAATTGAATCAAAAAGGAACTAATCGCATCAAATCGAAAAAACTCGAATAGAATCAAATCGAATCAAAAAGAATCGAATAGATTCGAATAAAAAAGAATCGAATTGAGGGATCCCTGGGTGGCGCAGCGGTTTAGCGCCTGCCTTTGGCCCAGGGCGCGATCCTGGAGACCCGGGATCGAATCCCACATCGGGCTCCCGGTGCATGGAGCCTGCTTCTCCCTCTGCCTGTGTCTCTGCCTCTCTGTCTCTCTCTGTGACTATCATAAAAAAAAAGAATCGAATTGAATCGCGTTGAAAAAAATAAAGAATCAAATCGAAAAGAATTGACTTCCATGTAACGAAAAGATTCGAATTGAAAAGAATCGAATCGAAACAAAAGAATCGAATCGAATCGACATGAATCACAAAGAATCGAATCAAAACGAATCGAAAAGAAACAAATCAAGTAGAATCTAAAAGAATCGAATCGAATCAAATCGAAAAAATTCGAATAGAATTGAATCGAAAAGATTCAAAACGAATCGAACCGAAGAGAATCGATTCGAATCAAAATAAAAAGTATCGTATCAAATCGAATCGAAAAGAATCATATCAAATAGAATCGAAAGAATGGAATCAAATCTAAAACAATCGAATCGAATCGAAAAGAATCGGATTGAATGGAATCGAATCGAAAAGAATAGAATAGAATCGAAAAAAATCGAATAGAACCAAATCAAATCAAAAAGAATCGAATTGAATTGATCCTAACCAAAATAAGCGAAATGAATCGACTCGAACCGAAAAAAATCAAATCGAAAAGAATCTAACCTCAGCGAAAATAATCGAAATGAATAGAATCGAAAAGAATCGAATTGAATCAAATCGAAAAGAATCGAATGGAATCTAATCGAAAAGAATCAAATTGATTCGAATCGAAACAAATTGAAACCAATCGAAAAGAATCTAATTGAATCGATTCGAAAAGAACCGAATTCAATCAAAACGAATCTATTCGAATGGAATAGAAAAGAATATAATAGAATAGAATCGAAAAGAATCCAATTGAATCGAAAAGAATCGAATCGAAAAGAATTGAATCGAATCGAAAAGAAACGAATCGAACCGAATCAAAAAGAAAACAATCGATCGAATCAAATACAAAAGAATCGCTTTGAATAGCATAGAATTGAAAAGAATCGAATCAATCGAATTGAAAACAATCGAATCGAAAAAAATCGAATCAAAAAAAGTCGAATCGAAACGAAAACAATCGAATCGAATCGAATCTAAAAGAATCGTATTGAATTGAATCGAGTCGAAAAGACTCGAATCAAAAAGACTCGAATCGAATTGAATCAAATCGAAAAGAATCTAATAGAAACCATTCGAACAGAATCAAATCGAAATGATTCAAAATGAATCGAATCGAATAGAATCGAAAAAAATCGAAACGAATCGAAACGAATCGAAACGAAATGAATCGAAGAGAATCGATTAGAATCGAAATGAAAAGAATCGTATTGAATCGAATCGAAAAGAATCAAATCAAATCGAATCGAAAGAATTGAATCAAATCGAAAAGCATCCAATCGAATCGAAAAGAATCGAACTGAATGGAATCAAATCGAAAAGAATCGAATCGAATCGAAAAGAATCGAATCAAATTTAATGGAATCGAAAAGAATCGAATTGAATCGAAAAGAATCGAAATGAAACAAATCAGATCAAATGGAAAAGCATCAAATCGAATTGAAAAGAATCGAATCGAATCGAAATGAATCGAATCAAAAAGACTCGAATCGAAAAGAATCGAATTGAAAAGAATCGAATCGAATCGAAAAGACTCGAATCGAATTAAAAATATCAAATCGAATCGAATCGCAAAGAATCGAATTGAAAAGACTCGAATTGAAACGAATCGATTTGAAACGAAAAGAATCGAATCGAATCGAATCGAATCGAATTGAAAGAATCGAATTGAATAGAAAAAAATCGAATAGAAAAGAATCGAACCGAAAAGAAAAGAATCAAATTGAATCAGTCGATTAAATTCTAGTCGAATCGAATCAAAAAGAATGAAATCGAGTCGAATCAAATCGAATCGAAAAGAATCGAATTGTATCTAATCAAAAAGAATCGAATCGTATCGACTCGAATCGAAAAGAATCCAATTGCATCATCGAATGGAAAGTAATCGAATTGAATAGAATAGAAAAGAATCGAATCGAATCAAATCGAAAACTATCAAATTGAATTGATCGAAAAGAATCGAATTGAATCAAATCGAATCGAAATGAAAAGAATCGAATCGATTCAAATAGAAAAGAATCGAATCGAAAAGAATCAAATCGACACGAAAAGAATCGAATCGAATCAAAAAGTATCGAATTGATTCGAAAACATTCGAATCGAAAAGAATCGAATTGAAATGAATCCGATCGAAATGAAAAGAATCTACTCGATTCGAATCCAAAGGAATCGAATCCAAAAGAATCGAATCGAATCTAAAAGAATCGAATTGAATTGAATCAAAAGAAATGAATTGAATTGAATCAAAAAGGAACTAATCGCATCAAATCGAAAAAACTCGAATAGAATCAAATCGAATCAAAAAGAATCGAATAGATTCGAATAAAAAAGAATCGAATTGAGGGATCCCTGGGTGGCGCAGCGGTTTAGCGCCTGCCTTTGGCCCAGGGCGCGATCCTGGAGACCCGGGATCGAGTCCCACATCGGGCTCCCGGTGCATGGAGCCTGCTTCTCCCTCTGCCTGTGTCTCTGCCTCTCTGTCTCTCTCTGTGACTATCATAAAAAAAAAGAATCGAATTGAATCGCGTTGAAAAAAATAAAGAATCAAATCGAAAAGAATTGACTTCCATGTAACGAAAAGATTCGAATTGAAAAGAATCGAATCGAAACAAAAGAATCGAATCGAATCGACATGAATCACAAAGAATCGAATCAAAACGAATCGAAAAGAAACAAATCAAGTAGAATCTAAAAGAATCGAATCGAATCAAATCGAAAAAATTCGAATAGAATTGAATCGAAAAGATTCAAAACGAATCGAACCGAAGAGAATCGATTCGAATCAAAATAAAAAGTATCGTATCAAATCGAATCGAAAAGAATCATATCAAATAGAATCGAAAGAATGGAATCAAATCTAAAACAATCGAATCGAATCGAAAAGAATCGGATTGAATGGAATCGAATCGAAAAGAATAGAATAGAATCGAAAAAAATCGAATAGAACCAAATCAAATCAAAAAGAATCGAATTGAATTGATCCTAACCAAAATAAGCGAAATGAATCGACTCGAACCGAAAAAAATCAAATCGAAAAGAATCTAACCTCAGCGAAAATAATCGAAATGAATAGAATCGAAAAGAATCGAATTGAATCAAATCGAAAAGAATCGAATGGAATCTAATCGAAAAGAATCAAATTGATTCGAATCGAAACAAATTGAAACCAATCGAAAAGAATCTAATTCAATCGATTCGAAAAGAACCGAATTCAATCAAAACGAATCGATTCGAATGGAATAAAAAATAATAGAATAGAATAGAATCGAAAAGAATCCAATCGAATCGAAAAGAATCGAATCGAAAAAAATTGAATCGAATCGAAAAGAAACGAATCGAACCGAATCAAAAAAAAACAATCGAATCGAATCAAATAAAAAAGAATCGCTTTGAATAGCATAGAATTGAAAAGAATCGAATCAATCGAATTGAAAACAATCGAATCGAAAAGAATCGAATCAAAAAAAGTCGAATCGAAACGAAAACAATCGAATCGAATCGAATCTAAAAGAATCGTATTGAATTGAATCGAGTCGGAAAGACTCGAATCAAAAAGACTCGAATCGAATTGAATCAAATCGAAAAGAATCTAATAGAAACCACTCGAACAGAATCAAATCGAAATGATTCAAAATGAATCGAATCGAATAGAATCGAAAAAAATCGAAACGAATCGAAACGAATCGAAACGAAATGAATCGAAGAGAATCGATTAGAATCGAAATGAAAAGAATCGTATTGAATCGAATCGAAAAGAATCAAATCAAATCGAATCGAAAGAATTGAATCAAATCGAAAAGCATCCAATCGAATCGAAAAGAATCGAACTGAACAGAATCAAATCGAAAAGAATCGAATCGAATCGAAAAGAATCGAATCAAATTTAATGGAATCGAAAAGAATCGAATTGAATCGAAAAGAATCGAAATGAAACAAATCAGATCAAATGGAAAAGCATCAAATCGAATTGAAAAGAATCGAATCGAATCGAAATGAATCGAATCAAAAAGACTCGAATCGAAAAGAATCGAATTGAAAAGAATCGAATCGAATCGAAAAGACTCGAATCGAATTAAAAATATCAAATCGAATCGAATCGCAAAGAATCGAATTGAAAAGACTCGAATGGAAACGAATCGATTTGAAACGAAAAGAATCGAATCGAATCGAATCGAATCGAATTGAAAGAATCGAATTGAATAGAAAAAAATCGAATAGAAAAGAATCGAACCGAAAAGAAAAGAATCAAATTGAATCAGTCGATTAAATTCTAGTCGAATCGAATCAAAAAGAATGAAATCGAGTCGAATCGAATCGAAAAGAATCGAATCGAATTGTATCTAATCAAAAAGAATCGAATCGTATCGACTCGAATCGAAAAGAATCCAATTGCATCATCGAATGGAAACTAATCGAATTGAATAGAATCGAAAAGAATCGAATCGAATCAAATCGAAAACAATCAAATTGATCGAAAAGAATCGAATTGAATCAAATCGAATCGAAATGAAAAGAATCGAATCGATTCAAATAGAAAAGAATCGAATCGAAAAGAATCAAATCGACACGAAAAGAATCGAATCGAATCAAAAAGTATCGAATTGATTCGAAAACATTCGAATCGAAAAGAATCGAATAGAAATGAATCCGATCGAAATGAAAAGAATCTACTCGATTCGAATCCAAAAGAATCGAATCCAAAAGATCGAATCGAATCCAAAAGAATCGAATTGAATTGAATCAAAAGAAATGAATTGAATTGAATCAAAAGGAACTAATCGAATCAAATCGAAAAAACTCGAATAGAATCAAATCGAATCAAAAAGAATCGAATAGATTCGAATAAAAAAGAATCGAATTGAGGGATCCCTGGGTGGCGCAGCGGTTTAGCGCCTGCCTTTGGCCCAGGGCGCGATCCTGGAGACCCGGGATCGAATCCCACATCGGGCTCCCGGTGCATGGAGCCTGCTTCTCCCTCTGCCTGTGTCTCTGCCTCTCTGTCTCTCTCTGTGACTATCATAAAAAAAAGAATCGAATTGAATCGCGTTGAAAAAAATCATAAAGAATCAAATCGAAAAGAATCGAATTCCATGTAACGAAAAGATTCGAATTGAAAAGAATCGAATCGAAACAAAAGAATCGAATCGAATCGACATGAATCAAAAAGAATCGAATCAAAACGAATCGAAAAGAAACAAATCAAGTAGAATCTAAAAGAATCGAATCGAATCAAATCGAAAAAATTCGAATAGAATTGAATCGAAAAGATTCAAAACGAATCGAACGGAAGAGAATCGATTCGAATCAAAATAAAAAGTATCGTATCAAATCGAATCGAAAAGAATCCTATCAAATAGAATCGAAAGAATGGAATCAAATCTAAAACAATTGAATCGAATCGAAAGAATCGGATTGAATGGAATCGAATCGAAAAGAATAGAATAGAATCGAAAAAAATCGAATAGAATCAAATCAAATCAAAAAGAATCGAATTGAATTGATCCTAACCAAAATAAGCGAAATGAATCGACTCGAACCGAAAAAAATCAAATCGAAAAGAATCTAACCTCAACGAAAATCATCGAAATGAATAGAATCGAAAAGAATCGAATTGAATCAAATCGAAAAGAATCGAATGGAATCTAATCGAAAAGAATCAAATTGATTCGAATCGAAACAAATTGAAACCAATCGAAAAGAATCTAATTGAATCGATTCGAAAAGAACCGAATTCAATCAAAACGAATCTATTCGAATGGAATAGAAAAGAATATAATAGAATAGAATCGAAAAGAATCCAATTGAATCGAAAAGAATCGAATCGAAAAGAATTGAATCGAATCGAAAAGAAACGAATCGAACCGAATCAAAAAGAAAACAATCGATCGAATCAAATACAAAAGAATCGCTTTGAATAGCATAGAATTGAAAAGAATCGAATCAATCGAATTGAAAACAATCGAATCGAAAAAAATCGAATCAAAAAAAGTCGAATCGAAACGAAAACAATCGAATCGAATCGAATCTAAAAGAATCGTATTGAATTGAATCGAGTCGAAAAGACTCGAATCAAAAAGACTCGAATCGAATTGAATCAAATCGAAAAGAATCTAATAGAAACCATTCGAACAGAATCAAATCGAAATGATTCAAAATGAATCGAATCGAATAGAATCGAAAAAAATCGAAACGAATCGAAACGAATCGAAACGAAATGAATCGAAGAGAATCGATTAGAATCGAAATGAAAAGAATCGTATTGAATCGAATCGAAAAGAATCAAATCAAATCGAATCGAAAGAATTGAATCAAATCGAAAAGCATCCAATCGAATCGAAAAGAATCGAACTGAATGGAATCAAATCGAAAAGAATCGAATCGAATCGAAAAGAATCGAATCAAATTTAATGGAATCGAAAAGAATCGAATTGAATCGAAAAGAATCGAAATGAAACAAATCAGATCAAATGGAAAAGCATCAAATCGAATTGAAAAGAATCGAATCGAATCGAAATGAATCGAATCAAAAAGACTCGAATCGAAAAGAATCGAATTGAAAAGAATCGAATCGAATCGAAAAGACTCGAATCGAATTAAAAATATCAAATCGAATCGAATCGCAAAGAATCGAATTGAAAAGACTCGAATTGAAACGAATCGATTTGAAACGAAAAGAATCGAATCGAATCGAATCGAATCGAATTGAAAGAATCGAATTGAATAGAAAAAAATCGAATAGAAAAGAATCGAACCGAAAAGAAAAGAATCAAATTGAATCAGTCGATTAAATTCTAGTCGAATCGAATCAAAAAGAATGAAATCGAGTCGAATCGAATCGAATCGAAAAGAATCGAATTGTATCTAATCAAAAAGAATCGAATCGTATCGACTCGAATCGAAAAGAATCCAATTGCATCATCGAATGGAAACTAATCGAATTGAATAGAATAGAAAAGAATCGAATCGAATCAAATCGAAAACTATCAAATTGAATTGATCGAAAAGAATCGAATTGAATCAAATCGAATCGAAATGAAAAGAATCGAATCGATTCAAATAGAAAAGAATCGAATCGAAAAGAATCAAATCGACACGAAAAGAATCGAATCGAATCAAAAAGTATCGAATTGATTCGAAAACATTCGAATCGAAAAGAATCGAATAGAAATGAATCCGATCGAAATGAAAAGAATCTACTCGATTCGAATCCCAAAGAATCGAATCCAAAAGAATCGAATCGAATCCAAAAGAATCGAATTGAATTGAATCAAAAGAAATGAATTGAATTGAATCAAAAAGGAACTAATCGCATCAAATCGAAAAAACTCGAATAGAATCAAATCGAATCAAAAAGAATCGAATAGATTCGAATAAAAAAGAATCGAATTGAGGGATCCCTGGGTGGCGCAGCGGTTTAGCGCCTGCCTTTGGCCCAGGGCGCGATCCTGGAGACCCGGGATCGAGTCCCACATCGGGCTCCCGGTGCATGGAGCCTGCTTCTCCCTCTGCCTGTGTCTCTGCCTCTCTGTCTCTCTCTGTGACTATCATAAAAAAAAGAATCGAATTGAATCGCGTTGAAAAAAATAAAGAATCAAATCGAAAAGAATCGACTTCCATGTAACGAAAAGATTCGAATTGAAAAGAATCGAATCGAAACAAAAGAATCGAATCGAATCGACATGAATCAAAAAGAATCGAATCAAAACGAATCGAAAAGAAACAAATCAAGTAGAATCTAAAAGAATTGAATCGAATCAAATCGAAAAAATTCGAATAGAATTGAATCGAAAAGATTCAAAACGAATCGAACCGAAGAGAATCGATTCGAATCAAAATAAAAAGTATCGTATCAAATCGAATCGAAAAGAATCATATCAAATAGAATCGAAAGAATGGAATCAAATCTAAAACAATCGAATCGAATCGAAAAGAATCGGATTGAATGGAATCGAATCGAAAAGAATAGAATAGAATCGAAAAAAATCGAATAGAATCAAATCAAATCAAAAAGAATCGAATTGAATTGATCCTAACCAAAAGAAGCGAAATGAATCGACTCGAACCGAAAAAAATCAAATCGAAAAGAATCTAACCTCAGCGAAAATAATCGAAATGAATAGAATCGAAAAGAATCGAATTGAATCAAATCGAAAAGAATCGAATGGAATCTAATCGAAAAGAATCAAATTGATTCGAATCGAAACAAATTGAAACCAATCGAAAAGAATCTAATTCAATCGATTCGAAAAGAACCGAATTCAATCAAAACGAATCGATTCGAATGGAATAGAAAAGAATAGAATAGAATAGAATCGAAAAGAATCCAATCGAATCGAAAAGAATCTAATCGAAAAAAATTGAATCGAATCGAAAAGAAACGAATCGAACCGAATCAAAAAAAAACAATCGAATCGAATCAAATAAAAAAGAATCGCTTTGAATAGCATAGAATTGAAAAGAATCGAATCAATCGAATTGAAAACAATCGAATCGAAAAGAATCGAATCAAAAAAAGTCGAATCGAAACGAAAACAATCGAATCGAATCGAATCTAAAAGAATCGTATTGAATTGAATCGAGTCGAAAAGACTCGAATCAAAAAGACTCGAATCGAATTGAATCAAATCGAAAAGAATCTAATAGAAACCACTCGAACAGAATCAAATCGAAATGATTCAAAATGAATCGAATCGAATAGAATCGAAAAAAATCGAAACGAATCGAAACGAATCGAAACGAAATGAATCGAAGAGAATCGATTAGAATCGAAATGAAAAGAATCGTATTGAATCGAATCGAAAAGAATCAAATCAAATCGAATCGAAAAATTGAATCAAATCGAAAAGAATCCAATCGAATCGAAAACAATCGAACTGAATGGAATCAAATCGAAAAGAATCGAATCGAATCGAAAAGAATCGAATCAAATTTAATGGAATCGAAAAGAATCGAATTGAATCGAAAAGAATCGAAATGAAACAAATCAGATCAAATGGAAAAGCATCAAATCGAATTGAAAAGAATCGAATCGAATCGAAATGAATCGAATCAGAAAGACTCGAATCGAAAAGAATCGAATTGAAAAGAATCGAATCGAATCGAAAAGACTCGAATCGAATTAAAAATATCAAATCGAATCGAATCGCAAAGAATCGAATTGAAAAGACTCGAATTGAAACGAATCGATTTGAAACGAAAAGAATCGAATCGAATCGAATCGAATTGAAAGAATCGAAATGAATGGAAAAAAATCGAATAGAAAAGAATCGAACCGAAAAGAAAAGAATCAAATTGAATCAGTCGATTAAATTCTAGTCGAATCGAATCAAAAAGAATGAAATCGAGTCGAATCGAATCGAAAAGAATCGAATCGAATCGAAAAGAATCGAATTGTATCTAATCAAAAAGAATCGAATCGTATCGACTCGAATCGAAAAGAATCCAATTGCATCATCGAATGGAAACTAATCGAATTGAATAGAATAGAAAAGAATCGAATCGAATCAAATCGAAAACAATCAAATTGAATTGATCGAAAAGAATCGAATTGAATCAAATCGAATCGAAATGAAAAGAATCGAATCGATTCAAATAGAAAAGAATCGAATCGAAAAGAATCAAAGCGACACGAAAAGAATCGAATCGAATCAAAAAGTATCGAATTGATTCGAAAACATTCGAATCGAAAAGAATCGAATTGAAATGAATCCGATCGAAATGAAAAGAATCTACTCGATTCGAATCCAAAAGAATCGAATCCAAAAGAATCGAATCGAATCCAAAAGAATCGAATTGAATTGAATCAAAAGAAATGAATTGAATTGAATCAAAAAGGAACTAATCGAATCAAATCGAAAAATCTCGAATAGAATCAAATCGAATCAAAAAGAATCGAATAGATTCGAATAAAAAAGAATCGAATTGAGGGATCCCTGGGTGGCGCAGTGGTTTAGCGCCTGCCTTTGGCCCAGGGCGCGATCCTGGAGACCCGGGATCGAATCCCACATCGGGCTCCCGGTGCATGGAGCCTGCTTCTCCCTCTGCCTGTGTCTCTGCCTCTCTGTCTCTCTCTGTGACTATCATAAAAAAAAGAATCGAATTGAATCGCGTTGAAAAAAATCATAAAGAATCAAATCGAAAAGAATCGAATTCCATGTAACGAAAAGATTCGAATTGAAAAGAATCGAATCGAAACAAAAGAATCGAATCGAATCGACATGAATCAAAAAGAATCGAATCAAAACGAATCGAAAAGAAACAAATCAAGTAGAATCTAAAAGAATCGAATCGATTCAAATCGAAAAAATTCGAATAGAATTGAATCGAAAAGAATCAAAACGAATCGAACCGAAGAGAATCGATTCGAATCAAAATAAAAAGTATCGTATCAAATCGAATCGAAAAGAATCATATCAAATAGAATCGAAAGAATGGAATCAAATCTAAAACAATCGAATCGAATCGAAAAGAATCGGATTGAATGGAATCGAATCGAAAAGAATAGAATAGAATCGAAAGAAATCGAATAGAATCAAATCAAATCAAAAAGAATCGAATTGAATTGATCCTAACCAAAATAAGCGAAATCAATCGACTCGAACCGAAAAAAATCAAATCGAAAAGAATCTAACCTCAACGAAAATAATCGAAATGAATAGAATCGAAAAGAATCGAATTGAATCAAATCGAAAAGAATCGAATGGAATCTAATCGAAAAGAATCAAATTGATTCGAATCGAAACAAATTGAAACCAATCGAAAAGAATCTAATTGAATCGATTCGAAAAGAACTGAATTCAATCAAAACGAATCGATTCGAATGGATTAGAAAAGAATATAATAGAATAGAATCGAAAAGAATCAAATCGAATCGAAAAGAATCGAATCGAAAAGAATTGAATCGAATCGAAAAGAAACGAATCGAACCGAATCAAAAAGAAAACAATCGATCGAATCAAATCCAAAAGAATCGCTTTGAATAGCATAGAATTGAAAAGAATCGAATCAATCGAATTGAAAACAATAGAATCGAAAAAAATCGAATAAAAAAAAGTCGAATCGAAACGAAAACAATCGAATCGAATCGAATCTAAAAGAATCGTATTGAATTGAATCGAGTCGAAAAGACTCGAATCAAAAAGACTCGAATCGAATTGAATCAAATCGAAAAGAATCTAGTAGAAACCATTCGAACAGAATCAAATCGAAATGATTCAAAATGAATCGAATCGAATAGAATCGAAAAAATCGAAACGAATCGAAACGAATCGAAACAAAATGAATCGAAGATAATCGAAAAGAAAAGAATCGTATTGAATCGAATATAAAAGAATCAAATCAAATCGAATCGAAAGAATTGAATCAAATCGAAAAGAATCCAATCGAATCGAAAAGAATCGAACTGAATGGAATCAAATCGAAAAGAATCGAATCGAATCGAAAAGAATCGAATCAAATTTAATGGAATCGAAAAGAATCGAATTGAATCGAAAAGAATCGAAATGAAACAAATCAGATCAAATGGAAAAGCATCAAATCGAATTGAAAAGAATCGAATCGAATCGAAATGAATCGAATCAGAAAGACTCGAATCGAAAAGAATCGAATTGAAAAGAATCGAATCGAATCGAAAAGACTCGAATCGAATTAAAAATATCAAATCGAATCGAATCGCAAAGAATCGAATTGAAAAGACTCGAATTGAAACGAATCGATTTGAAACGAAAAGAATCGAATCGAATCGAATCGAATCGAATTGAAAGAATCGAATTGAATAGAAAAAAATCGAATAGAAAAGAATCGAACCGAAAAGAAAAGAATCAAATTGAATCAGTCGATTAAATTCTAGTCGAATCGAATCAAAAAGAATGAAATCGAGTCGAATCGAATTGAATCGAAAAGAATCGAATTGTATCTAATCAAAAGGAATCGAATCGTATCGACTCGAATTGAAAAGAATCCAATTGCATCATCGAATGGAAACTAATCGAATTGAATAGAATAGAAAAGAATCGAATCGAATCAAATCGAAAACAATCAAATTGAATTGATCGAAAAGAATCGAATTGAATCAAATCGAATCGAAATGAAAAGAATCAAATCGATTCAAATAGAAAAGAATCGAATCGAAAAGAATCGAATTCAATCAAAACGAATCGATTCTAATGGAATAGAAAATAATAGAATAGAATAGAATCGAAAAGAATCAAATCGAATCGAAAAGAATCGAATCGAAAAGAATTGAATCGAATCGAAAAGAAACGAATCGAACCGAATCAAACAGAAAACAATCGAATCAAATCAAACACAAAAGAATCGCTTTGAATAGCATAGAATTGAAAAGAATCGAATCAATCGAATTGAAAACAATCGAATCGAAAAGAATCGAATCAAAAAAAGTCGAATCGAATCGAAAACAATCGAATCGAATCGAATCTAAAAGAATCGTATTGAATTGAATCGAGTCGAAAAGACTCGAATCAAAAAGACTCGAATCGAATTGAATCAAATCGAAAAGAATCTAATAGAAACCACTCGAACAGAATCAAATCGAAATGATTCAAAATGAATCGAATCGAATAGAATCGAAAAAAAACGAAACGAATCGAAACGAATCGAAACGAAATGAATCGAAGAGAATCGATTAGAATCGAAATGAAAAGAATCGTATTGAATCGAATCGAAAAGAATCAAATCAAATCGAATCGAAAGAATTGAATCAAATCGAAAAGCATCCAATCGAATCGAAAAGAATCGAACTGAATGGAATCAAATCGAAAAGAATCGAATCGAATCGAAAAGAATCGAATCAAATTTAATGGAATCGAAAAGAATCGAATTGAATCGAAAAGAATCGAAATGAAACAAATCAGATCAAATGGAAAAGCATCAAATCGAATTGAAAAGAATCGAATCGAATCGAAATGAATCGAATCAAAAAGACTCGAATCGAAAAGAATCGAATTGAAAAGAATCGAATCGAATCGAAAAGACTCGAATCGAATTAAAAATATCAAATCGAATCGAATCGCAAAGAATCGAATTGAAAAGACTCGAATTGAAACGAATCGATTTGAAACGAAAAGAATCGAATCGAATCGAATCGAATCGAATTGAAAGAATCGAATTGAATAGAAAAAAATCGAATAGAAAAGAATCGAACCGAAAAGAAAAGAATCAAATTGAATCAGTCGATTAAATTCTAGTCGAATCGAATCAAAAAGAATGAAATCGAGTCGAATCGAATCGAATCGAAAAGAATCGAATTGTATCTAATCAAAAAGAATCGAATCGTATCGACTCGAATCGAAAAGAATCCAATTGCATCATCGAATGGAAAGTAATCGAATTGAATAGAATAGAAAAGAATCGAATCGAATCAAATCGAAAACTATCAAATTGAGTTGATCGGAAAGAATCGAATTGAATCAAATCGAATCGAAATGAAAAGAATCGAATCGATTCAAATAGAAAAGAATCGAATCGAAAAGAATCAAATCGACACGAAAAGAATCGAATCGAATCAAAAAGTATCGAATTGATTCGAAAACATTCGAATCGAAAAGAATCGAATAGAAATGAATCCGATCGAAATGAAAAGAATCTACTCGATTCGAATCCAAAAGAATCGAATCCAAAAGAATCGAATCGAATCCAAAAGAATCGAATTGAATTGAATCAAAAGAAATGAATTGAATTGAATCAAAAAGGAACTAATCGCATCAAATCGAAAAAACTCGAATAGAATCAAATCGAATCAAAAAGAATCGAATAGATTCGAATAAAAAAGAATCGAATTGAGGGATCCCTGGGTGGCGCAGCGGTTTAGCGCCTGCCTTTGGCCCAGGGCGCGATCCTGGAGACCCGGGATCGAATCCCACATCGGGCTCCCGGTGCATGGAGCCTGCTTCTCCCTCTGCCTGTGTCTCTGCCTCTCTGTCTCTCTCTGTGACTATCATAAAAAAAGAATCGAATTGAATCGCGTTGAAAAAGATCATAAAGTATCAAATCGAAAAGAATCGAATTCCATGTAACGAAAAGATTCGAATTGAAAAGAATCGAATCGAAACAAAAGAATCGAATCGAATTGACATGAATCAAAAAGAATCGAATCAAAACGAATCGGAAAGAAACAAATCAAGTAGAATCTAAAAGAATCGAATGGAATCAAATCGAAAAAATTCGAATAGAATTGAATCGAAAAGAATCAAAACGAATCGAACCGAAGAGAATCGATTCGAATCAAAATAAAAAGTATCGTATCAAATCGAATCGAAAAGAATCATATCAAATAGAATCGAAAGAATGGAATCAAATCTAAAACAATCGAATCGAATCGAAAAGAATCGGATTGAATGGAATCGAATCGAAAAGAATAGAATAGAATCGAAAGAAATCGAATAGAATCAAATCAAATCAAAAAGAATCGAATTGAATTGATCCTAACCAAAATAAGCGAAATCAATCGACTCGAACCGAAAAAAATCAAATCGAAAAGAATCTAACCTCAACGAAAATAATCGAAATGAATAGAATCGAAAAGAATCGAATTGAATCAAATCGAAAAGAATCGAATGGAATCTAATCGAAAAGAATCAAATTGATTCGAATCGAAACAAATTGAATCCAATCGAAAAGAATATAATTGAATTGATTCGAAAAGAACGGAATTCAATCAAAACGAATCGATTCGAATGGAATAGAAAAGAAAATAATAGAATAGAAAAGAATCAAATCGAATCGAAAAGAATCGAATCGAAAAGAATTGAATCGAATCGAAAAGAAACGAATCGAACCGAATCAAAAAGAAAACAATCGAATCGAATCAAATACAAAAGAATCGCTTTGAAGAGCATAGAATTGAAAAGAATCGAATCAATCGAATTGAAAACAATCGAATCGAAAAGAAATGAATCAAAAAAAGTCGAATCGAAACGAAAACAATCAAAACAAAAAAAAGAAACGAAAACAATCGAATCGAATCGAATCTAAAAGAATCGTATTGAATTGAATCGAGTCGAAAAGACTCGAATCAAAAAGACTCGAATCGAATTGAATCAAATCGAAAAGAATCTAATAGAAACCACTCGAACAGAATCAAATCGAAATGATTCAAAATGAATCGAATCGAATAGAATCGAAAAAAATCGAAACGAATCGAAACGAATCGAAACGAAATGAATCGAAGAGAATCGATTAGAATCGAAATGAAAAGAATCGTATTGAATCGAATCGAAAAGAATCAAATCAAATCGAATCGAAAGAATTGAATCAAATCGAAAAGCATCCAATCGAATCGAAAAGAATCGAACTGAACGGAATCAAATCGAAAAGAATCGAATCGAATCGAAAAGAATCGAATCAAATTTAATGGAATCGTAAAGAATCGAATTGAATCGAAAAGAATCGAAATGAAACAAATCAGATCAAATGGAAAAGCATCAAATCGAATTGAAAAGAATCGAATCGAATCGAAATGAATCGAATCAAAAAGACTCGAATCGAAAAGAATCGAATTGAAAAGAATCGAATCGAATCGAAAAGACTCGAATCGAATTAAAAATATCAAATCGAATCGAATCACAAAGAATCGAATTGAAAAGACTCGAATTGAAACGAATCGATTTGAAACGAAAAGAATCGAATCGAATCGAATCGAATCGAATTGAAAGAATCGAATTGAATAGAAAAAAATCGAATAGAAAAGAATCGAACCGAAAAGAAAAGAATCAAATTGAATCAGTCGATTAAATTCTAGTCGAATCGAATCAAAAAGAATGAAATCGAGTCGAATCGAATCGAATCGAAAAGAATCGAATTGTATCTAATCAAAAAGAATCGAATCGTATCGACTCGAATCGAAAAGAATCCAATTGCATCATCGAATGGAAAGTAATCGAATTGAATAGAATAGAAAAGAATCGAATCGAATCAAATCGAAAACTATCAAATTGAGTTGATCGGAAAGAATCGAATTGAATCAAATCGAATCGAAATGAAAAGAATCGAATCGATTCAAATAGAAAAGAATCGAATCGAAAAGAATCAAATCGACACGAAAAGAATCGAATCGAATCAAAAAGTATCGAATTGATTCGAAAACATTCGAATCGAAAAGAATCGAATAGAAATGAATCCGATCGAAATGAAAAGAATCTACTCGATTCGAATCCAAAAGAATCGAATCCAAAAGAATCGAATCGAATCCAAAAGAATCGAATTGAATTGAATCAAAAGAAATGAATTGAATTGAATCAAAAAGGAACTAATCGCATCAAATCAAAAAAAATCGAATAGAATCAAATCGAATCAAAAAGAATCGAATAGATTCGAATAAAAAAGAATCGAATTGAGGGATCCCTGGGTGGCGCAGCGGTTTAGCGCCTGCCTTTGGCCCAGGGCGCGATCCTGGAGACCCGGGATCGAATCCCACATCGGGCTCCCGGTGCATGGAGCCTGCTTCTCCCTCTGCCTGTGTCTCTGCCTCTCTGTCTCTCTCTGTGACTATCATAAAAAAAAAGAATCGAATTGAATCGCGTTGAAAAAAATAAAGAATCAAATCGAAAAGAATCGAATTCCATGTAACGAAAAGATTCGAATTGAAAAGAATCGAATCGAAACAAAAGAATCGAATCGAATCGACATGAATCACAAAGAATCGAATCAAAACGAATCGAAAAGAAACAAATCAAGTAGAATCTAAAAGAATCGAATCGAATCAAATCGAAAAAATTCGAATAGAATTGAATCGAAAAGATTCAAAACGAATCGAACCGAAGAGAATCGATTCGAATCAAAATAAAAAGTATCGTATCAAATCGAATCGAAAAGAATCATATCAAATAGAATCGAAAGAATGGAATCAAATCTAAAACAATCGAATCGAATCGAAAAGAATCGGATTGAATGGAATCGAATCGAAAAGAATAGAATAGAATCGAAAGAAATCGAATAGAATCAAATCAAATCAAAAAGAATCGAATTGAATTGATCCTAACCAAAATAAGCGAAATCAATCGACTCGAACCGAAAAAAATCAAATCGAAAAGAATCTAACCTCAACGAAAATCATCGAAATGAATAGAATCGAAAAGAATCGAATTGAATCAAATCGAAAAGAATCGAATGGAATCTAATCGAAAAGAATCAAATTGATTCGAATCGAAACAAATTGAAACCAATCGAAAAGAATCTAATTGAATCGATTCGAAAAGAACCGAATTCAATCAAAACGAATCGATTCGAATGGAATAGAAAAGAATAGAATAGAATAGAATCGAAAAGAATCCAATCGAATCGAAAAGAATCGAATCGAAAAGAAACGAATCGAACCGAATCAAAAAAATACAATCGAATCGAATCAAATCCAAAAGAATCGCTTTGAATAGCATAGAATTGAAAAGAATCGAATCAATCGAATTGAAAACAATCGAATCGAAAAGAATTGAATCAAAAAAAGTCGAATCGAAACGAAAAAAATCAAAAAAAAAAGAAACGAAAACAATCGAATCGAATCAAATCTAAAAGAATCGTATTGAATTGAATCGAGTCGAAAAGACTCGAATCAAAAAGACTCGAATCGAATTGAATCAAATCGAAAAGAATCTAATAGAAACCACTCGAACAGAATCAAATCGAAATGATTCAAATTGAATCGAATCGAATAGAATCGAAAAAAATCGAAACGAATCGAAACGAATCGAAACGAAATGAATCGAAGAGAATCGATTAGAATCGAAATGAAAAGAATCGTATTGAATCGAATCGAAAAGAATCAAATCAAATCGAATCGAAAAATTGAATCAAATCGAAAAGAATCCAATCGAATCGAAAAGAATCGAACTGAATGGAATCAAATCGAAAAGAATCGAATCGAATCGAAAAGAATCGAATCAAATTTAATGGAATCGAAAAGAATCGAATTGAATCGAAAAGAATCGAAATGAAACAAATCAGATCAAATGGAAAAGCATCAAAGCGAATTGAAAAGAATCGAATCGAATCGAAATGAATCGAATCAAAAAGACTCGAATCGAAAAGAATCGAATTGAAAAGAATCGAATCGAATCGAAAAGACTCGAATCGAATTAAAAATATCAAATCGAATCGAATCGCAAAGAATCGAATTGAAAAGACTCGAATTGAAACGAATCGATTTGAAACGAAAAGAATCGAATCGAATCGAATCGAATCGAATTGAAAGAATCGAATAGAATAGAAAAAAATCGAATAGAAAAGAATCGAACCGAAAAGAAAAGAATCAAATTGAATCAGTCGATTAAATTCTAGTCGAATCGAATCAAAAAGAATGAAATCGAGTCGAATGGAATCGAAAAGAATCGAATCGAAGTGAAAAGAATCGAATTGTATCTAATCAAAAAGAATCGAATCGTATCGACTCGAATCGAAAAGAATCCAATTGCATCATCGAATGGAAAGTAATCGAATTGAATAGAATAGAAAAGAATCGAATCGAATCAAATCGAAAACTATCAAATTGAATTGATCGAAAAGAATCGAATTGAATCAAATCGAATCGAAATGAAAAGAATCGAATCGATTCAAATAGAAAAGAATCGAATCGAAAAGAATCAAATCGACACGAAAAGAATCGAAACGAATCAAAAAGTATCGAATTGATTCGAAAACATTCGAATCGAAAAGAATCGAATAGAAATGAATCCGATCGAAATGTAAAGAATCTACTCGATTCGAATCCAAAAGAATCGAATCCAAAAGAATCGAATTGAATTGAATCAAAAGAAATGAATTGAATTGAATCAAAAAGGAACTAATCGCATCAAATCAAAAAAAATTGAATAGAATCAAATCGAATCAAAAAGAATCGAATAGATTCGAATAAAAAAGAATCGAATTGAGGGATCCCTGTTGGCGCAGCGGTTTAGCGCCTGCCTTTGGCCCAGGGCGCGATCCTGGAGACCCGGGATCGAATCCCACATCGGGCTCCCGGTGCATGGAGCCTGCTTCTCCCTCTGCCTGTGTCTCTGCCTCTCTGTCTCTCTCTGTGACTATCATAAAAAAAAAGAATCGAATTGAATCGCGTTGAAAAAAATCATAAAGAATCAAATCGAAAAGAATCGAATTCCATGTAACGAAAAGATTCGAATTGAAAAGAATCGAATCGAAACAAAAGAATCGAATCGAATCGACATGAATCAAAAAGAATCGAATCAAAACGAATCGAAAAGAAACAAATCAAGTAGAATCTAAAAGAATCGAATCGAATCAAATCGAAAAAATTCGAATAGAATTGAATCGAAAAGATTCAAAACGAATCGAACCGAAGAGAATCGATTCGAATCAAAATAAAAAGTATCGTATCAAATCGAATCGAAAAGAATCATATCAAATAGAATCGAAAGAATGGAATCAAATCTAAAACAATCGAATCGAATTTTAAAGAATCGGATTGAATGGAATCGAATCGAAAAGAATAGAATAGAATCGAAAGAAATCGAATAGAATCAAATCAAATCAAAAAGAATCGAATTGAATTGATCCTAACCAAAATAAGCGAAATGAATCGACTCGAACCGAAAAAAATCAAATCGAAAAGAATCTAACCTCAACGAAAATAATCGAAATGAATAGAATCGAAAAGAATCGAATTGAATCAAATCGAAAAGAATCGAATGGAATCTAATCGAAAAGAATCAAATTGATTCGAATCGAAACAAATTGAAACCAATCGAAAAGAATCTAATTGAATCGATTCGAAAAGAACCGAATTCAATCAAAACGAATCGATTCGAATGCAATAGAAAAGAATAGAATAGAATAGAATCGAAAAGAATCCAATCGAATCGAAAAGAATCGAATCGAAAAGAATTGAATCGAATCGAAAAGAAACGAATCGAACCAAATCAAAAAAAAACAATCGAATCGAATCAAATCCAAAAGAATCGCTTTGAATAGCATAGAATTGAAAAGAATCGAATCAATCGAATTGAAAACAATCGAATCGAAAAAATTGAATCAAAAAAAGTCGAATCGAAACGAAAAAAATAAAAAAAAAGAAACGAAAACAATCGAATCGAATCAAATCTAAAAGAATCGTATTGAATTGAATCGAGTCGAAAAGACTCGAATCAAAAAGACTCGAATCGAATTGAATCAAATCGAAAAGAATCTAATAGAAACCACTCGAACAGAATCAAATCGAAATGATTCAAAATGAATCGAATCGAATAGAATAGAAAAAAATCGAATAGAATCGAAACGAATCGAAACGAAATGAATCGAAATGAAAAGAATCGTATTGAATCGAATCGAAAAGAATCAAATCAAATCGAATCGAAAGAATTGAATCAAATCGAAAAGAATCCAATCGAATCGAAAAGAATCGAACTGAATGGAATCAAATCGAAAAGAATCGAATCGAATCGAAAAGAATCGAATCAAATTTAATGGAATCGAAAAGAATCGAATTGAATCGAAAAGAATCGAAATGAAACAAATCAGATCAAATGGAAAAGCATCAAAGCGAATTGAAAAGAATCGAATCGAATCGAAATGAATCGAATCAAAAAGACTCGAATCGAAAAGAATCGAATTGAAAAGAATCGAATCGAATCGAAAAGACTCGAATCGAATTAAAAATATCAAATCGAATCGAATCGCAAAGAATCGAATTGAAAAGACTCGAATTGAGACGAATCGATTTGAAACGAAAAGAATCGAATCGAATCGAATCGAATTGAAAGAATCGAATAGAATAGAAAAAAATCGAATAGAAAAGAATCGAACCGAAAAGAAAAGAATCAAATTGAATCAGTCGATTAAATTCTAGTCGAATCGAATCAAAAAGAATGAAATCGAGTCGAATGGAATCGAAAAGAATCGAATCGAAGCGAAAAGAATCAAATTGTATCTAATCAAAAAGAATCGAATCGTATCGACTCGAATCGAAAAGAATCCAATTGCATCATCGAATGGAAAGTAATCGAATTGAATAGAATAGAAAAGAATCGAATCGAATCAAATCGAAAACTATCAAATTGAGTTGATCGAAAAGAATCGAATTGAATCAAATCGAATCGAAATGAAAAGAATCGAATCGATTCAAATAGAAAAGAATCGAATCGAAAAGAATCAAATCGACACGAAAAGAATCGAAACGAATCAAAAAGTATCGAATTGATTCGAAAACATTCGAATCGAAAAGAATCGAATAGAAATGAATCCGATCGAAATGTAAAGAATCTACTCGATTCGAATCCAAAAGAATCGAATCCAAAAGAATCGAATCGAATCCAAAAGAATCGAATTGAATTGAATCAAAAGAAATGAATTGAATTGAATCAAAAAGGAACTAATCGCATCAAATCAAAAAAAATTGAATAGAATCAAATCGAATCAAAAAGAATCGAATAGATTCGAATAAAAAAGAATCGAATTGAGGGATCCCTGGGTGGCGCAGCGGTTTAGCGCCTGCCTTTGGCCCAGGGCGCGATCCTGGAGACCCGGGATCGAATCCCACATCGGGCTCCCGGTGCATGGAGCCTGCTTCTCCCTCTGCCTGTGTCTCTGCCTCTCTGTCTCTCTCTGTGACTATCATAAAAAAAAGAATCGAATTGAATCGCGTTGAAAAAAATCATAAAGAATCAAATCGAAAAGAATCGAATTCCATGTAACGAAAAGATTCGAATTGAAAAGAATCGAATCGAAACAAAAGAATCGAATCGAATCGACATGAATCACAAAGAATCGAATCAAAACGAATCGAAAAGAAACAAATCAAGTAGAATCTAAAAGAATCGAATCGAATCAAATCGAAAAAATTCGAATAGAATTGAATCGAAAAGATTCAAAACGAATCGAACCGAAGAGAATCGATTCGAATCAAAATAAAAAGTATCGTATCAAATCGAATCGAAAAGAATCATATCAAATAGAATCGAAAGAATGGAATCAAATCTAAAACAATCGAATCGAATCGAAAAGAATCGGATTGAATGGAATCGAATCGAAAAGAATAGAATAGAATCGAAAGAAATCGAATAGAATCAAATCAAATCAAAAAGAATCGAATTGAATTGATCCTAACCAAAATAAGCGAAATCAATCGACTCGAACCGAAAAAAATCAAATCGAAAAGAATCTAACCTCAACGAAAATAATCGAAATGAATAGAATCGAAAAGAATCGAATTGAATCAAATCGAAAAGAATCGAATGGAATCTAATCGAAAAGAATCAAATTGATTCGAATCGAAACAAATTGAAACCAATCGAAAAGAATCTAATTGAATCGATTCGAAAAGAACCGAATTCAATCAAAACGAATCGATTCGAATGGAATAGAAAAGAATAGAATAGAATAGAATCGAAAAGAATCCAATCGAATCGAAAAGAATCGAATCGAAAAGAAACGAATCGAACCGAATCAAAAAAATACAATCGAATCGAATCAAATCCAAAAGAATCGCTTTGAATAGCATAGAATTGAAAAGAATCGAATCAATCGAATTGAAAACAATCGAATCGAAAAGAATTGAATCAAAAAAAGTCGAATCGAAACGAAAAAAATCAAAAAAAAAAGAAACGAAAACAATCGAATCGAATCAAATCTAAAAGAATCGTATTGAATTGAATCGAGTCGAAAAGACTCGAATCAAAAAGACTCGAATCGAATTGAATCAAATCGAAAAGAATCTAATAGAAACCACTCGAACAGAATCAAATCGAAATGATTCAAATTGAATCGAATCGAATAGAATCGAAAAAAATCGAAACGAATCGAAACGAATCGAAACGAAATGAATCGAAGAGAATCGATTAGAATCGAAATGAAAAGAATCGTATTGAATCGAATCGAAAAGAATCAAATCAAATCGAATCGAAAAATTGAATCAAATCGAAAAGAATCCAATCGAATCGAAAAGAATCGAACTGAATGGAATCAAATCGAAAAGAATCGAATCGAATCGAAAAGAATCGAATCAAATTTAATGGAATCGAAAAGAATCGAATTGAATCGAAAAGAATCGAAATGAAACAAATCAGATCAAATGGAAAAGCATCAAAGCGAATTGAAAAGAATCGAATCGAATCGAAATGAATCGAATCAAAAAGACTCGAATCGAAAAGAATCGAATTGAAAAGAATCGAATCGAATCGAAAAGACTCGAATCGAATTAAAAATATCAAATCGAATCGAATCGCAAAGAATCGAATTGAAAAGACTCGAATTGAAACGAATCGATTTGAAACGAAAAGAATCGAATCGAATCGAATCGAATCGAATTGAAAGAATCGAATAGAATAGAAAAAAATCGAATAGAAAAGAATCGAACCGAAAAGAAAAGAATCAAATTGAATCAGTCGATTAAATTCTAGTCGAATCGAATCAAAAAGAATGAAATCGAGTCGAATGGAATCGAAAAGAATCGAATCGAAGTGAAAAGAATCGAATTGTATCTAATCAAAAAGAATCGAATCGTATCGACTCGAATCGAAAAGAATCCAATTGCATCATCGAATGGAAAGTAATCGAATTGAATAGAATAGAAAAGAATCGAATCGAATCAAATCGAAAACTATCAAATTGAATTGATCGAAAAGAATCGAATTGAATCAAATCGAATCGAAATGAAAAGAATCGAATCGATTCAAATAGAAAAGAATCGAATCGAAAAGAATCAAATCGACACGAAAAGAATCGAAACGAATCAAAAAGTATCGAATTGATTCGAAAACATTCGAATCGAAAAGAATCGAATAGAAATGAATCCGATCGAAATGTAAAGAATCTACTCGATTCGAATCCAAAAGAATCGAATCCAAAAGAATCGAATTGAATTGAATCAAAAGAAATGAATTGAATTGAATCAAAAAGGAACTAATCGCATCAAATCAAAAAAAATTGAATAGAATCAAATCGAATCAAAAAGAATCGAATAGATTCGAATAAAAAAGAATCGAATTGAGGGATCCCTGTTGGCGCAGCGGTTTAGCGCCTGCCTTTGGCCCAGGGCGCGATCCTGGAGACCCGGGATCGAATCCCACATCGGGCTCCCGGTGCATGGAGCCTGCTTCTCCCTCTGCCTGTGTCTCTGCCTCTCTGTCTCTCTCTGTGACTATCATAAAAAAAAAGAATCGAATTGAATCGCGTTGAAAAAAATCATAAAGAATCAAATCGAAAAGAATCGAATTCCATGTAACGAAAAGATTCGAATTGAAAAGAATCGAATCGAAACAAAAGAATCGAATCGAATCGACATGAATCAAAAAGAATCGAATCAAAACGAATCGAAAAGAAACAAATCAAGTAGAATCTAAAAGAATCGAATCGAATCAAATCGAAAAAATTCGAATAGAATTGAATCGAAAAGATTCAAAACGAATCGAACCGAAGAGAATCGATTCGAATCAAAATAAAAAGTATCGTATCAAATCGAATCGAAAAGAATCATATCAAATAGAATCGAAAGAATGGAATCAAATCTAAAACAATCGAATCGAATTTTAAAGAATCGGATTGAATGGAATCGAATCGAAAAGAATAGAATAGAATCGAAAGAAATCGAATAGAATCAAATCAAATCAAAAAGAATCGAATTGAATTGATCCTAACCAAAATAAGCGAAATGAATCGACTCGAACCGAAAAAAATCAAATCGAAAAGAATCTAACCTCAACGAAAATAATCGAAATGAATAGAATCGAAAAGAATCGAATTGAATCAAATCGAAAAGAATCGAATGGAATCTAATCGAAAAGAATCAAATTGATTCGAATCGAAACAAATTGAAACCAATCGAAAAGAATCTAATTGAATCGATTCGAAAAGAACCGAATTCAATCAAAACGAATCGATTCGAATGCAATAGAAAAGAATAGAATAGAATAGAATCGAAAAGAATCCAATCGAATCGAAAAGAATCGAATCGAAAAGAATTGAATCGAATCGAAAAGAAACGAATCGAACCAAATCAAAAAAAAACAATCGAATCGAATCAAATCCAAAAGAATCGCTTTGAATAGCATAGAATTGAAAAGAATCGAATCAATCGAATTGAAAACAATCGAATCGAAAAAATTGAATCAAAAAAAGTCGAATCGAAACGAAAAAAATAAAAAAAAAGAAACGAAAACAATCGAATCGAATCAAATCTAAAAGAATCGTATTGAATTGAATCGAGTCGAAAAGACTCGAATCAAAAAGACTCGAATCGAATTGAATCAAATCGAAAAGAATCTAATAGAAACCACTCGAACAGAATCAAATCGAAATGATTCAAAATGAATCGAATCGAATAGAATCGAAAAAAATCGAATAGAATCGAAACGAATCGAAACGAAATGAATCGAAATGAAAAGAATCGTATTGAATCGAATCGAAAAGAATCAAATCAAATCGAATCGAAAGAATTGAATCAAATCGAAAAGAATCCAATCGAATCGAAAAGAATCGAACTGAATGGAATCAAATCGAAAAGAATCGAATCGAATCGAAAAGAATCGAATCAAATTTAATGGAATCGAAAAGAATCGAATTGAATCGAAAAGAATCGAAATGAAACAAATCAGATCAAATGGAAAAGCATCAAAGCGAATTGAAAAGAATCGAATCGAATCGAAATGAATCGAATCAAAAAGACTCGAATCGAAAAGAATCGAATTGAAAAGAATCGAATCGAATCGAAAAGACTCGAATCGAATTAAAAATATCAAATCGAATCGAATCGCAAAGAATCGAATTGAAAAGACTCGAATTGAGACGAATCGATTTGAAACGAAAAGAATCGAATCGAATCGAATCGAATTGAAAGAATCGAATAGAATAGAAAAAAATCGAATAGAAAAGAATCGAACCGAAAAGAAAAGAATCAAATTGAATCAGTCGATTAAATTCTAGTCGAATCGAATCAAAAAGAATGAAATCGAGTCGAATGGAATCGAAAAGAATCGAATCGAAGCGAAAAGAATCAAATTGTATCTAATCAAAAAGAATCGAATCGTATCGACTCGAATCGAAAAGAATCCAATTGCATCATCGAATGGAAAGTAATCGAATTGAATAGAATAGAAAAGAATCGAATCGAATCAAATCGAAAACTATCAAATTGAATTGATCGAAAAGAATCGAATTGAATCAAATCGAATCGAAATGAAAAGAATCGAATCGATTCAAATAGAAAAGAATCGAATCGAAAAGAATCAAATCGACACGAAAAGAATCGAAACGAATCAAAAAGTATCGAATTGATTCGAAAACATTCGAATCGAAAAGAATCGAATAGAAATGAATCCGATCGAAATGTAAAGAATCTACTCGATTCGAATCCAAAAGAATCGAATCCAAAAGAATCGAATCGAATCCAAAAGAATCGAATTGAATTGAATCAAAAGAAATGAATTGAATTGAATCAAAAAGGAACTAATCGCATCAAATCAAAAAAAATTGAATAGAATCAAATCGAATCAAAAAGAATCGAATAGATTCGAATAAAAAAGAATCGAATTGAGGGATCCCTGGGTGGCGCAGCGGTTTAGCGCCTGCCTTTGGCCCAGGGCGCGATCCTGGAGACCCGGGATCGAATCCCACATCGGGCTCCCGGTGCATGGAGCCTGCTTCTCCCTCTGCCTGTGTCTCTGCCTCTCTGTCTCTCTCTCTGACTATCATAAAAAAAAAGAATCGAATTAAATCGCGTTGAAAAAAATCATAAAGAATCAAATCGAAAAGAATCGAATTCCATGTAACGAAAAGATTCGAATTGAAAAGAATCGAATCGAAACAAAAGAATCGAATCGAATCGACATGAATCAAAAAGAATCGAATCAAAACGAATCGAAAAGAAACAAATCAAGTAGAATCTAAAAGAATCGAATCGAATCAAATCGAAAAAATTCGAATAGAATTGAATCGAAAAGAATCAAAACGAATCGAACCGAAGAGAATCGATTCGAATCAAAATAAAAAGTATCGTATCAAATCGAATCGAAAAGAATCATATCAAATAGAATCGAAAGAATGGAATCAAATCTAAAACAATCGAATCGAATCGAAAAGAATCGGATTGAATGGAATCGAATCGAAAAGAATAGAATAGAATCGAAAGAAATCGAATAGAATCAAATCAAATCAAAAAGAATCGAATTGAATTGATCCTAACCAAAATAAGCGAAATGAATCGACTCGAACCGAAAAAAATCAAATCGAAAAGAATCTAACCTCAACGAAAATCATCGAAATGAATAGAATCGAAAAGAATCGAATCGAAGCGAAAAGAATCAAATTGTATCTAATCAAAAAGAATCGAATCGTATCGACTCGAATCGAAAAGAATCCAATTGCATCATCGAATGGAAAGTAATCGAATTGAATAGAATAGAAAAGAATCGAATCGAATCAAATCGAAAACTATCAAATTGAGTTGATCGAAAAGAATCGAATTGAATCAAATCGAATCGAAATGAAAAGAATCGAATCGATTCAAATAGAAAAGAATCGAATCGAAAAGAATCAAATCGACACGAAAAGAATCGAAACGAATCAAAAAGTATCGAATTGATTCGAAAACATTCGAATCGAAAAGAATCGAATAGAAATGAATCCGATCGAAATGTAAAGAATCTACTCGATTCGAATCCAAAAGAATCGAATCCAAAAGAATCGAATCGAATCCAAAAGAATCGAATTGAATTGAATCAAAAGAAATGAATTGAATTGAATCAAAAAGGAACTAATCGCATCAAATCAAAAAAAATTGAATAGAATCAAATCGAATCAAAAAGAATCGAATAGATTCGAATAAAAAAGAATCGAATTGAGGGATCCCTGGGTGGCGCAGCGGTTTAGCGCCTGCCTTTGGCCCAGGGCGCGATCCTGGAGACCCGGGATCGAATCCCACATCGGGCTCCCGGTGCATGGAGCCTGCTTCTCCCTCTGCCTGTGTCTCTGCCTCTCTGTCTCTCTCTGTGACTATCATAAAAAAAAGAATCGAATTGAATCGCGTTGAAAAAAATCATAAAGAATCAAATCGAAAAGAATCGAATTCCATGTAACGAAAAGATTCGAATTGAAAAGAATCGAATCGAAACAAAAGAATCGAATCGAATCGACATGAATCAAAAAGAATCGAATCAAAACGAATCGAAAAGAAACAAATCAAGTAGAATCTAAAAGAATCGAATCGAATCAAATCGAAAAAATTCGAATAGAATTGAATCGAAAAGATTCAAAACGAATCGAACCGAAGAGAATCGATTCGAATCAAAATAAAAAGTATCGTATCAAATCGAATCGAAAAGAATCATATCAAATAGAATCGAAAGAATGGAATCAAATCTAAAACAATCGAATCGAATCGAAAAGAATCGGATTGAATGGAATCGAATCGAAAAGAATAGAATAGAATCGAAAGAAATCGAATAGAATCAAATCAAATCAAAAAGAATCGAATTGAATTGATCCTAACCAAAATAAGCGAAATGAATCGACTCGAACCGAAAAAAATCAAATCGAAAAGAATCTAACCTCAACGAAAATAATCGAAATGAATAGAATCGAAAAGAATCGAATTGAATCAAATCGAAAAGAATCGAATGGAATCTAATCGAAAAGAATCAAATTGATTCGAATCGAAACAAATTGAAACCAATCGAAAAGAATCTAATTGAATCGATTCGAAAAGAACCGAATTCAATCAAAACGAATCGATTCGAATGGAATAGAAAAGAATAGAATAGAATAGAATCGAAAAGAATCCAATCGAATCGAAAAGAATCGAATCGAAAAGAATTGAATCGAATCGAAAAGAAACGAATCGAACCAAATCAAAAAAAAACAATCGAATCGAATCAAATCCAAAAGAATCGCTTTGAATAGCATAGAATTGAAAAGAATCGAATCAATCGAATTGAAAACAATCGAATCGAAAAAATTGAATCAAAAAAAGTCGAATCGAAACGAAAAAAATAAAAAAAAAGAAACGAAAACAATCGAATCGAATCAAATCTAAAAGAATCGTATTGAATTGAATCGAGTCGAAAAGACTCGAATCAAAAAGACTCGAATCGAATTGAATCAAGTCGAAAAGAATCTAATAGAAACCACTCGAACAGAATCGAATCGAAATGATTCAAAATGAATCGAATCGAATAGAATAGAAAAAAATCGAATAGAATCGAAACGAATCGAAACGAAATGAATCGAAATGAAAAGAATCGTATTGAATCGAATCGAAAAGAATCAAATCAAATCGAATCGAAAGAATTGAATCAAATCGAAAAGAATCCAATCGAATCGAAAAGAATCGAACTGAATGGAATCAAATCGAAAAGAATCGAATCGAATCGAAAAGAATCGAATCAAATTTAATGGAATCGAAAAGAATCGAATTGAATCGAAAAGAATCGAAATGAAACAAATCAGATCAAATGGAAAAGCATCAAAGCGAATTGAAAAGAATCGAATCGAATCGAAATGAATCGAATCAAAAAGACTCGAATCGAAAAGAATCGAATTGAAAAGAATCGAATCGAATCGAAAAGACTCGAATCGAATTAAAAATATCAAATTGAATCGAATCGCAAAGAATCGAATTGAAAAGACTCGAATTGAAACGAATCGATTTGAAACGAAAAGAATCGAATCGAATCGAATCGAATTGAAAGAATCGAATAGAATAGAAAAAAATCGAATAGAAAAGAATCGAACCGAAAAGAAAAGAATCAAATCGAATCAGTCGATTAAATTCTAGTCGAATCGAATCAAAAAGAATGAAATCGAGTCGAATGGAATCGAAAAGAATCGAATCGAAGCGAAAAGAATCAAATTGTATCTAATCAAAAAGAATCGAATCGTATCGACTCGAATCGAAAAGAATCCAATTGCATCATCGAATGGAAAGTAATCGAATTGAATAGAATAGAAAAGAATCGAATCGAATCAAATCGAAAACTATCAAATTGAATTGATCGAAAAGAATCGAATTGAATCAAATCGAATCGAAATGGAAAGAATCGAATCGATTCAAATAGAAAAGAATCGAATCGAAAAGAATCAAATCGACACGAAAAGAATCGAAACGAATCAAAAAGTATCGAATTGATTCGAAAACATTCGAATCGAAAAGAATCGAATAGAAATGAATCCGATCGAAATGTAAAGAATCTACTCGATTCGAATCCAAAAGAATCGAATCCAAAAGAATCGAATCGAATCCAAAAGAATCGAATTGAATTGAATCAAAAGAAATGAATTGAATTGAATCAAAAAGGAACTAATCGCATCAAATCAAAAAAAATTGAATAGAATCAAATCGAATCAAAAAGAATCGAATAGATTCGAATAAAAAAGAATCGAATTGAGGGATCCCTGGGTGGCGCAGCGGTTTAGCGCCTGCCTTTGGCCCAGGGCGCGATCCTGGAGACCCGGGATCGAATCCCACATCGGGCTCCCGGTGCATGGAGCCTGCTTCTCCCTCTGCCTGTGTCTCTGCCTCTCTGTCTCTCTCTCTGACTATCATAAAAAAAAAGAATCGAATTAAATCGCGTTGAAAAAAATCATAAAGAATCAAATCGAAAAGAATCGAATTCCATGTAACGAAAAGATTCGAATTGAAAAGAATCGAATCGAAACAAAAGAATCGAATCGAATCGACATGAATCAAAAAGAATCGAATCAAAACGAATCGAAAAGAAACAAATCAAGTAGAATCTAAAAGAATCGAATCGAATCAAATCGAAAAAATTCGAATAGAATTGAATCGAAAAGATTCAAAACGAATCGAACCGAAGAGAATCGATTCGAATCAAAATAAAAAGTATCGTATCAAATCGAATCGAAAAGAATCATATCAAATAGAATCGAAAGAATGGAATCAAATCTAAAACAATCGAATCGAATCGAAAAGAATCGGATTGAATGGAATCGAATCGAAAAGAATAGAATAGAATCGAAAGAAATCGAATAGAATCAAATCAAATCAAAAAGAATCGAATTGAATTGATCCTAACCAAAAGAAGCGAAATGAATCGACTCGAACCGAAAAAAATCAAATCGAAAAGAATCTAACCTCAACGAAAATAATCGAAATGAATAGAATCGAAAAGAATCGAATTGAATCAAATCGAAAAGAATCGAATGGAATCTAATCGAAAAGAATCAAATTGATTCGAATCGAAACAAATTGAAACCAATCGAAAAGAATCTAATTGAATCGATTCGAAAAGAACCGAATTCAATCAAAACGAATCCATTCGAATGGAATAGAAAAGAATAGAATAGAATAGAATCGAAAAGAATCCAATCGAATCGAAAAGAATCGAATCGAAAAGAATTGAATCGAATCGAAAAGAAACGAATCGAACCGAATCAAAAAAAAACAATCGAATCGAATCAAATCCAAAAGAATCGCTTTGAATAGCATAGAATTGAAAAGAATCGAATCAATCGAATTGAAAACAATCGAATCGAAAAGAATTGAATAAAAAAAAGTCGAATCGAAACGAAAAAAATAAAAAAAAAGAAACGAAAACAATCGAATCGAATCAAATCTAAAAGAATCGTATTGAATTGAATCGAGTCGAAAAGACTCGAATCAAAAAGACTCGAATCGAATTGAATCAAATCGAAAAGAATCTAATAGAAACCACTCGAACAGAATCAAATCGAAATGATTCAAAATGAATCGAATCGAATAGAATAGAAAAAAATCGAATAGAATCGAAACGAATCGAAACGAAATGAATCGAAGAGAATCAAAATGAAAAGAATCGTATTGAATCGAATCGAAAAGAATCAAATCAAATCGAATCGAAAGAATTGAATCAAATCGAAAAGAATCCAATCGAATCGAAAAGAATCGAACTGAATGGAATCAAATCGAAAAGAATCGAATCGAATCGAAAAGAATCGAATCAAATTTAATGGAATCGAAAAGAATCGAATTGAATCGAAAAGAATCGAAATGAAACAAATCAGATCAAATGGAAAAGCATCAAATCGAATTGAAAAGAATCGAATCGAATCAAAATGAATCGAATCAAAAAGAATCGAATCGAAAAGAATCGAATTGAAAAGAATCGAATCGAATCGAAAAGACTCGAATCGAATTAAAAATATCAAATCGAATCGAATCGCAAAGAATCGAATTGAAAAGACTCGAATTGAAACGAATCGATTTGAAACGAAAAGAATCGAATCGAATCGAATCGAATCGAATTGAAAGAATCGAATAGAATAGAAAAAAATCGAATAGAAAAGAATCGAACCGAAAAGAAAAGAATCAAATTGAATCAGTCGATTAAATTCTAGTCGAATCGAATCAAAAAGAATGAAATCGAGTCGAATCGAATCGAATCGAAAAGAATCGAATTGTATCTAATAAAAAGAATCGAATCGTATCGACTCGAATCGAAAAGAATCCAATTGGATCATCGAATGGAAACTAATCGAATTGAATAGAATAGAAAAGAATCGAATCGAATCAAATCGAAAACTATCAAATTGAATTGATCGGAAAGAATCGAATTGAATCAAATCGAATCGAAATGAAAAGAATCGAATCGATTCAAATAGAAAAGAATCGAATCGAAAAGCATCAAATCGACACGAAAAGAATCGAATAGAATCAAAAAGTATCGAATTGATTCGAAAACATTCGAATCGAAAAGAATCGAATAGAAATGAATCCGATCGAAATGAAAAGACTCTACTCGATTCGAATCCAAAAGAATCGAATCCAAAAGAATCGAATCGAATCCAAAAGAATCGAATTGAATTGAATCAAAAGAAATGAATTGAATTGAATCAAAAAGGAACTAATCGCATCAAATCAAAAAAAATTGAATAGAATCAAATCGAATCAAAAAGAATCGAATAGATTCGAATAAAAAAGAATCGAATTGAGGGATCCCTGGGTGGCGCAGCGGTTTAGCGCCTGCCTTTGGCCCAGGGCGCGATCCTGGAGACCCGGGATCGAATCCCACATCGGGCTCCCGGTGCATGGAGCCTGCTTCTCCCTCTGCCTGTGTCTCTGCCTCTCTGTCTCTCTCTGTGACTATCATAAAAAAAAAGAATCGAATTGAATCGCGTTGAAAAAAATCATAAAGAATCAAATCGAAAAGAATCGAATTCCATGTAACGAAAAGATTCGAATTGAAAAGAATCGAATCGAAACAAAAGAATCGAATCGAATCGACATGAATCAAAAAGAATCGAATCAAAACGAATCGAAAAGAAACAAATCAAGTAGAATCTAAAAGAATCGAATCGAATCAAATCGAAAAATTTCGAATAGAATTGAATCGAAAAGATTCAAAACGAATCGAACCGAAGAAAATCGATTCGAATCAAAATAAAAAGTATCGTATCAAATCGAATCGAAAAGAATCATATCAAATAGAATCGAAAGAATGGAATCAAATCTAAAACAATCGAATCGAATCGAAAAGAATCGGATTGAATGGAATCGAATCGAAAAGAATAGAATAGAATCGAAAGAAATCGAATAGAATCAAATCAAATCAAAAAGAATCGAATTGAATTGATCCTAACCAAAATAAGCGAAATGAATCGACTCGAACCGAAAAAAATCAAATCGAAAAGAATCTAACCTCAACGAAAATCATCGAAATGAATAGAATCGAAAAGAATCGAATTGAATCAAATCGAAAAGAATCGAATGGAATCTAATCGAAAAGAATCAAATTGATTCGAATCGAAACAAATTGAAACCAATCGAAAAGAATCTAATTGAATCGATTCTAAAAAAACCGAATTCAATCAAAACGAATCCATTCGAATGGAATAGAAAAGAATAGAATAGAATAGAATCGAAAAGAATCCAATCGAATCGAAAAGAATCGAATCGAAAAGAATTGAATCGAATCGAAAAGAAACGAATCGAACCGAATCAAAAAAAAACAATCGAATCGAATCAAATCCAAAAGAATCGCTTTGAATAGCATAGAATTGAAAAGAATCGAATCAATCGAATTGAAAACAATCGAATCGAAAAGAATTGAATCAAAAAAAGTCGAATCGAAACGAAAAAAATAAAAAAAAAGAAACGAAAACAATCGAATCGAATCAAATCTAAAAGAATCGTATTGAATTGAATCGAGTCGAAAAGACTCGAATCAAAAAGACTCGAATCGAATTGAATCAAATCGAAAAGAATCTAATAGAAACCACTCGAACAGAATCAAATCGAAATGATTCAAAATGAATCGAATCGAATAGAATCGAAAAAAATCGAATAGAATCGAAACGAATCGAAACGAAATGAATCGAAGAGAATCAAAATGAAAAGAATCGTATTGAATCGAATCGAAAAGAATCAAATCAAATCGAATCGAAAGAATTGAATCAAATCGAAAAGAATCCAATCGAATCGAAAAGAATCGAACTGAATGGAATCAAATCGAAAAGAATCGAATCGAATCGAAAAGAATCGAATCAAATTTAATGGAATCGAAAAGAATCGAATTGAATCGAAAAGAATCGAAATGAAACAAATCAGATCAAATGGAAAAGCATCAAATCGAATTGAAAAGAATCGAATCGAATCGAAATGAATCGAATCAAAAGACTCGAATCGAAAAGAATCGAATTGAAAAGAATCGAATCGAATCGAAAAGACTCGAATCGAATTAAAAATATCAAATCGAATCGAATCGCAAAGAATCGAATTGAAAAGACTCGAATTGAAACGAATCGATTTGAAACGAAAAGAATCGAATCGAATCGAATCGAATCGAATCGAATTGAAAGAATCGAATAGAATAGAAAAAAATCGAATAGAAAAGAATCGAACCGAAAAGAAAAGAATCAAATTGAATCAGTCGATTAAATTCTAGTCGAATCGAATCAAAAAGAATGAAATCGAGTCGAATCGAATCGAATCGAAAAGAATCGAATTGTATCTAATAAAAAGAATCGAATCGTATCGACTCGAATCGAAAAGAATCCAATTGGATCATCAAATGGAAACTAATCGAATTGAATAGAATAGAAAAGAATCGAATCGAATCAAATCGAAAACTATCAAATTGAATTGATCGGAAAGAATCGAATTGAATCAAATCGAATCGAAATGAAAAGAATCGAATCGATTCAAATAGAAAAGAATCGAATCGAAAAGCATCAAATCGACACGAAAAGAATCGAATCGAATCAAAAAGTATCGAATTGATTCGAAAACATTCGAATCGAAAAGAATCGAATAGAAATGAATCCGATCGAAATGAAAAGACTCTACTCGATTCGAATCCAAAAGAATCGAATCCAAAAGAATCGAATCGAATCCAAAAGAATCGAATTGAATTGAATCAAAAGAAATGAATTGAATTGAATCAAAAAGGAACTAATCGCATCAAATCAAAAAAAATTGAATAGAATCAAATCGAATCAAAAAGAATCGAATAGATTCGAATAAAAAAGAATCGAATTGAGGGATCCCTGGGTGGCGCAGCGGTTTAGCGCCTGCCTTTGGCCCAGGGCGCGATCCTGGAGACCCGGGATCGAATCCCACATCGGGCTCCCGGTGCATGGAGCCTGCTTCTCCCTCTGCCTGTGTCTCTGCCTCTCTGTCTCTCTCTGTGACTATCATAAAATAAAAGAATCGAATTGAATCGCGTTGAAAAAAATCATAAAGAATCAAATCGAAAAGAATCGAATTCCATGTAACGAAAAGATTCGAATTGAAAAGAATCGAATCGAAACAAAAGAATCGAATCGAATCGACATGAATCAAAAAGAATCGAATCAAAACGAATCGAAAAGAAACAAATCAAGTAGAATCTAAAAGAATCGAATCGAATCAAATCGAAAAAATTCGAATAGAATTGAATCGAAAAGATTCAAAACGAATCGAACCGAAGAGAATCGATTCGAATCAAAATAAAAAGTATCGTATCAAATCGAATCGAAAAGAATCATATCAAATAGAATCGAAAGAATGGAATCAAATCTAAAACAATCGAATCGAATCGAAAAGAATAGAATAGAATCGAAAGAAATCGAATAGAATCAAATCAAATCAAAAAGAATCGAATTGAATTGATCCTAACCAAAATAAGCGAAATGAATCGACTCGAACCGAAAAAAATCAAATCGAAAAGAATCTAACCTCAACGAAAATCATCGAAATGAATAGAATCGAAAAGAATCGAATTGAATCAAATCGAAAAGAATCGAATGGAATCTAATCGAAAAGAATCAAATTGATTCGAATCGAAACAAATTGAAACCAATCGAAAAGAATCTAATTGAATCGATTCGAAAAGAACCGAATTCAATCAAAACGAATCCATTCGAATGGAATAGAAAAGAATAGAATAGAATAGAATCGAAAAGAATCCAATCGAATCGAAAAGAATCGAATCGAAAAGAATTGAATCGAATCGAAAAGAAACGAATCGAACCGAATCAAAAAAAAACAATCGAATCGAATCAAATCCAAAAGAATCGCTTTGAATAGCATAGAATTGAAAAGAATCGAATCAATCGAATTGAAAACAATCGAATCGAAAAGAATTGAATCAAAAAAAGTCGAATCGAAACGAAAAAAATTAAAAAAAGAAACGAAAACAATCGAATCGAATCAAATCTAAAAGAATCGTATTGAATTGAATCGAGTCGAAAAGACTCGAATCAAAAAGACTCGAATCGAATTGAATCAAATCGAAAAGAATCTAATAGAAACCACTCGAACAGAATCAAATCGAAATGATTCAAAATGAATCGAATCGAATAGAATAGAAAAAAATCGAATAGAATCGAAACGAATCGAAACGAAATGAATCGAAGAGAATCAAAATGAAAAGAATCGTATTGAATCGAATCGAAAAGAATCAAATCAAATCGAATCGAAAGAATTGAATCAAATCGAAAAGAATCCAATCGAATCGAAAAGAATCGAACTGAATGGAATCAAATCGAAAAGAATCGAATCGAATCGAAAAGAATCGAATCAAATTTAATGGAATCGAAAAGAATCGAATTGAATCGAAAAGAATCGAAATGAAACAAATCAGATCAAATGGAAAAGCATCAAATCGAATTGAAAAGAATCGAATCGAATCAAAATGAATCGAATCAAAAAGACTCGAATCGAAAAGAATCGAATTGAAAAGAATCGAATCGAATCGAAAAGACTCGAATCGAATTAAAAATATCAAATCGAATCGAATCGCAAAGAATCGAATTGAAAAGACTCGAATTGAAACGAATCGATTTGAAACGAAAAGAATCGAATCGAATCGAATCGAATCGAATTGAAAGAATCGAATAGAATAGAAAAAAATCGAATAGAAAAGAATCGAACCGAAAAGAAAAGAATCAAATTGAATCAGTCGATTAAATTCTAGTCGAATCGAATCAAAAAGAATGAAATCGAGTCGAATCGAATCGAATCGAAAAGAATCGAATTGTATCTAATAAAAAGAATCGAATCGTATCGACTCGAATCGAAAAGAATCCAATTGGATCATCGAATGGAAACTAATCGAATTGAATAGAATAGAAAAGAATCGAATCGAATCGAAAACTATCAAATTGAATTGATCGGAAAGAATCGAATTGAATCAAATCGAATCGAAATGAAAAGAATCGAATCGATTCAAATAGAAAAGAATCGAATCGAAAAGCATCAAATCGACACGAAAAGAATCGAATCGAATCAAAAAGTATCGAATTGATTCGAAAACATTCGAATCGAAAAGAATCGAATAGAAATGAATCCGATCGAAATGAAAAGACTCTACTCGATTCGAATCCAAAAGAATCGAATCCAAAAGAATCGAATCGAATCCAAAAGAATCGAATTGAATTGAATCAAAAGAAATGAATTGAATTGAATCAAAAAGGAACTAATCGCATCAAATCAAAAAAAATCGAATAGAATCAAATCGAATCAAAAAGAATCGAATAGATTCGAATAAAAAAGAATCGAATTGAGGGATCCCTGGGTGGCGCAGCGGTTTAGCGCCTGCCTTTGGCCCAGGGCGCGATCCTGGAGACCCGGGATCGAATCCCACATCGGGCTCCCGGTGCATGGAGCCTGCTTCTCCCTCTGCCTGTGTCTCTGCCTCTCTGTCTCTCTCTCTGACTATCATAAAAAAAAAGAATCGAATTAAATCGCGTTGAAAAAAATCATAAAGAATCAAATCGAAAAGAATCGAATTCCATGTAACGAAAAGATTCGAATTGAAAAGAATCGAATCGAAACAAAAGAATCGAATCGAATCGACATGAATCAAAAAGAATCGAATCAAAACGAATCGAAAAGAAACAAATCAAGTAGAATCTAAAAGAATCGAATCGAATCAAATCGAAAAAATTCGAATAGAATTGAATCGAAAAGATTCAAAACGAATCGAACCGAAGAGAATCGATTCGAATCAAAATAAAAAGTATCGTATCAAATCGAATCGAAAAGAATCATATCAAATAGAATCGAAAGAATGGAATCAAATCTAAAACAATCGAATCGAATCGAAAAGAATCGGATTGAATGGAATAGAATCGAAAAGAATAGAATAGAATCGAAAGAAATCGAATAGAATCAAATCAAATCAAAAAGAATCAAATTGAATTGATCCTAACCAAAAGAAGCGAAATGAATCGACTCGAACCGAAAAAAATCAAATCGAAAAGAATCTAACCTCAACGAAAATAATCGAAATGAATAGAATCGAAAAGAATCGAATTGAATCAAATCGAAAAGAATCGAATGGAATCTAATCGAAAAGAATCAAATTGATTCGAAACGAAACAAATTGAAACCAATCGAAAAGAATCTAATTGAATCGATTCGAAAAGAACCGAATTCAATCAAAACGAATCCATTCGAATGGAATAGAAAAGAATAGAATAGAATAGAATCGAAAAGAATCCAATCGAATCGAAAAGAATCGAATCGAAAAGAATTGAATCGAATCGAAAAGAAACGAATCGAACCGAATCAAAAAAAAACAATCGAATCGAATCAAATCCAAAAGAATCGCTTTGAATAGCATAGAATTGAAAAGAATCGAATCAATCGAATTGAAAACAATCGAATCGAAAAGAATTGAATCAAAAAAAGTCGAATCGAAACGAAAAAAATTAAAAAAAGAAACGAAAACAATCGAATCGAATCAAATCTAAAAGAATCGTATTGAATTGAATCGAGTCGAAAAGACTCGAATCAAAAAGACTCGAATCGAATTGAATCAAATCGAAAAGAATCTAATAGAAACCACTCGAACAGAATCAAATCGAAATGATTCAAAATGAATCGAATCGAATAGAATAGAAAAAAATCGAATAGAATCGAAACGAAATGAATCGAAGAGAATCGAAGAGAATCAAAATGAAAAGAATCGTATTGAATCGAATCGAAAAGAATCAAATCAAATCGAATCGAAAGAATTGAATCAAATCGAAAAGAATCCAATCGAATCGAAAAGAATCGAACTGAATGGAATCAAGTCGAAAAGAATCTAATCGAATCAAAAAGAATCGAATCAAATTTAATGGAATCGAATTGAATCTAAAAGAATCGAAATGAAACAAATCAGATCAAATGGAAAAGCATCAAATCGAATTGAAAAGAATCGAATCGAATCGAAATGAATCGAATCAAAAAGACTCGAATTGAAAAGAATCGAATTGAAAAGAATCGAATCGAATCGAAAAGACTCGAATCGTATTAAAAATATCAAATCGAATCGAATCGAAAAGAATCGAATTGAAAAGACTCGAATTGAAACGAATCGATTTGAAACGAAAAGAATCGAATCGAATCGAATCGAATTGAAAGAATCAAATTGAATAGAAAAAAATCGAATAGAAAAGAATCGAACCGAAAAGAAAAGAATCAAATTGAATCAGTCGAGTAATTCTAGTCGAATCGAATCAAAAAGAATGAAATCGAGTCGAATCGAATCGAAAAGAATCGAATCGAAGCGAAAAGAATCGAATTGTATCTAATCAAAAAGAATCGAATCGTATAGACTCGAATCGAAAAGAATCCAATTGCATCATCGAATGGAAACTAATCGAATTGAATAGAATCGAAAAGAATCGAATCGAATCAAATCGAAAACAATCAAATTGAATTGATCGAAAAGAATCGAATTGAATCAAATCGAATCGAAATGAAAAGAATCGAATCGATTCAAATAGAAAAGAATCGAATCGAAAAGAATCAAATGGACACGAAAAGAATCGAATCGAATCAAAAAGTATCGAATTGATTCGAAAACATTCGAATCGAAAAGAATCGAATTGAAATGAATCCGATCGAAATGAAAAGAATCTACTCGATTCGAATCCAAAAGAATCGAATCCAAAAGAATCGAATCGAATCCAAAAGAATCGAATTGAATTGAATCAAAAGAAATGAATTGAATCAAAAAGAAACTAATCGAATCAAATCGAAAAATCTCGAATAGAATCAAATCGAATCAAAAAGAATCGAATAGATTCGAATAAAAAAGAATCGAATTGAGGGATCCCTGGGTGGCGCAGCGGTTTAGCGCCTGCCTTTGGCCCAGGTCGCGATCCTGGAGACCCGGGATCGAATCCCACATCGGGCTCCCGGTGCATGGAGCCTGCTTCTCCCTCTGCCTGTGTCTCTGCCTCTCTCGCTCTCTCTGTGTGACTATCATAAATAAATAAAAATTTTAAAAAAAAAGAAAAGAATCGAATGGAATCCAATCGAAAAGAATCAAATTGATTCGAATCGACACAAATCGAATCCAATCGAAAAGAATCTAGTTGAATCGAATCGAAAAGAATCGAATTCAATCAAAACGAATCGATTCGAATGGAATAGAAAAGAATAGAATAGAATCGAATCGAAAAGAATCAAATCGAATCGAAAAGAATTGAATCGAATCGAAAAGAAACGAATCGAACCGAATCAAAAAGAAAACAATCGAATCGAATCAAATACAAAAGAATCGCTTTGAATAGCATAGAATTGAAAAGAATCGAATCAATCGAATTGAAAACAATCGAATCGAAAAGAATTGAATCAAAAAAAGTCGAATCGAAACGAAAAAAATAAAAAAAAAGAAACGAAAACAATCGAATCGAATCAAATCTAAAAGAATCGTATTGAATTGAATCGAGTCGAAAAGACTCGAATCAAAAAGACTCGAATCGAATTGAATCAAATCGAAAAGAATCTAATAGAAACCACTCGAACAGAATCAAATCGAAATGATTCAAAATGAATCGAATCGAATAGAATAGAAAAAAATCGAATAGAATCGAAACGAATCGAAACGAAATGAATCGAAGAGAATCAAAATGAAAAGAATCGTATTGAATCGAATCGAAAAGAATCAAATCAAATCGAATCGAAAGAATTGAATCAAATCGAAAAGAATCCAATCGAATCGAAAAGAATCGAACTGAATGGAATCAAATCGAAAAGAATCGAATCGAATCGAAAAGAATCGAATCAAATTTAATGGAATCGAAAAGAATCGAATTGAATCGAAAAGAATCGAAATGAAACAAATCAGATCAAATGGAAAAGCATCAAATCGAATTGAAAAGAATCGAATCGAATCAAAATGAATCGAATCAAAAAGAATCGAATCGAAAAGAATCGAATTGAAAAGAATCGAATCGAATCGAAAAGACTCGAATCGAATTAAAAATATCAAATCGAATCGAATCGCAAAGAATCGAATTGAAGACTCGAATTGAAACGAATCGATTTGAAACGAAAAGAATCGAATCGAATCGAATCGAATCGAATTGAAAGAATCGAATAGAATAGAAAAAAATCGAATAGAAAAGAATCGAACCGAAAAGAAAAGAATCAAATTGAATCAGTCGATTAAATTCTAGTCGAATCGAATCAAAAAGAATGAAATCGAGTCGAATCGAATCGAATCGAAAAGAATCGAATTGTATCTAATAAAAAGAATCGAATCGTATCGACTCGAATCGAAAAGAATCCAATTGGATCATCGAATGGAAACTAATCGAATTGAATAGAATAGAAAAGAATCGAATCGAATCGAAAACTATCAAATTGAATTGATCGGAAAGAATCGAATTGAATCAAATCGAATCGAAATGAAAAGAATCGAATCGATTCAAATAGAAAAGAATCGAATCGAAAAGCATCAAATCGACACGAAAAGAATCGAATAGAATCAAAAAGTATCGAATTGATTCGAAAACATTCGAATCGAAAAGAATCGAATAGAAATGAATCCGATCGAAATGAAAAGACTCTACTCGATTCGAATCCAAAAGAATCGAATCCAAAAGAATCGAATCGAATCCAAAAGAATCGAATTGAATTGAATCAAAAGAAATGAATTGAATTGAATCAAAAAGGAACTAATCGCATCAAATCAAAAAAAATCGAATAGAATCAAATCGAATCAAAAAGAATCGAATAGATTCGAATAAAAAAGAATCGAATTGAGGGATCCCTGGGTGGCGCAGCGGTTTAGCGCCTGCCTTTGGCCCAGGGCGCGATCCTGGAGACCCGGGATCGAATCCCACATCGGGCTCCCGGTGCATGGAGCCTGCTTCTCCCTCTGCCTGTGTCTCTGCCTCTCTGTCTCTCTCTCTGACTATCATAAAAAAAAAGAATCGAATTAAATCGCGTTGAAAAAAATCATAAAGAATCAAATCGAAAAGAATCGAATTCCATGTAACGAAAAGATTCGAATTGAAAAGAATCGAATCGAAACAAAAGAATCGAATCGAATCGACATGAATCAAAAAGAATCGAATCAAAACGAATCGAAAAGAAACAAATCAAGTAGAATCTAAAAGAATCGAATCGAATCAAATCGAAAAAATTCGAATAGAATTGAATCGAAAAGATTCAAAACGAATCGAACCGAAGAGAATCGATTCGAATCAAAATAAAAAGTATCGTATCAAATCGAATCGAAAAGAATCATATCAAATAGAATCGAAAGAATGGAATCAAATCTAAAACAATCGAATCGAATCGAAAAGAATCGGATTGAATGGAATAGAATCGAAAAGAATAGAATAGAATCGAAAGAAATCGAATAGAATCAAATCAAATCAAAAAGAATCAAATTGAATTGATCCTAACCAAAAGAAGCGAAATGAATCGACTCGAACCGAAAAAAATCAAATCGAAAAGAATCTAACCTCAACGAAAATAATCGAAATGAATAGAATCGAAAAGAATCGAATTGAATCAAATCGAAAAGAATCGAATGGAATCTAATCGAAAAGAATCAAATTGATTCGAAACGAAACAAATTGAAACCAATCGAAAAGAATCTAATTGAATCGATTCGAAAAGAACCGAATTCAATCAAAACGAATCCATTCGAATGGAATAGAAAAGAATAGAATAGAATAGAATCGAAAAGAATCCAATCGAATCGAAAAGAATCGAATCGAAAAGAATTGAATCGAATCGAAAAGAAACGAATCGAACCGAATCAAAAAAAAACAATCGAATCGAATCAAATCCAAAAGAATCGCTTTGAATAGCATAGAATTGAAAAGAATCGAATCAATCGAATTGAAAACAATCGAATCGAAAAGAATTGAATCAAAAAAAGTCGAATCGAAACGAAAAAAATTAAAAAAAGAAACGAAAACAATCGAATCGAATCAAATCTAAAAGAATCGTATTGAATTGAATCGAGTCGAAAAGACTCGAATCAAAAAGACTCGAATCGAATTGAATCAAATCGAAAAGAATCTAATAGAAACCACTCGAACAGAATCAAATCGAAATGATTCAAAATGAATCGAATCGAATAGAATAGAAAAAAATCGAATAGAATCGAAACGAAATGAATCGAAGAGAATCGAAGAGAATCAAAATGAAAAGAATCGTATTGAATCGAATCGAAAAGAATCAAATCAAATCGAATCGAAAGAATTGAATCAAATCGAAAAGAATCCAATCGAATCGAAAAGAATCGAACTGAATGGAATCAAATCGAAAAGAATCGAATCGAATCGAAAAGAATCGAATCAAATTTAATGGAATCGAAAAGAATCGAATTGAATCGAAAAGAATCGAAATGAAACAAATCAGATCAAATGGAAAAGCATCAAATCGAATTGAAAAGAATCGAATCGAATCGAAATGAATCGAATCAAAAAGACTCGAATCGAAAAGAATCGAATTGAAAAGAATCGAATCGAATCGAAAAGACTCGAATCGAATTAAAAATATCAAATCGAATCGAATCGCAAAGAATCGAATTGAAAAGACTCGAATTGAAACGAATCGATTTGAAACGAAAAGAATCGAATCGAATCGAATCGAATCGAATCGAATTGAAAGAATCGAATAGAATAGAAAAAAATCGAATAGAAAAGAATCGAACCGAAAAGAAAAGAATCAAATTGAATCAGTCGATTAAATTCTAGTCGAATCGAATCAAAAAGAATGAAATCGAGTCGAATCGAATCGAATCGAAAAGAATCGAATTGTATCTAATAAAAAGAATCGAATCGTATCGACTCGAATCGAAAAGAATCCAATTGGATCATCGAATGGAAACTAATCGAATTGAATAGAATAGAAAAGAATCGAATCGAATCAAATCGAAAACTATCAAATTGAATTGATCGGAAAGAATCGAATTGAATCAAATCGAATCGAAATGAAAAGAATCGAATCGATTCAAATAGAAAAGAATCGAATCGAAAAGCATCAAATCGACACGAAAAGAATTGAATCGAATCAAAAAGTATCGAATTGATTCGAAAACATTTGAATCGAAAAGAATCGAATAGAAATGAATCCGATCGAAATGAAAAGACTCTACTCGATTCGAATCCAAAAGAATCGAATCCAAAAGAATCGAATCGAATCCAAAAGAATCGAATTGAATTGAATCAAAAGAAATGAATTGAATTGAATCAAAAAGGAACTAATCGCATCAAATCAAAAAAAATTGAATAGAATCAAATCGAATCAAAAAGAATCGAATAGATTCGAATAAAAAAGAATCGAATTGAGGGATCCCTGGGTGGCGCAGCGGTTTAGCGCCTGCCTTTGGCCCAGGGCGCGATCCTGGAGACCCGGGATCGAATCCCACATCGGGCTCCCACTGCATGGAGCCTGCTTCTCCCTCTGCCTGTGTCTCTGCCTCTCTGTTTCTCTCTGTGACTATCATAAAAAAAAAGAATCGAATTAAATCGCGTTGAAAAAAATCATAAAGAATCAAATCGAAAAGAATCGACTTCCATGTAACGAAAAGATTCGAATTGAAAAGAATCGAATCGAAACAAAAGAATCGAATCGAATCGACATGAATCAAAAAGAATCGAATCAAAACGAATCGAAAAGAAACAAATCAAGTAGAATCTAAAAGAATCGAATCGAATCAAATCGAAAAAATTCGAATAGAATTGAATCGAAAAGATTCAAAACGAATCGAACCGAAGAGAATCGATTCGAATCAAAATAAAAAGTATCGTATCAAATCGAATCGAAAAGAATCATATCAAATAGAATCGAAAGAATGGAATCAAATCTAAAACAATCGAATCGAATCGAAAAGAATCGGATTGAATGGAATCGAATCGAAAAGAATAGAATAGAATCGAAAGAAATCGAATAGAATCAAATCAAATCAAAAAGAATCGAATTGAATTGATCCTAACCAAAATAAGCGAAATGAATCGACTCGAACCGAAAAAAATCAAATCGAAAAGAATCTAACCTCAACGAAAATCATCGAAATGAATAGAATCGAAAAGAATCGAATTGAATCAAATCGAAAAGAATCGAATGGAATCTAATCGAAAAGAATCAAATTGATTCGAATCGAAACAAATTGAAACCAATCGAAAAGAATCTAATTGAATCGATTCGAAAAGAACCGAATTCAATCAAAACGAATCCATTCGAATGGAATAGAAAAGAATAGAATAGAATAGAATCGAAAAGAATCCAATCGAATCGAAAAGAATCGAATCGAAAAGAATTGAATCGAATCGAAAAGAAACGAATCGAACCGAATCAAAAAAAAACAATCGAATCGAATCAAATCCAAAAGAATCGCTTTGAATAGCATAGAATTGAAAAGAATCGAATCAATCGAATTGAAAACAATCGAATCGAAAAGAATTGAATCAAAAAAAGTCGAATCGAAACGAAAAAAATCGAATCGAATCAAATCTAAAAGAATCGTATTGAATTGAATCGAGTCGAAAAGACTCGAATCAAAAAGACTCGAATCGAATTCAATCAAATCGAAAAGAATCTAATAGAAACCACTCGAACAGAATCAAATCGAAATGATTCAAAATGAATCGAATCGAATAGAATCGAAAAAAATCGAATAGAATCGAAACGAATCGAAACGAAATGAATCGAAGAGAATCAAAATGAAAAGAATCGTATTGAATCGAATCGAAAAGAATCAAATCAAATCGAATCGAAAGAATTGAATCAAATCGAAAAGAATCCAATCGAATCGAAAAGAATCGAATCAAATTTAATGGAATCGAAAAGAATCGAATTGAATCGAAAAGAATCGAAATGAAACAAATCAGATCAAATGGAAAAGCATCAAATCGAATTGAAAAGAATCGAATCGAATCAAAATGAATCGAATCAAAAAGACTCGAATCGAAAAGAATCGAATTGAAAAGAATCGAATCGAATCGAAAAGACTCGAATCAAATTAAAAATATCAAATCGAATCGAATCGCAAAGAATCGAATTGAAAAGACTCGAATTGAAACGAATCGATTTGAAACGAAAAGAATCGAATCGAATCGAATCGAATCGAATTGAAAGAATCGAATAGAATAGAAAAAAATCGAATAGAAAAGAATCGAACCGAAAAGAAAAGAATCAAATTGAATCAGTCGATTAAATTCTAGTCGAATCGAATCAAAAAGAATGAAATCGAGTCGAATCGAATCGAATCGAAAAGAATCGAATTGTATCTAATAAAAAGAATCGAATCGTATCGACTCGAATCGAAAAGAATCCAATTGGATCATCGAATGGAAACTAATCGAATTGAATAGAATAGAAAAGAATCGAATCGAATCGAAAACTATCAAATTGAATTGATCGGAAAGAATCGAATGGAATCAAATCGAATCGAAATGAAAAGAATCGAATCGATTCAAATAGAAAAGAATCGAATCGAAAAGCATCAAATCGACACGAAAAGAATCGAATCGAATCAAAAAGTATCGAATTGATTCGAAAACATTCGAATCGAAAAGAATCGAATAGAAATGAATCCGATCGAAATGAAAAGACTCTACTCGATTCGAATCCAAAAGAATCGAATCCAAAAGAATCGAATCGAATCCAAAAGAATCGAATTGAATTGAATCAAAAGAAATGAATTGAATTGAATCAAAAAGGAACTAATCGCATCAAATCAAAAAAAATCGAATAGAATCAAATCGAATCAAAAAGAATCGAATAGATTCGAATAAAAAAGAATCGAATTGAGGGATCCCTGGGTGGCGCAGCGGTTTAGCGCCTGCCTTTGGCCCAGGGCGCGATCCTGGAGACCCGGGATCGAATCCCACATCGGGCTCCCGGTGCATGGAGCCTGCTTCTCCCTCTGCCTGTGTCTCTGCCTCTCTGTCTCTCTCTGTGACTATCATAAAAAAAAAGAATCGAATTGAATCGCGTTGAAAAAAATCATAAAGAATCAAATCGAAAAGAATCGACTTCCATGTAACGAAAAGATTCGAATTGAAAAGAATCGAATCGAAACAAAAGAATCGAATCGAATCGACATGAATCACAAAGAATCGAATCAAAACGAATCGAAAAGAAACAAATCAAGTAGAATCTAAAAGAATCGAATCGAATCAAATCGAAAAAATTCGAATAGAATTGAATCGAAAAGATTCAAAACGAATCGAACCGAAGAGAATCGATTCGAATCAAAATAAAAAGTATCGTATCAAATCGAATCGAAAAGAATCATATCAAATAGAATCGAAAGAATGGAATCAAATCTAAAACAATCGAATCGAATCGAAAAGAATCGGATTGAATGGAATCGAATCGAAAAGAATAGAATAGAATCGAAAGAAATCGAATAGAATCAAATCAAATCAAAAAGAATCGAATTGAATTGATCCTAACCAAAATAAGCGAAATGAATCGACTCGAACCGAAAAAAATCAAATCGAAAAGAATCTAACCTCAACGAAAATAATCGAAATGAATAGAATCGAAAAGAATCGAATTGAATCAAATCGAAAAGAATCGAATGGAATCTAATCGAAAAGAATCAAATTGATTCGAATCGAAACAAATTGAAACCAATCGAAAAGAATCTAATTGAATCGATTCGAAAAGAACCGAATTCAATCAAAACGAATCCATTCGAATGGAATAGAAAAGAATAGAATAGAATAGAATCGAAAAGAATCCAATCGAATCGAAAAGAATCGAATCGAAAAGAATTGAATCGAATCGAAAAGAAACGAATCGAACCGAATCAAAAAAAAACAATCGAATCGAATCAAATCCAAAAGAATCGCTTTGAATTGCATAGAATTGAAAAGAATCGAATCAATCGAATTGAAAACAATCGAATCGAAAAGAATTGAATCAAAAAAAGTCGAATCGAAACGAAAAAAATAAAAAAAAGAAACGAAAACAATCGAATCGAATCAAATCTAAAAGAATCGTATTGAATTGAATCGAGTCGAAAAGACTCGAATCAAAAAGACTCGAATCGAATTGAATCAAATCGAAAAGAATCTAATAGAAACCACTCGAACAGAATCAAATCGAAATGAGTCAAAATGAATCGAATCGAATAGAATAGAAAAAAATCGAATAGAATCGAAACGAATCGAAACGAAATGAATCGAAGAGAATCAAAATGAAAAGAATCGTATTGAATCGAATCGAAAAGAATCAAATCAAATCGAATCGAAAGAATTGAATCAAATCGAAAAGAATCCAATCGAATCGAAAAGAATCGAACTGAATGGAATCAAATCGAAAAGAATCGAATCGAATCGAAAAGAATCGAATCAAATTTAATGGAATCGAAAAGAATCGAATTGAATCGAAAAGAATCGAAATGAAACAAATCAGATCAAATGGAAAAGCATCAAATCGAATTGAAAAGAATCGAATCGAATCAAAATGAATCGAATCAAAAAGACTCGAATCGAAAAGAATCGAATTGAAAAGAATCGAATCGAATCGAAAAGACTCGAATCGAATTAAAAATATCAAATCGAATCGAATCGCAAAGAATCGAATTGAAAAGACTCGAATTGAAACGAATCGATTTGAAACGAAAAGAATCGAATCGAATCGAATCGAATCGAATTGAAAGAATCGAATAGAATAGAAAAAAATCGAATAGAAAAGAATCGAACCGAAAAGAAAAGAATCAAATTGAATCAGTCGATTAAATTCTAGTCGAATCGAATCAAAAAGAATGAAATCGAGTCGAATCGAATCGAATCGAAAAGAATCGAATTGTATCTAATAAAAAGAATCGAATCGTATCGACTCGAATCGAAAAGAATCCAATTGGATCATCGAATGGAAACTAATCGAATTGAATAGAATAGAAAAGAATCGAATCGAATCGAAAACTATCAAATTGAATTGATCGGAAAGAATCGAATGGAATCAAATCGAATCGAAATGAAAAGAATCGAATCGATTCAAATAGAAAAGAATCGAATCGAAAAGCATCAAATCGACACGAAAAGAATCGAATCGAATCAAAAAGTATCGAATTGATTCGAAAACATTCGAATCGAAAAGAATCGAATAGAAATGAATCCGATCGAAATGAAAAGACTCTACTCGATTCGAATCCAAAAGAATCGAATCCAAAAGAATCGAATCGAATCCAAAAGAATCGAATTGAATTGAATCAAAAGAAATGAATTGAATTGAATCAAAAAGGAACTAATCGCATCAAATCAAAAAAAATCGAATAGAATCAAATCGAATCAAAAAGAATCGAATAGATTCGAATAAAAAAGAATCGAATTGAGGGATCCCTGGGTGGCGCAGCGGTTTAGCGCCTGCCTTTGGCCCAGGGCGCGATCCTGGAGACCCGGGATCGAATCCCACATCGGGCTCCCGGTGCATGGAGCCTGCTTCTCCCTCTGCCTGTGTCTCTGCCTCTCTGTCTCTCTCTGTGACTATCATAAAAAAAAAGAATCGAATTGAATCGCGTTGAAAAAAATCATAAAGAATCAAATCGAAAAGAATCGACTTCCATGTAACGAAAAGATTCGAATTGAAAAGAATCGAATCGAAACAAAAGAATCGAATCGAATCGACATGAATCACAAAGAATCGAATCAAAACGAATCGAAAAGAAACAAATCAAGTAGAATCTAAAAGAATCGAATCGAATCAAATCGAAAAAATTCGAATAGAATTGAATCGAAAAGATTCAAAACGAATCGAACCGAAGAAAATCGATTCGAATCAAAATAAAAAGTATCGTATCAAATCGAATCGAAAAGAATCATATCAAATAGAATCGAAAGAATGGAATCAAATCTAAAACAATCGAATCGAATCGAAAAGAATCGGATTGAATGGAATCGAATCGAAAAGAATAGAATAGAATCGAAAGAAATCGAATAGAATCAAATCAAATCAAAAAGAATCGAATTGAATTGATCCTAACCAAAATAAGCGAAATGAATCGACTCGAACCGAAAAAAATCAAATCGAAAAGAATCTAACCTCAACGAAAATAATCGAAATGAATAGAATCGAAAAGAATCGAATTGAATCAAATCGAAAAGAATCGAATGGAATCTAATCGAAAAGAATCAAATTGATTCGAATCGAAACAAATTGAAACCAATCGAAAAGAATCTAATTGAATCGATTCGAAAAGAACCGAATTCAATCAAAACGAATCCATTCGAATGGAATAGAAAAGAATAGAATAGAATAGAATCGAAAAGAATCCAATCGAATCGAAAAGAATCGAATCGAAAAGAATTGAATCGAATCGAAAAGAAACGAATCGAACCGAATCAAAAAAAAACAATCGAATCGAATCAAATCCAAAAGAATCGCTTTGAATAGCATAGAATTGAAAAGAATCGAATCAATCGAATTGAAAACAATCGAATCGAAAAGAATTGAATCAAAAAAAGTCGAATCGAAACGAAAAAAATAAAAAAAAAGAAACGAAAACAATCGAATCGAATCAAATCTAAAAGAATCGTATTGAATTGAATCGAGTCGAAAAGACTCGAATCAAAAAGACTCGAATCGAATTGAATCAAATCGAAAAGAATCTAATAGAAACCACTCGAACAGAATCAAATCGAAATGATTCAAAATGAATCGAATCGAATAGAATCGAAAAAAATCGAATAGAATCGAAACGAATCGAAACGAAATGAATCGAAGAGAATCGAAATGAAAAGAATCGTATTGAATCGAATCGAAAAGAATCAAATCAAATCGAATCGAAAGAATTGAATCAAATCGAAAAGAATCCAATCGAATCGAAAAGAATCGAACTGAATGGAATCAAATCGAAAAGAATCGAATCGAATCGAAAAGAATCGAATCAAATTTAATGGAATCGAAAAGAATCGAATTGAATCGAAAAGAATCGAAATGAAACAAATCAGATCAAATGGAAAAGCATCAAAGCGAATTGAAGAATCGAATCGAATCGAAATGAATCGAATCAAAAAGACTCGAATCGAAAAGAATCAAATTGAAAAGAATCGAATCGAATCGAAAAGACTCGAATCGAATTAAAAATATCAAATCGAATCGAATCGCAAAGAATCGAATTGAAAAGACTCGAATTGAAACGAATCGATTTGAAACGAAAAGAATCGAATCGAATCGAATCGAATCGAATTGAAAGAATCGAATAGAATAGAAAAAAATCGAATAGAAAAGAATCGAACCGAAAAGAAAAGAATCAAATTGAATCAGTCGATTAAATTCTAGTCGAATCGAATCAAAAAGAATGAAATCGAGTCGAATCGAATCGAATCGAAAAGAATCGAATTGTATCTAATAAAAAGAATCGAATCGTATCGACTCGAATCGAAAAGAATCCAATTGGATCATCGAATGGAAACTAATCGAATTGAATAGAATAGAAAAGAATCGAATCGAATCAAATCGAAAACTATCAAATTGAATTGATCGGAAAGAATCGAATTGAATCAAATCGAATCGAAATGAAAAGAATCGAATCGATTCAAATAGAAAAGAATCGAATCGAAAAGCATCAAATCGACACGAAAAGAATCGAATCGAATCAAAAAGTATCGAATTGATTCGAAAACATTCGAATCGAAAAGAATCGAATAGAAATGAATCCGATCGAAATGAAAAGACTCTACTCGATTCGAATCCAAAAGAATCGAATCCAAAAGAATCGAATCGAATCCAAAAGAATCGAATTGAATTGAATCAAAAGAAATGAATTGAATTGAATCAAAAAGGAACTAATCGCATCAAATCAAAAAAAATCGAATAGAATCAAATCGAATCAAAAAGAATCGAATAGATTCGAATAAAAAAGAATCGAATTGAGGGATCCCTGGGTGGCGCAGCGGTTTAGCGCCTGCCTTTGGCCCAGGGCGCGATCCTGGAGACCCGGGATCGAATCCCACATCGGGCTCCCACTGCATGGAGCCTGCTTCTCCCTCTGCCTGTGTCTCTGCCTCTCTGTCTCTCTCTCTGACTATCATAAAAAAAAAGAATCGAATTGAATCGCGTTGAAAAAAATCATAAAGAATCAAATCGAAAAGAATCGACTTCCATGTAACGAAAAGATTCGAATTGAAAAGAATCGAATCGAAACAAAAGAATCGAATCGAATCGACATGAATCACAAAGAATCGAATCAAAACGAATCGAAAAGAAACAAATCAAGTAGAATCTAAAAGAATCGAATCGAATCAAATCGAAAAAATTCGAATAGAATTGAATCGAAAAGATTCAAAACGAATCGAACCGAAGAGAATCGATTCGAATCAAAATAAAAAGTATCGTATCAAATCGAATCGAAAAGAATCCTGTCAAATAGAATCGAAAGAATGGAATCAAATCTAAAACAATCGAATCGAATCGAAAAGAATCAGATTGAATGGAATAGAATCGAAAAGAATAGAATAGAATCGAAAGAAATCGAATAGAATCAAATCAAATCAAAAAGAATCGAATTGAATTGATCCTAACCAAAAGAAGCGAAATGAATCGACTCGAACCGAAAAAAATCAAATCGAAAAGAATCTAACCTCAACGAAAATAATCGAAATGAATAGAATCGAAAAGAATCGAATTGAATCAAATCGAAAAGAATCGAATGGAATCTAATCGAAAAGAATCAAATTGATTCGAATCGAAACAAATTGAAACCAATCGAAAAGAATCTAATTGAATCGATTCTAAAAAAACCGAATTCAATCAAAACGAATCCATTCGAATGGAATAGAAAAGAATAGAATAGAATAGAATCGAAAAGAATCCAATCGAATCGAAAAGAATCGAATCGAAAAGAATTGAATCGAATCGAAAAGAAACGAATCGAACCGAATCAAAAAAAAACAATCGAATCGAATCAAATCCAAAAGAATCGCTTTGAATAGCATAGAATTGAAAAGAATCGAATCAATCGAATTGAAAACAATCGAATCGAAAAGAATTGAATCAAAAAAAGTCGAATCGAAACGAAAAAAATAAAAAAAAAGAAACGAAAACAATCGAATCGAATCAAATCTAAAAGAATCGTATTGAATTGAATCGAGTCGAAAAGACTCGAATCAAAAAGACTCGAATCGAATTGAATCAAATCGAAAAGAATCTAATAGAAACCACTCGAACAGAATCAAATCGAAATGATTCAAAATGAATCGAATCGAATAGAATAGAAAAAAATCGAATAGAATCGAAACGAATCGAAACGAAATGAATCGAAGAGAATCAAAATGAAAAGAATCGTATTGAATCGAATCGAAAAGAATCAAATCAAATCGAATCGAAAGAATTGAATCAAATCGAAAAGAATCCAATCGAATCGAAAAGAATCGAACTGAATGGAATCAAATCGAAAAGAATCGAATCGAATCGAAAAGAATCGAATCAAATTTAATGGAATCGAAAAGAATCGAATTGAATCGAAAAGAATCGAAATGAAACAAATCAGATCAAATGGAAAAGCATCAAATCGAATTGAAAAGAATCGAATCGAATCGAAATGAATCGAATCAAAAAGACTCGAATCGAAAAGAATCGAATTGAAAAGAATCGAATCGAATCGAAAAGACTCGAATCGAATTAAAAATATCAAATCGAATCGAATCGCAAAGAATCGAATTGAAAAGACTCGAATTGAAACGAATCGATTTGAAACGAAAAGAATCGAATCGAATCGAATCGAATCGAATTGAAAGAATCGAATAGAATAGAAAAAAATCGAATAGAAAAGAATCGAACCGAAAAGAAAAGAATCAAATTGAATCAGTCGATTAAATTCTAGTCGAATCGAATCAAAAAGAATGAAATCGAGTCGAATCGAATCGAATCGAAAAGAATCGAATTGTATCTAATAAAAAGAATCGAATCGTATCGACTCGAATCGAAAAGAATCCAATTGGATCATCGAATGGAAACTAATCGAATTGAATAGAATAGAAAAGAATCGAATCGAATCAAATCGAAAACTATCAAATTGAATTGATCGGAAAGAATCGAATTGAATCAAATCGAATCGAAATGAAAAGAATCGAATCGATTCAAATAGAAAAGAATCGAATCGAAAAGCATCAAATCGACACGAAAAGAATCGAATCGAATCAAAAAGTATCGAATTGATTCGAAAACATTCGAATCGAAAAGAATCGAATAGAAATGAATCCGATCGAAATGAAAAGACTCTACTCGATTCGAATCCAAAAGAATCGAATCCAAAAGAATCGAATCGAATCCAAAAGAATCGAATTGAATTGAATCAAAAGAAATGAATTGAATTGAATCAAAAAGGAACTAATCGCATCAAATCAAAAAAAATCGAATAGAATCAAATCGAATCAAAAAGAATCGAATAGATTCGAATAAAAAAGAATCGAATTGAGGGATCCCTGGGTGGCGCAGCGGTTTAGCGCCTGCCTTTGGCCCAGGGCGCGATCCTGGAGACCCGGGATCGAATCCCACATCGGGCTCCCGGTGCATGGAGCCTGCTTCTCCCTCTGCCTGTGTCTCTGCCTCTCTGTCTCTCTCTGTGACTATCATAAAAAAAAAGAATCGAATTGAATCGCGTTGAAAAAAATCATAAAGAATCAAATCGAAAAGAATCGACTTCCATGTAACGAAAAGATTCGAATTGAAAAGAATCGAATCGAAACAAAAGAATCGAATCGAATCGACATGAATCACAAAGAATCGAATCAAAACGAATCGAAAAGAAACAAATCAAGTAGAATCTAAAAGAATCGAATCGAATCAAATCGAAAAAATTCGAATAGAATTGAATCGAAAAGATTCAAAACGAATCGAACCGAAGAGAATCGATTCGAATCAAAATAAAAAGTATCGTATCAAATCGAATCGAAAAGAATCCTGTCAAATAGAATCGAAAGAATGGAATCAAATCTAAAACAATCGAATCGAATCGAAAAGAATCAGATTGAATGGAATAGAATCGAAAAGAATAGAATAGAATCGAAAGAAATCGAATAGAATCAAATCAAATCAAAAAGAATCGAATTGAATTGATCCTAACCAAAAGAAGCGAAATGAATCGACTCGAACCGAAAAAAATCAAATCGAAAAGAATCTAACCTCAACGAAAATAATCGAAATGAATAGAATCGAAAAGAATCGAATTGAATCAAATCGAAAAGAATCGAATGGAATCTAATCGAAAAGAATCAAATTGATTCGAATCGAAACAAATTGAAACCAATCGAAAAGAATCTAATTGAATCGATTCTAAAAAAACCGAATTCAATCAAAACGAATCCATTCGAATGGAATAGAAAAGAATAGAATAGAATAGAATCGAAAAGAATCCAATCGAATCGAAAAGAATCGAATCGAAAAGAATTGAATCGAATCGAAAAGAAACGAATCGAACCGAATCAAAAAAAAACAATCGAATCGAATCAAATCCAAAAGAATCGCTTTGAATAGCATAGAATTGAAAAGAATCGAATCAATCGAATTGAAAACAATCGAATCGAAAAGAATTGAATCAAAAAAAGTCGAATCGAAACGAAAAAAATAAAAAAAAAGAAACGAAAACAATCGAATCGAATCAAATCTAAAAGAATCGTATTGAATTGAATCGAGTCGAAAAGACTCGAATCAAAAAGACTCGAATCGAATTGAATCAAATCGAAAAGAATCTAATAGAAACCACTCGAACAGAATCAAATCGAAATGATTCAAAATGAATCGAATCGAATAGAATAGAAAAAAATCGAATAGAATCGAAACGAATCGAAACGAAATGAATCGAAGAGAATCAAAATGAAAAGAATCGTATTGAATCGAATCGAAAAGAATCAAATCAAATCGAATCGAAAGAATTGAATCAAATCGAAAAGAATCCAATCGAATCGAAAAGAATCGAACTGAATGGAATCAAATCGAAAAGAATCGAATCGAATCGAAAAGAATCGAATCAAATTTAATGGAATCGAAAAGAATCGAATTGAATCGAAAAGAATCGAAATGAAACAAATCAGATCAAATGGAAAAGCATCAAATCGAATTGAAAAGAATCGAATCGAATCGAAATGAATCGAATCAAAAAGACTCGAATCGAAAAGAATCGAATTGAAAAGAATCGAATCGAATCGAAAAGACTCGAATCGAATTAAAAATATCAAATCGAATCGAATCGCAAAGAATCGAATTGAAAAGACTCGAATTGAAACGAATCGATTTGAAACGAAAAGAATCGAATCGAATCGAATCGAATCGAATTGAAAGAATCGAATAGAATAGAAAAAAATCGAATAGAAAAGAATCGAACCGAAAAGAAAAGAATCAAATTGAATCAGTCGATTAAATTCTAGTCGAATCGAATCAAAAAGAATGAAATCGAGTCGAATCGAATCGAATCGAAAAGAATCGAATTGTATCTAATAAAAAGAATCGAATCGTATCGACTCGAATCGAAAAGAATCCAATTGGATCATCGAATGGAAACTAATCGAATTGAATAGAATAGAAAAGAATCGAATCGAATCAAATCGAAAACTATCAAATTGAATTGATCGGAAAGAATCGAATTGAATCAAATCGAATCGAAATGAAAAGAATCGAATCGATTCAAATAGAAAAGAATCGAATCGAAAAGCATCAAATCGACACGAAAAGAATCGAATCGAATCAAAAAGTATCGAATTGATTCGAAAACATTCGAATCGAAAAGAATCGAATAGAAATGAATCCGATCGAAATGAAAAGACTCTACTCGATTCGAATCCAAAAGAATCGAATCCAAAAGAATCGAATCGAATCCACAAGAATCGAATTGAATTGAATCAAACGAAATGAATTGAATTGAATCAAAAAGGAACTAATCGAATCAAATCGAAAAAACTCGAATAGAATCAAATCGAATCAAAAAGAATCGAATAGATTCGAATAAAACAGAATCGAATTGAGGGATCCCTGGGTGGCGCAGCGGTTTAGCGCCTGCCTTTGGCCCAGGGCGCGATCCTGGAGACCCGGGATCGAATCCCACATCAGGCTCCCGGTGCATGGAGCCTGCTTCTCCCTCTGCCTGTGTCTCTGCCTCTCTGTCTCTCTCTGTGACTATCATAAAAAAAAAGAATCGAATTGAATCGCGTTGAAAAAAATCATAAAGAATCAAATCGAAAAGAATCGACTTCCATGTAACGAAAAGATTCGAATTGAAAAGAATCGAATCGAAACAAAAGAATCGAATCGAATCGACATGAATCAAAAAGAATCGAATCAAAACGAATCGAAAAGAAACAAATCAAGTAGAATCTAAAAGAATCGAATCGAATCAAATCGAAAAAATTCGAATAGAATTGAATCGAAAAGATTCAAAACGAATCGAACCGAAGAGAATCGATTCGAATCAAAATAAAAAGTATCGTATCAAATCGAATCGAAAAGAATCCTGTCAAATAGAATCGAAAGAATGGAATCAAATCTAAAACAATCGAATCGAATCGAAAAGAATCAGATTGAATGGAATAGAATCGAAAAGAATAGAATAGAATCGAAAGAAATCGAATAGAATCAAATCAAATCAAAAAGAATCGAATTGAATTGATCCTAACCAAAAGAAGCGAAATGAATCGACTCGAACCGAAAAAAATCAAATCGAAAAGAATCTAACCTCAACGAAAATCATCGAAATGAATAGAATCGAAAAGAATCGAATTGAATCAAATCGAAAAGAATCGAATGGAATCTAATCGAAAAGAATCAAATTGATTCGAATCGAAACAAATTGAAACCAATCGAAAAGAATCTAATTGAATCGATTCTAAAAAAACCGAATTCAATCAAAACGAATCCATTCGAATGGAATAGAAAAGAATAGAATAGAATAGAATCGAAAAGAATCCAATCGAATCGAAAAGAATCGAATCGAAAAGAATTGAATCGAATCGAAAAGAAACGAATCGAACCGAATCAAAAAAAAACAATCGAATCGAATCAAATCCAAAAGAATCGCTTTGAATTGCATAGAATTGAAAAGAATCGAATCAATCGAATTGAAAACAATCGAATCGAAAAGAATTGAATCAAAAAAAGTCGAATCGAAACGAAAAAAATAAAAAAAAAGAAACGAAAACAATCGAATCGAATCAAATCTAAAAGAATCGTATTGAATTGAATCGAGTCGAAAAGACTCGAATCAAAAAGACTCGAATCGAATTGAATCAAATCGAAAAGAATCTAATAGAAACCACTCGAACAGAATCAAATCGAAATGATTCAAAATGAATCGAATCGAATAGAATAGAAAAAAATCGAATAGAATCGAAACGAATCGAAACGAAATGAATCGAAGAGAATCAAAATGAAAAGAATCGTATTGAATCGAATCGAAAAGAATCAAATCAAATCGAATCGAAAGAATTGAATCAAATCGAAAAGAATCCAATCGAATCGAAAAGAATCGAACTGAATGGAATCAAATCGAAAAGAATCGAATCGAATCGAAAAGAATCGAATCAAATTTAATGGAATCGAAAAGAATCGAATTGAATCGAAAAGAATCGAAATGAAACAAATCAGATCAAATGGAAAAGCATCAAAGCGAATTGAAAAGAATCGAATCGAATCGAAATGAATCGAATCAAAAAGACTCGAATCGAAAAGAATCGAATTGAAAAGAATCGAATCGAATCGAAAAGACTCGAATCGAATTAAAAATATCAAATCGAATCGAATCGCAAAGAATCGAATTGAAAAGACTCGAATTGAAACGAATCGATTTGAAACGAAAAGAATCGAATCGAATCGAATCGAATCGAATTGAAAGAATCGAATAGAATAGAAAAAAATCGAATAGAAAAGAATCGAACCGAAAAGAAAAGAATCAAATTGAATCAGTCGATTAAATTCTAGTCGAATCGAATCAAAAAGAATGAAATCGAGTCGAATCGAATCGAATCGAAAAGAATCGAATTGTATCTAATAAAAAGAATCGAATCGTATCGACTCGAATCGAAAAGAATCCAATTGGATCATCGAATGGAAACTAATCGAATTGAATAGAATAGAAAAGAATCGATTCGAATCAAATCGAAAACTATCAAATTGAATTGATCGGAAAGAATCGAATTGAATCAAATCGAATCGAAATGAAAAGAATCGAATCGATTCAAATAGAAAAGAATCGAATCGAAAAGCATCAAATCGACACGAAAAGAATCGAATCGAATCAAAAAGTATCGAATTGATTCGAAAACATTCGAATCGAAAAGAATCGAATAGAAATGAATCCGATCGAAATGAAAAGACTCTACTCGATTCGAATCCAAAAGAATCGAATCCAAAAGAATCGAATCGAATCCAAAAGAATCGAATTGAATTGAATCAAAAGAAATGAATTGAATTGAATCAAAAAGGAACTAATCGCATCAAATCAAAAAAAATCGAATAGAATCAAATCGAATCAAAAAGAATCGAATAGATTCGAATAAAAAAGAATCGAATTGAGGGATCCCTGGGTGGCGCAGCGGTTTAGCGCCTGCCTTTGGCCCAGGGCGCGATCCTGGAGACCCGGGATCGAATCCCACATCGGGCTCCCGGTGCATGGAGCCTGCTTCTCCCTCTGCCTGTGTCTCTGCCTCTCTGTCTCTCTCTGTGACTATCATAAAAAAAAAGAATCGAATTGAATCGCGTTGAAAAAAATCATAAAGAATCAAATCGAAAAGAATCGAATTCCATGTAACGAAAAGATTCGAATTGAAAAGAATCGAATCGAAACAAAAGAATCGAATCGAATCGACATGAATCACAAAGAATCGAATCAAAACGAATCGAAAAGAAACAAATCAAGTAGAATCTAAAAGAATCGAATCGAATCAAATCGAAAAAATTCGAATAGAATTGAATCGAAAAGATTCAAAACGAATCGAACCGAAGAGAATCGATTCGAATCAAAATAAAAAGTATCGTATCAAATCGAATCGAAAAGAATCCTGTCAAATAGAATCGAAAGAATGGAATCAAATCTAAAACAATCGAATCGAATCGAAAAGAATCAGATTGAATGGAATAGAATCGAAAAGAATAGAATAGAATCGAAAGAAATCGAATAGAATCAAATCAAATCAAAAAGAATCGAATTGAATTGATCCTAACCAAAAGAAGCGAAATGAATCGACTCGAACCGAAAAAAATCAAATCGAAAAGAATCTAACCTCAACGAAAATAATCGAAATGAATAGAATCGAAAAGAATCGAATTGAATCAAATCGAAAAGAATCGAATGGAATCTAATCGAAAAGAATCAAATTGATTCGAATCGAAACAAATTGAAACCAATCGAAAAGAATCTAATTGAATCGATTCTAAAAAAACCGAATTCAATCAAAACGAATCCATTCGAATGGAATAGAAAAGAATAGAATAGAATAGAATCGAAAAGAATCCAATCGAATCGAAAAGAATCGAATCGAAAAGAATTGAATCGAATCGAAAAGAAACGAATCGAACCGAATCAAAAAAAAACAATCGAATCGAATCAAATCCAAAAGAATCGCTTTGAATAGCATAGAATTGAAAAGAATCGAATCAATCGAATTGAAAACAATCGAATCGAAAAGAATTGAATCAAAAAAAGTCGAATCGAAACGAAAAAAATAAAAAAAAAGAAACGAAAACAATCGAATCGAATCAAATCTAAAAGAATCGTATTGAATTGAATCGAGTCGAAAAGACTCGAATCAAAAAGACTCGAATCGAATTGAATCAAATCGAAAAGAATCTAATAGAAACCACTCGAACAGAATCAAATCGAAATGATTCAAAATGAATCGAATCGAATAGAATAGAAAAAAATCGAATAGAATCGAAACGAATCGAAACGAAATGAATCGAAGAGAATCAAAATGAAAAGAATCGTATTGAATCGAATCGAAAAGAATCAAATCAAATCGAATCGAAAGAATTGAATCAAATCGAAAAGAATCCAATCGAATCGAAAAGAATCGAACTGAATGGAATCAAATCGAAAAGAATCGAATCGAATCGAAAAGAATCGAATCAAATTTAATGGAATCGAAAAGAATCGAATTGAATCGAAAAGAATCGAAATGAAACAAATCAGATCAAATGGAAAAGCATCAAAGCGAATTGAAAAGAATCGAATCGAATCGAAATGAATCGAATCAAAAAGACTCGAATCGAAAAGAATCGAATTGAAAAGAATCGAATCGAATCGAAAAGACTCGAATCGAATTAAAAATATCAAATCGAATCGAATCGCAAAGAATCGAATTGAAAAGACTCGAATTGAAACGAATCGATTTGAAACGAAAAGAATCGAATCGAATCGAATCGAATCGAATTGAAAGAATCGAATAGAATAGAAAAAAATCGAATAGAAAAGAATCGAACCGAAAAGAAAAGAATCAAATTGAATCAGTCGATTAAATTCTAGTCGAATCGAATCAAAAAGAATGAAATCGAGTCGAATCGAATCGAATCGAAAAGAATCGAATTGTATCTAATAAAAAGAATCGAATCGTATCGACTCGAATCGAAAAGAATCCAATTGGATCATCGAATGGAAACTAATCGAATTGAATAGAATAGAAAAGAATCGAATCGAATCAAATCGAAAACTATCAAATTGAATTGATCGGAAAGAATCGAATTGAATCAAATCGAATCGAAATGAAAAGAATCGAATCGATTCAAATAGAAAAGAATCGAATCGAAAAGCATCAAATCGACACGAAAAGAATCGAATCGAATCAAAAAGTATCGAATTGATTCGAAAACATTCGAATCGAAAAGAATCGAATAGAAATGAATCCGATCGAAATGAAAAGACTCTACTCGATTCGAATCCAAAAGAATCGAATCCAAAAGAATCGAATCGAATCCAAAAGAATCGAATTGAATTGAATCAAAAGAAATGAATTGAATTGAATCAAAAAGGAACTAATCGCATCAAATCAAAAAAAATCGAATAGAATCAAATCGAATCAAAAAGAATCGAATAGATTCGAATAAAAAAGAATCGAATTGAGGGATCCCTGGGTGGCGCAGCGGTTTAGCGCCTGCCTTTGGCCCAGGGCGCGATCCTGGAGACCCGGGATCGAATCCCACATCGGGCTCCCGGTGCATGGAGCCTGCTTCTCCCTCGGCCTGTGTCTCTGCCTCTCTGTCTCTCTCTGTGACTATCATAAAAAAAAAGAATCGAATTGAATCGCGTTGAAAAAAATCATAAAGAATCAAATCGAAAAGAATCGAATTCCATGTAACGAAAAGATTCGAATTGAAAAGAATCGAATCGAAACAAAAGAATCGAATCGAATCGACATGAATCAAAAAGAATCGAATCAAAACGAATCGAAAAGAAACAAATCAAGTAGAATCTAAAAGAATCGAATCGAATCAAATCGAAAAAATTCGAATAGAATTGAATCGAAAAGATTCAAAACGAATCGAACCGAAGAAAATCGATTCGAATCAAAATAAAAAGTATCGTATCAAATCGAATCGAAAAGAATCATATCAAATAGAATCGAAAGAATGGAATCAAATCTAAAACAATCGAATCGAATCGAAAAGAATCGGATTGAATGGAATCGAATCGAAAAGAATAGAATAGAATCGAAAGAAATCGAATAGAATCAAATCAAATCAAAAAGAATCGAATTGAATTGATCCTAACCAAAATAAGCGAAATGAATCGACTCGAACCGAAAAAAATCAAATCGAAAAGAATCTAACCTCAACGAAAATAATCGAAATGAATAGAATCGAAAAGAATCGAATTGAATCAAATCGAAAAGAATCGAATGGAATCTAATCGAAAAGAATCAAATTGATTCGAATCGAAACAAATTGAAACCAATCGAAAAGAATCTAATTGAATCGATTCTAAAAAAACCGAATTCAATCAAAACGAATCCATTCGAATGGAATAGAAAAGAATAGAATAGAATAGAATCGAAAAGAATCCAATCGAATCGAAAAGAATCGAATCGAAAAGAATTGAATCGAATCGAAAAGAAACGAATCGAACCGAATAAAAAAAAAACAATCGAATCGAATCAAATCCAAAAGAATCGCTTTGAATTGCATAGAATTGAAAAGAATCGAATCAATCGAATTGAAAACAATCGAATCGAAAAGAATTGAATCAAAAAAAGTCGAATCGAAACGAAAAAAATAAAAAAAAAAGAAACGAAAACAATCGAATCGAATCAAATCTAAAAGAATCGTATTGAATTGAATCGAGTCGAAAAGACTCGAATCAAAAAGACTCGAATCGAATTGAATCAAATCGAAAAGAATCTAATAGAAACCACTCGAACAGAATCAAATCGAAATGATTCAAAATGAATCGAATCGAATAGAATAGAAAAAAATCGAAACGAATCGAAACGAATCGAAACGAAATGAATCGAAGAGAATCGATTAGAATCGAAATGAAAAGAATCGTATTGAATCGAATCGAAAAGAATCAAATCAAATCGAATCGAAAAATTGAATCAAATCGAAAAGAATCCAATCGAATCGAAAAGAATCGAAGTGAATGGAATCAAATCGAAAAGAATCGAATCGAATCGAAAAGAATCGAATCAAATTTAATGGAATCGAAAAGAATCGAATTGAATCGAAAAGAATCGAAATGAAACAAATCAGATCAAATGGAAAAGCATCAAATCGAATTGAAAAGAATCGAATCGAATCGAAATGAATCGAATCAAAAAGACTCGAATCGAAAAGAATCGAATTGAAAAGAATCGAATCGAATCGAAAAGTCTCGAATCGAATTAAAAATATCAAATCGAATTGAATCACAAAGAATCGAATTGAAAAGACTCGAATTGAAACGAATCGATTTGAAACGAAAAGAATCGAATCGAATCGAATCGAATCGAATTGAAAGAATCGAATTGAATAGAAAAAAATCGAATAGAAAAGAATCGAACCGAAAAGAAAAGAATCAAATTGAATCAGTCGATTAAATTCTAGTCGAATCGAATCAAAAAGAATGAAATCGAGTCCAATCGAAACGAATCGACAAGAATCGAATTGTATCTAATCAAAAAGAATCGAATCGTATCGACTCGAAACGAAAAGAATCCAATTGCATCATCGAATGGAAACTGATCGAATTGAATAGAAAAGAATCGAATCGAATCAAATCGAAAAAAATCAAATTGAATTGATCGAAAAGAATCGAATTGAATCAAATCGAATCGAAATGAAAAGAATCGAATCGATTCAAATAGAAAAGAATCGAATCGAAAAGAATCAAATCGACACGAAAAGAATCGAATCGAATCAAAAAGTATCGAATTGATTCGAAAACATTCGAATCGAAAAGAATCGAATTGAAATGAATTCGATCGAAATGAAAAGAATCTACTCGATTCGAATCCAAAAGAATCGAATCCAAAAGAATCGAATCGAATCCAAAAGAATCGAATTGAATTGAATCAAAAGAAATGAATTGAATTGAATCAAAAAGGAACTAATCGAATCAAATCGAAAAAACTCGAATAGAATCAAATCGAATCAAAAAGAATCGAATAGATTCGAATAAAAAAGAATCGAATTGAGGGATCCCTGGGTGGCGCAGCGGTTTAGCGCCTGCCTTTGGCCCAGGGCGCGATCCTGGAGACCCGGGATCGAATCCCACATCGGGCTCCCGGTGCATGGAGCCTGCTTCTCCCTCTGCCTGTGTCTCTGCCTCTCTGTCTCTCTCTCTGACTATCATAAAAAAAAAGAATCGAATTGAATCGCGTTGAAAAAAATCATAAAGAATCAAATCGAAAAGAATCGAATTCCATGTAACGAAAAGATTCAAATTGAAAAGAATCGAATCGAAACAAAAGAATCGAATCGAATCGACATGAATCAAAAAGAATCGAATCAAAACGAATCGAAAAGAAACAAATCAAGTAGAATCTAAAAGAATCGAATCGAATCAAATCGAAAAAATTCGAATAGAATTGAATCGAAAAGATTCAAAACGAATTGAACCGAAAAGAATCGATTCGAATCAAAATAAAAAGTATCGTATCAAATCGAATCGAAAAGAATCCTATCAAATAGAATCGAAAGAATGGAATCAAATCTAAAACAATCGAATCGAATCGAAAAGAATCGGATTGAATGGAATCGAATCGAAAAGAGTAGAATAGAATCGAAAGAAATCGAATAGAATCAAATCAAATCAAAAAGAATCGAATTGAATTGATCCTAACCAAAATAAGCGAAATGAATCGACTCGAACCGAAAAAAATCAAATCGAAAAGAATCTAACCTCAACGAAAATAATCGAAATGAATAGAATCGAAAAGAATCGAATTGAATCAAATCGAAAAGAATCGAATGGAATCTAATCGAAAAGAATCAAATTGATTCGAATCGAAACAAATTGAATCCAATCGAAAAGAATATAATTGAATCGATTCGAAAAGAACGGAATTCAATCAAAACGAATCGATTCGAATGGAATAGAAAAGAATAGAATAGAATAGAATAGAATAGAATAGAATAGAATAGAAAAGAATCAAATCGAATCGAAAAGAATCGAATCGAAAAGAATTGAATCGAATCGAAAACAAAAGAATCGAACCGAATCAAAAAGAAAACAATCATATCGAATCAAATACAAAAGAATCGCTTTGAGTAGCAAAGAATTGAAAAGAATCGAATCAATAAAATTGAAAACAATCGAATCGAAAAGAAATGAATCAAAAAAAGTCGAATCGAAACGAAAACAATCAAAACAAAAAAAAGAAACGAAAACAATCGAATCGAATCGAATCTAAAAGAATCGTATTGAATTGAATCGAGTCGAAAAGACTCGAATCAAAAAGACTCGAATCGAATTGAATCAAATCGAAAAGAATCTAATAGAAACCACTCGAACAGAATCAAATCGAAATGATTCAAAATGAATCGAATCGAATAGAATCGAAAAAAATCGAAACGAATCGAAACGAATCGAAACGAAATGAATCGAAGAGAATCGATTAGAATCGAAATGAAAAGAATCGTATTGAATCGAATCGAAAAGAATCAAATCAAATCGAATCGAAAAATTGAATCAAATCGAAAAGAATCCAATCGAATCGAAAAGAATCGAACTGAATGGAATCAAATCGAAAAGAATCGAATCGAATCGAAAAGAATCGAATCAAATTTAATGGAATCGAAAAGAATCGAATTGAATCGAAAAGAATCGAAATGAAACAAATCAGATCAAATGGAAAAGCATCAAATCGAATTGAATAGAATCGAATCGAATCGAAATGAATCGAATCAAAAAGACTCGAATCGAAAAGAATCGAATTGAAAAGAATCGAATCGAATCGAAAAGACTCGAATCGAATTAAAAATATCAAATCGAATCGAATCGCAAAGAATCGAATTGAAAAGACTCGAATTGAAACGAATCGATTTGAAACGAAAAGAATCGAATCGAATCGAATCGAATCGAATTGAAAGAATCGAATTGAATAGAAAAAATCGAATAGAAAAGAATCGAACCGAAAAGAAAAGAATCAAATTGAATCAGTCGATTAAATTCTAGTCGAATCGAATCAAAAAGAATGAAATCGAGTCGAATGGAATCGAAAAGAATCGAAGCGAAGCGAAAAGAATCGAATTGTATCTAATCAAAAAGAATCGAATCGTATCGACTCGAATCGAAAAGAATCCAATTGCATCATCGAATGGAAAGTAATCGAATTGAATAGAATAGAAAAGAATCGAATCGAATCAAATCGAAAACTATCAAATTGAATTGATCGAAAAGAATCGAATTGAATCAAATCGAATCGAAATGAAAAGAATCGAATCGATTCAAATAGAAAAGAATCGAATCGAAAAGAATCAAATCGACACGAAAAGAATCGAAACGAATCAAAAAGTATCGAATTGATTCGAAAACATTCGAATCGAAAAAAATCGAATAGAAATGAATCCGATCGAAATGTAAAGAATCTACTCGATTCGAATCCAAAAGAATCGAATCGAATCCAAAAGAATCGAATTGAATTGAATCAAAAGAAATGAATTGAATTGAATCAAAAAGGAACTAATCGCATCAAATCAAAAAAAATTGAATAGAATCAAATCGAATCAAAAAGAATCGAATAGATTCGAATAAAAAAGAATCGAATTGAGGGATCCCTGGGTGGCGCAGCGGTTTAGCGCCTGCCTTTGGCCCAGGGCACGATCCTGGAGACCCGGGATCGAATCCCACATCGGGCTCCCAAAGCATGGAGCCTGTTTCTCCCTCTGCCTGTGTCTCTGCCTCTCTGTCTCTCTCTGTGACTATCATAAAAAAAAAGAATCGAATTGAATCGCGTTGAAAAAAATCATAAAGAATCAAATCGAAAAGAATCGAATTCCATGTAACGAAAAGATTCGAATTGAAAAGAATCGAATCGAAACAAAAGAATCGAATCGAATCGACATGAATCAAAAAGAATCGAATCAAAACGAATCGAAAAGAAACAAATCAAGTAGAATCTAAAAGAATCGAATCGAATCAAATCGAAAAAATTCGAATAGAATTGAATCGAAAAGATTCAAAACGAATCGAACCGAAGAAAATCGATTCGAATCAAAATAAAAAGTATCGTATCAAATCGAATCGAAAAGAATCATATCAAATAGAATCGAAAGAATGGAATCAAATCTAAAACAATCGAATCGAATCGAAAAGAATCGGATTGAATGGAATCGAATCGAAAAGCATAGAATAGAATCGAAAGAAATCGAATAGAATCAAATCAAATCAAACAGAATCGAATTGAATTGATCCTAACCAAAATAAGCGAAATGAATCGACTCGAACCGAAAAAAATCAAATCGAAAAGAATGTAACCTCAACGAAAATAATCGAAATGAATAGAATCGAAAAGAATCGAATTGAATCAAATCGAAAAGAATCGAATGGAATCTAATCGAAAAGAATCAAAATGATTCGAATCGAAACAAATTGAAACCAATCGAAAAGAATCTAATTGAATCGATTCTAAAAAAACCGAATTCAATCAAAACGAATCCATTCGAATGGAATAGAAAAGAATAGAATAGAATAGAATCGAAAAGAATCCAATCGAATCGAAAAGAATCGAATCGAAAAGAATTGAATCGAATCGAAAAGAAACGAATCGAACCGAATCAAAAAAAAAAACAATCGAATCGAATCAAATCCAAAAGAATCGCTTTGAATAGCATAGAATTGAAAAGAATCGAATCAATCGAATTGAAAACAATCGAATCGAAAAGAATCGAATTGTATCTAATAAAAAGAATCGAATCGTATCGACTCGAATCGAAAAGAATCCAATTGGATCATCGAATGGAAACTAATCGAATTGAATAGAATAGAAAAGAATCGAATCGAATCAAATCGAAAACTATCAAATTGAATTGATCGGAAAGAATCGAATTGAATCAAATCGAATCGAAATGAAAAGAATCGAATCGATTCAAATAGAAAAGAATCGAATCGAAAAGCATCAAATCGACACGAAAAGAATCGAATCGAATCAAAAAGTATCGAATTGATTCGAAAACATTCGAATCGAAAAGAATCGAATAGAAATGAATCCGATGGAAATGAAAAGACTCTACTCGATTCGAATCCAAAAGAATCGAATCCAAAAGAATCGAATCGAATCCAAAAGAATCGAATTGAATTGAATCAAAAGAAATGAATTGAATTGAATCAAAAAGGAACTAATCGAATCAAATCGAAAAAAATCGAATAGAATCAAATCGAATCAAAAAGAATCGAATAGATTCGAATAAAAAAGAATCGAATTGAGGGATCCCTGGGTGGCGCAGCGGTTTAGCGCCTGCCTTTGGCCCAGGGCGCGATCCTGGAGACCCGGGATCGAATCCCACATCGGGCTCCCGGTGCATGGAGCCTGCTTCTCCCTCTGCCTGTGTCTCTGCCTCTCTGTCTCTCTCTGTGACTATCATAAAAAAAAGAATCGAATTGAATCGCGTTGAAAAAAATCATAAAGAATCAAATCGAAAAGAATCGAATTCCATGTAACGAAAAGATTCGAATTGAAAAGAATCGAATCGAAACAAAAGAATCGAATCGAATCGACATGAATCACAAAGAATCGAATCAAAACGAATCGAAAAGAAACAAATCAAGTAGAATCTAAAAGAATCGAATCGAATCAAATCGAAAAAATTCGAATAGAATTGAATCGAAAAGATTCAAAACGAATCGAACCGAAGAGAATCGATTCGAATCAAAATAAAAAGTATCGTATCAAATCGAATCGAAAAGAATCCTATCAAATAGAATCGAAAGAATGGAATCAAATCTAAAACAATCGAATCGAATCGAAAAGAATCGGATTGAATGGAATCGAATCGAAAAGAATAGAATAGAATCGAAAGAAATCGAATAGAATCAAATCAAATCAAAAAGAATCGAATTGAATTGATCCTAACCAAAATAAGCGAAATCAATCGACTCGAACCGAAAAAAATCAAATCGAAAAGAATCTAACCTCAACGAAAATAATCGAAATGAATAGAATCGAAAAGAATCGAATTGAATCAAATCGAAAAGAATCGAATGGAATCTAATCGAAAAGAATCAAATTGATTCGAATCGAAACAAATTGAATCCAATCGAAAAGAATCTAATTGAATCGATTAGAAAAGAACCGAATTCAATCAAAACGAATCGATTCGAATGGAATAGAAAAGAATAGAATAGAAAAGAATCAAATCGAATCGAAAAGAATCGAATCGAAAAGAATTGAATCGAATCAAAAAGAAAACAATCGAATCGTATCAAATACAAAAGAATCGCTTTGAATAGCATAGAATTGAAAAGAATCGAATCAATCGAATTGAAAACAATCGAATCGAAAAGAATTGAATCAAAAAAAGTCGAATCGAAACGAAAAAAATAAAAAAAAAAGAAACGAAAACAATCGAATCAAATCTAAAAGAATCGTATTGAATTGAATCGAGTCGAAAAGACTCGAATCAAAAAGACTCGAATCGAATTGAATCAAATCGAAAAGAATCTAATAGAAACCACTCGAACAGAATCAAATCGAAATGATTCAAAATGAATCGAATCGAATAGAATCGAAAAAAATCGAAACGAATCGAAACGAATCGAAACGAAATGAATCGAAGAGAATCGATTAGAATCGAAAAGAAAAGAATCGTATTGAATCGAATCGAAAAGAATCAAATCAAATCGAATCGAAAGAATTGAATCAAATCGAAAAGAATCCAATCGAATCGAAAAGAATCGAACTGAATGGAATCAAATCGAAAAGAATCGAATCGAATCGAAAAGAATCGAATCAAATTTAATGGAATCGAAAAGAATCGAATTGAATCGAAAAGAATCGAAATGAAACAAATCAGATCAAATGGAAAAGCATCAAATCGAATTGAAAAGAATCGAATCGAATCGAAATGAATCGAATCAAAAAGACTCGAATCGAAAAGAATCGAATTGAAAAGAATCGAATCGAATCGAAAAGACTCGAATCGAATTAAAAATATCAAATCGAATCGAATCGCAAAGAATCGAATTGAAAAGACTCGAATTGAAACGAATCGATTTGAAACGAAAAGAATCGAATCGAATCGAATCGAATCGAATTGAAAGAATCGAATAGAATAGAAAAAAATCGAATAGAAAAGAATCGAACCGAAAAGAAAAGAATCAAATTGAATCAGTCGATTAAATTCTAGTCGAATCGAATCAAAAAGAATGAAATCGAGTCGAATCGAATCGAATCGAAAAGAATCGAATTGTATCTAATAAAAAGAATCGAATCGTATCGACTCGAATCGAAAAGAATCCAATTGGATCATCGAATGGAAACTAATCGAATTGAATAGAATAGAAAAGAATCGAATCGAATCAAATCGAAAACTATCAAATTGAATTGATCGGAAAGAATCGAATTGAATCAAATCGAATCGAAATGAAAAGAATCGAATCGATTCAAATAGAAAAGAATCGAATCGAAAAGCATCAAATCGACACGAAAAGAATCGAATCGAATCAAAAAGTATCGAATTGATTCGAAAACATTCGAATCGAAAAGAATCGAATAGAAATGAATCCGATCGAAATGAAAAGAATCTACTCGATTCGAATCCAAAAGAATCGAATCCAAAAGAATCGAATCGAATCCAAAAGAATCGAATTGAATTGAATCAAAAGAAATGAATTGAATTGAATCAGAAAGGAACTAATCGAATCAAATCGAAAAAAATCGAATAGAATCAAATCGAATCAAAAAGAATCGAATAGATTCGAATAAAAAAGAATCGAATTGAGGGATCCCTGGGTGGCGCAGCGGTTTAGCGCCTGCCTTTGGCCCAGGGCGCGATCCTGGAGACCCGGGATCCAATCCCACATCGGGCTCCCGGTGCATGGAGCCTGCTTCTCCCTCTGCCTGTGTCTCTGCCTCTCTGTCTCTCTCTGTGACTATCATAAAAAAAAAGAATCGAATTGAATCGCGTTGAAAAAAATCATAAAGAATCAAATCGAAAAGAATCGAATTCCATGTAACGAAAAGATTCGAATTGAAAAGAATCGAATCGAAACAAAAGAATCGAATCGAATCGACATGAATCAAAAAGAATCGAATCAAAACGAATCGAAAAGAAACAAATCAAGTAGAATCTAAAAGAATCGAATCGAATCAAATCGAAAAAATTCGAATAGAATTGAATCGAAAAGATTCAAAACGAATCGAACCGAAGAGAATCGATTCGAATCAAAATAAAAAGTATCGTATCAAATCGAATCGAAAAGAATCCTATCAAATAGAATCGAAAGAATGGAATCAAATCTAAAACAATCGAATCGAATCGAAAAGAATCGGATTGAATGGAATCGAATCGAAAAGAATAGAATAGAATCGAAAGAAATCGAATAGAATCAAATCAAATCAAAAAGAATCGAATTGAATTGATCCTAACCAAAATAAGCGAAATGAATCGACTCGAACCGAAAAAAATCAAATCGAAAAGAATCTAACCTCAACGAAAATCATCGAAATGAATAGAATCGAAAAGAATCGAATTGAATCAAATCGAAAAGAATCGAATGGAATCTAATCGAAAAGAATCAAATTGATTCGAATCGAAACAAATTGAAACCAATCGAAAAGAATCTAATTGAATCGATTCGAAAAGAACCGAATTCAATCAAAACGAATCGATTCGAATGGAATAGAAAAGAAAATAATAGAATCGAAAAGAATCCAGTCGAATCGAAAAGAATCAAATCGAAAAGAATTGAATCGAATCGAAAAGAAACGAATCGAACCAAATAAAAAAAAAACAATCGAATCGAATCAAATCCAAAAGAATCGCTTTGAACAGCATAGAATTGAAAAGAATCGAATCAATCGAATTGAAAACAATCGAATCGAAAAGAATTGAATCAAAAAAAGTCGAATCGAAACGAAAAAAATAAAAAAAAGAAACGAAAACAATCGAATCGAATCAAATCTAAAAGAATCGTATTGAATTGCATCGAGTCGAAAAGACTCGAATCAAAAAGACTCGAATCGAATTGAATCAAATCGAAAAGAATGTAATAGAAACCACTCGAACAGAATCAAATCGAAATGATTCAAAATGAATCGAATCGAATAGAATCGAAAAAAATCGAAACGAATCGAAACGAATCGAAACGAAATGAATCGAAGAGAATCGATTAGAATCGAAAAGAAAAGAATCGTATTGAATCGAATCGAAAAGAATCAAATCAAATCGAATCGAAAGAATTGAATCAAATCGAAAAGAATCCAATCGAATCGAAAAGAATCGAACTGAATGGAATCAAATCGAAAAGAATCGAATCGAATCGAAAAGAATCGAATCAAATTTAATGGAATCGAAAAGAATCGAATTGAGTCGAAAAGAATCGAAATGAAACAAATCAGATCAAATGGAAAAGCATCAAATCGAATTGAAAAGAATCGAATCGAATCGAAATGAATCGAATCAAAAAGACTCGAATCGAAAAGAATCGAATTGAAAAGAATCGAATCGAATCGAAAAGACTCGAATCGAATTAAAAATATCAAATCGAATCGAATCGCAAAGAATCGAATTGAAAAGACTCGAATTGAAACGAATCGATTTGAAACGAAAAGAATCGAATCGAATCGAATCGAATCGAATTGAAAGAATCGAATAGAATAGAAAAAAATCGAATAGAAAAGAATCGAACCGAAAAGAAAAGAATCAAATTGAATCAGTCGATTAAATTCTAGTCGAATCGAATCAAAAAGAATGAAATCGAGTCGAATCGAATCGAATCGAAAAGAATCGAATTGTATCTAATAAAAAGAATCGAATCGTATCGACTCGAATCGAAAAGAATCCAATTGGATCATCGAATGGAAACTAATCGAATTGAATAGAATAGAAAAGAATCGAATCGAATCAAATCGAAAACTATCAAATTGAATTGATCGGAAAGAATCGAATTGAATCAAATCGAATCGAAATGAAAAGAATCGAATCGATTCAAATAGAAAATAATCGAATCGAAAAGCATCAAATCGACACGAAAAGAATCGAATCGAATCAAAAAGTATCGAATTGATTCGAAAACATTCGAATCGAAAAGAATCGAATAGAAATGAATCCGATCGAAATGAAAAGACTCTACTCGATTCGAATCCAAAAGAATCGAATCCAAAAGAATCGAATCGAATCCAAAAGAATCGAATTGAATTGAATCAAAAGAAATGAATTGAATTGAATCAAAAAGGAACTAATCGAATCAAATCGAAAAAAATCGAATAGAATCAAATCGAATCAAAAAGAATCGAATAGATTCGAATAAAAAAGAATCGAATTGAGGGATCCCTGGGTGGCGCAGCGGTTTAGCGCCTGCCTTTGGCCCAGGGCGCGATCCTGGAGACCCGGGATCCAATCCCACATCGGGCTCCCGGTGCATGGAGCCTGCTTCTCCCTCTGCCTGTGTCTCTGCCTCTCTGTCTCTCTCTGTGACTATCATAAAAAAAAGAATCGAATTGAATCGCGTTGAAAAAAATCATAAAGAATCAAATCGAAAAGAATCGAATTCCATGTAACGAAAAGATTCGAATTGAAAAGAATCGAATCGAAACAAAAGAATCGAATCGAATCGACATGAATCAAAAAGAATCGAATCAAAACGAATCGAAAAGAAACAAATCAAGTAGAATCTAAAAGAATCGAATCGAATCAAATCGAAAAAATTCGAATAGAATTGAATCGAAAAGATTCAAAACGAATCGAACCGAAGAGAATCGATTCGAATCAAAATAAAAAGTATCGTATCAAATCGAATCGAAAAGAATCCTATCAAATAGAATCGAAAGAATGGAATCAAATCTAAAACAATCGAATCGAATCGAAAAGAATCGGATTGAATGGAATCGAATCGAAAAGAATAGAATAGAATCGAAAGAAATCGAATAGAATCAAATCAAATCAAACAGAATCGAATTGAATTGATCCTAACCAAAATAAGCGAAATGAATCGACTCGAACCGAAAAAAATCAAATCGAAAAGAATCTAACCTCAACGAAAATCATCGAAATGAATAGAATCGAAAAGAATCGAATTGAATCAAATCGAAAAGAATCGAATGGAATCTAATCGAAAAGAATCAAATTGATTCGAATCGAAACAAATTGAAACCAATCGAAAAGAATCTAATTGAATCGATTCGAAAAGAACCGAATTCAATCAAAACGAATCGATTCGAATGGAATAGAAAAGAAAATAATAGAATCGAAAAGAATCCAGTCGAATCGAAAAGAATCAAATCGAAAAGAATTGAATCGAATCGAAAAGAAACGAATCGAACCAAATCAAAAAAAAACAATCGAATCGAATCAAATCCAAAAGAATCGCTTTGAACAGCATAGAATTGAAAAGAATCGAATCAATCGAATTGAAAACAATCGAATCGAAAAGAATTGAATCAAAAAAAGTCGAATCGAAACGAAAAAAATAAAAAAAAAGAAACGAAAACAATCGAATCGAATCAAATCTAAAAGAATCGTATTGAATTGCATCGAGTCGAAAAGACTCGAATCAAAAAGACTCGAATCGAATTGAATCAAATCGAAAAGAATCTAATAGAAACCACTCGAACAGAATCAAATCGAAATGATTCAAAATGAATCGAATCGAATAGAATAGAAAAAAATCGAATAGAATCGAAACGAATCGAAACGAAATGAATCGAAGAGAATCAAAATGAAAAGAATCGTATTGAATCGAATCGAAAAGAATCAAATCAAATCGAATCGAAAGAATTGAATCAAATCGAAAAGAATCCAATCGAATCGAAAAGAATCGAACTGAATGGAATCAAATCGAAAAGAATCGAATCGAATCGAAAAGAATCGAATCAAATTTAATGGAATCGAAAAGAATCGAATTGAATCGAAAAGAATCGAAATGAAACAAATCAGATCAAATGGAAAAGCATCAAATCGAATTGAAAAGAATCGAATCGAATCGAAATGAATCGAATCAAAAAGACTCGAATCGAAAAGAATCGAATTGAAAAGAATCGAATCGAATCGAAAAGACTCGAATCGAATTAAAAATATCAAATCGAATCGAATCGCAAAGAATCGAATTGAAAAGACTCGAATTGAAACGAATCGATTTGAAACGAAAAGAATCGAATCGAATCGAATCGAATCGAATTGAAAGAATCGAATAGAATAGAAAAAAATCGAATAGAAAAGAATCGAACCGAAAAGAAAAGAATCAAATTGAATCAGTCGATTAAATTCTAGTCGAATCGAATCAAAAAGAATGAAATCGAGTCGAATCGAATCGAATCGAAAAGAATCGAATTGTATCTAATAAAAAGAATCGAATCGTATCGACTCGAATCGAAAAGAATCCAATTGGATCATCGAATGGAAACTAATCGAATTGAATAGAATAGAAAAGAATCGAATCGAATCAAATCGAAAACTATCAAATTGAATTGATCGGAAAGAATCGAATTGAATCAAATCGAATCGAAATGAAAAGAATCGAATCGATTCAAATAGAAAAGAATCGAATCGAAAAGCATCAAATCGACACGAAAAGAATCGAATCGAATCAAAAAGTATCGAATTGATTCGAAAACATTCGAATCGAAAAGAATCGAATAGAAATGAATCCGATCGAAATGAAAAGACTCTACTCGATTCGAATCCAAAAGAATCGAATCCAAAAGAATCGAATCGAATCCAAAAGAATCGAATTGAATTGAATCAAAAGAAATGAATTGCATTGAATCAAAAAGGAACTAATCGAATCAAATCGAAAAAAATCGAATAGAATCAAATCGAATCAAAAAGAATCGAATAGATTCGAATAAAAAAGAATCGAATTGAGGGATCCCTGGGTGGCGCAGCGGTTTAGCGCCTGCCTTTGGCCCAGGGCGCGATCCTGGAGACCCGGGATCCAATCCCACATCGGGCTCCCGGTGCATGGAGCCTGCTTCTCCCTCTGCCTGTGTCTCTGCCTCTCTGTCTCTCTCTGTGACTATCATAAAAAAAAAGAATCGAATTGAATCGCGTTGAAAAAAATCATAAAGAATCAAATCGAAAAGAATCGAATTCCATGTAACGAAAAGATTCGAATTGAAAAGAATCGAATCGAAACAAAAGAATCGAATCGAATCGACATGAATCAAAAAGAATCGAATCAAAACGAATCGAAAAGAAACAAATCAAGTAGAATCTAAAAGAATCGAATCGAATCAAATCGAAAAAATTCGAATAGAATTGAATCGAAAAGATTCAAAACGAATCGAACCGAAGAGAATCGATTCGAATCAAAATAAAAAGTATCGTATCAAATCGAATCGAAAAGAATCCTATCAAATAGAATCGAAAGAATGGAATCAAATCTAAAACAATCGAATCGAATCGAAAAGAATCGGATTGAATGGAATCGAATCGAAAAGAATAGAATAGAATCGAAAGAAATCGAATAGAATCAAATCAAATCAAAAAGAATCGAATTGAATTGATCCTAACCAAAATAAGCGAAATGAATCGACTCGAACCGAAAAAAATCAAATCGAAAAGAATCTAACCTCAACGAAAATCATCGAAATGAATAGAATCGAAAAGAATCGAATTGAATCAAATCGAAAAGAATCGAATGGAATCTAATCGAAAAGAATCAAATTGATTCGAATCGATACAAATTGAAACCAATCGAAAAGAATCTAATTGAATCGATTCGAAAAGAACCGAATTCAATCAAAACGAATCGATTCGAATGGAATAGAAAAGAAAATAATAGAATCGAAAAGAATCCAGTCGAATCGAAAAGAATCAAATCGAAAAGAATTGAATCGAATCGAAAAGAAACGAATCGAACCAAATCAAAAAAAAACAATCGAATCGAATCAAATCCAAAAGAATCGCTTTGAACAGCATAGAATTGAAAAGAATCGAATCAATCGAATTGAAAACAATCGAATCGAAAAGAATTGAATCAAAAAAAGTCGAATCGAAACGAAAAAAATAAAAAAAAGAAACGAAAACAATCGAATCGAATCAAATCTAAAAGAATCGTATTGAAATGAATCGAGTCGAAAAGACTCGAATCAAAAAGACTCGAATCGAATTGAATCAAATCGAAAAGAATCTAATAGAAACCACTCGAACAGAATCAAATCGAAATGATTCAAAATGAATCGAATCGAATAGAATAGAAAAAAATCGAATAGAATCGAAACGAATCGAAACGAAATGAATCGAAGAGAATCGAAATGAAAAGAATCGTATTGAATCGAATCGAAAAGAATCAAATCAAATCGAATCGAAAGAATTGAATCAAATCGAAAAGAATCCAATCGAATCGAAAAGAATCGAACTGAATGGAATCAAATCGAAAAGAATCGAATCGAATCGAAAAGAATCGAATCAAATTTAATGGAATCGAAAAGAATCGAATTGAATCGAAAAGAATCGAAATGAAACAAATCAGATCAAATGGAAAAGCATCAAATCGAATTGAAAAGAATCGAATCGAATCGAAATGAATCGAATCAAAAAGACTCGAATCGAAAAGAATCGAATTGAAAAGAATCGAATCGAATCGAAAAGACTCGAATCGAATTAAAAATATCAAATCAAATCGAATCGCAAAGAATCGAATTGAAAAGACTCGAATTGAAACGAATCGATTTGAAACGAAAAGAATCGAATCGAATCGAATCGAATCGAATTGAAAGAATCGAATAGAATAGAAAAAAATCGAATAGAAAAGAATCGAACCGAAAAGAAAAGAATCAAATTGAATCAGTCGATTAAATTCTAGTCGAATCGAATCAAAAAGAATGAAATCGAGTCGAATCGAATCGAATCGAAAAGAATCGAATTGTATCTAATAAAAAGAATCGAATCGTATCGACTCGAATCGAAAAGAATCCAATTGGATCATCGAATGGAAACTAATCGAATTGAATAGAATAGAAAAGAATCGAATCGAATCAAATCGAAAACTATCAAATTGAATTGATCGGAAAGAATCGAATTGAATCAAATCGAATCGAAATGAAAAGAATCGAATCGATTCAAATAGAAAAGAATCGAATCGAAAAGCATCAAATCGACACGAAAAGAATCGAATCGAATCAAAAAGTATCGAATTGATTCGAAAACATTCGAATCGAAAAGATTCGAATTGAAATGAATCCGATCGAAATGAAAAGAATCTACTCGATTCGAATCCAAAAGAATCGAATCCAAAAGAATCGAATCGAATCCAAAAGAATCGAATTGAATTGAATCAAAAGAAATGAATTGAATTGAATCAAAAAGGAACTAATCGCATCAAATCGAAAAAACTCGAATAGAATCAAATCGAATCAAAAAGAATCGAATAGATTCGAATAAAAAAGAATCGAATTGAGGGATCCCTGGGTGGCGCAGCGGTTTAGCGCCTGCCTTTGGCCCAGGGCGCGATCCTGGAGACCCGGGATCGAATCCCACATCGGGCTCCCGGTGCATGGAGCCTGCTTCTCCCTCTGCCTGTGTCTCTGCCTCTCTGTCTCTCTCTGTGACTATCATAAAAAAAAGAATCGAATTGAATCGCGTTGAAAAAAATCATAAAGAATCAAATCGAAAAGAATCGAATTCCATGTAACGAAAAGATTCGAATTGAAAAGAATCGAATCGAAACAAAAGAATCGAATCGAATCGACATGAATCAAAAAGAATCGAATCAAAACGAATCGAAAAGAAACAAATCAAGTAGAATCTAAAAGAATCGAATCGAATCAAATCGAAAAAATTCGAATAGAATTGAATCGAAAAGATTCAAAACGAATCGAACCGAAGAGAATCGATACGAATCAAAATAAAAAGTATCGTATCAAATCGAATCGAAAAGAATCCTATCAAATAGAATCGAAAGAATGGAATCAAATCTAAAACAATCGAATCGAATCGAAAAGAATCGGATTGAATGGAATCGAATCGAAAAGAATAGAATAGAATCGAAAGAAATCGAATAGAATCAAATCAAATCAAAAAGAATCGAATAGAATTGATCCTAACCAAAATAAGCGAAATGAATCGACTCGAACCGAAAAAAATCAAATCGAAAAGAATCTAACCTCAACGAAAATCATCGAAATGAATAGAATCGAAAAGAATCGAATTGAATCAAATCGAAAAGAATCGAATGGAATCTAATCGAAAAGAATCAAATTGATTCGAATCGAAACAAATTGAAACCAATCGAAAAGAATCTAATTGAATCGATTCGAAAAGAACCGAATTCAATCAAAACGAATCGATTCGAATGGAATAGAAAAGAAAATAATAGAATAGAAAAGAATCCAATCGAATCGAAAAGAATCGAATCGAAAAGAATTGAATCGAATCGAAAAGAAACGAATCGAACCGAATCAAAAAGAAAACAATCGAATCGAATCAAATACAAAAGAATCGCTTTGAGTAGCATAGAATTGAAAAGAATCGAATCAATCGAATTGAAAACAATCGAATCGAAAAGAAATGAATCAAAAAAAGTCGAATCGAAACGAAAACAATCAAAACAAAAAAAAGAAACGAAAACAATCGAATCGAATCGAATCTAAAAGAATCGTATTGAATTGAATCGAGTCGAAAAGACTCGAATCAAAAAGACTCGAATCGAATTGAATCAAATCGAAAAGAATCTAATAGAAACCACTCGAACAGAATCAAATCGAAATGATTCAAAATGAATCGAATCGAATAGAATCGAAAAAAATCGAAACGAATCGAAACGAATCGAAACGAAATGAATCGAAGAGAATCGATTAGAATCGAAATGAAAAGAATCGTATTGAATCCAATCGAAAAGAATCAAATCAAATCGAATCGAAAAATTGAATCAAATCGAAAAGAATCCAATCGAATCGAAAAGAATCGAACTGAATGGAATCAAATCGAAAAGAATCGAATCGAATCGAAAAGAATCGAATCAAATTTAATGGAATCGAAAAGAATCGAATTGAATCGAAAAGAATCGAAATGAAACAAATCAGATCAAATGGAAAAGCATCAAATCGAATTGAAAAGAATCGAATCGAATCGAAATGAATCGAATCAAAAAGACTCGAATCGAAAAGAATCGAATTGAAAAGAATCGAATCGAATCGAAAAGTCTCGAATCGAATTAAAAATATCAAATCGAATTGAATCACAAAGAATCGAATTGAAAAGACTCGAATTGAAACGAATCGATTTGAAACGAAAAGAATCGAGTCGAATCGAATCGAATCGAATTGAAAGAATCGAATTGAATAGAAAAAAATCGAATAGAAAAGAATCGAACCGAAAAGAAAAGAATCAAATTGAATCAGTCGATTAAATTCTAGTCGAATCGAATCAAAAAGAATGAAATCGAGTCCAATCGAAACGAATCGACAAGAATCGAATTGTATCTAATCAAAAAGAATCGAATCGTATCGACTCGAAACGAAAAGAATCCAATTGCATCATCGAATGGAAACTAATCGAATTGAATAGAATAGAAAAGAATCGAATCGAATCAAATCGAAAACAATCAAATTGAATTGATCGAAAAGAATCGAATTGAATCAAATCGAATCGAAATGAAAAGAATCGAATCGATTCAAATAGAAAAGAATCGAATCGAAAAGAATCAAATCGACACGAAAAGAATCGAATCGAATCAAAAAGTATCGAATTGATTCGAAAACATTCGAATCGAAAAGAATCGAATTGAAATGAATCCGATCGAAATGAAAAGAATCTACTCGATTCGAATCCAAAAGAATCGAATCCAAAAGAATCGAATCGAATCCAAAAGAATCGAATTGAATTGAATCAAAAGAAATGAATTGAATTGAATCAAAAAGGAACTAATCGAATCAAATCGAAAAAACTCGAATAGAATCAAATCGAATCAAAAAGAATCGAATAGATTCGAATAAAAAAGAATCGAATTGAGGGATCCCTGGGTGGCGCAGCGGTTTAGCGCCTGCCTTTGGCCCAGGGCGCGATCCTGGAGACCCGGGATCGAATCCCACATCGGGCTCCCGGTGCATGGAGCCTGCTTCTCCCTCTGCCTGTGTCTCTGCCTCTCTGTCTCTCTCTGTGACTATCATAAAAAAAAAAGAATCGAATTGAATCGCGTTGAAAAAAATCATAAAGAATCAAATCGAAAAGAATCGAATTCCATGTAACGAAAAGATTCGAATTGAAAAGAATCGAATCGAAACAAAAGAATCGAATCGAATCGACATGAATCACAAAGAATCGAATCAAAACGAATCGAAAAGAAACAAATCAAGTAGAATCTAAAAGAATCGAATCGAATCAAATCGAAAAAATTCGAATAGAATTGAATCGAAAAGATTCAAAACGAATCGAACCGAAGAGAATCGATTCGAATCAAAATAAAAAGTATCGTATCAAATCGAATCGAAAAGAATCCTATCAAATAGAATCGAAAGAATGGAATCAAATCTAAAACAATCGAATCGAATCGAAAAGAATCGGATTGAATGGAATCGAATCGAAAAGAATAGAATAGAATCGAAAGAAATCGAATAGAATCAAATCAAATCAAAAAGAATCGAATTGAATTGATCCTAACCAAAATAAGCGAAATCAATCGACTCGAACCGAAAAAAATCAAATCGAAAAGAATCTAACCTCAACGAAAATCATCAAAATGAATAGAATCGAAAAGAATCGAATTGAATCAAATCGAAAAGAATCGAATGGAATCTAATCGAAAAGAATCAAATTGATTCGAATCGAAACAAATTGAAACCAATCGAAAAGAATCTAATTGAATCGATTCGAAAAGAATCGAATTCAATCAAAACGAATCGATCCGAATGGAATAGAAAAGAATAGAATAGAATAGAATAGAAAAGAATCAAATCGAATCGAAAAGAATCGAATCGAAAAGAATTGAATCGAATCGAAAAGAAACGAATCGAACCGAATCAAAAAAAAAAACAATCGAATCGAATCAAATAAAAAAGAATCGCTTTGAATAGCATAGAATTGAAAAGAATCGAATCAATCGAATTGAAAACAATCGAATCGAAAAGAATCGAATCAAAAAAGTCGAATCGAAACGAAAACAATCGAATCGAATCTAAAAGAATCGTATTGAATTGAATCGAGTCGAAAAGACTCGAATCAAAAAGACTCGAATCGAATTCAATCAAATCGAAAAGAATCTAATAGAAACCACTCGAACAGAATCAAATCGAAATGATTCAAAATGAATCGAATCGAATAGAATCGAAAAAAATCGAAACGAATCGAAACGAATCGAAACGAAATGAATCGAAGAGAATCGATTAGAATCGAAAAGAAAAGAATCGTATTGAATCGAATCGAAAAGAATCAAATCAAATCGAATCGCAAGAATTGAATCAAATCGAAAAGAATCCAATCGAATCGAAAAGAATCGAACTGAATGGAATCAAATCGAAAAGAATCCAATCGAATCGAAAAGAATCAAATCAAATTTAATGGAATCGAAAAGAATCGAATTGAATCGAAAAGAATCGAAATGAAACAAATCAGATCAAATGGAAAAGCATCAAATCGAATTGAAAAGAATCGAATCGAATCGAAATGAATCGAATCAAAAAGACTCGAATCGAAAAGAATCGAATTGAAAAGAATCGAATCGAATCGAAAAGACTCGAATCGAATTAAAAATATCAAATCGAATCGAATCGCAAAGAATCGAATTGAAAAGACTCGAATTGAAACGAATCGATTTGAAACGAAAAGAATCGAGTCGAATCGAATCGAATCGAATTGAAAGAATCGAATTGAATAGAAAAAAATCGAATAGAAAAGAATCGAACCGAAAAGAAAAGAATCAAATTGAATCAGTCGATTAAATTCTAGTCGAATCGAATCAAAAAGAATGAAATCGTGTCGAATCGAAACGAATCGACAAGAATCGAATTGTATCTAATCAAAAAGAATCGAATCGTATCGACTCGAATCGAAAAGAATCCAATTGCATCATCGAATGGAAACTATTCGAATTGAATAGAATAGAAAAGAATCGAATCGAATCAAATAGAAAACAATCAAATTGAATTGATCGAAAAGAATCGAATTGAATCAAATCGAATCGAAATGAAAAGAATCGAATCGATTCAAATAGAAAAGAATCGAATCGAACAGAATCAAATCGACACGAAAAGAATCGAATCGAATCAAAAAGTATCGAATTGATTCGAAAACATTCGAATCGAAAAGAATCGAATAGAAATGAATCCGATCGAAATGAAAAGAATCTACTCGATTCGAATCCAAAAGAATCGAATCCAAAGAATCGAATCGAATCCAAAAGAATCGAATTGAATTGAATCAAAAGAAATGAATTGAATTGAATCAAAAAGGAACTAATCGAATCAAATCGAAAAAACTCGAATAGAATAAAATCGAATCAAAAAGAATCGAATAGATTCGAATAAAAAAGAATCGAATTGAGGGATCCCTGGGTGGCGCAGCTGTTTAGCGCCGGCCTTTGGCCCAGGGCGCGATCCTGGAGACCCGGGATCGAATCCCACATCGGGCTCCCGGTACATGGAGCCTGCTTCTCCCTCTGCCTGTGTCTCTGCCTCTCTGTCTCTCTCTGTGACTATCATAAAAAAAAGAATCGAATTGAATCGCGTTGAAAAAGATCATAAAGTATCAAATCGAAAAGAATCGAATTCCATGTAACGAAAAGATTCGAATTGAAAAGAATCGAATCGAAACAAAAGAATCGAATCGAATCGACATGAATCAAAAAGAATCAAATCAAAACGAATCGGAAAGAAACAAATCAAGTAGAATCTAAAAGAATCGAATGGAATCAAATCGAAAAAATTCGAATAGAATTGAATCGAAAAGAATCAAAACGAATCGAACCAAAGAGAATCGATTCGAATCAAAATAAAAAGTATCGTATCAAATCGAATCAAAAAGAATCATATCAAATAGAATCGAAAGAATGGAATCAAATCTAAAACAATCGAATCGAATCGAATCGAAAAGAATCGGATTGAATGGAATCGAATCGAAAAGAATAGAATAGAATCGAAAGAAATCGAATAGAATCAAATCAAATCAAAAAGAATCGAATTGAATTGATCCTAACCAAAATAAGCGAAATCAATCGACTCGAACCGAAAAAAATCAAATCGAAAAGAATCTAACCTCAACGAAAATAATCGAAATGAATAGAATCGAAAAGAATCGAATTGAATCAAATCGAAAAGAATCGAATGGAATCTAATCGAAAAGAATCAAATTGATTCGAATCGAAACAAATTGAAACCAATCGAAAAGAATCTAATTGAATCGATTCGAAAAGAACCGAATTCAATCAAAACGAATCTTTTCGAATGGAATAGAAAAGAATAGAATACAATAGAATAGAAAAGAATCAAATCGAATCGAAAAGAATCGAATCGAAAAGAATTGAATCGAATCGAAAAGAAACGAATCGAACCGAATCAAAAAGAAAACAATCGAATCGTATCAAATACAAAAGAATCGCTTTGAATAGCATAGAATTGAAAAGAATCGAATCAATCGAATTGAAAACAATCGAATCGAAAAGAATTGAATAAAAAAAAGTCGAATCGAAACGAAAACAATCGAATCGAATCGAATCTATAAGAATCGTATTGAATTGAATTGAGTCGAAAAGACTCGAATCAAAAAGACTCGAATCGAATTGAATCAAATCGAAAAGAATCTAATAGAAACCACTCGAACAGAATCAAATCGAAATGATTCAAAATGAATCGAATCGAATAGAATCGAAAAAAATCGAAACGAATCGAAACGAATCGAAACGAAATGAATCGAAGAGAATCGATTAGAATCGAAATGAAAAGAATCGTATTGAATCGAATCGAAAAGAATCAAATCAAATCGAATCGAAAAATTGAATCAAATCGAAAAGAATCCAATCGAATCGAAAAGAATCGAACTGAATGGAATCAAATCCAATAGAATCGAATCGAAAAGAATCGAATCAAATTTAATGGAATCGAAAAGAATCGAATTGAATCGAAAAGAATCGAAATGAAACAAATCAGATCAAATGGAAAAGCATCAAATCGAATCGAAAAGAATCGAATCGAATCGAAAAGACTCGAATCGAATTAAAAATATCAAATCGAATTGAATCACAAAGAATCGAATTGAAAAGACTCGAATTGAAACGAATCGATTTGAAACGAAAAGAATCGAATCGAATCGAATCGAATCGAATTGAAAGAATCGAATTGAATAGAAAAAAATCGAATAGAAAAGAATCGAACCGAAAAGAAAAGAATCAAATTGAATCAGTCGATTAAATTCTAGTCGAATCGAATCAAAAAGAATGAAATCGTGTCGAATCGAAACGAATCGACAAGAATCGAATTGTATCTAATCAAAAAGAATCGAATCGTATCGACTCGAATCGAAAAGAATCCAATTGCATCATCGAATGGAAACTATTCGAATTGAATAGAATAGAAAAGAATCGAATCGAATCAAATAGAAAACAATCAAATTGAATTGATCGAAAAGAATCGAATTGAATCAAATCGAATCGAAATGAAAAGAATCGAATCGATTCAAATAGAAAAGAATCGAATCGAACAGAATCAAATCGACACGAAAAGAATTGAATCGAATCAAAAAGTATCGAATTGATTCGAAAACATTCGAATCGAAAAGAATCGAATTGAAATGAATCCGATCGAAATGAAAAGAATCTACTCGATTCGAATCCAAAAGAATCGAATCCAAAGAATCGAATCGAATCCAAAAGAATCGAATTGAATTGAATCAAAAGAAATGAATTGAATTGAATCAAAAAGGAACTAATCGAATCAAATCGAAAAAACTCGAATAGAATCAAATCGAATCAAAAAGAATCGAATAGATTCGAATAAAAAAGAATCGAATTGAGGGATCCCTGGGTGGCGCAGCTGTTTAGCGCCGGCCTTTGGCCCAGGGCGCGATCCTGGAGACCCGGGATCGAATCCCACATCGGGCTCCCGGTACATGGAGCCTGCTTCTCCCTCTGCCTGTGTCTCTGCCTCTCTGTCTCTCTCTGTGACTATCATAAAAAAAAGAATCGAATTGAATCGCGTTGAAAAAGATCATAAAGTATCAAATCGAAAAGAATCGAATTCCATGTAACGAAAAGATTCGAATTGAAAAGAATCGAATCGAAACAAAAGAATCGAATCGAATCGACATGAATCAAAAAGAATCAAATCAAAACGAATCGGAAAGAAACAAATCAAGTAGAATCTAAAAGAATCGAATCGAATCAAATCGAAAAAATTCGAATAGAATTGAATCGAAAAGAATCAAAACGAATCGAACCGAAGAGAATCGATTCGAATCAAAATAAAAAGTATCGTATCAAATCGAATCAAAAAGAATCATATCAAATAGAATCGAAAGAATGGAATCAAATCTAAAACAATCGAATCGAATCGAATCGAAAAGAATCGGATTGAATGGAATCGAATCGAAAAGAATAGAATAGAATCGAAAGAAATCGAATAGAATCAAATCAAATCAAAAAGAATCGAATTGAATTGATCCTAACCAAAATAAGCGAAATCAATCGACTCGAACCGAAAAAAATCAAATCGAAAAGAATCTAACCTCAACGAAAATAATCGAAATGAATAGAATCGAAAAGAATCGAATTGAATCAAATCGAAAAGAATCGAATGGAATCTAATCGAAAAGAATCAAATTGATTCGAATCGAAACAAATTGAAACCAATCGAAAAGAATCTAATTGAATCGATTCGAAAAGAACCGAATTCAATCAAAACGAATCGATTCGAATGGAATAGAAAAGAATAGAATACAATAGAATAGAAAAGAATCAAATCGAATCGAAAAGAATCGAATCGAAAAGAATTGAATCGAATCGAAAAGAAACGAATCGAACCGAATCAAAAAGAAAACAATCGAATCGTATCAAATACAAAAGAATCGCTTTGAATAGCATAGAATTGAAAAGAATCGAATCAATCGAATTGAAAACAATCGAATCGAAAAGAATTGAATAAAAAAAAGTCGAATCGAAACGAAAACAATCGAATCGAATCGAATCTATAAGAATCGTATTGAATTGAATTGAGTCGAAAAGACTCGAATCAAAAAGACTCGAATCGAATTGAATCAAATCGAAAAGAATCTAATAGAAACCACTCGAACAGAATCAAATCGAAATGATTCAAAATGAATCGAATCGAATAGAATCGAAAAAAATCGAAACGAATCGAAACGAATCGAAACGAAATGAATCGAAGAGAATCGATTAGAATCGAAATGAAAAGAATCGTATTGAATCGAATCGAAAAGAATCAAATCAAATCGAATCGAAAAATTGAATCAAATCGAAAAGAATCCAATCGAATCGAAAAGAATCGAACTGAATGGAATCAAATCCAATAGAATCGAATCGAAAAGAATCGAATCAAATTTAATGGAATCGAAAAGAATCGAATTGAATCGAAAAGAATCGAAATGAAACAAATCAGATCAAATGGAAAAGCATCAAATCGAATCGAAAAGAATCGAATCGAATCGAAAAGACTCGAATCGAATTAAAAATATCAAATCGAATTGAATCACAAAGAATCGAATTGAAAAGACTCGAATTGAAACGAATCGATTTGAAACGAAAAGAATCGAATCGAATCGAATCGAATCGAATTGAAAGAATCGAATTGAATAGAAAAAAATCGAATAGAAAAGAATCGAACCGAAAAGAAAAGAATCAAATTGAATCAGTCGATTAAATTCTAGTCGAATCGAATCAAAAAGAATGAAATCGTGTCGAATCGAAACGAATCGACAAGAATCGAATTGTATCTAATCAAAAAGAATCGAATCGTATCGACTCGAATCGAAAAGAATCCAATTGCATCATCGAATGGAAACTATTCGAATTGAATAGAATAGAAAAGAATCGAATCGAATCAAATAGAAAACAATCAAATTGAATTGATCGAAAAGAATCGAATTGAATCAAATCGAATCGAAATGAAAAGAATCGAATCGATTCAAATAGAAAAGAATCGAATCGAACAGAATCAAATCGACACGAAAAGAATCGAATCGAATCAAAAAGTATCGAATTGATTCGAAAACATTCGAATCGAAAAGAATCGAATAGAAATGAATCCGATCGAAATGAAAAGAATCTACTCGATTCGAATCCAAAAGAATCGAATCCAAAGAATCGAATCGAATCCAAAAGAATCGAATTGAATTGAATCAAAAGAAATGAATTGAATTGAATCAAAAAGGAACTAATCGAATCAAATCGAAAAAACTCGAATAGAATCAAATCGAATCAAAAAGAATCGAATAGATTCGAATAAAAAAGAATCGAATTGAGGGATCCCTGGGTGGCGCAGCTGTTTAGCGCCGGCCTTTGGCCCAGGGCGCGATCCTGGAGACCCGGGATCGAATCCCACATCGGGCTCCCGGTACATGAAGCCTGCTTCTCCCTCTGCCTGTGTCTCTGCCTCTCTGTCTCTCTCTGTGACTATCATAAAAAAAAGAATCGAATTGAATCGCGTTGAAAAAGATCATAAAGTATCAAATCGAAAAGAATCGAATTCCATGTAACGAAAAGATTCGAATTGAAAAGAATCGAATCGAAACAAAAGAATCGAATCGAATCGACATGAATCAAAAAGAATCAAATCAAAACGAATCGGAAAGAAACAAATCAAGTAGAATCTAAAAGAATCGAATCGAATCAAATCGAAAAAATTCGAATAGAATTGAATCGAAAAGAATCAAAACGAATCGAACCGAAGAGAATCGATTCGAATCAAAATAAAAAGTATCGTATCAAATCGATTCAAAAAGAATCATATCAAATAGAATCGAAAGAATGGAATCAAATCTAAAACAATCGAATCGAATCGAATCGAAAAGAATCGGATTGAATGGAATAGAATCGAAAAGAATAGAATAGAATCGAAAGAAATCGAATAGAATCAAATCAAATCAAAAAGAATCGAATTGAATTGATCCTAACCAAAATAAGCGAAATCAATCGACTCGAACCGAAAAAAATCAAATCGAAAAGAATCTAACCTCAACGAAAATAATCGAAATGAATAGAATCGAAAAGATTCGAATTGAATCAAATCGAAAAGAATCGAATGGAATCTAATCGAAAAGAATCAAATTGATTCGAATCGAAACAAATTGAAACCAATCGAAAAGAATCTAATTGAATCGATTCGAAAAGAACCGAATTCAATCAAAACGAATCGATTCGAATGGAATAGAAAAGAATAGAATACAATAGAATAGAAAAGAATCAAATCGAATCGAAAAGAATCGAATCGAAAAGAATTGAATCGAATCGAAAAGAAACGAATCGAACCGAATCAAAAAGAAAACAATCGAATCGTATCAAATACAAAAGAATCGCTTTGAGTAGCATAGAATTGAAAAGAATCGAATCAATCGAATTGAAAACAATCGAATCGAAAAGAATTGAATCAAAAAAAGTCGAATCGAAACGAAAACAATCGAATCGAATCGAATCTATAAGAATCGTATTGAATTGAATTGAGTCGAAAAGACTCGAATCAAAAAGACTCGAATCGAATTGAATCAAATCGAAAAGAATCTAATAGAAACCACTCGAACAGAATCAAATCGAAATGATTCAAAATGAATCGAATCGAATAGAATCGAAAAAAATCGAAACGAATCGAAACGAATCGAAACGAAATGAATCGAAGAGAATCGATTAGAATCGAAATGAAAAGAATCGTATTGAATCGAATCGAAAAGAATCAAATCAAATCGAATCGAAAAATTGAATCAAATCGAAAAGAATCCAATCGAATCGAAAAGAATCGAACTGAATGGAATCAAATCCAATAGAATCGAATCGAATCGAATCGAAAAGAATCGAATCAAATTTAATGGAATCGAAAAGAATCGAATTGAATCGAAAAGAATCGAAATGAAACAAATCAGATCAAATGGAAAAGCATCAAATCGAATCGAAAAGAATCGAATCGAATCGAAAAGACTCGAATCGAATTAAAAATATCAAATCGAATTGAATCACAAAGAATCGAATTGAAAAGACTCGAATTGAAACGAATCGATTTGAAACGAAAAGAATCGAATCGAATCGAATCGAATCGAATTGAAAGAATCGAATTGAATAGAAAAAAATCGAATAGAAAAGAATCGAACCGAAAAGAAAAGAATCAAATTGAATCAGTCGATTATATTCTAGTCGAATCGAATCAAAAAGAATGAAATCGAGTCCAATCGAAACGAATCGACAAGAATCGAATTGTATCTAATCAAAAAGAATCGAATCGTATCGACTCGAATCGAAAAGAATCCAATTGCATCATCGAATGGAAAGTAATCGATTTGAATAGAATAGAAAAGAATCGAATCGAATCAAATAGAAAACAATCAAATTGAATTGATCGAAAAGAATCGAATTGAATCAAATCGAATCGAAATGAAAAGAATCGAATCGATTCAAATAGAAAAGAATCGAATCGAAAAGAATCAAATCGACACGAAAAGAATCGAATCGAATCAAAAAGTATCGAATTGATTCGAAAACATTCGAATCGAAATAATCGAATAGAAATGAATCCGATCGAAATGAAAAGAATCTACTCGATTCGAATCCAAAAGAATCGAATCCAAAAGAATCGAATCGAATCCAAAAGAATCGAATTGAATTGAATCAAAAGAAATGAATTGAAATGAATCAAAAGGAACTAATCGAATCAAATCGAAAAAACTCGAATAGAATCAAATCGAATCAAAAAGAATCGAATAGATTCGAATAAAAAAGAATCGAATTGAGGGATCCCTGGGTGGCGCAGCGGTTTAGCGCCTGCCTTTGGCCCAGGGCGCGATCCTGGAGACCCGGGATCGAATCCCACATCGGGCTCCCGGTGCATGGAGCCTGCTTCTCCCTCTGCCTGTGTCTCTGCCTCTCTGTCTCTCTCTGTGACTATCATAAAAAAAGAATCGAATTGAATCGCGTTGAAAAAAATCATAAAGAATCAAATCGAAAAGAATCGAATTCCATGTAACGAAAAGATTCGAATTGAAAAGAATCGAATCGAAACAAAAGAATCGAATCGAATCGACATGAATCAAAAAGAATCGAATCAAAACGAATCGGAAAGAAACAAATCAAGTAGAATCTAAAAGAATCGAATCGAATCAAATCGAAAAAATTCGAATAGAATTGAATCGAAAAGAATCAAACCGAATCGAACCGAAGAGAATCGATTCGAATCAAAATAAAAAGTATCGTATCAAATCGAATCGAAAAGAATCATATCAAATAGAATCGAAAGAATGGAATCAAATCTAAAACAATCGAATCGAATCGAAAAGAATCGGATTGAATGGAATAGAATCGAAAAGAATAGAATAGAATCGAAAGAAATCGAATAGAATCAAATCAAATCAAAAAGAATCGAATTGAATTGATCCTAACCAAAATAAGCGAAATGAATCGACTCGAACCGAAAAAAATCAAATCGAAAAGAATCTAACCTCAACGAAAATCATCGAAATGAATAGAATCGAAAAGAATCGAATTGAATCAAATCGAAAAGAATCGAATGGAATCTAATCGAAAAGAGTCAAATTGATTCGAATCGAAACAAATTGAAACCAATCGAAAAGAATCTAATTGAATCGATTCTAAAAAAACCGAATTCAATCAAAACGAATCCATTCGAATGGAATAGAAAAGAATAGAATAGAATAGAATCGAAAAGAATCCAATCGAATCGAAAAGAATCGAATCGAAAAGAATTGAATCGAATCGAAAAGAAACGAATCGAACCGAATCAAAAAAAAACAATCGAATCGAATCAAATCCAAAAGAATCGCTTTGAATAGCATAGAATTGAAAAGAATCGAATCAATCGAATTGAAAACAATCGAATCGAAAAGAATTGAATCAAAAAAAGTCGAATCGAAACGAAAAAATTAAAAAAAAAAGAAACGAAAACAATCGAATCGAATCAAATCTAAAAGAATCGTATTGAATTGAATCGAGTCGAAAAGACTCGAATCAAAAAGACTCGAATCGAATTGAATCAAATCGAAAAGAATCTAATAGAAACCACTCGAACAGAATCAAATCGAAATGATTCAAAATGAATCGAATCGAATAGAATCGAAAAAAATCGAATAGAATAGAAACGAATCGAAACGAAATGAATCGAAGAGAATCGAAATGAAAAGAATCGTATTGAATCGAATCGAAAAGAATCAAATCAAATCGAATCGAAAGAATTGAATCAAATCGAAAAGAATCCAATCGAATCGAAAAGAATCGAACTGAATGGAATCAAATCGAAAAGAATCGAATCGAATCGAAAAGAATCGAATCAAATTTAATGGAATCGAAAAGAATCGAATTGAATCGAAAAGAATCGAAATGAAACAAATCAGATCAAATGGAAAAGCATCAAATCGAATTGAAAAAAATCGAATCGAATCGAAATGAATCGAATCAAAAAGACTCGAATCGAAAAGAATCGAATTGAAAAGAATCGAATCGAATCAAAAGACTCGAATCGAATTAAAAATATCAAATCGAATCGAATCGCAAAGAATCGAATTGAAAAGACTCGAATTGAAACGAATCGATTTGAAACGAAAAGAATCGAATCGAATCGAATCGAATCGAATTGAAAGAATCGAATAGAATAGAAAAAAATCGAATAGAAAAGAATCAAACCGAAAAGAAAAGAATCAAATTGAATCAGTCGATTAAATTCTAGTCGAATCGACTCAAAAAGAATGAAATCGAGTCGAATCGAATCGAATCGAAAAGAATCGAATTGTATCTAATAAAAAGAATCGAATCGAATCGACTCGAATCGAAAAGAATCCAATTGCATCATCGAATGGAAACTAATCGAATTGAATAGAATAGAAAAGAATCGAATCGAATCAAATCGAAAACTATCAAATTGAATTGATCGGAAAGAATCGAATTGAATCAAATCGAATCGAAATGAAAAGAATCGAATCGATTCAAATAGAAAAGAATCGAATCGAAAAGCATCAAATCGACACGAAAAGAATCGAATCGAATCAAAAAGTATCGAATTGATTCGAAAACATTCGAATCGAAAAGAATCGAATAGAAATGAATCCGATCGAAATGAAAAGACTCTACTCGATTCGAATCCAAAAGAATCGAATTCAAAAGAATCGAATCGAATCCAAAAGAATCGAATTGAATTGAATCAAAAGAAATGAATTGAATTGAATCAAAAAGGAACTAATCGAATCAAATCGAAAAAACTCGAATAGAATCAAATCGAATCAAAAAGAATCGAATAGATTCGAATAAAAAAGAATCGAATTGAGGGATCCCTGGGTGGCGCAGCGGTTTAGCGCCTGCCTTTGGCCCAGGGCGCGAAACTGGAGACCCGGGATCGAAACCCACATCGGGCTCCCGGTGCATGGAGCCTGCTTCTCCCTCTGCCTGTGTCTCTGCCTCTCTGTCTCTCTCTGTGACTATCATAAAAAAAAAGAATCGAATTGAATCGCGTTGAAAAAAATCATAAAGAATCAAATCGAAAAGAATCGAATTCCATGTAACGAAAAGATTCGAATTGAAAAGAATCGAATCGAAACAAAAGAATCGAATCGAATCGACATGAATCAAAAAGAATCGAATCAAAACGAATCGAAAAGAAACAAATCAAGTAGAATCTAAAAGAATCGAATCGAATCAAATCGAAAAAATTCGAATAGAATTGAATCGAAAAGAATCAAACCGAATCGAACCGAAGAGAATCGATTCGAATCAAAATAAAAAGTATCGTATCAAATCGAATCGAAAAGAATCCTATCAAATAGAATCGAAAGAATGGAATCAAATCTAAAACAATCGAATCGAATCGAAAAGAATCGGATTGAATGGAATCGAATCGAAAAGAATAGAATAGAATCGAAAGAAATCGAATAGAATCAAATCAAATCAAAAAGAATCGAATTGAATTGATCCTAACCAAAATAAGCGAAATGAATCGACTCGAACCGAAAAAAATCAAATCGAAAAGAATCTAACCTCAACGAAAATCATCGAAATGAATAGAATCGAAAAGAATCGAATTGAATCAAATCGAAAAGAATCGAATGGAATCTAATCGAAAAGAATCAAATTGATTCGAATCGAAACAAATTGAAACCAATCGAAAAGAATCTAATTGAATCGATTCGAAAAGAACCGAATTCAATCAAAACGAATCGATTCGAATGGAATAGAAAAGAAAATAATAGAATAGAAAAGAATCCAATCGAATCGAAAAGAATCGAATCGAAAAGATTTGAATCGAATCGAAAAGAAACGAATCGAACCGAATCAAAAAGAAAACAATCGAATCGAATCAAATACAAAAGAATCGCTTTGAGTAGCATAGAATTGAAAAGAATCGAATCAATCGAATTGAAAACAATCGAATCGAAAAGAAATGAATCAAAAAAGTCGAATCGAAACGAAAACAATCAAAACAAAAAAAAAGAAACGAAAACAATCGAATCGAATCGAATCTAAAAGAATCGTATTGAATTGAATCGAGTCGAAAAGACTCGAATCAAAAAGACTCGAATCGAATTGAATCAAATCGAAAAGAATCTAATAGAAACCACTCGAACAGAATCAAATCGAAATGATTCAAAATGAATCGAATCGAATAGAATCGAAAAAAATCGAAACGAATCGAAAGGAATCGAAACGAAATGAATCGAAGAGAATCGATTAGAATCGAAATGAAAAGAATCGTATTGAATCGAATCGAAAAGAATCAAATCAAATCGAATCGAAAAATTGAATCAAATCGAAAAGAATCCAATCGAATCGAAAAGAATCGAACTGAATGGAATCAAAACGAAAAGAATCGAATCGAATCGAAAAGAATCGAATCAAATTTAATGGAATCGAAAAGAATCGAATTGAATCGAAAAGAATCGAAATGAAACAAATCAGATCAAATGGAAAAGCATCAAATCGAATTGAATAGAATCGAATCGAATCGAAATGAATCGAATCAAAAAGACTCGAATCGAAAAGAATCGAATTGAAAAGAATCGAATCGAATCGAAAAGTCTCGAATCGAATTAAAAATATCAAATCGAATTGAATCACAAAGAATCGAATTGAAAAGACTCGAATTGAAACGAATCGATTTGAAACGAAAAGAATCGAATCGAATCGAATCGAATCGAATTGAAAGAATCGAATAGAATAGAAAAAAATCGAATAGAAAAGAATCGAACCGAAAAGAAAAGAATCAAATTGAATCAGTCGAATAAATTCTAGTCGAATCGAATCAAAAAGAATGAAATCGAGTCGAATCGAATCGAATCGAAAAGAATCGAATTGTATCTAATCAAAAAGAATCGAATCGTATCGACTCGAATCGAAGAGAATCCAATTGGATCATCGAATGGAAACTAATCGAATTGAATAGAATAGAAAAGAATCGAATCGAATCAAATCGAAAACTATCAAATTGAATTGATCGGAAAGAATCGAATTGAATCAAATCGAATCGAAATGAAAAGAATCGAATCGATTCAAATAGAAAAGAATCGAATCGAAAAGCATCAAATCGACACGAAAAGAATCGAATCGAATCAAAAAGTATCGAATTGATTCGAAAACATTCGAATCGAAAAGAATCGAATAGAAATGAATCCGATCGAAATGAAAAGACTCTACTCGATTCGAATCCAAAAGAATCGAATCCAAAAGAATCGAATCGAATCCAAAAGAATCGAATTGAATTGAATCAAAAGAAATGAATTGAATTGAATCAAAAAGGAACTAATCGAATCAAATCGAAAAAAATCGAATAGAATCAAATCGAATCAAAAAGAATCGAATAGATTCGAATAAAAAAGAATCGAATTGAGGGATCCCTGGGTGGCGCAGCGGTTTAGCGCCTGCCTTTGGCCCAGGGCGCGATCCTGGAGACCCGGGATCGAATCCCACATCGGGCTCCTGGTGCATGGAGCCTGCTTCTCCCTCTGCCTGTGTCTCTGCCTCTCTGTCTCTCTCTGTGACTATCATAAAAAAAAAGAATCGAATTGAATCGCGTTGAAAAAAATCATAAAGAATCAAATCGAAAAGAATCGAATTCCATGTAACGAAAAGATTCGAATTGAAAAGAATCGAATCGAAACAAAAGAATCGAATCGAATCGACATGAATCAAAAAGAATCGAATCAAAACGAATCGAAAAGAAACAAATCAAGTAGAATCTAAAAGAATCGAATCGAATCAAATCGAAAAAATTCGAATAGAATTGAATCGAAAAGAATCAAACCGAATCGAACCGAAGAGAATCGATTCGAATCAAAATAAAAAGTATCGTATCAAATCGAATCGAAAAGAATCCTATCAAATAGAATCGAAAGAATGGAATCAAATCTAAAACAATCGAATCGAATCGAAAAGAATCGGATTGAATGGAATCGAATCGAAAAGAATAGAATAGAATCGAAAGAAATCGAATAGAATCAAATCAAATCAAAAAGAATCGAATTGAATTGATCCTTACCAAAATAAGCGAAATGAATCGACTCGAACCGAAAAAAATCAAATCGAAAAGAATCTAACCTCAACGAAAATCATCGAAATGAATAGAATCGAAAAGAATCGAATTGAATCAAATCGAAAAGAATCGAATGGAATCTAATCGAAAAGAATCAAATTGATTCGAATCGAAACAAATTGAAACCAATCAAAAAGAATCTAATTGAATCGATTCGAAAAGAACCGAATTCAATCAAAACGAATCGATTCGAATGGAATAGAAAAGAATAGAATACAATAAAATAGAAAAGAATCAAATCGAATCGAAAAGAATCGAATCGAAAAGAATTGAATCGAATCGAAAAGAAACGAATCGAACCGAATCAAAAAGAAAACAATCGAATCGTATCAAATACAAAAGAATCGCTTTGAATAGCATAGAATTGAAAAGAATCGAATCAATCGAATTGAAAACAATCGAATCGAAAAGAATCGAATCAAAAAAAGTCGAATCGAAACGAAAACAATCGAATCGAATCTAAAAGAATCCTATTGAATTGAATCGAGTCGAAAAGACTCGAATCAAAAAGACTCGAATCGAATTGAATCAAATCGAAAAGAATCTAATAGAAACCACTCGAACAGAATCAAATCGAAATGATTCAAAATGAATCGAATAGAATAGAATCGAAAAAAATCGAAACGATTCGAAACGAAATGAATCGAAGAGAATCGATTAGAATCGAAATGAAAAGAATCGTATTGAATCGAATCGAAAAGAATCAAATCAAATCGAATCGAAAAATTGAATCAAATCGAAAAGAATCCAATCGAATCGAAAAGAATCGAACTGAATGGAATCAAATCGAAAAGAATCGAATCGAATCGAAAAGAATCGAATCAAATTTAATGGAATCGAAAAGAATCGAATTGAATCGAAAAGAATCGAAATGAAACAAATCAGATCAAATGGAAAAGCATCAAATCGAATTGAAAAGAATCGAATCGAATCGAAATGAATCGAATCAAAAAGACTCGAATCGAAAAGAATCGAATTGAAAAGAATCGAATCGAATCGAAAAGACTCGAATCGAATTAAAAATATCAAATCGAATCGAATCGCAAAGAATCGAATTGAAAAGACTCGAATTGAAACGAATCGATTTGAAACGAAAAGAATCGAATCGAATCGAATCGAATTGAAAGAATCGAATTGAATAGAAAAAAATCGAATGGAAAAGAATCGAACCGAAAAGAAAAGAATCAAATTGAATCAGTCGATTAAGTTCTAGTCGAATCGAATCAAAAAGCATGAAATGGAGTCGAATCGAATCGAAAAGAATCGAATCGAATCGAAAAGAATCGAATTGTATCTAATCAAAAAGAATCGAATCGTATCGATTCGAATCGAAAAGAATCCAATTGCATCATCGAATGGAAACTAATCGAATTGAATAGAATAGAAAAGAATCGAATCGAATCAAATCGAAAACAATCAAATTGAATTGATCGAAAAGAATCGAATTGAATCAAATCGAATCGAAATGAAAAGAATCGAATCGATTCAAATAGAAAAGAATCGAATCGAAAAGAATCAAATCGACACGGAAAGAATCGAATCGAATCAAAAAGTATCGAATTGATTCGAAAACATTCGAATCGAAAAGAATCGAATTGAAATGAATCCGATCGAAATGAAAAGAATCTACTCGATTCGAATCCAAAAGAATCGAATCCAAAAGAATCGAATTGAATTGAATCAAAAGAAATGAATTGAATTGAATCAAAAAGGAACTAATCGCATCAAATCGAAAAAACTCGAATAGAATGAAATCGAATCAAAAAGAATCGAATAGGGATCCCTGGGTGGCGCAGCGGTTTGGCGCCTGCCTTTGGCCCAGGGCGCGATCCTGGAGACCCGGGATCGAATCCCACGTCGGGCTCCCGGTGCATGGAGCCTGCTTCTCCCTCTGCCTGTGTCTCTGCCTCTCTCTCTCTCTAACTGTGCCTATCATAAATAAATAAAAATTAAAAAAAAATAAAGAATCGAATAGATTCGAATAAAAAAGAATCGAATTGAGGGATCCCTGGGTGGCGCAGCGGTTTAGCGCCTGCCTTTGGCCCAGGGCGCGATCCTGGAGACCCGGGATCGAATCCCACATCGGGCTCCCACTGCATGGAGCCTGCTTCTCCCTCTGCCTGTGTCTCTGCCTCTCTGTCTCTCTCTGTGACTATCATAAAAAAAAGAATCGAATTGAATCGCGTTGAAAAAAATCATAAAGAATCAAATCGAAAAGAATCGAATTCCATGTAACGAAAAGATTCGAATTGAAAAGAATCGAATCGAAACAAAAGAATCGAATCGAATCGACATGAATCAAAAAGAATCGAATCAAAACGAATTGAAAAGAAACAAATCAAGTAGAATCTAAAAGAATCGAATCGAATCAAATCGAAAAAATTCGAATAGAATTGAATCGAAAAGAATCAAAACGAATCGAACCGAAGAGAATCATTCGAATCAAAATAAAAAGTATCGTATCAAATCGAATCGAAAAGAATCATATCAAATAGAATCGAAAGAATGGAATCAAATCTAAAACAATCGAATCGAATCGAAAAGAATCGGATTGAATGGAATCGAATCGAAAAGAATAGAATAGAATCGAAAGAAATCGAATAGAATCAAATCAAATCAAAAAGAATCGAATTGAATTGATCCTAACCAAAATAAGCGAAATGAATCGACTCGAACCGAAAAAAATCAAATCGAAAAGAATCTAATCTCAACGAAAATCATCGAAATGAATAGAATCGAACTGAAACAAATCGAAAAGAATCGAATGGAATCCAATCGAAAAGAATCAAATTGATTCGAATCGAAACAAATTGAATCCAATCGAAAGAATCTAATTGAATCGAATCGAAAAGAATCGAATTCAATCAAAACGAATCGATTCGAATGGAATAGAAAAGAATAGAATAGAATCGAATCGAAAAGAATCCAATCGAATCGAAAAGAATTGAATCGAATCGAAAAGAAACGAATCGAACCGAATCAAAAAGAAAACAATCGAATCGAATCAACTACAAAAGAATCGCTTTGAATAGCATAGAATTGAAAAGAATCGAATCAATCGAATTGAAAACAATCGAATCGAAAAGAATCGAATCAAAAAAAGTCGAATCGAAACGAAAACAATCGAATCGAATCTAAAAGAATCGTATTGAATTGAATCGAGTCGAAAAGACTCGAATCAAAAAGACTCGAATCGAATTGAATCAAATCGAAAAGAATCTAATAGAAACCACTCGAACAGAATCAAATCGAAATGATTCAAAATGAATCGAATAGAATAGAATCGAAAAAAATCGAAACGAATCGAAACGAAATGAATCGAAGAGAATCGATTAGAATCGAAATGAAAAGAATCGTATTGAATCGAATCGAAAAGAATCAAATCAAATCGAATCGAAAGAATTGAATCAAATCGAAAAGCATCCAATCGAATCGAAAAGAATCGAACTGAATGGAATCAAATCGAAAAGAATCGAATCGAATCGAAAAGAATCGAATCAAATTTAATGGAATCGAAAAGAATCGAATTGAATCGAAAAGAATCGAAATGAAACAAATCAGATCAAATGGAAAAGCATCAAATCGAATTGAAAAGAATCGAATCGAATCGAAATGAATCGAATCAAAAAGACTCGAATCGAAAAGAATCGAATTGAAAAGAATCGAATCGAATCGAAAAGACTCGAATCGAATTAAAAATATCAAATCGAATCGAATCGCAAAGAATCGAATTGAAAAGACTCGAATCGAAACGAATCGATTTGAAACGAAAAGAATCGAATCGAATCGAATCGAATTGAAAGAATCGAATTGAATAGAAAAAAATCGAATAGAAAAGAATCGAACCGAAAAGAAAAGAATCAAATTGAATCAGTCGATTAAGTTCTAGTCGAATCGAATCAAAAAGCATGAAATGGAGTCGAATCGAATCGAAAAGAATCGAATCGAATCGAAAAGAATCGAATTGTATCTAATCAAAAAGAATCGAATCGTATCGATTCGAATCGAAAAGAATCCAATTGCATCATCGAATGGAAACTAATCGAATTGAATAGAATAGAAAAGAATCGAATCGAATCAAATCGAAAACAATCAAATTGAATTGATCGAAAAGAATCGAATTGAATCAAATCGAATCGAAATGAAAAGAATCGAATCGATTCAAATAGAAAAGAATCGAATCGAAAAGAATCAAATCGACACGGAAAGAATCGAATCGAATCAAAAAGTATCGAATTGATTCGAAAACATTCGAATCGAAAAGAATCGAATTGAAATGAATCCGAACGAAATGAAAAGAATCTACTCGATTCGAATCCAAAAGAATCGAATCCAAAAGAATCGAATCGAATCCAAAAGAATCGAATTGAATTGAATCAAAAGAAATGAATTGAATTGAATCAAAAAGGAACTAATCGCATCAAATCGAAAAAACTCGAATAGAATCAAATTGAATAAAAAAGAATCGAATTGAGGGATCCCTGGGTGGCGCAGCGGTTTGGCGCCTGCCTTTGGCCCAGTGCGCGATCCTGGAGACCCGGGATCGAATCCCACATCGGGCTCCCGGTGCATGGAGCCTGCTTCTCCCTCTGCCTGTGTCTCTGCCTCTCTCTCTCTCTAACTGTGCCTATCATAAATAAATAAAAATTAAAAAAAAAATAAAGAATCGAATAGATTCGAATAAAAAAGAATCGAATTGAGGGATCCCTGGGTGGCGCAGCTGTTTAGCGCCTGCCTTTGGCCCAGGGCGCGATCCTGGAGACCCGGGATCGAATCCCACATCGGGCTCCCACTGCATGGAGCCTGCTTCTCCCTCTGCCTGTGTCTCTGCCTCTCTGTCTCTCTCTGTGACTATCATAAAAAAAAGAATCAAATTGAATCGCGTTGAAAAAAATCATAAAGAATCAAATCGAAAAGAATCGAATTCCATGTAACGAAAAGATTCGAATTGAAAAGAATCGAATCGAAACAAAAGAATCGAATCGAATCGACATGAATCCAAAAGAATCGAATCAAAACGAATCGAAAAGAAACAAATCAAGTAGAATCTAAAAGAATCGAATCGAATCAAATCGAAAAAATTCGAATAGAATTGAATCGAAAAGAATCAAAACGAATCGAACCGAAGAGAATCGATTCGAATCAAAATAAAAAGTATCGTATCAAATCGAATCGAAAAGAATCATATCAAATAGAATCGAAAGAATGGAATCAAATCTAAAACAATCGAATCGAATCGAAAAGAATCGGATTGAATGGAATCGAATCGAAAAGAATAGAATAGAATCGAAAGAAATCGAATAGAATCAAATCAAATCAAATCAAAAAGAATCGAATTGAATTGATCCTAACCAAAATAAGCGAAATGAATCGACTCGAACCGAAAAAAATCAAATCGAAAAGAATCTAATCTCAACGAAAATCATCGAAATGAATAGAATCGAACTGAATCAAATCGAAAAGAATCGAATGGAATCCAATCGAAAAGAATCAAATTGATTCGAATCGAAACAAATTGAATCCAATCGAAAGAATCTAATTGAATCGAATCGAAAAGAATCGAATTCAATCAAAACGAATCGATTCGAATGGAATAGAAAAGAATAGAATAGAATAGAATCGAAAAGAATCAAATCGAATCGAGAAGAATCGAATCGAAAAGAATTGAATCGAATCGAAAAGAAACGAATCGAACCGAATCAAAAAGAAAACAATCGAATCGAATCAACTACAAAAGAATCGCTTTGAATAGCATAGAATTGAAAAGAATCGAATCAATCGAATTGAAAACAATCGAATCGAAAAGAATCGAATCAAAAAAAGTCGAATCGAAACGAAAACAATCGAATCGAATCTAAAAGAATCGTATTGAATTGAATCGAGTCGAAAAGACTCGAATCAAAAAGACTCGAATCGAATTGAATCAAATCGAAAAGAATCTAATAGAAACCACTCGAACAGAATCAAATCGAAATGATTCAAAATGAATCGAATCGAATAGAATCGAAAAAAATCGAAACGAATCGAAACGAAATGAATCGAAGAGAATCGATTAGAATCGAAATGAAAAGAATCGTATTGAATCGAATCAAAAAGAATCAAATCAAATCGAATCGAAAGAATTGAATCAAATCGAAAAGCATCCAATCGAATCGAAAAGAATCGAAATGAATGGAATCAAATCGAAAAGAATCGAATCGAATCGAAAAGAATCGAATCAAATTTAATGGAATCGAAAAGAATCGAATTGAATCGAAAAGAATCGAAATGAAACAAATCAGATCAAATGGAAAAGCATCAAATCGAATTGAAAAGAATCGAATCGAATCGAAATGAATCGAATCAGAAAGACTCGAATCGAAAAGAATCGAATTGAAAAGAATCGAATCGAATCGAAAAGACTCGAATCGAATTAAAAATATCAAATCGAATCGAATCGCAAAGAATCGAATTGAAAAGACTCGAATTGAAACGAATCGATTTGAAACGAAAAGAATCGAATCGAATCGAATCGAATTGAAAGAATCGAATTGAATAGAAAAAAATCGAATAGAAAAGAATCGAACCGAAAAGAAAAGAATCAAATTGAATCAGTCGATTAAGTTCTAGTCGAATCGAATCAAAAAGCATGAAATGGAGTCGAATCGAATCGAAAAGAATCGAATCGAATCGAAAAGAATCGAATTGTATCTAATCAAAAAGAATCGAATCGTATCGATTCGAATCGAAAAGAATCCAATTGCATCATTGAATGGAAACTAATCGAATTGAATAGAATAGAAAAGAATCGAATCGAATCAAATCGAAAACAATCAAATTGAATTGATCGAAAAGAATCGAATTGAATCAAATCGAATCGAAATGAAAAGAATCGAATCGATTCAAATAGAAAAGAATCGAATCGAAAAGAATCAAATCGACACGGAAAGAATCGAATCGAATCAAAAAGTATCGAATTGATTCGAAAACATTCGAATCGAAAAGAATCGAATTGAAATGAATCCGATCGAAATGAAAAGAATCTACTCGATTCGAATCCAAAAGAATCGAATCCAAAAGAATCGAATCGAATCCAAAAGAATCGAATTGAATTGAATCAAAAGAAATGAATTGAATTGAATCAAAAAGGAACTAATCGCATCAAATCGAAAAAACTCGAATAGAATGAAATCGAATCAAAAAGAATCGAATAGGGATCCCTGGGTGGCGCAGCGGTTTGGCGCCTGCCTTTGGCCCAGGGCACGATCCTGGAGACCCGGGATCGAATCCCACGTCGGGCTCCCGGTGCATGGAGCCTGCTTCTACCTCTGCCTGTGTCTCTGCCTCTCTCTCTCTCTAACTGTGCCTATCATAAATAAATAAAAAGTAAAAAAAAAAAAAAAGAATCGAATAGATTCGAATAAAAAAGAATCGAATTGAGGGATCCCTGGGTGGCGCAGCGGTTTAGCGCCTGCCTTTGGCCCAGGGCGCGAACCTGGAGACCCGGGATCGAATCCCACATCGGGCTCCCACTGCATGGAGCCTGCTTCTCCCTCTGCCTGTGTCTCTGCCTCTCTGTCTCTCTCTGTGACTATCATAAAAAAAAGAATCGAATTGAATCGCGTTGAAAAAAATCATAAAGAATCAAATCGAAAAGAATCGAATTCCATGTAACGAAAAGATTCGAATTGAAAAGAATCGAATCGAAACAAAAGAATCGAATCGAATCGACATGAATCAAAAAGAATCGAATCAAAACGAATCGAAAAGAAACAAATCAAGTAGAATCTAAAAGAATCGAATCGAATCAAATCGAAAAAATTCGAATAGAATTGAATCGAAAAGAATCAAAACGAATCGAACCGAAGAGAATCGATTCGAATCAAAATAAAAAGTATCGTATCAAATCGAATCGAAAAGAATCATATCAAATAGAATCGAAAGAATGGAATCAAATCTAAAACAATCGAATCGAATCGAAAAGAATCGGATTGAATGGAATCGAATCGAAAAGAATAGAATAGAATCGAAAGAAATCGAATAAAATCAAATCAAATCAAAAAGAATCGAATTCAATTGATCCTAACCAAAATAAGCGAAATGAATCGACTCGAACCGAAAAAAATCAAATCGAAAAGAATCTAATCTCAACGAAAATCATCGAAATGAATAGAATCGAACTGAATCAAATCGAAAAGAATCGAATGGAATCCAATCGAAAAGAATCAAATTGATTCGAATCGAAACAAATTGAATCCAATCGAAAGAATCTAATTGAATCGAATCAAAAAGAATCGAATTCAATCAAAACGAATCGATTCGAATGGAATAGAAAAGAATAGAATAGAATAGAATAGAAAAGAATCAAATCGAATTGAAAAGAATCGAATCGAAAAGAATTGAATCGAATCGAAAAGAAACGAATCGAACCGAATCAAAAAGAAAACAATCGAATCGAATCAACTACAAAAGAATCGCTTTGAATAGCATAGAATTGAAAAGAATCGAATCAATCGAATTGAAAACAATCGAATCGAAAAGAATCGAATCAAAAAAAGTCGAATCGAAACGAAAACAATCGAATCGAATCTAAAAGAATCGTATTGAATTGAATCGAGTCGAAAAGACTCGAATCAAAAAGACTCGAATCGAATTGAATAAAATCAAAAAGAATCTAATAGAAACCACTCGAACAGAATCAAATCGAAATGATTCAAAATGAATCGAATAGAATAGAATCGAAAAAAATCGAAACGAATCGAAACGAATAGAAACGAAATGAATCGAAGAGAATCGATTAGAATCGAAATGAAAAGAATCGTATTGAATCGAATCGAAAAGAATCAAATCAAATCGAATCGAAAGAATTGAATCAAATCGAAAAGCATCCAATCGAATCGAAAAGAATCGAACTGAACGGAATCAAATCGAAAAGAATCGAATCGAATCGAAAAGAATCGAATCAAATTTAATGGAATCGAAAAGAATCGAATTGAATCGAAAAGAATCGAAATGAAACAAATCAGATCAAATGGAAAAGCATCAAATCGAATTGAAAAGAATCGAATCGAATCGAAATGAATCGAATCAAAAAGACTCGAATCGAAAAGAATCGAATTGAAAAGAATCGAATCGAATCGAAAAGACTCGAATCGAATTAAAAATATCAAATCGAATCGAATCGCAAAGAATCGAATTGAAAAGACTCGAATTGAAACGAATCGATTTGAAACGAAAAGAATCGAATCGAATCGAATGGAAAGAATCGAATTGAATAGAAAAAATAGAATAGAAAAGAATCGAACCGAAAAGAAAAGAATCAAATTGAATCAGTCGATTAAGTTCTAGTCGAATCGAATCAAAAAGCATGAAATGGAGTCGAATCGAATCGAAAAGAATCGAATCGAATCGAAAAGAATCGAATTGTATCTAATCAAAAAGAATCGAATCGTATCGACTCGAATCGAAAAGAATCCAATTGCATCATCGAATGGAAACTAATCGAATTGAATAGAATAGAAAAGAATCGAATCGAATCAAATCGAAAACAATCAAATTGAATTGATCGAAAAGAATCGAATTGAATCAAATCGAATCGAAATGAAAAGAATCGAATCGATTCAAATAGAAAAGAATCGAATCGAAAAGAATCAAATCGACACGAAAAGAATCGAATCGAATCAAAAAGTATCGAATGGATTCGAAAACATTCGAATCGAAAAGAATCGAATTGAAATGAATCCGATCGAAATGAAAAGAATCTACTCGATTCGAATCCAAAAGAATCGAATCCAAAAGAATCGAATCGAATCCAAAAGAATCGAATTGAATTGAATCAAAAGAAATGAATTGAATTGAATCAAAAAGGAACTAATCGCATCAAATCGAAAAAACTCGAATAGAATCAAATCGAATCAAAAAGAATCGAATAGATTCGAATAAAAAAGAATCGAATTGAGGGATCCCTGGGTGGCGCAGCGGTTTAGCGCCTGCCTTTGGCCCAGGGCGCGATCCTGGAGACCCGGGATCGAATCCCACATCGGGCTCCCACTGCATGGAGCCTGCTTCTCCCTCTGCCTGTGTCTCTGCCTCTCTGTCTCTCTCTGTGACTATCATAAAAAAAAGAATCGAATTGAATCGCGTTGAAAAAAATCATAAAGAATCAAATCGAAAAGAATCGACTTCCATGTAACGAAAAGATTCGAATTGAAAAGAATCGAATCGAAACAAAAGAATCGAATCGAATCGACATGAATCAAAAAGAATCGAATCAAAACGAATCGAAAAGAAGCAAATCAAGTAGAATCTAAAAGAATCGAATCGAATCAAATCGAAAAAATTCGAATAGAATTGAATCGAAAAGAATCAAAACGAATCGAACCGAAGAGAATCGATTCGAATCAAAATAAAAAGTATCGTATCAAATCGAATCGAAAAGAATCATATCAAATAGAATCGAAAGAATGGAATCAAATCTAAAACAATCGAATCGAATCGAAAAGAATCGGATTGAATGGAATCGAATCGAAAAGAATAGAATAGAATCGAAAGAAATCGAATAGAATCAAATCAAATCAAATCAAAAAGAATCGAATTGAATTGATCCTAACCAAAATAAGCAAAATGAATCGACTCGAACCGAAAAAAATCAAATCGAAAAGAATCTAATCTCAACGAAAATCATCGAAATGAAAAGAATCGAACTGAATCAAATCGAAAAGAATCGAATGGAATCCAATCGAAAAGAATCAAATTGATTCGAATTGAAACAAATTGAATCCAATCGAAAGAATCTAATTGAATCGAATCGAAAAGAATCGAATTCAATCAAAACGAATCGATTCGAATGGAATAGAAAAGAATAGAATAGAATCGAATCGAAAAGAATCCAATCGAATCGAAAAGAATCGAATCGAAAAGAATTGAATCGAATCGAAAAGAAACGAATCGAACCGAATCAAAAAGAAAACAATCGAATCGAATCAACTACAAAAGAATCGCTTTGAATAGCATAGAATTGAAAAGAATCGAATCAATCGAATTGAAAACAATCGAATTGAAAAGAATCGAATCAAAAAAAGTCGAATCGAAACGAAAACAATCGAATCGAATCTAAAAGAATCGTATTGAATTGAATCGAGTCGAAAAGACTCGAATCAAAAAGACTCGAATCGAATTGAATCAAATCGAAAAGAATCTAATAGAAACCACTCGAACAGAATCAAATCGAAATGATTCAAAATGAATCGAATAGAATAGAATCGAAAAAAATCGAAACGAATCGAAACGAAATGAATCGAAGAGAATCGATTAGAATCGAAATGAAAAGAATCGTATTGAATCGAATCGAAAAGAATCAAATCAAATCGAATCGAAAGAATTGAATCAAATCGAAAAGCATCCAATCGAATCGAAAAGAATCGAACTGAATGGAATCAAATCGAAAAGAATCGAATCGAATCGAAAAGAATCGAATCAAATTTAATGGAATCGAAAAGAATCGAATTGAATCGAAAAGAATCGAAATGAAACAAATCAGATCAAATGGAAAAGCATCAAATCGAATTGAAAAGAATCGAATCGAATCGAAATGAATCGAATCAAAAAGACTCGAATCGAAAAGAATCGAATTGAAAAGAATCGAATCGAATCGAAAAGACTCGAATCGAATTAAAAATATCAAATCGAATCGAATCGCAAAGAATCGAATTGAAAAGACTCGAATTGAAACGAATCGATTTGAAACGAAAAGAATCGAATCGAATCGAATCGAATTGAAAGAATCGAATTGAATAGAAAAAAATCGAATAGAAAAGAATCGAACCGAAAAGAAAAGAATCAAATTGAATCAGTCGATTAAGTTCTAGTCGAATCGAATCAAAAAGCATGAAATGGAGTCGAATCGAATCGAAAAGAATCGAATCGAATCGAAAAGAATCGAATTGTATCTAATCAAAAAGAATCGAATCGTATCGATTCGAATCGAAAAGAATCCAATTGCATCATCGAATGAAAACTAATCGAATTGAATAGAATAGAAAAGAATCGAATCGAATCAAATCGAAAACAATCAAATTGAATTGATCGAAAAGAATCGAATTGAATCAAATCGAATCGAAATGAAAAGAATCGAATCGATTCAAATAGAAAAGAATCGAATCGAAAAGAATCAAATCGACACGGAAAGAATCGAATCGAATCAAAAAGTATCGAATTGATTCGAAAACATTCGAATCGAAAAGAATCGAATTGAAATGAATCCGATCGAAATGAAAAGAATCTACTCGATTCGAATCCAAAAGAATCGAATCCAAAAGAATCGAATCGAATCCAAAAGAATCGAATTGAATTGAATCAAAAGAAATGAATTGAATTGAATCAAAAAGGAACTAATCGCATCAAATCGAAAAAACTCGAATAGAATGAAATCGAATCAAAAAGAATCGAATAGGGATCCCTGGGTGGCGCAGAGGTTTGGCGCCTGCCTTTGGCCCAGGGCACGATCCTGGAGACCCGGGATCGAATCCCACGTCGGGCTCCCGGTGCATGGAGCCTGCTTCTCCCTCTGCCTGTGTCTCTGCCTCTCTCTCTCTCTAACTGTGCCTATCATAAATAAATAAAAAGTAAAAAAAAAATAAAGAATCGAATAGATTCGAATAAAAAAGAATCGAATTGAGGGATCCCTGGGTGGCGCAGCGGTTTAGCGCCTGCCTTTGGCCCAGGGCGCGATCCTGGAGACCCGGGATCGAATCCCACATCGGGCTCCCACTGCATGGAGCCTGCTTCTCCCTCTGCCTGTGTCTCTGCCTCTCTGTCTCTCTCTGTGACTATCATAAAAAAAAGAATCGAATTGAATCGCGTTGAAAAAAATCATAAAGAATCAAATCGAAAAGAATCGAATTCCATGTAACGAAAAGATTCGAATTGAAAAGAATCGAATCGAAACAAAAGAATCGAATCGAATCGACATGAATCAAAAAGAATCGAATCAAAACGAATCGAAAAGAAACAAATCAAGTAGAATCTAAAAGAATCGAATCGAATCAAATCGAAAAAATTCGAATAGAATTGAATCGAAAAGAATCAAAACGAATCGAACCGAAGAGAATCGATTCGAATCAAAATAAAAAGTATCGTATCAAATCGAATCGAAAAGAATCCTATCAAATAGAATCGAAAGAATGGAATCAAATCTAAAACAATCGAATCGAATCGAAAAGAATCGGATTGAATGGAATCGAATCGAAAAGAATAGAATAGAATCGAAAGAAATCGAATAGAATCAAATCAAATCAAAAAGAATCGAATTGAATTGATCCTAACCAAAATAAGCGAAATGAATCGACTCGAACCGAAAAAAATCAAATCGAAAAGAATCTAATCTCAACGAAAATCATCGAAATGAATAGAATCGAACTGAATCAAATCGAAAAGAATCGAATGGAATCCAATCGAAAAGAATCAAATTGATTCGAATCGAAACAAATTGAATCCAATCGAAAGAATCTAATTGAATCGAATCGAAAAGAATCGAATTCAATCAAAACGAATCGATTCGAATGGAATAGAAAAGAATAGAATAGAATCGAATCGAAAAGAATCCAATCGAATCGAAAAGAATCGAATCGAAAAGAATTGAATCGAATCGAAAAGAAACGAATCGAACCGAATCAAAAAGAAAACAATCGAATCGAATCAACTACAAAAGAATCGCTTTGAATAGCATAGAATTGAAAAGAATCGAATCAATCGAATTGAAAACAATCGAATCGAAAAGAATCGAATCAAAAAAAGTCGAATCGAAACGAAAACAATCGAATCGAATCTAAAAGAATCGTATTGAATTGAATCGAGTCGAAAAGACTCGAATCAAAAAGACTCGAATCGAATTGAATCAAATCGAAAAGAATCTAATAGAAACCACTCGAACAGAATCAAATCGAAATGATTCAAAATGAATCGAATCGAATAGAATCGAAAAAAATCGAAACGAATCGAAACGAAATGAATCGAAGAGAATCGATTAGAATCGAAATTAAAAGAATCGTATTGAATCGAATCGAAAAGAATCAAATCAAATCGAATCGAAAGAATTGAATCAAATCGAAAAGCATCCAATCGAATCGAAAAGAATCGAAATGAATGGAATCAAATCGAAAAGAATCGAATTGAATCGAAAAGAATCGAATCAAATTTAATGGAATCGAAAAGAATCGAATTGAATCGAAAAGAATCGAAATGAAACAAATCAGATCAAATGGAAAAGCATCAAATCGAATTGAAAAGAATCGAATCGAATCGAAATGAATCGAATCAAAAAGACTCGAATCGAAAAGAATCGAATTGAAAAGAATCGAATCGAATCGAAAAGACTCGAATCGAATTAAAAATATCAAATCGAATCGAATCGCAAAGAATCGAATTGAAAAGACTCGAATTGAAACGAATCGATTTGAAACGAAAAGAATCGAATCGAATCGAATCGAATTGAAAGAATCGAATTGAATAGAAAAAAATCAAATAGAAAAGAATCGAACCGAAAAGAAAAGAATCAAATTGAATCAGTCGATTAAGTTCTAGTCGAATCGAATCAAAAAGCATGAAATGGAGTCGAATCGAATCGAAAAGAATCGAATCGAATCGAAAAGAATCGAATTGTATCTAATCAAAAAGAATCGAATCGTATCGATTCGAATCGAAAAGAATCCAATTGCATCATCGAATGGAAACTAATCGAATTGAATAGAATAGAAAAGAATCGAATCGAATCAAATCGAAAACAATCAAATTGAATTGATCGAAAAGAATCGAATTGAATCAAATCGAATCGAAATGAAAAGAATCGAATCGATTCAAATAGAAAAGAATCGAATCGAAAAGAATCAAATCAACACGGAAAGAATCGAATCGAATCAAAAAGTATCGAATTGATTCGAAAACATTCGAATCGAAAAGAATCGAATTGAAATGAATCCGATCGAAATGAAAAGAATCTACTCGATTCGAATCCAAAAGAATCGAATCCAAAAGAATCGAATCGAATCCAAAAGAATCGAATTGAATTGAATCAAAAGAAATGAATTGAATTGAATCAAAAAGGAACTAATCGCATCAAATCGAAAAAACTCGAATAGAATCAAATCGAATCAAAAAGAATCGAATAGGGATCCCTGGGTGGCGCAGAGGTTTGGCGCCTGCCTTTGGCCCAGGGCGCGATCCTGGAGACCCGGGATCGAATCCCACGTCGGGCTCCCGGTGCATGGAGCCTGCTTCTCCCTCTGCCTGTGTCTCTGCCTCTCTCTCTCTCTAACTGTGCCTATCATAAATAAATAAAAATTAAAAAAAAAATAAAGAATCGAATAGATTCGAATAAAAAAGAATCGAATTGAGGGATCCCTGGGTGGCGCAGCGGTTTAGCGCCTGCCTTTGGCCCAGGGCGCGATCCTGGAGACCCGGGATCGAATCCCACATCGGGCTCCCGGTGCATGGAGCCTGCTTCTCCCTCTGCCTGTGTCTCTGCCTCTCTGTCTCTCTCTGTGACTATCATAAAAAAAAGAATCGAATTGAATCGCGTTGAAAAAAATCATAAAGAATCAAATCGAAAAGAATCGAATTCCATGTAACGAAAAGATTCGAATTGAAAAGAATCGAATCGAAACAAAAGAATCGAATCGAATCGACATGAATCAAAAAGAATCGAATCAAAACGAATCGAAAAGAAACAAATCAAGTAGAATCTAAAAGAATCGAATCGAATCAAATCGAAAAAATTCGAATAGAATTGAATCGAAAAGAATCAAAACGAATCGAACCGAAGAGAATCGATTCGAATCAAAATAAAAAGTATCGTATCAAATCGAATCGAAAAGAATCATATCAAATAGAATCGAAAGAATGGAATCAAATCTAAAACAATCGAATCGAATCGAAAAGAATCGGATTGAATGGAATCGAATCGAAAAGAATAGAATAGAATCGAAAGAAATCGAATAGAATCAAATCAAATCAAATCAAAAAGAATCGAATTGAATTGATCCTAACCAAAATAAGCGAAATGAATCGACTCGAACCGAAAAAAATCAAATCGAAAAGAATCTAATCTCAACGAAAATCATCGAAATGAATAGAATCGAACTGAATCAAATCGAAAAGAATCGAATGGAATCCAATCGAAAAGAATCAAATTGATTCGAATCGAAACAAATTGAATCCAATCGAAAGAATCTAATTGAATCGAATTGAAAAGAATCGAATTCAATCAAAACGAATCGATTCGAATGGAATAGAAAAGAATAGAATAGAATCGAATCGAAAAGAATCCAATCGAATCGAAAAGAATCGAATCGAAAAGAATTGAATCGAATCGAAAAGAAACGAATCGAACCGAATCAAAAAGAAAACAATCGAATCGAATCAACTACAAAAGAATCGCTTTGAATAGCATAGAATTGAAAAGAATCGAATCAATCGAATTGAAAACAATCGAATCGAAAAGAATCGAATCAAAAAAAGTCGAATCGAAACGAAAACAATCGAATCGAATCTAAAAGAATCGTATTGAATTGAATCGAGTCGAAAAGACTCGAATCAAAAAGAATCGAATTGAATTGAATCAAATCGAAAAGAATCTAATAGAAACCACTCGAACAGAATCAAATCGAAATGATTCAAAATGAATCGAATAGAATCGAAAAAAATCGAAACGAATCGAAACGAAATGAATCGAAGAGAATCGATTAGAATCGAAATTAAAAGAATCGTATTGAATCGAATCGAAAAGAATCAAATCAAATCGAATCGAAAGAATTGAATCAAATCGAAAAGCATCCAATCGAATCGAAAAGAATCGAAATGAATGGAATCAAATCGAAAAGAATCGAATTGAATCGAAAAGAATCGAATCAAATTTAATGGAATCGAAAAGAATCGAATTGAATCGAAAAGAATCGAAATGAAACAAATCAGATCAAATGGAAAAGCATCAAATCGAATTGAAAAGAATCGAATCGAATCGAAATGAATCGAATCAAAAAGACTCGAATCGAAAAGAATCGAATTGAAAAGAATCGAATCGAATCGAAAAGACTCGAATCGAATTAAAAATATCAAATCGAATCGAATCGCAAAGAATCGAATTGAAAAGACTCGAATTGAAACGAATCGATTTGAAACGAAAAGAATCGAATCGAATCGAATCGAATTGAAAGAATCGAATTGAATAGAAAAAAATCAAATAGAAAAGAATCGAACCGAAAAGAAAAGAATCAAATTGAATCAGTCGATTAAGTTCTAGTCGAATCGAATCAAAAAGCATGAAATGGAGTCGAATCGAATCGAAAAGAATCGAATCGAATCGAAAAGAATCGAATTGTATCTAATCAAAAAGAATCGAATCGTATCGATTCGAATCGAAAAGAATCCAATTGCATCATCGAATGGAAACTAATCGAATTGAATAGAATAGAAAAGAATCGAATCGAATCAAATCGAAAACAATCAAATTGAATTGATCGAAAAGAATCGAATTGAATCAAATCGAATCGAAATGAAAAGAATCGAATCGATTCAAATAGAAAAGAATCGAATCGAAAAGAATCAAATCAACACGGAAAGAATCGAATCGAATCAAAAAGTATCGAATTGATTCGAAAACATTCGAATCGAAAAGAATCGAATTGAAATGAATCAGATCGAAATGAAAAGAATCTACTCGATTCGAATCCAAAAGAATCGAATCCAAAAGAATCGAATCGAATCCAAAAGAATCGAATTGAATTGAATCAAAAGAAATGAATTGAATTGAATCAAAAAGGAACTAATCGCATCAAATCGAAAAAACTCGAATAGAATCAAATCGAATCAAAAAGAATCGAATAGGGATCCCTGGGTGGCGCAGAGGTTTGGCGCCTGCCTTTGGCCCAGGGCGCGATCCTGGAGACCCGGGATCGAATCCCACGTCGGGCTCCCGGTGCATGGAGCCTGCTTCTCCCTCTGCCTGTGTCTCTGCCTCTCTCTCTCTCTAACTGTGCCTATCATAAATAAATAAAAATTAAAAAAAAATAAAGAATCGAATAGATTCGAATAAAAAAGAATCGAATTGAGGGATCCCTGGGTGGCGCAGCGGTTTAGCGCCTGCCTTTGGCCCAGGGCGCGATCCTGGAGACCCGGGATCGAATCCCACATCGGGCTCCCGGTGCATGGAGCCTGCTTCTCCCTCTGCCTGTGTCTCTGCCTCTCTGTCTCTCTCTGTGACTATCATAAAAAAAAGAATCGAATTGAATCGCGTTGAAAAAAATCATAAAGAATCAAATCGAAAAGAATCGAATTCCATGTAACGAAAAGATTCGAATTGAAAAGAATCGAATCGAAACAAAAGAATCGAATCGAATCGACATGAATCAAAAAGAATCGAATCAAAACGAATCGAAAAGAAACAAATCAAGTAGAATCTAAAAGAATCGAATCGAATCAAATCGAAAAAATTCGAATAGAATTGAATCGAAAAGAATCAAAACGAATCGAACCGAAGAGAATCGATTCGAATCAAAATAAAAAGTATCGTATCAAATCGAATCGAAAAGAATCATATCAAATAGAATCGAAAGAATGGAATCAAATCTAAAACAATCGAATCGAATCGAAAAGAATCGGATTGAATGGAATCGAATCGAAAAGAATAGAATAGAATCGAAAGAAATCGAATAGAATCAAATCAAATCAAATCAAAAAGAATCGAATTGAATTGATCCTAACCAAAATAAGCGAAATGAATCGACTCGAACCGAAAAAAATCAAATCGAAAAGAATCTAATCTCAACGAAAATCATCGAAATGAATAGAATCGAACTGAATCAAATCGAAAAGAATCGAATGGAATCCAATCGAAAAGAATCAAATTGATTCGAATCGAAACAAATTGAATCCAATCGAAAGAATCTAATTGAATCGAATTGAAAAGAATCGAATTCAATCAAAACGAATCGATTCGAATGGAATAGAAAAGAATAGAATAGAATCGAATCGAAAAGAATCCAATCGAATCGAAAAGAATCGAATCGAAAAGAATTGAATCGAATCGAAAAGAAACGAATCGAACCGAATCAAAAAGAAAACAATCGAATCGAATCAACTACAAAAGAATCGCTTTGAATAGCATAGAATTGAAAAGAATCGAATCAATCGAATTGAAAACAATCGAATCGAAAAGAATCGAATCAAAAAAAGTCGAATCGAAACGAAAACAATCGAATCGAATCTAAAAGAATCGTATTGAATTGAATCGAGTCGAAAAGACTCGAATCAAAAAGAATCGAATTGAATTGAATCAAATCGAAAAGAATCTAATAGAAACCACTCGAACAGAATCAAATCGAAATGATTCAAAATGAATCGAATAGAATCGAAAAAAATCGAAACGAATCGAAACGAAATGAATCGAAGAGAATCGATTAGAATCGAAATGAAAAGAATCGTATTGAATCGAATCGAAAAGAATCAAATCAAATCGAATCGAAAGAATTGAATCAAATCGAAAAGCATCCAATCGAATCGAAAAGAATCGAACTGAATGGAATCAAATCGAAAAGAATCGAATCGAATCGAAAAGAATCGAATCAAATTTAATGGAATCGAAAAGAATCGAATTGAATCGAAAAGAATCGAAATGAAACAAATCAGATCAAATGGAAAAGCATCAAATCGAATTGAAAAGAATCGAATCGAATCGAAATGAATCGAATCAAAAAGACTCGAATCGAAAAGAATCGAATTGAAAAGAATCGAATCGAATCGAAAAGACTCGAATCGAATTAAAAATATCAAATCGAATCGAATCGCAAAGAATCGAATTGAAAAGACTCGAATTGAAACGAATCGATTTGAAACGAAAAGAATCGAATCGAATCGAATCGAATTGAAAGAATCGAATTGAATAGAAAAAAATCGAATAGAAAAGAATCGAACCGAAAAGAAAAGAATCAAATTGAATCAGTCGATTAAGTTCTAGTCGAATCGAATCAAAAAGCATGAAATGGAGTCGAATCGAATCGAAAAGAATCGAATCGAATCGAATCGAAAAGAATCGAATTGTATCTAATCAAAAAGAATGGAATCGTATCGATTCGAATCGAAAAGAATCCAATTGCATCATCGAATGGAAACTAATCGAATTGAATAAAATAGAAAAGAATCGAATCGAATCAAATCGAAAACAATCAAATTGAATTGATCGAAAAGAATCGAATTGAATCAAATCGAATCGAAATGAAAAGAATCGAATCGATTCAAATAGAAAAGAATCGAATCGAAAAGAATCAAATCGACACGGAAAGAATCGAATCGAATCAAAAAGTATCGAATTGATTCGAAAACATTCGAATCGAAAAGAATCGAATTGAAATGAATCCGATCGAAATGAAAAGAATCTACTCGATTCGAATCCAAAAGAATCGAATCCAAAAGAATCGAATCGAATCCAAAAGAATCGAATTGAATTGAATCAAAAGAAATGAATTGAATTGAATCAAAAAGGAACTAATCGCATCAAATCGAAAAAACTCGAATAGAATCAAATCGAATCAAAAAGAATCGAATAGGGATCCCTGGGTGGCGCAGCGGTTTGGCGCCTGCCTTTGGCCCAGGGCGCGATCCTGGAGACCCGGGATCGAATCCCACGTCGGGCTCCCGGTGCATGGAGCCTGCTTCTCCCTCTGCCTGTGTCTCTGCCTCTCTCTCTCTCTAACTGTGCCTATCATAAATAAATAAAAAGTAAAAAAAAATAAAGAATCGAATAGATTCGAATAAAAAAGAATCGAATTGAGGGATCCCTGGGTGGCGCAGCGGTTTAGCGCCTGCCTTTGGCCCAGGGCGCGATCCTGGAGACCCGGGATCGAATCCCACATCGGGCTCCCACTGCATGGAGCCTGCTTCTCCCTCTGCATGTGTCTCTGCCTCTCTGTCTCTCTCTGTGACTATCATAAAAAAAAGAATCGAATTGAATCGCGTTGAAAAAAATCATAAAGAATCAAATCGAAAAGAATCGAATTCCATGTAACGAAAAGATTCGAATTGAAAAGAATCGAATCGAAACAAAAGAATCGAATCGAATCGACATGAATCAAAAAGAATCGAATCAAAACGAATCGAAAAGAAACAAATCAAGTAGAATCTAAAAGAATCGAATCGAATCAAATCGAAAAAATTCGAATAGAATTGAATCGAAAAGAATCAAAACGAATCGAACCGAAGAGAATCGATTCGAATCAAAATAAAAAGTATCGTATCAAATCGAATCGAAAAGAATCATATCAAATAGAATCGAAAGAATGGAATCAAATCTAAAACAATCGAATCGAATCGAAAAGAATCGGATTGAATGGAATCGAATCGAAAAGAATAGAATAGAATCGAAAGAAATCGAATAGAATCAAATCAAATCAAATCAAAAAGAATCGAATTGAATTGATCCTAACCAAAATAAGCGAAATGAATCGACTCGAACCGAAAAAAATCAAATCGAAAAGAATCTAATCTCAACGAAAATCATCGAAATGAATAGAATCGAACTGAAACAAATCGAAAAGAATCGAATGGAATCCAATCGAAAAGAATCAAATTGATTCGAATCGAAACAAATTGAATCCAATCGAAAGAATCTAATTGAATCGAATCGAAAAGAATCGAATTCAATCAAAACGAATCGATTCGAATGGAATAGAAAAGAATAGAATAGAATCGAATCGAAAAGAATCAAATCGAATCGAAAAGAATCGAATCGAAAAGAATTGAATCGAATCGAAAAGAAACGAATCGAACCGAATCAAAAAGAAAACAATCGAATCGAATCAACTACAAAAGAATCGCTTTGAATAGCATAGAATTGAAAAGAATCGAATCAATCGAATTGAAAACAATCGAATCGAAAAGAATCGAATCAAAAAAAGTCGAATCGAAACGAAAACAATCGAATTGAATCTAAAAGAATCGTATTGAATTGAATCGAGTCGAAAAGACTCGAATCAAAAAGACTCGAATCGAATTGAATCAAATCGAAAAGAATCTAATAGAAACCACTCGAACAGAATCAAATCGAAATGATTCAAAATGAATCGAATAGAATAGAATCGAAAAAATTCGAATAGAATCGAAACGAATCGAAACGAAATGAATCGAAGAGAATCGATTAGAATCGAAATGAAAAGAATCGTATTGAATCGAATCGAAAAGAATCAAATCAAATCGAATCGAAAGAATTGAATCAAATCGAAAAGCATCCAATCGAATCGAAAAGAATCGAACTGAATGGAATCAAATCGAAAAGAATCGAATCGAATCGAAAAGAATCGAATCAAATTTAATGGAATCGAAAAGAATCGAATTGAATCGAAAAGAATCGAAATGAAACAAATCAGATCAAATGGAAAAGCATCAAATCGAATTGAAAAGAATCGAATCGAATCGAAATGAATCGAATCAAAAAGACTCGAATCGAAAAGAATCGAATTGAAAAGAATCGAATCGAATCGAAAAGACTCGAATCGAATTAAAAATATCAAATCGAATCGAATCGCAAAGAATCGAATTGAAAAGACTCGAATTGAAACGAATCGATTTGAAACGAAAAGAATCGAATCGAATCGAATCGAATTGAAAGAATCGAATTGAATAGAAAAAAATCGAATAGAAAAGAATCGAACCGAAAAGAAAAGAATCAAATTGAATCAGTCGATTAAGTTCTAGTCGAATCGAATCCAAAAGCATGAAATGGAGTCGAATCGAATCGAAAAGAATCGAATCGAAAAGAATCGAATTGTATCTAATCAAAAAGAATCGAATCGTATCGACTCGAATCGAAAAGAATCCAATTGCATCATCGAATGGAAACTAATCGAATTGAATAGAATAGAAAAGAATCGAATCGAATCAAATCGAAAACAATCAAATTGAATTGATCGAAAAGAATCGAATTGAATCAAATCGAATCGAAATGAAAAGAATCGAATCGATTCAAATAGAAAAGAATCGAATCGAAAAGAATCAAATCGACACGAAAAGAATCGAATCGAATCAAAAAGTATCGAATTGATTCGAAAACATTCGAATCGAAAAGAATCGAATTGAAATGAATCCGATCGAAATGAAAAGAATCTACTCGATTCGAATCCAAAAGAATCGAATCCAAAAGAATCGAATCGAATCCAAAAGAATCGAATTGAATTGAATCAAAAGAAATGAATTGAATTGAATCAAAAAGGAACTAATCGCATCAAATCGAAAAAACTCGAATAGAATCAAATCGAATCAAAAAGAATCGAATAGATTCGAATAAAAAAGAATCGAATTGAGGGATCCCTGGGTGGCGCAGCGGTTTAGCGCCTGCCTTTGGCCCAGGGCGCGATCCTGGAGACCCGGGATCGAATCCCACATCGGGCTCCCACTGCATGGAGCCTGCTTCTCCCTCTGCCTGTGTCTCTGCCTCTCTGTCTCTCTCTGTGACTATCATAAAAAAAAGAATCGAATTGAATCGCGTTGAAAAAAATCATAAAGAATCAAATCGAAAAGAATCGACTTCCATGTAACGAAAAGATTCGAATTGAAAAGAATCGAATCGAAACAAAAGAATCGAATCGAATCGACATGAATCAAAAAGAATCGAATCAAAACGAATCGAAAAGAAGCAAATCAAGTAGAATCTAAAAGAATCGAATCGAATCAAATCGAAAAAATTCGAATAGAATTGAATCGAAAAGAATCAAAACGAATCGAACCGAAGAGAATCGATTCGAATCAAAATAAAAAGTATCGTATCAAATCGAATCGAAAAGAATCCTATCAAATAGAATCGAAAGAATGGAATCAAATCTAAAACAATCGAATCGAATCGAAAAGAATCGGATTGAATGGAATCGAATCGAAAAGAATAGATTAGAATCGAAAGAAATCGAATAGAATCAAATCAAATCAAATCAAAAAGAATCGAATTGAATTGATCCTAACCAAAATAAGCGAAATGAATCGACTCGAACCGAAAAAAATCAAATCGAAAAGAATCTAATCTCAACGAAAATCATCGAAATGAATAGAATCGAACTGAATCAAATCGAAAAGAATCGAATGGAATCCAATCGAAAAGAATCAAATTGATTCGAATCGAAACAAATTGAATCCAATCGAAAGAATCTAATTGAATCGAATCGAAAAGAATCGAATTCAATCAAAACGAATCGATTCGAATGGAATAGAAAAGAATAGAATAGAATCGAATCGAAAAGAATCCAATCGAATCGAAAAGAATCGAATCGAAAAGAATTGAATCGAATCGAAAAGAAACGAATCGAACCGAATCAAAAAGAAAACAATCGAATCGAATCAAATACAAAAGAATCGCTTTGAATAGCATAGAATTGAAAAGAATCGAATCAATCGAATTGAAAACAATCGAATCGAAAAGAATCGAATCAAAAAAAGTCGAATCGAAACGAAAACAATCGAATCGAATCTAAAAGAATCGTATTGAATTGAATCGAGTCGAAAAGACTCGAATCAAAAAGACTCGAATCGAATTGAATCAAATCGAAAAGAATCTAATAGAAACCACTCGAACAGAATCAAATCGAAATGATTCAAAATGAATCGAATAGAATAGAATCGAAAAAAATCGAAACGAATCGAAACGAAATGAATCGAAGAGAATCGATTAGAATCGAAATGAAAAGAATCGTATTGAATCGAATCGAAAAGAATCAAATCAAATCGAATCGAAAGAATTGAATCAAATCGAAAAGCATCCAATCGAATCGAAAAGAATCGAACTGAATGGAATCAAATCGAAAAGAATCGAATCGAATCGAAAAGAATCGAATCAAATTTAATGGAATCGAAAAGAATCGAATTGAATCGAAAAGAATCGAAATGAAACAAATCAGATCAAATGGAAAAGCATCAAATCGAATTGAAAAGAATCGAATCGAATCGAAATGAATCGAATCAAAAAGACTCGAATCGAAAAGAATCGAATTGAAAAGAATCGAATCGAATCGAAAAGACTCGAATCGAATTAAAAATATCAAATCGAATCGAATCGCAAAGAATCGAATTGAAAAGACTCGAATTGAAACGAATCGATTTGAAACGAAAAGAATCGAATCGAATCGAATCGAATTGAAAGAATCGAATTGAATAGAAAAAAATCGAATAGAAAAGAATCGAACCGAAAAGAAAAGAATCAAATTGAATCAGTCGATTAAGTTCTAGTCGAATCGAATCCAAAAGCATGAAATGGAGTCGAATCGAATCGAAAAGAATCGAATCGAAAAGAATCGAATTGTATCTAATCAAAAAGAATCGAATCGTATCGACTCGAATCGAAAAGAATCCAATTGCATCATCGAATGGAAACTAATCGAATTGAATAGAATAGAAAAGAATCGAATCGAATCAAATCGAAAACAATCAAATTGAATTGATCGAAAAGAATCGAATTGAATCAAATCGAATCGAAATGAAAAGAATCGAATCGATTCAAATAGAAAAGAATCGAATCGAAAAGAATCAAATCGACACGGAAAGAATCGAATCGAATCAAAAAGTATCGAATTGATTCGAAAACATTCGAATCGAAAAGAATCGAATTGAAATGAATCCGATCGAAATGAAAAGAATCTACTCGATTCGAATCCAAAAGAATCGAATCCAAAAGAATCGAATCGAATCCAAAAGAATCGAATTGAATTGAATCAAAAGAAATGAATTGAATTGAATCAAAAAGGAACTAATCGCATCAAATCGAAAAAACTCGAATAGAATCAAATCGAATCAAAAAGAATCGAATAGATTCGAATAAAAAAGAATCGAATTGAGGGATCCCTGGGTGGCGCAGCGGTTTAGCGCCTGCCTTTGGCCCAGGGCGCGATCCTGGAGACCCGGGATCGAATCCCACATCGGGCTCCCGGTGCATGGAGCCTGCTTCTCCCTCTGCCTGTGTCTCTGCCTCTCTGTCTCTCTCTGTGACTATCATAAAAAAAGAATCGAATTGAATCGCGTTGAAAAAAATCATAAAGAATCAAATCGAAAAGAATCGAATTCCATGTAACGAAAAGATTCGAATTGAAAAGAATCGAATCGAAACAAAAGAATCGAATCGAATCGACATGAATCAAAAAGAATCGAATCAAAACGAATCGGAAAGAAACAAATCAAGTAGAATCTAAAAGAATCGAATCGAATCAAATCGAAAAATTTCGAATAGAATTGAATCGAAAAGAATCAAAACGAATCGAACCGAAGAGAATCGATTCGAATCAAAATAAAAAGTATCGTAACAAATCGAATCGAAAAGAATCATATCAAATAGAATCGAAAGAATGGAATCAAATCTAAAACAATCGAATCGAATCGAAAAGAATCGGATTGAATGGAATCGAATCGAAAAGAATAGAATAGAATCGAAAGAAATCGAATAGAATCAAATCAAATCAAATCAAAAAGAATCGAATTGAATTGATCCTAACCAAAATAAGCGAAATGAATCGACTCGAACCGAAAAAAATCAAATCGAAAAGAATCTAATCTCAACGAAAATCATCGAAATGAATAGAATCGAACTGAATCAAATCGAAAAGAATCGAATGGAATCCAATCGAAAAGAATCAAATTGATTCGAATCGAAACAAATTGAATCCAATCGAAAGAATCTAATTGAATCGAATCGAAAAGAATCGAATTCAATCAAAACGAATCGATTCGAATGGAATAGAAAAGAATAGAATAGAATCGAATCGAAAAGAATCCAATCGAATCGAAAAGAATCGAATCGAAAAGAATTGAATCGAATCGAAAAGAAACGAATCGAACCGAATCAAAAAGAAAACAATCGAATCGAATCAACTACAAAAGAATCGCTTTGAATAGCATAGAATTGAAAAGAATCGAATCAATCGAATTGAAAACAATCGAATCGAAAAGAATCGAATCAAAAAAAGTCGAATCGAAACGAAAACAATCGAATCGAATCTAAAAGAATCGTATTGAATTGAATCGAGTCGAAAAGACTCGAATCAAAAAGACTCGAATCGAATTGAATCAAATCGAAAAGAATCTAATAGAAACCACTCGAACAGAATCAAATCGAAATGATTCAAAATGAATCGAATAGAATAGAATCGAAAAAAATCGAAACGAATCGAAACGAAATGAATCGAAGAGAATCGATTAGAATCGAAATGAAAAGAATCGTATTGAATCGAATCGAAAAGAATCAAATCAAATCGAATCGAAAGAATTGAATCAAATCGAAAAGCATCCAATCGAATCGAAAAGAATCGAACTGAATGGAATCAAATCGAAAAGAATCGAATCGAATCGAAAAGAATCGAATCAAATTTAATGGAATCGAAAAGAATCGAATTGAATCGAAAAGAATCGAAATGAAACAAATCAGATCAAATGGAAAAGCATCAAATCGAATTGAAAAGAATCGAATCGAATCGAAATGAATCGAATCAAAAAGACTCGAATCGAACAGAATCGAATTGAAAAGAATCGAATCGAATCGAAAAGACTCGAATCGAATTAAAAATATCAAATCGAATCGAATCGCAAAGAATCGAATTGAAAAGACTCGAATTGAAACGAATCGATTTGAAACGAAAAGAATCGAATCGAATCGAATCGAATTGAAAGAATCGAATTGAATAGAAAAAAATCGAATAGAAAAGAATCGAACCGAAAAGAAAAGAATCAAATTGAATCAGTCGATTAAGTTCTAGTCGAATCGAATCAAAAAGCATGAAATGGAGTCGAATCGAATCGAAAAGAATCGAATCGAATCGAAAAGAATCGAATTGTATCTAATCAAAAAGAATCGAATCGTATCGACTCGAATCGAAAAGAATCCAATTGCATCATCGAATGGAAACTAATCGAATTGAATAGAATAGAAAAGAATCGAATCGAATCAAATCGAAAACAATCAAATTGAATTGATCGAAAAGAATCGAATTGAATCAAATCGAATCGAAATGAAAAGAATCGAATCGATTCAAATAGAAAAGAATCGAATCGAAAAGAATCAAATCGACACGAAAAGAATCGAATCGAATCAAAAAGTATCGAATTGATTCGAAAACATTCGAATCGAAAAGAATCGAATTGAAATGAATCCGATCGAAATGAAAAGAATCTACTCGATTCGAATCCAAAAGAATCGAATCCAAAAGAATCGAATCGAATCCAAAAGAATCGAATTGAATTGAATCAAAAGAAATGAATTGAATTGAATCAAAAAGGAACTAATCGCATCAAATCGAAAAAACTCGAATAGAATCAAATCGAATCAAAAAGAATCGAATAGATTCGAATAAAAAAGAATCGAATTGAGGGATCCCTGGGTGGCGCAGCGGTTTAGCGCCTGCCTTTGGCCCAGGGCGCGATCCTGGAGACCCGGGATCGAATCCCACATCGGGCTCCCACTGCATGGAGCCTGCTTCTCCCTCTGCCTGTGTCTCTGCCTCTCTGTCTCTCTCTGTGACTATCATAAAAAAAAGAATCGAATTGAATCGCGTTGAAAAAAATCATAAAGAATCAAATCGAAAAGAATCGACTTCCATGTAACGAAAAGATTCGAATTGAAAAGAATCGAATCGAAACAAAAGAATCGAATCGAATCGACATGAATCAAAAAGAATCGAATCAAAACGAATCGAAAAGAAGCAAATCAAGTAGAATCTAAAAGAATCGAATCGAATCAAATCGAAAAAATTCGAATAGAATTGAATCGAAAAGAATCAAAACGAATCGAACCGAAGAGAATCGATTCGAATCAAAATAAAAAGTATCGTATCAAATCGAATCGAAAAGAATCCTATCAAATAGAATCGAAAGAATGGAATCAAATCTAAAACAATCGAATCGAATCGAAAAGAATCGGATTGAATGGAATCGAATCGAAAAGAATAGAATAGAATCGAAAGAAATCGAATAGAATCAAATCAAATCAAATCAAAAAGAATCGAATTGAATTGATCCTAACCAAAATAAGCGAAATGAATCGACTCGAACCGAAAAAAATCAAATCGAAAAGAATCTAATCTCAACGAAAATCATCGAAATGAATAGAATCGAACTGAATCAAATCGAAAAGAATCGAATGGAATCCAATCGAAAAGAATCAAATTGATTCGAATCGAAACAAATTGAATCCAATCGAAAGAATCTAATTGAATCGAATCGAAAAGAATCGAATTCAATCAAAACGAATCGATTCGAATGGAATAGAAAAGAATAGAATAGAATCGAATCGAAAAGAATCCAATCGAATCGAAAAGAATCGAATCGAAAAGAATTGAATCGAATCGAAAAGAAACGAATCGAACCGAATCAAAAAGAAAACAATCGAATCGAATCAACTACAAAAGAATCGCTTTGAATAGCATAGAATTGAAAAGAATCGAATCAATCGAATTGAAAACAATCGAATCGAAAAGAATCGAATCAAAAAAAGTCGAATCGAAACGAAAACAATCGAATCGAATCTAAAAGAATCGTATTGAATTGAATCGAGTCGAAAAGACTCGAATCAAAAAGACTCGAATCGAATTGAATCAAATCGAAAAGAATCTAATAGAAACCACTCGAACAGAATCAAATCGAAATGATTCAAAATGAATCGAATCGAATAGAATCGAAAAAAATCGAAACGAATCGAAACGAAATGAATCGAAGAGAATCGATTAGAATCGAAATGAAAAGAATCGTATTGAATCGAATCGAAAAGAATCAAATCAAATCGAATCGAAAGAATTGAATCAAATCGAAAAGCATCCAATCGAATCGAAAAGAATCGAACTGAATGGAATCAAATCGAAAAGAATCGAATCGAATCGAAAAGAATCGAATCAAATTTAATGGAATCGAAAAGAATCGAATTGAATCGAAAAGAATCGAAATGAAACAAATCAGATCAAATGGAAAAGCATCAAATCGAATTGAAAAGAATCGAATCGAATCGAAATGAATCGAATCAAAAAGACTCGAATCGAAAAGAATCGAATTGAAAAGAATCGAATCGAATCGAAAAGACTCGAATCGAATTAAAAATATCAAATCGAATCGAATCGCAAAGAATCGAATTGAAAAGACTCGAATTGAAACGAATCGATTTGAAACGAAAAGAATCGAATCGAATCGAATCGAATTGAAAGAATCGAATAGAATAGAAAAAAATCGAATAGAAAAGAATCGAACCGAAAAGAAAAGAATCAAATTGAATCAGTCGATTAAGTTCTAGTCGAATCGAATCAAAAAGCATGAAATGGAGTCGAATCGAATCGAAAAGAATCGAATCGAATCGAAAAGAATCGAATTGTATCTAATCAAAAAGAATCGAATCGTATCGATTCGAATCGAAAAGAATCCAATTGCATCATCGAATGGAAACTAATCGAATTGAATAGAATAGAAAAGAATCGAATCGAATCAAATCGAAAACAATCAAATTGAATTGATCGAAAAGAATCGAATTGAATCAAATCGAATCGAAATGAAAAGAATCGAATCGATTCAAATAGAAAAGAATCGAATCGAAAAGAATCAAATCGACACGGAAAGAATCGAATCGAATCAAAAAGTATCGAATTGATTCGAAAACATTCGAATCGAAAAGAATCGAATTGAACTGAATCCGATCGAAATGAAAAGAATCTACTCGATTCGAATCCAAAAGAATCGAATCCAAAAGAATCGAATCGAATCCAAAAGAATCGAATTGAATTGAATCAAAAGAAATGAATTGAATTGAATCAAAAAGGAACTAATCGCATCAAATCGAAAAAACTCGAATAGAATGAAATCGAATCAAAAAGAATCGAATAGGGATCCCTGGGTGGCGCAGCGGTTTGTCGCCTGCCTTTGGCCCAGGGCGCGATCCTGGAGACCCGGGATCGAATCCCACGTCGGGCTCCCGGTGCATGGAGCCTGCTTCTACCTCTGCCTGTGTCTCTGCCTCTCTCTCTCTCTAACTGTGCCTATCATAAATAAATAAAAAGTAAAAGAAAAATAAAGAATCGAATAGATTCGAATAAAAAAGAATCGAATTGAGGGATCCCTGGGTGACGCAGCGGTTTAGCGCCTGCCTTTGGCCCAGGGCGCGATCCTGGAGACCCGGGATCGAATCCCACATCGGGCTCCCACTGCATGGAGCCTACTTCTCCCTCTGCCTGTGTCTCTGCCTCTCTGTCTCTCTCTGTGACTATCATAAAAAAAAGAATCGAATTGAATCGCGTTGAAAAAAATCATAAAGAATCAAATCGAGCCTGCTTCTCCCTCTGCCTGTGTCTCTGCCTCTCTGTCTCTCTCTGTGACTATCATAAAAAAAAGAATCGAATTGAATCGCGTTGAAAAAAATCATAAAGAATCAAATCGAAAAGAATCGACTTCCATGTAACGAAAAGATTCGAATTGAAAAGAATCGAATCGAAACAAAAGAATCGAATCGAATCGACATGAATCAAAAAGAATCGAATCAAAACGAATAGAAAAGAAACAAATCAAGTAGAATCTAAAAGAATCGAATCGAATCAAATCGAAAAAATTCGAATAGAATTGAATCGAAAAGAATCAAAACGAATCGAACCGAAGAGAATCGATTCGAATCAAAATAAAAAGTATCGTATCAAATCGAATCGAAAAGAATCATATCAAATAGAATCGAAAGAATGGAATCAAATCCAAAACAATCGAATCGAATCGAAAAGAATCGGATTGAATGGAATCGAATCGAAAAGAATAGAATAGAATCGAAAGAAATCGAATAGAATCAAATCAAATCAAATCAAAAAGAATCGAATTGAATTGATCCTAACCAAAATAAGCGAAATGAATCGACTCGAACCGAAAAAAATCAAATCGAAAAGAATCTAATCTCAACGAAAATCATCGAAATGAATAGAATCGAACTGAATCAAATCGAAAAGAATCGAATGGAATCCAATCGAAAAGAATCAAATTGATTCGAATCGAAACAAATTGAATCCAATCGAAAGAATCTAATTGAATCGAATCGAAAAGAATCGAATTCAATCAAAACGAATCGATTCGAATGGAATAGAAAAGAATAGAATAGAATCGAATCGAAAAGAATCCAATCGAATCGAAAAGAATCGAATCGAAAAGAATTGAATCGAATCGAAAAGAAACAAATCGAACCGAATCAAAAAGAAAACAATCGAATCGAATCAACTACAAAAGAATCGCTTTGAATAGCATAGAATTGAAAAGAATCGAATCAATCGAATTGAAAACAATCGAATCGAAAAGAATCGAATCAAAAAAAGTCGAATCGAAACGAAAACAATCGAATCGAATCTAAAAGAATCGTATTGAATTGAATCGAGTCGAAAAGACTCGAATCAAAAAGACTCGAATCGAATTGAATCAAATCGAAAAGAATCTAATAGAAACCACTCGAACAGAATCAAATCGAAATGATTCAAAATGAATCGAATCGAATAGAATCGAAAAAAATCGAAACGAATCGAAACGAAATGAATCGAAGAGAATCGATTAGAATCGAAATGAAAAGAATCGTATTGAATCGAATCGAAAAGAATCAAATCAAATCGAATCGAAAGAATTGAATCAAATCGAAAAGCATCCAATCGAATCGAAAAGAATCGAACTGAATGGAATCAAATCGAAAAGAATCGAATCGAATCGAAAAGAATCGAATCAAATTTAATGGAATCGAAAAGAATCGAATTGAATCGAAAAGAATCGAAATGAAACAAATCAGATCAAATGGAAAAGCATCAAATCGAATTGAAAAGAATCGAATCGAATCGAAATGAATCGAATCAAAAAGACTCGAATCGAAAAGAATCGAATTGAAAAGAATCGAATCGAATCGAAAAGACTCGAATCGAATTAAAAATATCAAATCGAATCGAATCGCAAAGAATCGAATTGAAAAGACTCGAATTGAAACGAATCGATTTGAAACGAAAAGAATCGAATCGAATCGAATCGAATTGAAAGAATCGAATTGAATAGAAAAAAATCAAATAGAAAAGAATCGAACCGAAAAGAAAAGAATCAAATTGAATCAGTCGATTAAGTTCTAGTCGAATCGAATCAAAAAGCATGAAATGGAGTCGAATCGAATCGAAAAGAATCGAATCGAATCGAAAAGAATCGAATTGTATCTAATCAAAAAGAATCGAATCGTATCGATTCGAATCGAAAAGAATCCAATTGAATCATCGAATGGAAACTAATCGAATTGAATAGAATAGAAAAGAATCGAATCGAATCAAATCGAAAACAATCAAATTGAATTGATCGAAAAGAATCGAATTGAATCAAATCGAATCGAAATGAAAAGAATCGAATCGATTCAAATAGAAAAGAATCGAATCGAAAAGAATCAAATCGACACGGAAAGAATCGAATCGAATCAAAAAGTATCGAATTGATTCGAAAACATTCGAATCGAAAAGAATCGAATTGAACTGAATCCGATCGAAATGAAAAGAATCTACTCGATTCGAATCCAAAAGAATCGAATCCAAAAGAATCGAATCGAATCCAAAAGAATCGAATTGAATTGAATCAAAAGAAATGAATTGAATTGAATCAAAAAGGAACTAATCGCATCAAATCGAAAAAACTCGAATAGAATGAAATCGAATCAAAAAGAATCGAATAGGGATCCCTGGGTGGCGCAGCGGTTTGGCGCCTGCCTTTGGCCCAGGGCGCGATCCTGGAGACCCGGGATCGAATCCCATGTCGGGCTCCCGGTGCATGGAGCCTGCTTCTCCCTCTGCCTGTGTCTCTGCCTCTCTGTCTCTCTCTGTGACTATCATAAAAAAAAGAATCGAATTGAATCGCGTTGAAAAAAATCATAAAGAATCAAATCGAGCCTGCTTCTCCCTCTGCCTGTGTCTCTGCCTCTCTGTCTCTCTCTGTGACTATCATAAAAAAAAGAATCGAATTGAATCGCGTTGAAAAAAATCATAAAGAATCAAATCGAAAAGAATCGAATTCCATGTAACGAAAAGATTCGAATTGAAAAGAATCGAATCGAAACAAAAGAATCGAATCGAATCGACATGAATCAAAAAGAATCGAATCAAAACGAATAGAAAAGAAACAAATCAAGTAGAATCTAAAAGAATCGAATCGAATCAAATCGAAAAAATTCGAATAGAATTGAATCGAAAAGAATCAAAACGAATCGAACCGAAGAGAATCGATTCGAATCAAAATAAAAAGTATCGTATCAAATCGAATCGAAAAGAATCATATCAAATAGAATCGAAAGAATGGAATCAAATCCAAAACAATCGAATCGAATCGAAAAGAATCGGATTGAATGGAATCGAATCGAAAAGAATAGAATAGAATCGAAAGAAATCGAATAGAATCAAATCAAATCAAATCAAAAAGAATCGAATTGAATTGATCCTAACCAAAATAAGCGAAATGAATCGACTCGAACCGAAAAAAATCAAATCGAAAAGAATCTAATCTCAACGAAAATCATCGAAATGAATAGAATCGAACTGAAACAAATCGAAAAGAATCGAATGGAATCCAATCGAAAAGAATCAAATTGATTCGAATCGAAACAAATTGAATCCAATCGAAAGAATCTAATTGAATCGAATCGAAAAGAATCGAATTCAATCAAAACGAATCGATTCGAATGGAATAGAAAAGAATAGAATAGAATCGAATCGAAAAGAATCCAATCGAATCGAAAAGAATCGAATCGAAAAGAATTGAATCGAATCGAAAAGAAACGAATCGAACCGAATCAAAAAGAAAACAATCGAATCGAATCAACTACAAAAGAATCGCTTTAAATAGCATAGAATTGAAAAGAATCGAATCAATCGAATTGAAAACAATCGAATCGAAAAGAATCGAATCAAAAAAAGTCGAATCGAAACGAAAACAATCGAATCGAATCTAAAAGAATCGTATTGAATTGAATCGAGTCGAAAAGACTCGAATCAAAAAGACTCGAATCGAATTGAATCAAATCGAAAAGAATCTAATAGAAACCACTCGAACAGAATCAAATCGAAATGATTCAAAATGAATCGAATAGAATAGAATCGAAAAAATTCGAATAGAATCGAAACGAATCGAAACGAAATGAATCGAAGAGAATCGATTAGAATCGAAATGAAAAGAATCGTATTGAATCGAATCGAAAAGAATCAAATCAAATCGAATCGAAAGAATTGAATCAAATCGAAAAGCATCCAATCGAATCGAAAAGAATCGAACTGAATGGAATCAAATCGAAAAGAATCGAATCGAATCGAAGACTCGAATCAAATTTAATGGAATCGAAAAGAATCGAATTGAATCGAAAAGAATCGAAATGAAACAAATCAGATCAAATGGAAAAGCATCAAATCGAATTGAAAAGAATCGAATCGAATCGAAATGAATCGAATCAAAAAGACTCGAATCGAAAAGAATCGAATTGAAAAGAATCGAATCGAATCGAAAAGACTCGAATCGAATTAAAAATATCAAATCGAATCGAATCGCAAAGAATCGAATTGAAAAGATTCGAATTGAAACGAATCGATTTGAAACGAAAAGAATCGAATCGAATCGAATCGAATTGAAAGAATCGAATTGAATAGAAAAAAATCGAATAGAAAAGAATCGAACCGAAAAGAAAAGAATCAAATTGAATCAGTCGATTAAGTTCTAGTCGAATCGAATCCAAAAGCATGAAATGGAGTCGAATCGAATCGAAAAGAATCGAATCGAATCGAAAAGAATCGAATTGTATCTAATCAAAAAGAATCGAATCGTATCGACTCGAATCGAAAAGAATCCAATTGCATCATCGAATGGAAACTAATCGAATTGAATAGAATAGAAAAGAATCGAATCGAATCAAATCGAAAACAATCAAATTGAATTGATCGAAAAGAATCGAATTGAATCAAATCGAATCGAAATGAAAAGAATCGAATCGATTCAAATAGAAAAGAATCGAATCGAAAAGAATCAAATCGACACGAAAAGAATCGAATCGAATCAAAAAGTATCGAATTGATTCGAAAACATTCGAATCGAAAAGAATCGAATTGAAATGAATCCGATCGAAATGAAAAGAATCTACTCGATTCGAATCCAAAAGAATCGAATCCAAAAGAATCGAATCGAATCCAAAAGAATCGAATTGAATTGAATCAAAAGAAATGAATTGAATTGAATCAAAAAGGAACTAATCGCATCAAATCGAAAAAACTCGAATAGAATCAAATCGAATCAAAAAGAATCGAATAGATTCGAATAAAAAAGAATCGAATTGAGGGATCCCTGGGTGGCGCAGCGGTTTAGCGCCTGCCTTTGGCCCAGGGCGCGATCCTGGAGACCCGGGATCGAATCCCACATCGGGCTCCCACTGCATGGAGCCTGCTTCTCCCTCTGCCTGTGTCTCTGCCTCTCTGTCTCTCTCTGTGACTATCATAAAAAAAAGAATCGAATTGAATCGCGTTGAAAAAATCATAAAGAATCAAATCGAAAAGAATCGACTTCCATGTAACGAAAAGATTCGAATTGAAAAGAATCGAATCGAAACAAAAGAATCGAATCGAATCGACATGAATCAAAAAGAATCGAATCAAAACGAATCGAAAAGAAGCAAATCAAGTAGAATCTAAAAGAATCGAATCGAATCAAATCGAAAAAATTCGAATAGAATTGAATCGAAAAGAATCAAAACGAATCGAACCGAAGAGAATCGATTCGAATCAAAATAAAAAGTATCGTATCAAATCGAATCGAAAAGAATCCTATCAAATAGAATCGAAAGAATGGAATCAAATCTAAAACAATCGAATCGAATCGAAAAGAATCGGATTGAACGGAATCGAATCGAAAAGAATAGAATAGAATCGAAAGAAATCGAATAGAATCAAATCAAATCAAATCAAAAAGAATCGAATTGAATTGATCCTAACCAAAATAAGCGAAATGAATCGACTCGAACCGAAAAAAATCAAATCGAAAAGAATCTAATCTCAACGAAAATCATCGAAATGAAAAGAATCGAACTGAATCAAATCGAAAAGAATCGAATGGAATCCAATCGAAAAGAATCAAATTGATTCGAATCGAAACAAATTGAATCCAATCGAAAGAATCTAATTGAATCGAATCGAAAAGAATCGAATTCAATCAAAACGAATCGATTCGAATGGAATAGAAAAGAATAGAATAGAATCGAATCGAAAAGAATCCAATCGAATCGAAAAGAATCGAATCGAAAAGAATTGAATCGAATCGAAAAGAAACGAATCGAACCGAATCAAAAAGAAAACAATCGAATCGAATCAACTACAAAAGAATCGCTTTAAATAGCATAGAATTGAAAAGAATCGAATCAATCGAATTGAAAACAATCGAATCGAAAAGAATCGAATCAAAAAAAGTCGAATCGAAACGAAAACAATCGAATCGAATCTAAAAGAATCGTATTGAATTGAATCGAGTCGAAAAGACTCGAATCAAAAAGACTCGAATCGAATTGAATCAAATCGAAAAGAATCTAATAGAAACCACTTGAACAGAATCAAATCGAAATGATTCAAAATGAATCGAATCGAATAGAATCGAAAAAAATCGAAACGAATCGAAACGAAATGAATCGAAGAGAATCGATTAGAATCGAAATGAAAAGAATCGTATTGAATCGAATCGAAAAGAATCAAATCAAATCGAATCGAAAGAATTGAATCAAATCGAAAAGCATCCAATCGAATCGAAAAGAATCGAACTGAATGGAATCAAATCGAAAAGAATCGAATCGAATCGAAAAGAATCGAATCAAATTTAATGGAATCGAAAAGAATCGAATTGAATCGAAAAGAATCGAAATGAAACAAATCAGATCAAATGGAAAAGCATCAAATCGAATTGAAAAGAATCGAATCGAATCGAAATGAATCGAATCAAAAAGACTCGAATCGAAAAGAATCGAATTGAAAAGAATCGAATCGAATCGAAAAGACTCGAATCGAATTAAAAATATCAAATCGAATCGAATCGCAAAGAATCGAATTGAAAAGACTCGAATTGAAACGAATCGATTTGAAACGAAAAGAATCGAATCGAATCGAATCGAATCGAATTGAAAGAATCGAATTGAATAGAAAAAAATCAAATAGAAAAGAATCGAACCGAAAAGAAAAGAATCAAATTGAATCAGTCGATTAAGTTCTAGTCGAATCGAATCAAAAAGCATGAAATGGAGTCGAATCGAATCGAAAAGAATCGAATCGAATCGAAAAGAATCGAATTGTATCTAATCAAAAAGAATCGAATCGTATCGATTCGAATCGAAAAGAATCCAATTGCATCATCGAATGGAAACTAATCGAATTGAATAGAATAGAAAAGAATCGAATCGAATCAAATCGAAAACAATCAAATTGAATTGATCGAAAAGAATCGAATTGAATCAAATCGAATCGAAATGAAAAGAATCGAATCGATTCAAATAGAAAAGAATCGAATCGAAAAGAATCAAATCGACACGGAAAGAATCGAATCGAATCAAAAAGTATCGAATTGATTCGAAAACATTCGAATCGAAAAGAATCGAATTGAACTGAATCCGATCGAAATGAAAAGAATCTACTCGATTCGAATCCAAAAGAATCGAATCCAAAAGAATCGAATCGAATCCAAAAGAATCGAATTGAATTGAATCAAAAGAAATGAATTGAATTGAATCAAAAAGGAACTAATCGCATCAAATCGAAAAAACTCGAATAGAATCAAATCGAATCAAAAAGAATCGAATAGGGATCCCTGGGTGGCGCAGAGGTTTGGCGCCTGCCTTTGGCCCAGGGCGCGATCCTGGAGACCCGGGATCGAATCCCACGTCGGGCTCCCGGTGCATGGAGCCTGCTTCTCCCTCTGCCTGTGTCTCTGCCTCTCTCTCTCTCTAACTGTGCCTATCATAAATAAATAAAAATTAAAAAAAAATAAAGAATCGAATAGATTCGAATAAAAAAGAATCGAATTTTGGAATCCCTGGGTGGCGCAGCGGTTTAGCGCCTGCCTTTGGCCCAGGGCGCGATCCTGGAGACCCGGGATCGAATCCCACATCGGGCTCCCGGTGCATGGAGCCTGCTTCTCCCTCTGCCTGTGTCTCTGCCTCTCTGTCTCTCTCTGTGACTATCATAAAAAAAAGAATCGAATTGAATCGCGTTGAAAAAAATCATAAAGAATCAAATCGAAAAGAATCGAATTCCATGTAACGAAAAGATTCGAATTGAAAAGAATCGAATCGAAACAAAAGAATCGAATCGAATCGACATGAATCAAAAAGAATCGAATCAAAACGAATCGAAAAGAAGCAAATCAAGTAGAATCTAAAAGAATCGAATCGAATCAAATCAAAAAAATTCGAATAGAATTGAATCGAAAAGAATCAAAACGAATCGAACCGAAGAGAATCGATTCGAATCAAAATAAAAAGTATCGTATCAAATCGAATCGAAAAGAATCCTATCAAATAGAATCGAAAGAATGGAATCAAATCTAAAACAATCGAATCGAATCGAAAAGAATCGGATTGAATGGAATCGAATCGAAAAGAATAGAATAGAATCGAAAGAAATCGAATAGAATCAAATCAAATCAAATCAAAAAGAAAAGAATTGAATTGATCCTAACCAAAATAAGCGAAATGAATCGACTCGAACCGAAAAAAATCAAATCGAAAAGAATCTAATCTCAACGAAAATCATCGAAATGAATAGAATCGAACTGAATCAAATCGAAAAGAATCGAATGGAATCCAATCGAAAAGAATCAAATTGATTCGAATCGAAACAAATTGAATCCAATCGAAAGAATCTAATTGAATCGAATCGAAAAGAATCGAATTCAATCAAAACGAATCGATTCGAATGGAATAGAAAAGAATAGAATAGAATCGAATCGAAAAGAATCCAATCGAATCGAAAAGAATCGAATCGAAAAGAATTGAATCGAATCGAAAAGAAACGAATCGAACCGAATCAAAAAGAAAACAATCGAATCGAATCAACTACAAAAGAATCGCTTTGAATAGCATAGAATTGAAAAGAATCGAATCAATCGAATTGAAAACAATCGAATCGAAAAGAATCGAATCAAAAAAAGTCGAATCGAAACGAAAACAATCGAATTGAATCTAAAAGAATCGTATTGAATTGAATCGAGTCGAAAAGACTCGAATCAAAAAGACTCGAATCGAATTGAATCAAATCGAAAAGAATCTAATAGAAACCACTCGAACAGAATCAAATCGAAATGATTCAAAATGAATCGAATAGAATAGAATCGAAAAAAATCGAAACGAATAGAAACGAAATGAATCGAAGAGAATCGATTAGAATCGAAATGAAAAGAATCCTATTGAATCGAATCGAAAAGAATCAAATCAAATCGAATCGAAAGAATTGAATCAAATCGAAAAGCATCCAATCGAATCGAAAAGAATCGAACTGAATGGAATCAAATCGAAAAGAATCGAATCGAATCGAAAAGAATCGAATCAAATTTAATGGAATCGAAAAGAATCGAATTGAATCGAAAAGAATCGAAATGAAACAAATCAGATCAAATGGAAAAGCATCAAATCGAATTGAAAAGAATCGAATCGAATCGAAATGAATCGAATCAAAAAGACTCGAATCGAAAAGAATCGAATTGAAAAGAATCGAATCGAATCGAAAAGACTCGAATCGAATTAAAAATATCAAATCGAATCGAATCGCAAAGAATCGAATTGAAAAGACTCGAATTGAAACGAATCGATTTGAAACGAAAAGAATCGAATCGAATCGAATCGAATGGAAAGAATCGAATTGAATAGAAAAAAATCGAATAGAAAAGAATCGAACCGAAAAGAAAAGAATCAAATTGAATCAGTCGATTAAGTTCTAGTCGAATCGAATCAAAAAGCATGAAATGGAGACGAATCGAATCGAAAAGAATCGAATCGAATCGAAAAGAATCGAATTGTATCTAATCAAAAAGAATCGAATCGTATCGACTCGAATCGAAAAGAATCCAATTGCATCATCGAATGGAAACTAATCGAATTGAATAGAATAGAAAAGAATCGAATCGAATCAAATCGAAAACAATCAAATTGAATTGATCGAAAAGAATCGAATTGAATCAAATCGAATCGAAATGAAAAGAATCGAATCGATTCAAATAGAAAAGAATCGAATCGAAAAGAATCAAATCGACACGAAAAGAATCGAATCGAATCAAAAAGTATCGAATTGATTCGAAAACATTCGAATCGAAAAGAATCGAATTGAAATGAATCCGATCGAAATGAAAAGAATCTACTCGATTCGAATCCAAAGGAATCGAATCCAAAAGAATCGAATCGAATCCAAAAGAATCGAATTGAATTGAATCAAAAGAAATGAATTGAATTGAATCAAAAAGGAGCTAATCGCATCAAATCGAAAAAACTCGAATAGAATCAAATCGAATCAAAAAGAATCGAATAGATTCGAATAAAAAAGAATCGAATTGAGGGATCCCTGGTTGGCGCAGCGGTTTAGCGCCTGCCTTTGGCCCAGGGCGCGATCCTGGAGACCCGGGATCGAATCCCACATCGGGCTCCCGGTGCATGGAGCCTGCTTCTCCCTCTGCCTGTGTCTCTGCCTCTCTGTCTCTCTCTGTGACTATCATAAAAAAAAGAATCGAATTGAATCGCGTTGAAAAAAATCATAAAGAATCAAATCGAAAAGAATCGAATTCCATGTAACGAAAAGATTCGAATTGAAAAGAATCGAATCGAAACAAAAGAATCGAATCGAATCGACATGAATCAAAAAGAATCGAATCAAAACGAATCGAAAAGAAACAAATCAAGTAGAATCTAAAAGAATCGAATCGAATCAAATCGAAAAAATTCGAATAGAATTGAATCGAAAAGAATCAAAACGAATCGAACCGAAGAGAATCGATTCGAATCAAAATAAAAAGTATCGTATCAAATCGAATCGAAAAGAATCATATCAAATAGAATCGAAAGAATGGAATCAAATCTAAAACAATCGAATCGAATCGAAAAGAATCGGATTGAATGGAATCGAATCGAAAAGAATAGAATAGAATCGAAAGAAATCGAATAGAATCAAATCAAATCAAATCAAAAAGAATCGAATTGAATTGATCCTAACCAAAATAAGCGAAATGAATCGACTCGAACCGAAAAAAATCAAATCGAAAAGAATCTAATCTCAACGAAAATCATCGAAATGAATAGAATCGAACTGAATCAAATCGAAAAGAATAGAATAGAATCGAATCGAAAAGAATCAAATCGAATCGAAAAGAATCGAATCAAAAAGAATTGAATCGAATCGAAAAGAAACGAATCGAACCGAATCAAAAAGAAAACAATCGAATCGAATCAAATACAAAAGAATCGCTTTGAATAGCATAGAATTGAAAAGAATCGAATCAATCGAATTGAAAACAATCGAATCGAAAAGAATCGAATCAAAAAAAGTCGAATCGAAACGAAAACAATCGAATCGAATCTAAAAGAATCGTATTGAATTGAATCGAGTCGAAAAGACTCGAATCAAAAAGACTCGAATCGAATTGAATCAAATCGAAAAGAATCTAATAGAAACCACTCGAACAGAATCAAATCGAAATGATTCAAAATGAATCGAATCGAATAGAATCGAAAAAAATCGAAACGAATCGAAACGAATAGAAACGAAATGAATCGAAGAGAATCGATTAGAATCGAAATGAAAAGAATCGTATTGAATCGAATCGAAAAGAATCAAATCAAATCGAATCGAAAGAATTGAATCAAATCGAAAAGCATCCAATCGAATCGAAAAGAATCGAACTGAATGGAATCAAATCGAAAAGAATCGAATCGAATCAAAAAGAATCGAATCAAATTTAATGGAATCGAAAAGAATCGAATTGAATCGAAAAGAATCGAAATGAAACAAATCAGATCAAATGGAAAAGCATCAAATCGAATTGAAAAGAATCGAATCGAATCGAAATGAATCGAATCAGAAAGACTCGAATAGAAAAGAATCGAATTGAAAAGAATCGAATCGAATCGAAAAGACTCGAATCGAATTAAAAATATCAAATCGAATCGAATCGCAAAGAATCGAATTGAAAAGACTCGAATTGAAACGAATCGATTTGAAACGAAAAGAATCGAATCGAATCGAATCGAATTGAAAGAATCGAATTGAATAGAAAAAAATCGAATAGAAAAGAATCGAACCGAAAAGAAAAGAATCAAATTGAATCAGTCGATTAAGTTCTAGTCGAATCGAATCAAAAAGCATGAAATGGAGTCGAATCGAATCGAAAAGAATCGAATCGAATCGAAAAGAATCGAATTGTATCTAATCAAAAAGAATCGAATCGTATCGACTCGAATCGAAAAGAATCCAATTGCATCATCGAATGGAAACTAATCGAATTGAATAGAATAGAAAAGAATCGAATCGAATCAAATCGAAAACAATCAAATTGAATTGATCGAAAAGAATCGAATTGAATCAAATCGAATCGAAATGAAAAGAATCGAATCGATTCAAATAGAAAAGAATCGAATCGAAAAGAATCAAATCGACACGAAAAGAATCGAATCGAATCAAAAAGTATCGAATTGATTCGAAAACATTCGAATCGAAAAGAATCGAATTGAAATGAATCCGATCGAAATGAAAAGAATCTACTCGATTCGAATCCAAAGGAATCGAATCCAAAAGAATCGAATCGAATCCAAAAGAATCGAATTGAATTGAATCAAAAGAAATGAATTGAATTGAATCAAAAAGGAGCTAATCGCATCAAATCGAAAAAACTCGAATAGAATCAAATCGAATCAAAAAGAATCGAATAGATTCGAATAAAAAAGAATCGAATTGAGGGATCCCTGGGTGGCGCAGCGGTTTAGCGCCTGCCTTTGGCCCAGGGCGCGATCCTGGAGACCCGGGATCGAATCCCACATCGGGCTCCCACTGCATGGAGCCTGCTTCTCCCTCTGCCTGTGTCTCTGCCTCTCTGTCTCTCTCTGTGACTATCATAAAAAAAAGAATCGAATTGAATCGCGTTGAAAAAAATCATAAAGAATCAAATCGAAAAGAATCGAATTCCATGTAACGAAAAGATTCGAATTGAAAAGAATCGAATCGAAACAAAAGAATCGAATCGAATCGACATGAATCAAAAAGAATCGAATCAAAACGAATCGAAAAGAAACAAATCAAGTAGAATCTAAAAGAATCGAATCGAATCAAATCGAAAAAATTCGAATAGAATTGAATCGAAAAGAATCAAAACGAATCGAACCGAAGAGAATCGATTCGAATCAAAATAAAAAGTATCGTATCAAATCGAATCGAAAAGAATCCTATCAAATAGAATCGAAAGAATGGAATCAAATCTAAAACAATCGAATCGAATCAAAAAGAATCGGATTGAATGGAATCGAATCGAAAAGAATAGAATAGAATCGAAAGAAATCGAATAGAATCAAATCAAATCAAAAAGAATCGAATTGAATTGATCCTAACCAAAATAAGCGAAATGAATCGACTCGAACCGAAAAAAATCAAATCGAAAAGAATCTAATCTCAACGAAAATCATCGAAATGAATAGAATCGAACTGAATCAAATCGAAAAGAATCGAATGGAATCCAATCGAAAAGAATCAAATTGATTCGAATCGAAACAAATTGAATCCAATCGAAAGAATCTAATTGAATCGAATCGAAAAGAATCGAATTCAATCAAAACGAATCGATTCGAATGGAATAGAAAAGAATAGAATAGAATCGAATCGAAAAGAATCCAATCGAATCGAAAAGAATCGAATCGAAAAGAATTGAATCGAATCGAAAAGAAACGAATCGAACCGAATCAAAAAGAAAACAATCGAATCGAATCAACTACAAAAGAATCGCTTTGAATAGCATAGAATTGAAAAGAATCGAATCAATCGAATTGAAAACAATCGAATCGAAAAGAATCGAATCAAAAAAAGTCGAATCGAAACGAAAACAATCGAATCGAATCTAAAAGAATCGTATTGAATTGAATCGAGTCGAAAAGACTCGAATCAAAAAGACTCGAATCGAATTGAATCAAATCGAAAAGAATCTAATAGAAACCACTCGAACAGAATCAAATCGAAATGATTCAAAATGAATCGAATAGAATAGAATCGAAAAAAATGGAAACGAATCGAAACGAATCGAAACGAAATGAATCGAAGAGAATCGATTAGAATCGAAATGAAAAGAATCGTATTGAATCGAATCGAAAAGAATCAAATCAAATCGAATCGAAAGAATTGAATCAAATCGAAAAGCATCCAATCGAATCGAAAAGAATCGAACTGAATGGAATCAAATCGAAAAGAATCGAATCGAATCGAAAAGAATCGAATCAAATTTAATGGAATCGAAAAGAATCGAATTGAATCGAAAAGAATCGAAATGAAACAAATCAGATCAAATGGAAAAGCATCAAATCGAATTGAAAAGAATCGAATCGAATCGAAATGAATCGAATCAGAAAGACTCGAATAGAAAAGAATCGAATTGAAAAGAATCGAATCGAATCGAAAAGACTCGAATCGAATTAAAAATATCAAATCGAATCGAATCGCAAAGAATCGAATTGAAAAGACTCGAATTGAAACGAATCGATTTGAAACGAAAAGAATCGAATCGAATCGAATCGAATTGAAAGAATCGAATTGAATAGAAAAAAATCGAATAGAAAAGAATCGAACCGAAAAGAAAAGAATCAAATTGAATCAGTCGATTAAGTTCTAGTCGAATCGAATCAAAAAGCATGAAATGGAGTCGAATCGAATCGAAAAGAATCGAATCGAATCGAAAAGAATCGAATTGTATCTAATCAAAAAGAATCGAATCGCATCCACTCGAATCGAAAAGAATCCAATTGCATCATCGAATGGAAACTAATCGAATTGAATAGAATAGAAAAGAATCGAATCGAATCAAATCGAAAACAATCAAATTGAATTGATCGAAAAGAATCGAATTGAATCAAATCGAATCGAAATGAAAAGAATCGAATCGATTCAAATAGAAAAGAATCGAATCGAAAAGAATCAAATCATCACGAAAAGAATCGAATCGAATCAAAAAGTATCGAATTGATTCGAAAACATTCGAATCGAAAAGAATCGAATTGAAATGAATCCGATCGAAATGAAAAGAATCTACTCGATTCGAATCCAAAGGAATCGAATCCAAAAGAATCGAATCGAATCCAAAAGAATCGAATTGAATTGAATCAAAAGAAATGAATTGAATTGAATCAAAAAGGAGCTAATCGCATCAAATCGAAAAAACTCGAATAGAATCAAATCGAATCAAAAAGAATCGAATAGATTCGAATAAAAAAGAATCGAATTGAGGGATCCCTGGGTGGCGCAGCGGTTTAGCGCCTGCCTTTGGCCCAGGGCGCGATCCTGGAGACCCGGGATCGAATCCCACATCGGGCTCCCACTGCATGGAGCCTGCTTCTCCCTCTGCCTATGTCTCTGCCTCTCTGTCTCTCTCTGTGACTATCATAAAAAAAAGAATCGAATTGAATCGCGTTGAAAAAAATCATAAAGAATCAAATCGAAAAGAATCGAATTCCATGTAACGAAAAGATTCGAATTGGAAAGAATCGAATCGAAACAAAAGAATCGAATCGAATCGACATGAATCAAAAAGAATCGAATCAAAACGAATCGAAAAGAAACAAATCAAGTAGAATCTAAAAGAATCGAATCGAATCAAATCGAAAAAATTCGAATAGAATTGAATCGAAAAGAATCAAAACGAATCGAACCGAAGAGAATCGATTCGAATCAAAATAAAAAGTATCGTATCAAATCGAATCGAAAAGAATCATATCAAATAGACTCGAAAGAATGGAATATAATCTAAAACAATCGAATCGAATCGAAAAGAATCGGATTGAATGGAATCGAATCGAAAAGAATAGAATAGAATCGAAAGAAATCGAATAGAATCAAATCAAATCAAATCAAAAAGAATCGAATTGAATTGATCCTAACCAAAATAAGCGAAATGAATCGACTCGAACCGAAAAAAATCAAATCGAAAAGAATCTAATCTCAACGAAAATCATCGAAATGAATAGAATCGAACTGAATCAAATCGAAAAGAATCGAATGGAATCCAATCGAAAAGAATCAAATTGATTCGAATCGAAACAAATTGAATCCAATCGAAAGAATCTAATTGAATCGAATCGAAAAGAATCGAATTCAATCAAAACGAATCGATTCGAATGGAATAGAAAAGAATAGAATAGAATCGAATCGAAAAGAATCAAATCGAATCGAAAAGAATCGAATCAAAAAGAATTGAATCGAATCGAAAAGAAACGAATCGAACCGAATCAAAAAGAAAACAATCGAATCGAATCAAATACAAAAGAATCGCTTTGAATAGCATAGAATTGAAAAGAATCGAATCAATCGAATTGAAAACAATCGAATCGAAAAGAATCGAATCAAAAAAAGTCGAATCGAAACGAAAACAATCGAATCGAATCTAAAAGAATCGTATTGAATTGAATCGAGTCGAAAAGACTCGAATCAAAAAGACTCGAATCGAATTGAATCAAATCGAAAAGAATCTAATAGAAACCACTCGAACAGAATCAAATCGAAATGATTCAAAATGAATCGAATCGAATAGAATCGAAAAAAATCGAAACGAATCGAAACGAAATGAATCGAAGAGAATCGATTAGAATCGAAATGAAAAGAATCGTATTGAATCGAATCGAAAAGAATCAAATCAAATCGAATCGAAAGAATTGAATCAAATCGAAAAGCATCCAATCGAATCGAAAAGAATCGAACTGAATGGAATCAAATCGAAAAGAATCGAATCGAATCGAAAAGAATCGAATCAAATTTAATGGAATCGAAAAGAATCGAATTGAATCGAAAAGAATCGAAATGAAACAAATCAGATCAAATGGAAAAGCATCAAATCGAATTGAAAAGAATCGAATCGAATCGAAATGAATCGAATCAGAAAGACTCGAATAGAAAAGAATCGAATTGAAAAGAATCGAATCGAATCGAAAAGACTCGAATCGAATTAAAAATATCAAATCGAATCGAATCGCAAAGAATCGAATTGAAAAGACTCGAATTGAAACGAATCGATTTGAAACGAAAAGAATCGAATCGAATCGAATCGAATTGAAAGAATCGAATTGAATAGAAAAAAATCGAATAGAAAGAATCGAACCGAAAAGAAAAGAATCAAATTGAATCAGTCGATTAAGTTCTAGTCGAATCGAATCAAAAAGCATGAAATGGAGTCGAATCGAATCGAAAAGAATCGAATCGAATCGAAAAGAATCGAATTGTATCTAATCAAAAAGAATCGAATCGTATCGACTCGAATCGAAAAGAATCCAATTGCATCATCGAATGGAAACTAATCGAATTGAATAGAATAGAAAAGAATCGAATCGAATCAAATCGAAAACAATCAAATTGAATTGATCGAAAAGAATCGAATTGAATCAAATCGAATCGAAATGAAAAGAATCGAATCGATTCAAATAGAAAAGAATCGAATCGAAAAGAATCAAATCGACACGAAAAGAATCGAATCGAATCAAAAAGTATCGAATTGATTCGAAAACATTCGAATCGAAAAGAATCGAATTGAAATGAATCCGATCGAAATGAAAAGAATCTACTCGATTCGAATCCAAAGGAATCGAATCCAAAAGAATCGAATCGAATCCAAAAGAATCGAATTGAATTGAATCAAAAGAAATGAATTGAATTGAATCAAAAAGGAGCTAATCGCATCAAATCGAAAAAACTCGAATAGAATCAAATCGAATCAAAAAGAATCGAATAGATTCGAATAAAAAAGAATCGAATTGAGGGATCCCTGGGTGGCGCAGCGGTTTAGCGCCTGCCTTTGGCCCAGGGCGCGATCCTGGAGACCCGGGATCGAATCCCACATCGGGCTCCCACTGCATGGAGCCTGCTTCTCCCTCTGCCTGTGTCTCTGCCTCTCTGTCTCTCTCTGTGACTATCATAAAAAAAAGAATCGAATTGAATCGCGTTGAAAAAAATCATAAAGAATCAAATCGAAAAGAATCGAATTCCATGTAACGAAAAGATTCGAATTGAAAAGAATCGAATCGAAACAAAAGAATCGAATCGAATCGACATGAATCAAAAAGAATCGAATCAAAACGAATCGAAAAGAAACAAATCAAGTAGAATCTAAAAGAATCGAATCGAATCAAATCGAAAAAATTCGAATAGAATTGAATCGAAAAGAATCAAAACGAATCGAACCGAAGAGAATCGATTCGAATCAAAATAAAAAGTATCGTATCAAATCGAATCGAAAAGAATCCTATCAAATAGAATCGAAAGAATGGAATCAAATCTAAAACAATCGAATCGAATCAAAAAGAATCGGATTGAATGGAATCGAATCGAAAAGAATAGAATAGAATCGAAAGAAATCGAATAGAATCAAATCAAATCAAAAAGAATCGAATTGAATTGATCCTAACCAAAATAAGCGAAATGAATCGACTCGAACCGAAAAAAATCAAATCGAAAAGAATCTAATCTCAACGAAAATCATCGAAATGAATAGAATCGAACTGAATCAAATCGAAAAGAATCGAATGGAATCCAATCGAAAAGAATCAAATTGATTCGAATCGAAACAAATTGAATCCAATCGAAAGAATCTAATTGAATCGAATCGAAAAGAATCGAATTCAATCAAAACGAATCGATTCGAATGGAATAGAAAAGAATAGAATAGAATCGAATCGAAAAGAATCAAATCGAATCGAAAAGAATCGAATCGAAAAGAATTGAATCGAATCGAAAAGAAACGAATCGAACCGAATCAAAAAGAAAACAATCGAATCGAATCAACTACAAAAGAATCGCTTTGAATAGCATAGAATTGAAAAGAATCGAATCAATCGAATTGAAAACAATCGAATCGAAAAGAATCGAATCAAAAAAAGTCGAATCGAAACGAAAACAATCGAATCGAATCTAAAAGAATCGTATTGAATTGAATCGAGTCGAAAAGACTCGAATCAAAAAGACTCGAATCGAATTGAATCAAATCGAAAAGAATCTAATAGAAACCACTCGAACAGAATCAAATCGAAATGATTCAAAATGAATCGAATAGAATAGAATCGAAAAAAATGGAAACGAATCGAAACGAATCGAAACGAAATGAATCGAAGAGAATCGATTAGAATCGAAATGAAAAGAATCGTATTGAATCGAATCGAAAAGAATCAAATCAAATCGAATCGAAAGAATTGAATCAAATCGAAAAGCATCCAATCGAATCGAAAAGAATCGAACTGAATGGAATCAAATCGAAAAGAATCGAATCGAATCGAAAAGAATCGAATCAAATTTAATGGAATCGAAAAGAATCGAATTGAATCGAAAAGAATCGAAATGAAACAAATCAGATCAAATGGAAAAGCATCAAATCGAATTGAAAAGAATCGAATCGAATCGAAATGAATCGAATCAAAAAGACTCGAATCGAAAAGAATCGAATTGAAAAGAATCGAATCGAATCGAAAAGACTCGAATCGAATTAAAAATATCAAATCGAATCGAATCGCAAAGAATCGAATTGAAAAGACTCGAATTGAAACGAATCGATTTGAAACGAAAAGAATCGAATCAAATCGAATCGAATGGAAAGAATCGAATTGAATAGAAAAAATCGAATAGAAAAGAATCGAACCGAAAAGAAAAGAATCAAATTGAATCAGTCGATTAAGTTCTAGTCGAATCGAATCAAAAAGCATGAAATGGAGTCGAATCGAATCGAAAAGAATCGAATCGAATCGAAAAGAATCGAATTGTATCTAATCAAAAAGAATCGAATCGCATCGACTCGAATCGAAAAGAATCCAATTGCATCATCGAATGGAAACTAATCGAATTGAATAGAATAGAAAAGAATCGAATCGAATCAAATCGAAAACAATCAAATTGAATTGATCGAAAAGAATCGAATTGAATCAAATCGAATCGAAATGAAAAGAATCGAATCGATTCAAATAGAAAAGAATCGAATCGAAAAGAATCAAATCGACACGAAAAGAATCGAATCGAATCAAAAAGTATCGAATTGATTCGAAAACATTCGAATCGAAAAGAATCGAATTGAAATGAATCCGATCGAAATGAAAAGAATCTACTCGATTCGAATCCAAAGGAATCGAATCCAAAAGAATCGAATCGAATCCAAAAGAATCGAATTGAATTGAATCAAAAGAAATGAATTGAATTGAATCAAAAAGGAGCTAATCGCATCAAATCGAATAAATTCGAATAGAATCAAATCGAATCAAAAAGAATCGAATAGATTCGAATAAAAAAGAATCGAATTGAGGGATCCCTGGGTGGCGCAGCGGTTTAGCGCCTGCCTTTGGCCCAGGGCGCGATCCTGGAGACCCGGGATCGAATCCCACATCGGGCTCCCACTGCATGGAGCCTGCTTCTCCCTCTGCCTATGTCTCTGCCTCTGTCTCTCTCTGTGACTATCATAAAAAAAAGAACCGAATTGAATCGCGTTGAAAAAAATCATAAAGAATCAAATCGAAAAGAATCGAATTCCATGTAACGAAAAGATTCGAATTGGAAAGAATCGAATCGAAACAAAAGAATCGAATCGAATCGACATGAATCAAAAAGAATCGAATCAAAACGAATCGAAAAGAAACAAATCAAGTAGAATCTAAAAGAATCGAATCGAATCAAATCGAAAAAATTCGAATAGAATTGAATCGAAAAGAATCAAAACGAATCGAACCGAAGAGAATCGATTCGAATCAAAATAAAAAGTATCGTATCAAATCGAATCGAAAAGAATCATATCAAATAGACTCGAAAGAATGGAATATAATCTAAAACAATCGAATCGAATCGAAAAGAATCGGATTGAATGGAATCGAATCGAAAAGAATAGAATAGAATCGAAAGAAATCGAATAGAATCAAATCAAATCAAATCAAAAAGAATCGATTTGAATTGATCCTAACCAAAATAAGCGAAATGAATCGACTCGAACCGAAAAAAATCAAATCGAAAAGAATCTAATCTCAACGAAAATCATCGAAATGAATAGAATCGAACTGAATCAAATCGAAAAGAATCGAATGGAATCCAATCGAAAAGAATCAAATTGATTCGAATCGAAACAAATTGAATCCAATCGAAAGAATCTAATTGAATCGAATCGAAAAGAATCGAATTCAATCAAAACGAATCGATTCGAATGGAATAGAAAAGAATAGAATAGAATCGAATCGAAAAGAATCAAATCGAATCGAAAAGAATCGAATCAAAAAGAATTGAATCGAATCGAAAAGAAACGAATCGAACCGAATCAAAAAGAAAACAATCGAATCGAATCAAATACAAAAGAATCGCTTTGAATAGCATAGAATTGAAAAGAATCGAATCAATCGAATTGAAAACAATCGAATCGAAAAGAATCGAATCAAAAAAAGTCGAATCGAAACGAAAACAATCGAATCGAATCTAAAAGAATCGTATTGAATTGAATCGAGTCGAAAAGACTCGAATCAAAAAGACTCGAATCGAATTGAATCAAATCGAAAAGAATCTAATAGAAACCACTCGAACAGAATCAAATCGAAATGATTCAAAATGAATCGAATCGAATAGAATCGAAAAAAATCGAAACGAATCGAAACGAAATGAATCGAAGAGAATCGATTAGAATCGAAATGAAAAGAATCGTATTGAATCGAATCGAAAAGAATCAAATCAAATCGAATCGAAAGAATTGAATCAAATCGAAAAGCATCCAATCGAATCGAAAAGAATCGAACTGAATGGAATCAAATCGAAAAGAATCGAATCGAATCGAAAAGAATCGAATCAAATTTAATGGAATCGAAAAGAATCGAATTGAATCGAAAAGAATCGAAATGAAACAAATCAGATCAAATGGAAAAGCATCAAATCGAATTGAAAAGAATCGAATCGAATCGAAATGAATCGAATCAGAAAGACTCGAATAGAAAAGAATCGAATTGAAAAGAATCGAATCGAATCGAAAAGACTCGAATCGAATTAAAAATATCAAATCGAATCGAATCGCAAAGAATCGAATTGAAAAGACTCGAATTGAAACGAATCGATTTGAAACGAAAAGAATCGAATCGAATCGAATCGAATGGAAAGAATCAAATTGAATACAAAAAAATCGAATAGAAAAGAATCGAACCGAAAAGAAAAGAATCAAATTGAATCAGTCGATTAAGTTCTAGTCGAATCGAATCAAAAAGCATGAAATGGAGACGAATCGAATCGAAAAGAATCGAATCGAATCGAAAAGAATCGAATTGTATCTAATCAAAAAGAATCGAATCGTATCGACTCGAATCGAAAAGAATCCAATTGCATCATCGAATGGAAACTAATCGAATTGAATAGAATAGAAAAGAATCGAATCGAATCAAATCGAAAACAATCAAATTGAATTGATCGAAAAGAATCGAATTGAATCAAATCGAATCGAAATGAAAAGAATCGAATCGATTCAAATAGAAAAGAATCGAATCGAAAACAATCAAATCGACACGAAAAGAATCGAATCGAATCAAAAAGTATCGAATGGATTCGAAAACATTCGAATCGAAAAGAATCGAATTGAAATGAATCCGATCGAAATGAAAAGAATCTACTCGATTCGAATCCAAAGGAATCGAATCCAAAAGAATCGAATCGAATCCAAAAGAATCGAATTGAATTGAATCAAAAGAAATGAATTGAATTGAATCAAAAAGGAGCTAATCGCATCAAATCGAAAAAACTCGAATAGAATCAAATCGAATCAAAAAGAATCGAATAGATTCGAATAAAAAAGAATCGAATTGAGGGATCCCTGGTTGGCGCAGCGGTTTAGCGCCTGCCTTTGGCCCAGGGCGCGATCCTGGAGACCCGGGATCGAATCCCACATCGGGCTCCCGGTGCATGGAGCCTGCTTCTCCCTCTGCCTGTGTCTCTGCCTCTCTGTCTCTCTCTGTGACTATCATAAAAAAAAGAATCGAATTGAATCGCGTTGAAAAAAATCATAAAGAATCAAATCGAAAAGAATCGAATTCCATGTAACGAAAAGATTCGAATTGAAAAGAATCGAATCGAAACAAAAGAATCGAATCGACATGAATCAAAAAGAATCGAATCAAAACGAATCGAAAAGAAACAAATCAAGTAGAATCTAAAAGAATCGAATCGAATCAAATCGAAAAAATTCGAATAGAATTGAATCGAAAAGAATCAAAACGAATCGAACCGAAGAGAATCGATTCGAATCAAAATAAAAAGTATCGTATCAAATCGAATCGAAAAGAATCATATCAAATAGAATCGAAAGAATGGAATCAAATCTAAAACAATCGAATCGAATCGAAAAGAATCGGATTGAATGGAATCGAATCGAAAAGAATAGAATAGAATCGAAAGAAATCGAATAGAATCAAATCAAATCAAATCAAAAAGAATCGAATTGAATTGATCCTAACCAAAATAAGCGAAATGAATCGACTCGAACCGAAAAAAATCAAATCGAAAAGAATCTAATCTCAACGAAAATCATCGAAATGAATAGAATCGAACTGAATCAAATCGGAAAGAATCGAATGGAATCCAATCGAAAAGAATCAAATTGATTCGAATCGAAACAAATTGAATCCAATCGAAAGAATCTAATTGAATCGAATCGAAAAGAATCGAATTCAATCAAAACGAATCGATTCGAATGGAATAGAAAAGAATAGAATAGAATCGAATCGAAAAGAATCCAATCGAATCGAAAAGAATCGAATCGAAAAGAATTGAATCGAATCGAAAAGAAACGAATCGAACCGAATCAAAAAGAAAACAATCGAATCGAATCAACTACAAAAGAATCGCTTTGAATAGCATAGAATTGAAAAGAATCGAATCAATCGAATTGAAAACAATCGAATCGAAAAGAATCGAATCAAAAAAAGTCGAATCGAAACGAAAACAATCGAATCGAATCTAAAAGAATCGTATTGAATTGAATCGAGTCGAAAAGACTCGAATCAAAAAGACTCGAATCGAATCATATCAAATAGAATCGAAAGAATGGAATCAAATCTAAAACAATCGAATCGAATCGAAAAGAATCGGATTGAATGGAATCGAATCGAAAAGAATAGAATAGAATCGAAAGAAATCGAATAGAATCAAATCAAATCAAATCAAAAAGAATCGAATTGAATTGATCCTAACCAAAATAAGCGAAATGAATCAACTCGAACCGAAAAAAATCAAATCGAAAAGAATCTAATCTCAACGAAAATCATCGAAATGAATAGAATCGAACTGAATAAAATCGAAAAGAATCGAATGGAATCCAATCGAAAAGAATCAAATTGATTCGAATCGAAACAAATTGAATCCAATCGAAAGAATCTAATTGAATCGAATCGAAAAGAATCGAATTCAATCAAAACGAATCGATTCGAATGGAATAGAAAAGAATAGAATAGAATCGAATCAAAAAGAATCCAATCGAATCGAAAAGAATCGAATCGAAAAGAATTGAATCGAATCGAAAAGAAACGAATCGAACCGAATCAAAAAGAAAACAATCGAATCGAATCAACTACAAAAGAATCGCTTTGAATAGCATAGAATTGAAAAGAATCGAATCAATCGAATTGAAAACAATCGAATCGAAAAGAATCGAATCAAAAAAAGTCGAATCGAAACGCAAACAATCGAATCGAATCTAAAAGAATCGTATTGAATTGAATCGAGTCGAAAAGACTCGAATCAAAAAGACTCGAATCGAATTGAATCAAATCGAAAAGAATCTAATAGAAACCACTCGAACAGAATCAAATCGAAATGATTCAAAATGAATCGAATCGAATAGAATCGAAAAAAATCGAAACGAATCGAAACGAAATGAATCGAAGAGAATCGATTAGAATCGAAATGAAAAGAATCGTATTGAATCGAATCGAAAAGAATCAAATCAAATCGAATCGAAAGAATTGAATCAAATCGAAAAGCATCCAATCGAATCGAAAAGAATCGAACTGAATGGAATCAAATCGAAAAGAATCGAATCGAATCGAAAAGAATCGAATCAAATTTAATGGAATCGAAAAGAATCGAATTGAATCGAAAAGAATCGAAATGAAACAAATCAGATCAAATGGAAAAGCATCAAATCGAATTGAAAAGAATCGAATCGAATCGAAATGAATCGAATCAGAAAGACTCGAATAGAAAAGAATCGAATTGAAAAGAATCGAATCGAATCGAAAAGACTCGAATCGAATTAAAAATATCAAATCGAATCGAATCGCAAAGAATCGAATTGAAAAGACTCGAATTGAAACGAATCGATTTGAAACGAAAAGAATCGAATCGAATCGAATCGAATGGAAAGAATCAAATTGAATACAAAAAAATCGAATAGAAAAGAATCGAACCGAAAAGAAAAGAATCAAATTGAATCAGTCGATTAAGTTCTAGTCGAATCGAATCAAAAAGCATGAAATGGAGACGAATCGAATCGAAAAGAATCGAATCGAATCGAAAAGAATCGAATTGTATCTAATCAAAAAGAATCGAATCGTATCGACTCGAATCGAAAAGAATCCAATTGCATCATCGAATGGAAACTAATCGAATTGAATAGAATAGAAAAGAATCGAATCGAATCAAATCGAAAACAATCAAATTGAATTGATCGAAAAGAATCGAATTGAATCAAATCGAATCGAAATGAAAAGAATCGAATCGATTCAAATAGAAAAGAATCGAATCGAAAACAATCAAATCGACACGAAAAGAATCGAATCGAATCAAAAAGTATCGAATTGATTCGAAAACATTCGAATCGAAAAGAATCGAATTGAAATGAATCCGATCGAAATGAAAAGAATCTACTCGATTCGAATCCAAAGGAATCGAATCCAAAAGAATCGAATCGAATCCAAAAGAATCGAATTGAATTGAATCAAAAGAAATGAATTGAATTGAATCAAAAAGGAGCTAATCGCATCAAATCGAAAAAACTCGAATAGAATCAAATCGAATCAAAAAGAATCGAATAGATTCGAATAAAAAAGAATCGAATTGAGGGATCCCTGGTTGGCGCAGCGGTTTAGCGCCTGCCTTTGGCCCAGGGCGCGATCCTGGAGACCCGGGATCGAATCCCACATCGGGCTCCCGGTGCATGGAGCCTGCTTCTCCCTCTGCCTGTGTCTCTGCCTCTCTGTCTCTCTCTGTGACTATCATAAAAAAAAGAATCGAATTGAATCGCGTTGAAAAAAATCATAAAGAATCAAATCGAAAAGAATCGAATTCCATGTAACGAAAAGATTCGAATTGAAAAGAATCGAATCGAAACAAAAGAATCGAATCGACATGAATCAAAAAGAATCGAATCAAAACGAATCGAAAAGAAACAAATCAAGTAGAATCTAAAAGAATCGAATCGAATCAAATCGAAAAAATTCGAATAGAATTGAATCGAAAAGAATCAAAACGAATCGAACCGAAGAGAATCGATTCGAATCAAAATAAAAAGTATCGTATCAAATCGAATCGAAAAGAATCATATCAAATAGAATCGAAAGAATGGAATCAAATCTAAAACAATCGAATCGAATCGAAAAGAATCGGATTGAATGGAATCGAATCGAAAAGAATAGAATAGAATCGAAAGAAATCGAATAGAATCAAATCAAATCAAATCAAAAAGAATCGAATTGAATTGATCCTAACCAAAATAAGCGAAATGAATCGACTCGAACCGAAAAAAATCAAATCGAAAAGAATCTAATCTCAACGAAAATCATCGAAATGAATAGAATCGAACTGAATCAAATCGGAAAGAATCGAATGGAATCCAATCGAAAAGAATCAAATTGATTCGAATCGAAACAAATTGAATCCAATCGAAAGAATCTAATTGAATCGAATCGAAAAGAATCGAATTCAATCAAAACGAATCGATTCGAATGGAATAGAAAAGAATAGAATAGAATCGAATCGAAAAGAATCCAATCGAATCGAAAAGAATCGAATCGAAAAGAATTGAATCGAATCGAAAAGAAACGAATCGAACCGAATCAAAAAGAAAACAATCGAATCGAATCAACTACAAAAGAATCGCTTTGAATAGCATAGAATTGAAAAGAATCGAATCAATCGAATTGAAAACAATCGAATCGAAAAGAATCGAATCAAAAAAAGTCGAATCGAAACGAAAACAATCGAATCGAATCTAAAAGAATCGTATTGAATTGAATCGAGTCGAAAAGACTCGAATCAAAAAGACTCGAATCGAATCATATCAAATAGAATCGAAAGAATGGAATCAAATCTAAAACAATCGAATCGAATCGAAAAGAATCGGATTGAATGGAATCGAATCGAAAAGAATAGAATAGAATCGAAAGAAATCGAATAGAATCAAATCAAATCAAATCAAAAAGAATCGAATTGAATTGATCCTAACCAAAATAAGCGAAATGAATCAACTCGAACCGAAAAAAATCAAATCGAAAAGAATCTAATCTCAACGAAAATCATCGAAATGAATAGAATCGAACTGAATAAAATCGAAAAGAATCGAATGGAATCCAATCGAAAAGAATCAAATTGATTCGAATCGAAACAAATTGAATCCAATCGAAAGAATCTAATTGAATCGAATCGAAAAGAATCGAATTCAATCAAAACGAATCGATTCGAATGGAATAGAAAAGAATAGAATAGAATCGAATCAAAAAGAATCCAATCGAATCGAAAAGAATCGAATCGAAAAGAATTGAATCGAATCGAAAAGAAACGAATCGAACCGAATCAAAAAGAAAACAATCGAATCGAATCAACTACAAAAGAATCGCTTTGAATAGCATAGAATTGAAAAGAATCGAATCAATCGAATTGAAAACAATCGAATCGAAAAGAATCGAATCAAAAAAAGTCGAATCGAAACGCAAACAATCGAATCGAATCTAAAAGAATCGTATTGAATTGAATCGAGTCGAAAAGACTCGAATCAAAAAGACTCGAATCGAATTGAATCAAATCGAAAAGAATCTAATAGAAACCACTCGAACAGAATCAAATCGAAATGATTCAAAATGAATCGAATCGAATAGAATCGAAAAAAATCGAAACGAATCGAAACGAATCGAAACGAAATGAATCGAAGAGAATCGATTAGAATCGAAATGAAAAGAATCGTATTGAATCGAATCGAAAAGAATCAAATCAAATCGAATCGAAAGAATTGAATCAAATCGAAAAGCATCCAATCGAATCGAAAAGAATCGAACTGAATGGAATCAAATCGAAAAGAATCGAATCGAATCGAAAAGAATCGAATCAAATTTAATGGAATCGAAAAGAATCGAATTGAATCGAAAAGAATCGAAATGAAACAAATCAGATCAAATGGAAAAGCATCAAATCGAATTGAAAAGAATCGAATCGAATCGAATCGAAATGAATCGAATCAAAAAGACTCGAATCGAAAAGAATCGAATTGAAAAGAATCGAATCGAATCGAAAAGACTCGAATCGAATTAAAAATATCAAATCGAATCGAATCGCAAAGAATCGAATTGAAAGACTCGAATTGAAACGAATCGATTTGAAACGAAAAGAATCGAATCGAATCGAATCGAATTGAAAGAATCGAATTGAATAGAAAAAAATCGAATAGAAAAGAATCGAACCGAAAAGAAAAGAATCAAATTGAATCAGTCGATTAAGTTCTAGTCGAATCGAATCAAAAAGCATGAAATGGAGTCAAATCGAATCGAAAAGAATCGAATCGAATCGAAAAGAATCGAATTGTATCTAATCAAAAAGAATCGAATCGTATCGACTCGAATCGAAAAGAATCCAATTGCATCATCGAATGGAAACTAATCGAATTGAATAGAATAGAAAAGAATCGAATCGAATCAAATCGAAAACAATCAAATTGAATTGATCGAAAAGAATCGAATTGAATCAAATCGAATCGAAATGAAAAGAATCGAATCGATTCAAATAGAAAAGAATCGAATCGAAAAGAATCAAATCGACACGAAAAGAATCGAATCGAATCAAAGAGTATCGAATTGATTCGAAAACATTCGAATCGAAAAGAATCGAATTGAAATGAATCCGATCGAAATGAAAAGAATCTACTCGATTCGAATCCAAAAGAATCGAATCCAAAAGAATCGAATCGAATCCAAAAGAATCGAATTGAATTGAATCAAAAGAAATGAATTGAATTGAATCAAAAAGGAACTAATCGCATCAAATCGAAAAAACTCGAATAGAATCAAATCGAATCGAAAAGAATCGAATAGATTCGAATAAAAAAGAATCGAATTGAGGGATCCCTGGGTGGCGCAGCGGTTTAGCGCCTGCCTTTGGCCCAGGGCGCGATTCTGGAGACCCGGGATCGAATCCCACATCGGGCTCCCGGTGCATGGAGCCTGCTTCTCCCTCTGCCTGTGTCTCTGCCTCTCTGTCTCTCTCTGTGACTATCATAAAAAAAAAGAATCGAATTGAATCGCGTTGAAAAAAATAAAGAATCAAATCGAAAAGAATCGACTTCCATGTAACGAAAAGATTCGAATTGAAAAGAATCGAATCGAAACAAAAGAATCGAATCGAATCGACATGAATCACAAAGAATCGAATCAAAACGAATCGAAAAGAAACAAATCAAGTAGAATCTAAAAGAATCGAATCGAATCAAATCGAAAAAATTCGAATAGAATTGAATCGAAAAGAATCAAAACGAATCGAACCGAAGAGAATCGATTCGAATCAAAATAAAAAGTATCGTATCAAATCGAATCGAAACGAATCCTATCAAATAGAATCGAAAGAATGGAATCAAATCTAAAACAATCGAATCGAATCGAAAAGAATCGGATTGAATGGAATCGAATCGAAAAGAATAGAATAGAATCGAAAGAAATCGAATAGAATCAAATCAAATCAAATCAAAAAGAATCGAATTGAATTGATCCTAACCAAAATAAGCGAAATGAATCGACTCGAACCGAAAAAAATCAAATCGAAAAGAATCTAATCTCAACGAAAATCATCGAAATGAATAGAATCGAACTGAATCAAATCGAAAAGAATCGAATGGAATCCAATCGAAAAGAATCAAATTGATTCGAATCGAAACAAATTGAATCCAATCGAAAGAATCTAATTGAATCGAATCGAAAAGAATCGAATTCAATCAAAACGAATCGATTCGAATGGAATAGAAAAGAATAGAATAGAATCGAATCGAAAAGAATCCAATCGAATCGAAAAGAATCGAATCGAAAAGAATTGAATCGAATCGAAAAGAAACGAATCGAACCGAATCAAAAAGAAAACAATCGAATCGAATCAACTACAAAAGAATCGCTTTGAATAGCATAGAATTGAAAAGAATCGAATCAATCGAATTGAAAACAATCGAATCGAAAAGAATCGAATCAAAAAAAGTCGAATCGAAACGCAAACAATCGAATCGAATCTAAAAGAATCGTATTGAATTGAATCGAGTCGAAAAGACTCGAATCAAAAAGACTCGAATCGAATTGAATCAAATCGAAAAGAATCTAATAGAAACCACTCGAACAGAATCAAATCGAAATGATTCAAAATGAATCGAATCGAATAGAATCGAAAAAAATCGAAACGAATCGAAACGAATCGAAACGAAATGAATCGAAGAGAATCGATTAGAATCGAAATGAAAAGAATCGTATTGAATCGAATCAAAAAGAATCAAATCAAATCGAATCGAAAGAATTGAATCAAATCGAAAAGCATCCAATCGAATCGAAAAGAATCGAACTGAATGGAATCAAATCGAAAAGAATCGAATCGAATCGAAAAGAATCGAATCAAATTTAATGGAATCGAAAAGAATCGAATTGAATCGAAAAGAATCGAAATGAAACAAATCAGATCAAATGGAAAAGCATCAAATCGAATTGAAAAGAATCGAATCGAATCGAATCGAAATGAATCGAATCAAAAAGACTCGAATCGAAAAGAATCGAATTGAAAAGAATCGAATCGAATCGAAAAGACTCGAATCGAATTAAAAATATCAAATCGAATCGAATCGCAAAGAATCGAATTGAAAGACTCGAATTGAAACGAATCGATTTGAAACGAAAAGAATCGAATCGAATCGAATCGAATTGAAAGAATCGAATTGAATAGAAAAAAATCGAATAGAAAAGAATCGAACCGAAAAGAAAAGAATCAAATTGAATCAGTCGATTAAGTTCTAGTCGAATCGAATCAAAAAGCATGAAATGGAGTCAAATCGAATCGAAAAGAATCGAATCGAATCGAAAAGAATCGAATTGTATCTAATCAAAAAGAATCGAATCGTATCGACTCGAATCGAAAAGAATCCAATTGCATCATCGAATGGAAACTAATCGAATTGAATAGAATAGAAAAGAATCGAATCGAATCAAATCGAAAACAATCAAATTGAATTGATCGAAAAGAATCGAATTGAATCAAATCGAATCGAAATGAAAAGAATCGAATCGATTCAAATAGAAAAGAATCGAATCGAAAAGAATCAAATCGACACGAAAAGAATCGAATCGAATCAAAAAGTATCGAATTGATTCGAAAACATTCGAATCGAAAAGAATCGAATTGAAATGAATCCGATCGAAATGAAAAGAATCTACTCGATTCGAATCCAAAAGAATCGAATCCAAAAGAATCGAATCGAATCCAAAAGAATCGAATTGAATTGAATCAAAAGAAATGAATTGAATTGAATCAAAAAGGAACTAATCGCATCAAATCGAAAAAACTCGAATAGAATCAAATCGAATCGAAAAGAATCGAATAGATTCGAATAAAAAAGAATCGAATTGAGGGATCCCTGGGTGGCGCAGCGGTTTAGCGCCTGCCTTTGGCCCAGGGCGCGATCCTGGATACCCGGGATCGAATCCCACATCGGGCTCCCGGTGCATGGAGCCTGCTTCTCACTCTGCCTGTGTCTCTGCCTCTCTGTCTCTCTCTGTGACTATCATAAAAAACAGAATCGAATTGAATCGCGTTGAAAAAAATCATAAAGAATCAAATCGAAAAGAATCGAATTCCATGTAACGAAAAGATTCGAATTGAAAAGAATCGAATCGAAACAAAAGAATCGAATCGAATCGACATGAATCACAAAGAATCGAATCAAAACGAATCGAAAAGAAACAAATCAAGTAGAATCTAAAAGAATCGAATCGAATCAAATCGAAAAAATTCGAATAGAATTGAATCGAAAAGAATCAAAACGAATCGAACCGAAGAGAATCGATTCGAATCAAAATAAGAAGTATCGTATCAAATCGAATCGAAAAGAATCATATCAAATAGAATCGAAGGAATGGAATCAAATCTAAAACAATCGAATCGAATCGAAAAGAATCGGATTGAATGGAATCGAATCGAAAAGAATAGAATAGAATCGAAAGAAATCGAATAGAATCAAATCAAATCAAAAAGAATCGAATTGAATTGATCCTAACCAAAATAAGCGAAATGAATCGACTCGAACCGAAAAAAATCAAATCGAAAAGAATCTAATCTCAACGAAAATCATCGAAATGAATAGAATCGAACTGAATCAAATCGAAAAGAATCGAATGGAATCCAATCGAAAAGAATCAAATTGATTCGAATCGAAACAAATTGAATCCAATCGAAAGAATCTAATTGAATCGAATCGAAAAGAATCGAATTCAATCAAAACGAATCGATTCGAATGGAATAGAAAAGAATAGAATAGAATCGAATCGAAAAGAATCCAATCGAATCGAAAAGAATCGAATCGAAAAGAATTGAATCGAATCGAAAAGAAACGAATCGAACCGAATCAAAAAGAAAACAATCGAATCGAATCAACTACAAAAGAATCGCTTTGAATAGCATAGAATTGAAAAGAATCGAATCAATCGAATTGAAAACAATCGAATCGAAAAGAATCGAATCAAAAAAAGTCGAATCGAAACGCAAACAATCGAATCGAATCTAAAAGAATCGTATTGAATTGAATCGAGTCGAAAAGACTCGAATCAAAAAGACTCGAATCGAATTGAATCAAATCGAAAAGAATCTAATAGAAACCACTCGAACAGAATCAAATCGAAATGATTCAAAATGAATCGAATCGAATAGAATCGAAAAAAATCGAAACGAATCGAAACGAATCGAAACGAAATGAATCGAAGAGAATCGATTAGAATCGAAATGAAAAGAATCGTATTGAATCGAATCGAAAAGAATCAAATCAAATCGAATCGAAAGAATTGAATCAAATCGAAAAGCATTCAATCGAATCGAAAAGAATCGAACTGAATGGAATCAAATCGAAAAGAATCGAATCGAATCGAAAAGAATCGAATCAAATTTAATGGAATCGAAAAGAATCGAATTGAATCGAAAAGAATCGAAATGAAACAAATCAGATCAAATGGAAAAGCATCAAATCGAATTGAAAAGAATCGAATCGAATCGAATCGAAATGAATCGAATCAAAAAGACTCGAATCGAAAAGAATCGAATTGAAAAGAATCGAATCGAATCGAAAAGACTCGAATCGAATTAAAAATATCAAATCGAATCGAATCGCAAAGAATCGAATTGAAAGACTCGAATTGAAACGAATCGATTTGAAACGAAAAGAATCGAATCGAATCGAATCGAATTGAAAGAATCGAATTGAATAGAAAAAAATCGAATAGAAAAGAATCGAACCGAAAAGAAAAGAATCAAATTGAATCAGTCGATTAAGTTCTAGTCGAATCGAATCAAAAAGCATGAAATGGAGTCGAATCGAATCGAAAAGAATCGAATCGAATCGAATTGTATCTAATCAAAAAGAATCGAATCGTATCGACTCGAATCGAAAAGAATCCAATTGCATCATCGAATGGAAACTAATCGAATTGAATAGAATAGAAAAGAATCGAATCGAATCAAATCGAAAACAATCAAATTGAATTGATCGAAAAGAATCGAATTGAATCAAATCGAATTGAAATGAAAAGAATCGAATCGATTCAAATAGAAAAGAATCGAATCGAAAAGAATCAAATCGACATGAAAAGAATCGAATCGAATCAAAAAGTATCGAATTGATTCGAAAACATTCGAATCGAAAAGAATCGAATTGAAATGAATCCGATCGAAATGAAAAGAATCTACTCGATTCGAATCCAAAAGAATCGAATCCAAAAGAATCGAATTGAATTGAATCAAAAGAAATGAATTGAATTGAATCAAAAAGGAACTAATCGCATCAAATCGAAAAAACTCGAATAGAATCAAATCGAATCGAAAAGAATCGAATAGATTCGAATAAAAAAGAATCGAATTGAGGGATCCCTGGGTGGCGCAGCGGTTTAGCGCCTGCCTTTGGCCCAGGGCGCGATCCTGGAGACCCGGGATCGAATCCCACATCGGGCTCCCACTGCATGGAGCCTGCTTCTCCCTCTGCCTGTGTCTCTGCCTCTCTGTCTCTCTCTGTGACTATCATAAAAAAAAGAATCGAATTGAATCGCGTTGAAAAAAATCATAAAAAACAAATCGAAAAGAATCGAATTCCATGTAACGAAAAGATTCGAATTGAAAAGAATCGAATCGAAACAAAAGAATCGAATCGAATCAACATGAATCAAAAAGAATCGAATCAAAACGAATCGAAAAGAAACAAATCAAGTAGAATCAAAACGAATCGAACCGAAGAAAATCGATTCGAATCAAAATAAAAAGTATCGTATCAAATCGAATCGAAAAGAATCATATCAAATAGAATCGAAAGAATGGAATCAAATCTAAAACAATCGAATCGAATCGAAAAGAATCGGATTGAATGGAATAGAATCGAAAAGAATAGGAATCGAATTGAATTGAATCAAAAGAAATGAATTGAATTGAATCAAAAAGGAACTAATTGCATCAAATCGAAAAAACTCGAATAGAATCAAATCGAATCAAAAAGAATCGAATAGATTCGAATAAAAAAGAATCGAATTGAGGGATCCCTGGGTGGCGCAGCGGTTTAGCGCCTGCCTTTGGCCCAGGGCGCGATCCTGGAGACCCGGGATCGAATCCCACATCGGGCTCCCACTGCATGGAGCCTGCTTCTCCCTCTGCCTGTGTCTCTGCCTCTCTGTCTCTCTCTGTGACTATCATAAAAAAAAGAATCGAATTGAATCGCGTTGAAAAAAATCATAAAGAATCAAATCGAAAAGAATCGAATTCCATGTAACGAAAAGATTCGAATTGAAAAGAATCGAATCGAAACAAAAGAATTGAATCGAATCGACATGAATCAAAAAGAATCGAATCAAAACGAATCGAAAAGAAACAAATCAAGTAGAATCTAAAAGAATCGAATCGAATCAAATCGAAAAAATTCGAATAGAATTGAATCGAAAAGAATCAAAACGAATCGAACCGAAGAGAATCGATTCGAATCAAAATAAAAAGTATCGTATCAAATCGAATCGAAAAGAATCATATCAAATAGAATCGAAAGAATGGAATCAAATCTAAAACAATCGAATCGAATCGAAAAGAATCGGATTGAATGGAATCGAATCGAAAAGAATAGAATAGAATCGAAAGAAATCGAATAGAATCAAATCAATAAAAAAGAATCGAATTGAATTGATCCTAACCAAAATAAGCGAAATGAATCGACTCGAACCGAAAAAAATCAAATCGAAAAGAATCTAATCTCAACGAAAATCATCGAAATGAATAGAATCGAACTGAATCAAATCGAAAAGAATCGAATGGAATCCAATCGAAAAGAATCAAATTGATTCGAATCGAAACAAATTGAATCCAATCGAAAGAATCTAATTGAATCGAATCGAAAAGAATCGAATTCAATCAAAACGAATCGATTCGAATGGAATAGAAAAGAATAGAATAGAATCGAATCGAAAAGAATCCAATCGAATCGAAAAGAATCGAATCGAAAAGAATTGAATCGAATCGAAAAGAAACGAATCGAACCGAATCAAAAAGAAAACAATCGAATCGAATCAAATACAAAAGAATCGCTTTGAATAGCATAGAATTGAAAAGAATCGAATCAATCGAATTGAAAACAATCGAATCGAAAAGAATCGAATCAAAAAAAGTCGAATCGAAACGCAAACAATCGAATCGAATCTAAAAGAATCGTATTGAATTGAATCGAGTCGAAAAGACTCGAATCAAAAAGACTCGAATCGAATTGAATCAAATCGAAAAGAATCTAATAGAAACCACTCGAACAGAATCAAATCGAAATGATTCAAAATGAATCGAATGGAAAAAAATCGAAACGAATCGAAACGAATCGAAACGAAATGAATCGAAGAGAATCGATTAGAATCGAAATGAAAAGAAAGAATCGTATTGAATCGAATCGAAAAGAATCAAATCAACTCGAATCGAAAGAATTGAATCAAATCGAAAAGCATCCAATCGAATCGAAAAGAATCGAACTGAATGGAATCAAATCGAAAAGAATCGAATCGAATCGAAAAGAATCGAATCAAATTTAATGGAATCGAAAAGAATCGAATTGAATCGAAAAGAATCGAAATGAAACAAATCAGATCAAATGGAAAAGCATCAAATCGAATTGAAAAGAATCGAATCGAATCGAATCGAAATGAATCGAATCAAAAAGACTCGAATCGAAAAGAATCGAATTGAAAAGAATTGAATCGAATCGAAAAGACTCGAATCGAATTAAAAATATCAAATCGAATCGAATCGCAAAGAATCGAATTGAAAGACTCGAATTGAAACGAATCGATTTGAAACGAAAAGAATCGAATCGAATCGAATCGAATTGAAAGAATCGAATTGAATAGAAAAAAATCGAATAGAAAAGAATCGAACCGAAAAGAAAAGAATCAAATTGAATCAGTCGATTAAGTTCTAGTCGAATCGAATCAAAAAGCATGAAATGGAGTCGAATCGAATCGAAAAGAATCGAATCGAATCGAAAAGAATCGAATTGTATCTAATCAAAAAGAATCGAATCGTATCGACTCGAATCGAAAAGAATCCAATTGCATCATCGAATGGAAACTAATCGAATTGAATAGAATAGAAAAGAATCGAATCGAATCAAATCGAAAACAATCAAATTGAATTGATCGAAAAGAATCGAATTGAATCACATCGAATCGAAATGAAAAGAATCGAATCGATTCAAATAGAAAAGAATCGAATCGAAAAGAATCAAATCGACACGAAAAGAATCGAATCGAATCAAAAAGTATCGAATTGATTCGAAAACATTCGAATCGAAAAGAATCGAATAGAAATGAATCCGATCGAAATGAAAAGAATCTACTCGATTCGAATCCAAAAGAATCGAATCCAAAAGAATCGAATCGAATCCAAAAGAATCGAATTGAATTGAATCAAAAGAAATGAATTGAATTTTATCAAAAAGGAACTAATTGCATCAAATCGAAAAAACTCGAATAGAATCAAATCGAATCAAAAAGAATCGAATAGATTCGAATAAAAAAGAATCGAATTGAGGGATCCCTGGGTGGCGCAGCGGTTTAGCGCCTGCCTTTGGCCCAGGGCGCGATCCTGGAGACCCGGGATCGAATCCCACATCGGGCTCCCACTGCATGGAGCCTGCTTCTCCCTCTGCCTGTGTCTCTGCCTCTCTGTCTCTCTCTGTGACTATCATAAAAAAAAGAATCGAATTGAATCGCGTTGAAAAAAATCATAAAGAATCAAATCGAAAAGAATCGAATTCCATGTAACGAAAAGATTCGAATTGAAAAGAATCGAATCGAAACAAAAGAATCGAATCGAATCGACATGAATCAAAAAGAATCGAATCAAACCGAATCGAAAAGAAGCAAATCAAGTAGAATCTAAAAGAATCGAATCGAATCAAATCGAAAAAATTCGAATAGAATTGAATCGAAAAGAATCAAAACGAATCGAACCGAAGAGAATCGATTCGAATCAAAATAAAAAGTATCGTATCAAATCGAATCGAAAAGAATCATATCAAATAGAATCGAAAGAATGGAATCAAATCTAAAACAATCGAATCGAATCGAAAAGAATCGGATTGAATGGAATAGAATCGAAAAGAATAGAATAGAATCGAAAGAAATCGAATAGAATCAAATCAATAAAAAAGAATCGAAATGAATTGATCCTAACCAAAATAAGCGAAATGAATCGACTCGAACCGAAAACAATCAAATCGAAAAGAATCTAATCTCAACGAAAATCATCGAAATGAATAGAATCGAACTGAATCAAATCGAAAAGAATCGAATGGAATCCAATCGAAAAGAATCAAATTGATTCGAATCGAAACAAATTGAATCCAATCGAAAGAATCTAATTGAATCGAATCGAAAAGAATCGAATTCAATCAAAACGAATCGATTCGAATGGAATAGAAAAGAATAGAATAGAATCGAATCGAAAAGAATCCAATCGAATCGAAAAGAATCGAATCGAAAAGAATTGAATCGAATCGAAAAGAAACGAATCGAACCGAATCAAAAAGAAAACAATCGAATCGAATCAAATACAAAAGAATCGCTTTGAATAGCATAGAATTGAAAAGAATCGAATCAATCGAATTGAAAACAATCGAATCGAAAAGAATCGAATCAAAAAAAGTCGAATCGAAACGCAAACAATCGAATCGAATCTAAAAGAATCGTATTGAATTGAATCGAGTCGAAAAGACTCGAATCAAAAAGACTCGAATCGAATTGAATCAAATCGAAAAGAATCTAATAGAAACCACTCGAACAGAATCAAATCGAAATGATTCAAAATGAATCGAATCGAAAAAAATCGAAACGAATCGAAACGAATCGAAACGAAATAAATCGAAGAGAATCGATTAGAATCGAAATGAAAAGAAAGAATCGTATTGAATCGAATCGAAAAGAATCAAATCAAATCGAATCGAAAGAATTGAATCAAATCGAAAAGCATCCAATCGAATCGAAAAGAATCGAACTGAACGGAATCAAATCGAAAAGAATCGAATCGAATCGAAAAGAATCGAATCAAATTTAATGGAATCGAAAAGAATCGAATTGAATCGAAAAGAATCGAAATGAAACAAATCAGATCAAATGGAAAAGCATCAAATCGAATTGAAAAGAATCGAATCGAATCGAATCGAAATGAATCGAATCAAAAAGACTCGAATCGAAAAGAATCGAATTGAAAAGAATCGAATCGAATCGAAAAGACTCGAATCGAATTAAAAATATCAAATCGAATCGAATCGCAAAGAATCGAATTGAAAAGACTCGAATTGAAACGAATCGATTTGAAACGAAAAGAATCGAATCGAATCGAATCGAATTGAAAGAATCGAATTGAATAGAAAAAAATCGAATAGAAAAGAATCGAACCGAAAAGAAAAGAATCAAATTGAATCAGTCGATTAAGTTCTAGTCGAATCGAATCAAAAAGCATGAAATGGAGTCGAATCGAATCGAAAAGAATCGAATCGAATCGAAAAGAATCGAATTGTATCTAATCAAAAAGAATCGAATCGTATCGACTCGAATCGAAAAGAATCCAATTGCATCATCGAATGGAAACTAATCGAATTGAATAGAATAGAAAAGAATCGAATCGAATCAAATCGAAAACAATCAAATTGAATTGATCGAAAAGAATCGAATTGAATCAAATCGAATCGAAATGAAAAGAATCGAATCGATTCAAATAGAAAAGAATCGAATCGAAAAGAATCAAATCGACACGAAAAGAATCGAATCGAATCAAAAAGTATCGAATTGATTCGAAAACATTCGAATCGAAAAGAATCGAATTGAAATGAATCCGATCGAAATGAAAAGAATCTACTCGATTCGAATCCAAAGGAATCGAATCCAAAAGAATCGAATCGAATCCAAAAGAATCGAATTGAATTGAATCAAAAGAAATGAATTGAATTGAATCAAAAAGGAGCTAATCGCATCAAATCGAAAAAACTCGAATAGAATCAAATCGAATCAAAAAGAATCGAATAGATTCGAATAAAAAAGAATCGAATTGAGGGATCCCTGGGTGGCGCAGCGGTTTAGCGCCTGCCTTTGGCCCAGGGCGCGATCCTGGAGACCCGGGATCGAATCCCACATCGGGCTCCCACTGCATGGAGCCTGCTTCTCCCTCTGCCTGTGTCTCTGCCTCTCTGTCTCTCTCTGTGACTATCATAAAAAAAAGAATCGAATTGAATCGCGTTGAAAAAAATCATAAAGAATCAAATCGAAAAGAATCGAATTCCATGTAACGAAAAGATTCGAATTGAAAAGAATCGAATCGAAACAAAAGAATCGAATCGAATCGACATGAATCACAAAGAATCGAATCAAAACGAATCGAAAAGAAACAAATCAAGTAGAATCTAAAAGAATCGAATCGAATCAAATCGAAAAAATTCGAATACAATTGAATCGAAAAGAATCAAAACGAATCGAAGAGAATCGATTCGAATCAAAATAAAAAGTATCGTATCAAATCGAATCAAAAAGAATCATATCAAATAGAATCGAAAGAATGGAATCAAATCTAAAACAATCGAATCGAATCGAAAAGAATCGGATTGAATGGAATCGAATCGAAAAGAATAGAATAGAATCGAAAGAAATCGAATAGAATCAAATCAAATCAAATCAAAAAGAATCGAATTGAATTGATCCTTACCAAAATAAGCGAAATGAATCGACTCGAATCGAAAAAAATCAAATCGAAAAGAATCTAATCTCAACGAAAATCATCGAAATGAATAGAATCGAACTGAATCAAATCGAAAAGAATCGAATGGAATCCAATCGAAAAGAATCAAATTGATTCGAATCGAAACAAATTGAATCCAATCGAAAGAATCTAATTGAATCGAATCGAAAAGAATCGAATTCAATCAAAACGAATCGATTCGAATGGAATAGAAAAGAATAGAATAGAATCGAATCAAAAAGAATCCAATCGAAATGAAAAGAATCGAATCGAAAAGAATTGAATCGAATCGAAAAGAAACGAATCGAACCGAATCAAAAAGAAAACAATCGAATCGAATCAAATACAAAAGAATCGCTTTGAATAGCATAGAATTGAAAAGAATCGAATCAATCGAATTGAAAACAATCGAATCGAAAAGAATCGAATCAAAAAAAGTCGAATCGAAACGCAAACAATCGAATCGAATCTAAAAGAATCGTATTGAATTGAATCGAGTCGAAAAGACTCGAATCAAAAAGACTCGAATCGAATTGAATCAAATCGAAAAGAATCTAATAGAAACCACTCGAACAGAATCAAATCGAAATGATTCAAAATGAATAGAATCGAAAAAAATCGAAACGAATCGAAACGAATCGAAACGAAATGAATCGAAGAGAATCGATTAGAATCGAAATGAAAAGAAAGAATCGTATTGAATCGAATCGAAAAGAATCAAATCAAATCGAATCGAAAGAATTGAATCAAATCGAAAAGCATCCAATCGAATCGAAAAGAATCGAACTGAATGGAATCAAATCGAAAAGAATCGAATCGAATCGAAAAGAATCGAATCAAATTTAATGGAATCGAAAAGAATCGAATTGAATCGAAAAGAATCGAAATGAAACAAATCAGATCAAATGGAAAAGCATCAAATCGAATTGAAAAGAATCGAATCGAATCGAATCGAAATGAATCGAATCAAAAAGACTCGAATCGAAAAGAATCGAATTGAAAAGAATCGAATCGAATCGAAAAGACTCGAATCGAATTAAAAATATCAAATCGAATCGAATCGCAAAGAATCGAATTGAAAGACTCGAATTGAAACGAATCGATTTGAAACGAAAAGAATCGAATCGAATCGAATCGAATTGAAAGAATCGAATTGAATAGAAAAAAATCGAATAGAAAAGAATCGAACCGAAAAGAAAAGAATCAAATTGAATCAGTCGATTAAGTTCTAGTCGAATCGAATCAAAAAGCATGAAATGGAGTCGAATCGAATCGAAAAGAATCGAATCGAATCGAAAAGAATCGAATTGTATCTAATCAAAAAGAATCGAATCGTATCGACTCGAATCGAAAAGAATCCAATTGCATCATCGAATGGAAACTAATCGAATTGAATAGAATAGAAAAGAATCGAATCGAATCAAATCGAAAACAATCAAATTGAATTGATCGAAAAGAATCGAATTGAATCACATCGAATCGAAATGAAAAGAATCGAATTGAATCAAATCGAATCGAAATGAAAAGAATCGAATCGATTCAAATAGAAAAGAATCGAATCGAAAAGAATCAAATCGACACGAAAAGAATCGAATCGAATCAAAAAGTATCGAATTGATTCGAAAACATTCGAATCGAAAAGAATCGAATTGAAATGAATCCGATCGAAATGAAAAGAATCTACTCGATTCGAATCCAAAAGAATCGAATCCAAAAGAATCGAATCGAATCCAAAAGAATCGAATTGAATTGAATCAAAAGAAATGAATTGAATTGAATCAAAAAGGAACTAATCGCATCAAATCGAAAAAACTCGAATAGAATCAAATCGAATCAAAAAGAATCGAATAGATTCGAATAAAAAAGAATCGAATTGAGGGATCCCTGGGTGGCGCAGCGGTTTAGCGCCTGCCTTTGGCCCAGGGCGCGATCCTGGAGACCCGGGATCGAATCCCACATCGGGCTCCCACTGCATGGAGCCTGCTTCTCCCTCTGCCTGTGTCTCTGCCTCTCTGTCTCTCTCTGTGACTATCATAAAAAAAAGAATCGAATTGAATCGCGTTGAAAAAAATCATAAAGAATCAAATCGAAAAGAATCGAATTCCATGTAACGAAAAGATTCGAATTGAAAAGAATCGAATCGAAACAAAAGAATCGAATCGAATCGACATGAATCACAAAGAATCGAATCAAAACGAATCGAAAAGAAACAAATCAAGTAGAATCTAAAAGAATCGAATCGAATCAAATCGAAAAAAATCGAATAGAATTGAATCGAAAAGAATCAAAACGAATCGAACCGAAGAGAATCGATTCGAATCAAAATAAAAAGTATCGTATCAAATCGAATCGAAAAGAATCATATCAAATAGAATCGAAAGAATGGAATCAAATCTAAAACAATCGAATCGAATCGAAAAGAATCGGATTGAATGGAATCGAATCGAAAAGAATAGAATAGAATCGAAAGAAATCGAATAGAATCAAATCAAATCAAATCAAAAAGAATCGAATTGAATTGATCCTAACCAAAATAAGCGAAATGAATCGACTCGAACCGAAAAAAATCAAATCGAAAAGAATCTAATCTCAACGAAAATCATCGAAATGAATAGAATCGAACTGAATCAAATCGAAAAGAATCGAATGGAATCCAATCGAAAAGAATCAAATTGATTCGAATCGAAACAAATTGAATCCAATCGAAAGAATCTAATTGAATCGAATCGAAAAGAATCGAATTCAATCAAAACGAATCGATTCGAATGGAATAGAAAAGAATAGAATAGAATCGAATCGAAAAGAATCCAATCGAATCGAAAAGAATCGAATCGAAAAGAATTGAATCGAATCGAAAAGAAACGAATCGAACCGAAACAAAAAGAAAACAATCGAATCGAATCAACTACAAAAGAATCGCTTTGAATAGCATAGAATTGAAAAGAATCGAATGAATCGAATTGAAAACAATCGAATCGAAAAGAATCGAATCAAACAAAGTCGAATCGAAACGAAAACAATCGAATCGAATCTAAAAGAATCGTATTGAATTGAATCGAGTCGAAAAGACTCGAATCAAAAAGACTCAAATCGAATTGAATCAAATCGAAAAGAATCTAATAGAAACCACTCGAACAGAATCAAATCGAAATGATTCAAAATGAATCGAATAGAATAGAATCGAAAAAAATCGAAACGAATCGAAACGAATCGAAACGAAATGAATCGAAGAGAATCGATTAGAATCGAAATGAAAAGAATCGTATTGAATCGAATCGAAAAGAATCAAATCAAATCGAATCGAAAGAATTGAATCAAATCGAAAAGCATCCAATCGAATTGAAAAGAATCGAACTGAACAGAATCAAATCGAAAAGAATCGAATCGAATCGAAAAGAATCGAATCAAATTTAATGGAATCGAAAAGAATCGAATTGAATCGAAAAGAATCGAAATGAAACAAATCAGATCAAATGGAAAAGCATCAAATCGAATTGAAAAGAATCGAATCGAATCGAAATGAATCGAATCAAAAAGACTCGAATCGAAAAGAATCGAATTGAAAAGAATCGAATCGAATCGAAAAGACTCGAATCGAATTAAAAATATCAAATCGAATCGAATCGCAAAGAATCGAATTGAAAAGACTCGAATTGAAACGAATCGATTTGAAAGGAAAAGAATCGAATCGAATCGAATCGAATTGAAAGAATCGAATTGAATAGAAAAAAATCGAATAGAAAAGAATCGAACCGAAAAGGAAAGAATCAAATTGAATCAGTCGATTAAGTTCTAGTCGAATCGAATCAAAAAGCATGAAATGGAGTCGAATCGAATCGAAAAGAATCGAATCGAATCGAAAAGAATCGAATTGTATCTAATCAAAAAGATCGAATCGTATCGACTCGAATCGAAAAGAATCCAATTGCATCATCGAATGGAAACTGATCGAATTGAATAGAATAGAAAAGAATCGAATCGAATCAAATCGAAAACAATCAAATTGAATTGATCGAAAAGAATCGAATTGAATCAAATCGAATCGAAATGAAAAGAATCGAATCGATTCAAATAGAAAAGAATCGAATCGAAAAGAATCGAATCGAATCAAAAAGTATCGAATTGATTCGAAAACATTCGAATCGAAAAGAATCGAATTGAAATGAATCCGATCGAAATGAAAAGAATCTACTCGATTCGAATCCAAAAGAATCGAATCCAAAAGAATCGAATCGAATCCAAAAGAATCGAATTGAATTGAATCAAAAGAAATGAATTGAATTGAATCAAAAAGGAACTAATCGCATCAAATCGAAAAAACTCGAATAGAATCAAATCGAATCAAAAAGAATCGAATAGATTCGAATAAAAAAGAATCGAATTGAGGGATCCCTGGGTGGCGCAGCGGTTTAGCGCCTGCCTTTGGCCCAGGGCGCGATCCTGGAGACCCGGGATCGAATCCCACATCGGGCTCCTGGTGCATGGAGCCTGCTTCTCCCTCTGCCTGTGTCTCTGCCTCTCTGTCTCTCTCTGTGACTATCATAAAAAAAAGAATCGAATTGAATCGCGTTGAAAAAAATCATAAAGAATCAAATCGAAAAGAATCGACTTCCATGTAACGAAAAGATTCGAATTGAAAAGAATCGAATCGAAACAAAAGAATCGAATCGAATCGACATGAATCAAAAAGAATCGAATCAAAACAAATCGAAAAGAAACAAATCAAGTAGAATCTAAAAGAATCGAATCGAATCAAATCGAAAAAATTCGAATAGAATTGAATCGAAAAGAATCAAAACGAATCGAACCGAAGAGAATCGATTCGAATCAAAATAAAAAGTATCGTATCAAATCGAATCGAAAAGAATCATATCAAATAGAATCGAAAGAATGGAATCAAATCTAAAACAATCGAATCGAATCGAAAAGAATCGGATTGAATGGAATCGAATCGAAAAGAATAGAATAGAATCGAAAGAAATCGAATAGAATCAAATCAAATCAAATCAAAAAGAATCGAATTGAATTGATCCTAACCAAAATAAGCGAAATGAATCGACTCGAACCGAAAAAAATCAAATCGAAAAGAATCTAATCTCAACGAAAATCATCGAAATGAATAGAATCGAACTGAATCAAATCGAAAAGAATCGAATGGAATCCAATCGAAAAGAATCAAATTGATTCGAATCGAAACAAATTGAATCCAATCGAAAGAATCTAATTGAATCGAATCGAAAAGAATCGAATTCAATCAAAACGAATCGATTCGAATGGAATAGAAAAGAATAGAATAGAATAGAATCGAAAAGAATCCAATCGAATCGAAAAGAATCGAATCGAAAAGAATTGAATCGAATCGAAAAGAAACGAATCGAACCGAATCAAAAAGAAAACAATCGAATCGAATCAACTACAAAAGAATCGCTTTGAATAGCATAGAATTGAAAAGAATCGAATCAATCGAATTGAAAACAATCGAATCGAAAAGAATCGAATCAAAAAAAGTCGAATCGAAACGAAAACAATCGAATCGAATCTAAAAGAATCGTATTGAATTGAATCGAGTCGAAAAGACTCGAATCAAAAAGACTCGAATCGAATTGAATCAAATCGAAAAGAATCTAATAGAAACCACTCGAACAGAATCAAATCGAAATGATTCAAAATGAATCGAATCGAATAGAATCGAAAAAAATCGAAACGAATCGAAACGAATCGAAACGAAATGAATCGAAGAGAATCGATTAGAATCGAAATGAAAAGAATCGTATTGAATCGAATCGAAAAGAATCAAATCAAATCGAATCGAAAGAATTGAATCAAATCGAAAAGCATCCAATCGAATCGAAAAGAATCGAACTGAACGGAATCAAATCGAAAAGAATCGAATCGAATCGAAAAGAATCGAATCAAATTTAATGGAATCGAAAAGAATCGAATTGAATCGAAAAGAATCGAAATGAAACAAATCAGATCAAATGGAAAAGTATCAAATCGAATTGAAAAGAATCGAATCGAATCGAAATGAATCGAATCAAAAAGACTCGAATCGAAAAGAATCGAATTGAAAAGAATCGAATCGAATCGAAAAGACTCGAATCGAATTAAAAATATCAAATCGAATCGAATCGCAAAGAATCGAATTGAAAAGACTCGAATTGAAACGAATCGATTTGAAACGAAAAGAATCGAATCGAATCGAATCGAATTGAAAGAATCGAATTGAATAGAAAAATATCGAATAGAAAAGAATCGAACCGAAAAGAAAAGAATCAAATTGAATCAGTCGATTAAGTTCTAGTCGAATCGAATCAAAAAGCATGAAATGGAGTCGAATCGAATCGAAAAGAATCGAATCGAATCGAAAAGAATCGAATTGTATCTAATCAAAAAGAATCGAATCGTATCGACTCGAATCGAAAAGAATCCAATTGCATCATCGAATGGAAACTAATCGAATTGAATGGAATAGAAAAGAATCGAATCGAATCAAATCGAAAACAATCAAATTGAATTGATCGAAAAGAATCGAATTGAATCAAATCGAATCGAAATGAAAAGAATCGAATCGATTCAAATAGAAAAGAATCGAATCGAAAAGAATCGAATCGAATCAAAAAGTATCGAATTGATTCGAAAACATTCGAATCGAAAAGAATCGAATAGAAATGAATCCGATCGAAATGAAAAGAATCTACTCGATTCGAATCCAAAAGAATCGAACCCAAAAGAATCGAATCGAATCCAAAAGAATCGAATTGAATTGAATCAAAAGAAATGAATTGAATTGAATCAAAAAGGAACTAATCGCATCAAATCGAAAAAACTCGAATAGAATCAAATCGAATCAAAAAGAATCGAATAGATTCGAATAAAAAAGAATCGAATTGAGGGATCCCTGGGTGGCGCAGCGGTTTAGCGCCTGCCTTTGGCCCAGGGCGCGATCCTGGAGACCCGGGATCGAATCCCACATCGGGCTCCTGGTGCATGGAGCCTGCTTCTCCCTCTGCCTGTGTCTCTGCCTCTCTGTCTCTCTCTGTGACTATCATAAGAAAAAGAATCGAATTGAATCGCGTTGAAAAAAATCATAAAGAATCAAATCGAAAAGAATCGAATTCCATGTAACGAAAAGATTCGAATTGAAAAGAATCGAATCGAAACAAAAGAATCGAATCGAATCGACATGAATCAAAAAGAATCGAATCAAAACGAATCGAAAAGAAACAAATCAAGTAGAATCTAAAAGAATCGAATCGAATCAAATCGAAAAAATTCGAATAGAATTGAATCGAAAAGAATCAAAACGAATCGAACCGAAGAGAATCGATTCGAATCAAAATAAAAAGTATCGTATCAAATCGAATCGAAAAGAATCATATCAAATAGAATCGAAAGAATGGAATCAAATCTAAAACAATCGAATCGAATCGAAAAGAATCGGATTGAATGGAATCGAATCGAAAAGAATAGAATAGAATCGAAAGAAATCGAATAGAATCAAAACAAATCAAAAAGAATCGAATTGAATTGATCCTAACCAAAATAAGCGAAATGAATCGACTCGAACCGAAAACAATCAAATCGAAAAGAATCTAATCTCAACGAAAATCATCGAAATGAATAGAATCGAACTGAATCAAATCGAAAAGAATCGAATGGAATCCAATCGAAAAGAATCAAATTGATTCGAATCGAAACAAATTGAATCCAATCGAAAGAATCTAATTGAATCGAATCGAAAAGAATCGAATTCAATCAAAACGAATCGATTCGAATGGAATAGAAAAGAATAGAATAGAATAGAATCGAAAAGAATCCAATCGAATCGAAAAGAATCGAATCGAAAAGAATTGAATCGAATCGAAAAGAAACGAATCGAACCGAATCAAAAAGAAAACAATCGAATCGAATCAACTACAAAAGAATCGCTTTGAATAGCATAGAATTGAAAAGAATCGAATCAATCGAATTGAAAACAATCGAATCGAAAAGAATCGAATCAAAAAAAGTCGAATCGAAACGCAAACAATCGAATCGAATCTAAAAGAATCGTATTGAATTGAATCGAGTCGAAAAGACTCGAATCAAAAAGACTCGAATCGAATTGAATCAAATCGAAAAGAATCTAATAGAAACCACTCGAACAGAATCAAATCGAAATGATTCAAAATGAATCGAATCGAAAAAAATCGAAACGAATCGAAACGAATCGAAACGAAATGAATCGAAGAGAATCGATTAGAATCGAAATGAAAAGAAAGAATCGTATTGAATCGAATCGAAAAGAATCAAATCAAATCGAATCGAAAGAATTGAATCAAATCGAAAAGCATCCAATCGAATCGAAAAGAATCGAACTGAACGGAATCAAATCGAAAAGAATCGAATCGAATCGAAAAGAATCGAATCAAATTTAATGGAATCGAAAAGAATCGAATTGAATCGAAAAGAATCGAAATGAAACAAATCAGATCAAATGGAAAAGCATCAAATCGAATTGAAAAGAATCGAATCGAATCGAAATGAATCGAATCAAAAAGACTCGAATCGAAAAGAATCGAATTGAAAAGAATCGAATCGAATCGAAAAGACTCGAATCGAATTAAAAATATCAAATCGAATCGAATCGCAAAGAATCGAATTGAAAAGACTCGAATTGAAACGAATCGATTTGAAACGAAAAGAATCGAATCGAATCGAATCGAATTGAAAGAATCGAATTGAATAGAAAAAAATCGAATAGAAAAGAATCGAACCGAAAAGAAAAGAATCAAATTGAATCAGTCGATTAAGTTCTAGTCGAATCGAATCAAAAAGCATGAAATGGAGTCGAATCGAATCGAAAAGAATCGAATCGAATCGAAAAGAATCGAATTGTATCTAATCAAAAAGAATCGAATCGTATCGACTCGAATCGAAAAGAATCCAATTGCATCATCGAATGGAAACTAATCGAATTGAATAGAATAGAAAAGAATCGAATCGAATCAAATCGAAAACAATCAAATTGAATTGATCGAAAAGAATCGAATTGAATCAAATCGAATCGAAATGAAAAGAATCGAATCGATTCAAATAGAAAAGAATCGAATCGAAAAGAATCAAATCGACACGAAAAGAATCGAATCGAATCAAAAAGTATCGAATTGATTCGAAAACATTCGAATCGAAAAGAATCGAATTGAAATGAATCCGATAGAAATGAAAAGAATCTACTCGATTCGAATCCAAAAGAATCGAATCCAAAAGAATCGAATCGAATCCAAAAGAATCGAATTGAATTGAATCAAAAGAAATGAATTGAATTGAATCAAAAAGGAACTAATTGCATCAAATCGAAAAAACTCGAATAGAATCAAATCGAATCAAAAAGAATCGAATAGATTCGAATAAAAAAGAATCGAATTGAGGGATCCCTGGTTGGCGCAGCGGTTTAGCGCCTGCCTTTGGCCCAGGGCGCGATCCTGGAGACCCGGGATCGAATCCCACATCGGGCTCCCACTGCATGGAGCCTGCTTCTCCCTCTGCCTGTGTCTCTGCCTCTCTGTCTCTCTCTGTGACTATCATAAAAAAAAGAATCGAATTGAATCGCGTTGAAAAAAATCATAAAGAATCAAATCGAAAAGAATCGAATTCCATGTAACGAAAAGATTCGAATTGAAAAGAATCGAATCGAAACAAAAGAATCGAATCGAATCGACATGAATCACAAAGAATCGAATCAAAACGAATCGAAAAGAAACAAATCAAGTAGAATCTAAAAGAATCGAATCGAATCAAATCGAAAAAATTCGAATAGAATTGAATCGAAAAGAATCAAAACGAATCGAAGAGAATCGATTCGAATCAAAATAAAAAGTATCGTATCAAATCGAATCGAAAAGAATCATATCAAATAGAATCGAAAGAATGGAATCAAATCTAAAACAATCGAATCGAATCGAAAAGAATCGGATTGAATGGAATCGAATCGAAAAGAATAGAATAGAATCGAAAGAAATCGAATAGAATCAAATCAAATCAAATCAAAAAGAATCGAATTGAATTGATCCTAACCAAAATAAGCGAAATGAATCGACTCGAACCGAAAAAAATCAAATCGAAAAGAATCTAATCTCAACGAAAATCATCGAAATGAATAGAATCGAACTGAATCAAATCGAAAAGAATCGAATGGAATCCAATCGAAAAGAATCAAATTGATTCGAATCGAAACAAATTGAATCCAATCGAAAGAATCTAATTGAATCGAATCGAAAAGAATCGAATTCAATCAAAACGAATCGATTCGAATGGAATAGAAAAGAATAGAATAGAATCGAATCAAAAAGAATCCAATCGAATCGAAAAGAATCGAATCGAAAAGAATTGAATCGAATCGAAAAGAAACGAATCGAACCGAATCAAAAAGAAAACAATCGAATCGAATCAAATACAAAAGAATCGCTTTGAATAGCATAGAATTGAAAAGAATCGAATCAATCGAATTGAAAACATTCGAATCGAAAAGAATCGAATCAAAAAAAGTCGAATCGAAACGCAAACAATCGAATCGAATCTAAAAGAATCGTATTGAATTGAATCGAGTCGAAAAGACTCGAATCAAAAAGACTCGAATCGAATTGAATCAAATCGAAAAGAATCTAATAGAAACCACTCGAACAGAATCAAATCGAAATGATTCAAAATGAATAGAATCGAAAAAAATCGAAACGAATCGAAACGAATCGAAACGAAATGAATCGAAGAGAATCGATTAGAATCGAAATGAAAAGAAAGAATCGTATTGAATCGAATCGAAAAGAATCAAATCAAATCGAATCGAAAGAATTGAATCAAATCGAAAAGCATCCAATCGAATCGAAAAGAATCGAACTGAATGGAATCAAATCGAAAAGAATCGAATCGAATCGAAAATAATCGAATCAAATTTAATGGAATCGAAAAGAATCGAATTGAATCGAAAAGAATCGAAATGAAACAAATCAGATCAAATGGAAAAGCATCAAATCGAATTGAAAAGAATCGAATCGAATCGAATCGAAATGAATCGAATCAAAAAGACTCGAATCGAAAAGAATCGAATTGAAAAGAATCGAATCGAATCGAAAAGACTCGAATCGAATTAAAAATATCAAATCGAATCGAATCGCAAAGAATCGAATTGAAAGACTCGAATTGAAACGAATCGATTTGAAACGAAAAGAATCGAATCGAATCGAATCGAATTGAAAGAATCGAATTGAATAGAAAAAAATCGAATAGAAAAGAATCGAACCGAAAAGAAAAGAATCAAATTGAATCAGTCGATTAAGTTCTAGTCGAATCGAATCAAAAAGCATGAAATGGAGTCAAATCGAATCGAAAAGAATCGAATCGAATCGAAAAGAATCGAATTGTATCTAATCAAAAAGAATCGAATCGTATCGACTCGAATCGAAAAGAATCCAATTGCATCATCGAATGGAAACTAATCGAATTGAATAGAATAGAAAAGAATCGAATCGAATCAAATCGAAAACAATCAAATTGAATTGATCGAAAAGAATCGAATTGAATCAAATCGAATCGAAATGAAAAGAATCGAATTGAATCAAATCGAATCGAAATGAAAAGAATCGAATCGATTCAAATAGAAAAGAATCGAATCGAAAAGAATAAAATCGACACGAAAAGAATCGAATCGAATCAAAAAGTATCGAATTGATTCGAAAACATTCGAATCGAAAAGAATCGAATTGAAATGAATCCGATCGAAATGAAAAGAATCTACTCGATTCGAATCCAAAAGAATCGAATCCAAAAGAATCGAATCGAATCCAAAAGAATCGAATTGAATTGAATCAAAAGAAATGAATTGAATTGAATCAAAAAGGAACTAATCGCATCAAATCGAAAAAACTCGAATAGAATCAAATCGAATCAAAAAGAATCGAATAGATTCGAATAAAAAAGAATCGAATTGAGGGATCCCTGGGTGGCGCAGCGGTTTAGCGCCTGCCTTTGGCCCAGGGCGCGATCCTGGAGACCCGGGATCGAATCCCACATCGAGCTCCCGGTGCATGGAGCCTGCTTCTCCCTCTGCCTGTGTCTCTGCCTCTCTGTCTCTCTCTGTGACTATCATAAAAAAAAGAATCGAATTGAATCGCGTTGAAAAAAAATCATAAAGAATCAAATCGAAAAGAATCGAATTCCATGTAACGAAAAGATTCGAATTGAAAAGAATCGAATCGAAACAAAAGAATCGAATCGAATCGACATGAATCAAAAAGAATCGAATCAAAACGAATCGAAAAGAAACAAATCAAGTAGAATCTAAAAGAATCGAATCGAATCAAATCGAAAAAATTCGAATAGAATTGAATCGAAAAGAATCAAAACGAATCGAACCGAAGAGAATCGATTCGAATCAAAATAAAAAGTATCGTATCAAATCGAATCGAAAAGAATCATATCAAATAGAATCGAAAGAATGGAATCAAATCTAAAACAATCGAATCGAATCGAAAAGAATCGGATTGAATGGAATCGAATCGAAAAGAAGAGAATAGAATCGAAAGAAATCGAATAGAATCAAAACAAATCAAAAAGAATCGAATTGAATTGATCCTAACCAAAATAAGCGAAATGAATCGACTCGAACCGAAAACAATCAAATCGAAAAGAATCTAATCTCAACGAAAATCATCGAAATGAATAGAATCGAACTGAATCAAATCGAAAAGAATCGAATGGAATCCAATCGAAAAGAATCAAATTGATTCGAATCGAAACAAATTGAATCCAATCGAAAGAATCTAATTGAATCGAATCGAAAAGAATCGAATTCAATCAAAACGAATCGATTCGAATGGAATAGAAAAGAATAGAATAGAATAGAATCGAAAAGAATCCAATCGAATCGAAAAGAATCGAATCGAAAAGAATTGAATCGAATCGAAAAGAAACGAATCGAACCGAATCAAAAAGAAAACAATCGAATCGAATGAACTACAAAAGAATCGCTTTGAATAGCATAGAATTGAAAAGAATCGAATCAATCGAATTGAAAACAATCGAATCGAAAAGAATCGAATCAAAAAAAGTCGAATCGAAACGCAAACAATCGAATCGAATCTAAAAGAATCGTATTGAATTGAATCGAGTCGAAAAGACTCGAATCAAAAAGACTCGAATCGAATTGAATCAAATCGAAAAGAATCTAATAGAAACCACTCGAACAGAATCAAATCGAAATGATTCAAAATGAATCGAATCGAAAAAAATCGAAACGAATCGAAACGAATCGAAACGAAATGAATCGAAGAGAATCGATTAGAATCGAAATGAAAAGAAAGAATCGTATTGAATCGAATCGAAAAGAATCAAATCAAATCGAATCGAAAGAATTGAATCAAATCGAAAAGCATCCAATCGAATCGAAAAGAATCGAACTGAACGGAATCAAATCGAAAAGAATCGAATCGAATCGAAAAGAATCGAATCAAATTTAATGGAATCGAAAAGAATCGAATTGAATCGAAAAGAATCGAAATGAAACAAATCAGATCAAATGGAAAAGCATCAAATCGAATTGAAAAGAATCGAATCGAATCGAAATGAATCGAATCAAAAAGACTCGAATCGAAAAGAATCGAATTGAAAAGAATCGAATCGAATCGAAAAGACTCGAATCGAATTAAAAATATCAAATCGAATCGAATCGCAAAGAATCGAATTGAAAAGACTCGAATTGAAACGAATCGATTTGAAACGAAAAGAATCGAATCGAATCGAATCGAATTGAAAGAATCGAATTGAATAGAAAAAAATCGAATAGAAAAGAATCGAACCGAAAAGAAAAGAATCAAATTGAATCAGTCGATTAAGTTCTAGTCGAATCGAATCAAAAAGCATGAAATGGAGTCGAATCGAATCGAAAAGAATCGAATCGAATCGAAAAGAATCGAATTGTATCTAATCAAAAAGAATCGAATCGTATCGACTCGAATCGAAAAGAATCCAATTGCATCATCGAATGGAAACTAATCGAATTGAATAGAATAGAAAAGAATCGAATCGAATCAAATCGAAAACAATCAAATTGAATTGATCGAAAAGAATCGAATTGAATCAAATCGAATCGAAATGAAAAGAATCGAATCGATTCAAATAGAAAAGAATCGAATCGAAAAGAATCAAATCGACACGAAAAGAATCGAATCGAATCAAAAAGTATCGAATTGATTCGAAAACATTCGAATCGAAAAGAATCGAATTGAAATGAATCCGATCGAAATGAAAAGAATCTACTCGATTCGAATCCAAAAGAATCGAATCCAAAAGAATCGAATCGAATCCAAAAGAATCGAATTGAATTGAATCAAAAGAAATGAATTGAATTGAATCAAAAAGGAACTAATTGCATCAAATCGAAAAAACTCGAATAGAATCAAATCGAATCAAAAAGAATCGAATAGATTCGAATAAAAAAGAATCGAATTGAGGGATCCCTGGGTGGCGCAGCGGTTTAGCGCCTGCCTTTGGCCCAGGGCGCGATCCTGGAGACCCGGGATCGAATCCCACATCGGGCTCCCACTGCATGGAGCCTGCTTCTCCCTCTGCCTGTGTCTCTGCCTCTCTGTCTCTCTCTGTGACTATCATAAAAAAAAGAATCGAATTGAATCGCGTTGAAAAAAATCATAAAGAATCAAATCGAAAAGAATCGAATTCCATGTAACGAAAAGATTCGAATTGAAAAGAATCGAATCGAAACAAAAGAATCGAATCGAATCGACATGAATCACAAAGAATCGAATCAAAACGAATCGAAAAGAAACAAATCAAGTAGAATCTAAAAGAATCGAATCGAATCAAATCGAAAAAATTCGAATAGAATTGAATCGAAAAGAATCAAAACGAATCGAAGAGAATCGATTCGAATCAAAATAAAAAGTATCGTATCAAATCGAATCAAAAAGAATCATATCAAATAGAATCGAAAGAATGGAATCAAATCTAAAACAATCGAATCGAATCGAAAAGAATCGAATTGAATGGAATCGAATCGAAAAGAATAGAATAGAATCGAAAGAAATCGAATAGAATCAAATCAAATCAAAAAGAATCGAATTGAATTGATCCTAACCAAAATAAGCGAAATGAATCGACTCGAATCGAAAAAAATCAAATCGAAAAGAATCTAATCTCAACGAAAATCATCGAAATGAATAGAATCGAACTGAATCAAATCGAAAAGAATCGAATGGAATCCAATCGAAAAGAATCAAATTGATTCGAATCGAAACAAATTGAATCCAATCGAAAGAATCTAATTGAATCGAATCGAAAAGAATCGAATTCAATCAAAACGAATCGATTCGAATGGAATAGAAAAGAATAGAATAGAATCGAATCAAAAAGAATCCAATCGAATCGAAAAGAATCGAATCGAAAAGAATTGAATCGAATCGAAAAGAAACGAATCGAACCGAATCAAAAAGAAACCAATCGAATCGAATCAAATACAAAAGAATCGCTTTGAATAGCATAGAATTGAAAAGAATCGAATCAATCGAATTGAAAACAATCGAATCGAAAAGAATCGAATCAATAAAAGTCGAATCGAAACGCAAACAATCGAATCGAATCTAAAAGAATCGTATTGAATTGAATCGAGTCGAAAAGACTCGAATCAAAAAGACTCGAATCGAATTGAATCAAATCGAAAAGAATCTAATAGAAACCACTCGAACAGAATCAAATCGAAATGATTCAAAATGAATAGAATCGAAAAAAATCGAAACGAATCGAAACGAATCGAAACGAATCGAAACGAAATGAATCGAAGAGAATCGATTAGAATCGAAATGAAAAGAATCGTATTGAATCGAATCGAAAAGAATCAAATCAAATCGAATCGAAAGAATTGAATCAAATCGAAAAGCATCCAATCGAATTGAAAAGAATCGAACTGAACAGAATCAAATCGAAAAGAATCGAATCGAATCGAAAAGAATCGAATCAAATTTAATGGAATCGAAAAGAATCGAATTGAATCGAAAAGAATCGAAATGAAACAAATCAGATCAAATGGAAAAGCATCAAATCGAATTGAAAAGAATCGAATCGAATCGAAATGAATCGAATCAAAAAGACTCGAATCGAAAAGAATCGAATTGAAAAGAATCGAATCGAATCGAAAAGACTCGAATCGAATTAAAAATATCAAATCGAATCGAATCGCAAAGAATCGAATTGAAAAGACTCGAATTGAAACGAATCGATTTGAAAGGAAAAGAATCGAATCGAATCGAATCGAATTGAAAGAATCGAATTGAATAGAAAAAAATCGAATAGAAAAGAATCGAACCGAAAAGGAAAGAATCAAATTGAATCAGTCGATTAAGTTCTAGTCGAATCGAATCAAAAAGCATGAAATGGAGTCGAATCGAATCGAAAAGAATCGAATCGAATCGAAAAGAATCGAATTGTATCTAATCAAAAAGAATCGAATCGTATCGACTCGAATCGAAAAGAATCCAATTGCATCATCGAATGGAAACTAATCGAATTGAATAGAATAGAAAAGAATCGAATCGAATCAAATCGAAAACAATCAAATTGAATTGATCGAAAAGAATCGAATTGAATCAAATCGAATCGAAATGAAAAGAATCGAATCGATTCAAATAGAAAAGAATCGAATCGAAAAGAATCGAATCGAATCAAAAAGTATCGAATTGATTCGAAAACATTCGAATCGAAAAGAATCGAATTGAAATGAATCCGATCGAAATGAAAAGAATCTACTCGATTCGAATCCAAAAGAATCGAACCCAAAAGAATCGAATCGAATCCAAAAGAATCGAATTGAATTGAATCAAAAGAAATGAATTGAATTGAATCAAAAAGGAACTAATCGCATCAAATCGAAAAAACTCGAATAGAATCAAATCGAATCAAAAAGAATCGAATAGATTCGAATAAAAAAGAATCGAATTGAGGGATCCCTGGGTGGCGCAGCGGTTTAGCGCCTGCCTTTGGCCCAGGGCGCGATCCTGGAGACCCGGGATCGAATCCCACATCGGGCTCCTGGTGCATGGAGCCTGCTTCTCCCTCTGCCTGTGTCTCTGCCTCTCTGTCTCTCTCTGTGACTATCATAAAAAAAAGAATCGAATTGAATCGCGTTGAAAAAAATCATAAAGAATCAAATCGAAAAGAATCGACTTCCATGTAACGAAAAGATTCGAATTGAAAAGAATCGAATCGAAACAAAAGAATCGAATCGAATCGACATGAATCAAAAAGAATCGAATCAAAACGAATCGAAAAGAAACAAATCAAGTAGAATCTAAAAGAATCGAATCGAATCAAATCGAAAAAATTCGAATAGAATTGAATCGAAAAGAATCAAAACGAATCGAACCGAAGAGAATCGATTCGAATCAAAATAAAAAGTATCGTATCAAATCGAATCGAAAAGAATCATATCAAATAGAATCGAAAGAATGGAATCAAATCTAAAACAATCGAATCGAATCGAAAAGAATCGGATTGAATGGAATAGAATCGAAAAGAATAGAATAGAATCGAAAGAAATCGAATAGAATCAAATCAAATCAAAAAGAATCGAATTGAATTGATCCTAACCAAAATAAGCGAAATGAATCGACTCGAACCGAAAAAAATCAAATCGAAAAGAATCTAATCTCAACGAAAATCATCGAAATGAATAGAATCGAACTGAATCAAATCGAAAAGAATCGAATGGAATCCAATCGAAAAGAATCAAATTGATTCGAATCGAAACAAATTGAATCCAATCGAAAGAATCTAATTGAATCGAATCGAAAAGAATCGAATTCAATCAAAACGAATCGATTCGAATGGAATAGAAAAGAATAGAATAGAATCGAATCGAAAAGAATCCAATCGAATCGAAAAGAATCGAATCGAAAAGAATTGAATCGAATCGAAAAGAAACGAATCGAACCGAAACAAAAAGAAAACAATCGAATCGAATCAAATACAAAAGAATCGCTTTGAATAGCATAGAATTGAAAAGAATCGAATCAATCGAATTGAAAACAATCGAATCGAAAAGAATCGAATCAAACAAAGTCGAATCGAAATGAAAACAATCGAATCGAATCTAAAAGAATCGTATTGAATTGAATCGAGTCGAAAAGACTCGAATCAAAAAGACTCGAATCGAATTGAATCAAATCGAAAAGAATCTAATAGAAACCACTCGAACAGAATCAAATCGAAATGATTCAAAATGAATCGAATAGAATAGAATCGAAAAAAAATCGAAACGAATCGAAACGAATCGAAACGAAATGAATCGAAGAGAATCGATTAGAATCGAAATGAAAAGAATCGTATTGAATCGAATCGAAAAGAATCAAATCAAATCGAATCGAAAGAATTGAATCAAATCGAAAAGCATCCAATCGAATTGAAAAGAATCGAACTGAACAGAATCAAATCGAAAAGAATCGAATCGAATCGAAAAGAATCGAATCAAATTTAATGGAATCGAAAAGAATCGAATTGAATCGAAAAGAATCGAAATGAAACAAATCAGATCAAATGGAAAAGCATCAAATCGAATTGAAAAGAATCGAATCGAATCGAAATGAATCGAATCAAAAAGACTCGAATCGAAAAGAATCGAATTGAAAAGAATCGAATCGAATCGAAAAGACTCGAATCGAATTAAAAATATCAAATCGAATCGAATCGCAAAGAATCGAATTGAAAAGACTCGAATTGAAACGAATCGATTTGAAAGGAAAAGAATCGAATCGAATCGAATCGAATTGAAAGAATCGAATTGAATAGAAAAAAATCGAATAGAAAAGAATCGAACCGAAAAGGAAAGAATCAAATTGAATCAGTCGATTAAGTTCTAGTCGAATCGAATCAAAAAGCATGAAATGGAGTCGAATCGAATCGAAAAGAATCGAATCGAATCGAAAAGAATCGAATTGTATCTAATCAAAAAGAATCGAATCGTATCGACTCGAATCGAAAAGAATCCAATTGCATCATCGAATGGAAACTAATCGAATTGAATAGAATAGAAAAGAATCGAATCGAATCAAATCGAAAACAATCAAATTGAATTGATCGAAAAGAATCGAATTGAATCAAATCGAATCGAAATGAAAACAATCGAATCGATTCAAATAGAAAAGAATCGAATCGAAAAGAATAAAATCGACACGAAAAGAATCGAATCGAATCAAAAAGTAGCGAATTGATTCGAAAACATTCGAATCGAAAAGAATCGAATTGAAATGAATCCGATCGAAATGAAAAGAATCTACTCGATTCGAATCCAAAAGAATCGAATCCAAAAGAATCGAATCGAATCCAAAAGAATCGAATTGAATTGAATCAAAAGAAATGAATTGAATTGAATCAAAAAGGAACTAATCGCATCAAATCGAAAAAACTCGAATAGAATCAAATCGAATCAAAAAGAATCGAATAGATTCGAATAAAAAAAAATCGAATTGAGGGATCCCTGGGTGGCGCAGCGGTTTAGCGCCTGCCTTTGGCCCAGGGCGCGATCCTGGAGACCCGGGATCGAATCCCACATCGGGCTCCTGGTGCATGGAGCCTGCTTCTCCCTCTGCCTGTGTCTCTGCCTCTCTGTCTCTCTCTGTGACTATCATAAAAAAAAGAATCGAATTGAATCGCGTTGAAAAAAATCATAAAGAATCAAATCGAAAAGAATCGACTTCCATGTAACGAAAAGATTCGAATTTAAAAGAATCGAATCGAAACAAAAGAATCGAATCGAATCGACATGAATCAAAAAGAATCGAATCAAAACGAATCGAAAAGAAACAAATCAAGTAGAATCTAAAAGAATCGAATCGAATCAAATCGAAAAAATTCGAATAGAATTGAATCGAAAAGAATCAAAACGAATCGAAGAGAATCGATTCGAATCAAAATAAAAAGTATCGTATCAAATCGAATCGAAAAGAATCATATCAAATAGAATCGAAAGAATGGAATCAAATCTAAAACAATCGAATCGAATCGAAAAGAATCGGATTGAATGGAATCGAATCGAAAAGAATAGAATAGAATCGAAAGAAATCGAATAGAATCAAATCAAATCAAATCAAAAAGAATCGAATTGAATTGATCCTAACCAAAATAAGCGAAATGAATCGACTCGAATCGAAAAAAATCAAATCGAAAAGAATCTAATCTCAACGAAAATCATCGAAATGAATAGAATCGAACTGAATCAAATCGAAAAGAATCGAATGGAATCCAATCGAAAAGAATCAAATTGATTCGAATCGAAACAAATTGAATCCAATCGAAAGAATCTAATTGAATCGAATCGAAAAGAATCGAATTCAATCAAAACGAATCGATTCGAATGGAATAGAAAAGAATAGAATAGAATCGAATCAAAAAGAATCCAATCGAATCGAAAAGAATCGAATTGAAAAGAATTGAATCGAATCGAAAAGAAACGAATCGAACCGAATCAAAAAGAAAACAATCGAATCGAATCAAATACAAAAGAATCGCTTTGAATAGCATAGAATTGAAAAGAATCGAATCAATCGAATTGAAAACAATCGAATCGAAAAGAATCGAATCAAAAAAAGTCGAATCGAAACGCAAACAATCGAATCGAATCTAAAAGAATCGTATTGAATTGAATCGAGTCGAAAAGACTCGAATCAAAAAGACTCGAATCGAATTGAATCAAATCGAAAAGAATCTAATAGAAACCACTCGAACAGAATCAAATCGAAATGATTCAAAATGAATAGAATCGAAAAAAATCGAAACGAATCGAAACGAATCGAAACGAAATGAATCGAAGAGAATCGATTAGAATCGAAATGAAAAGAAAGAATCGTATTGAATCGAATCGAAAAGAATCAAATCAAATCGAATCGAAAGAATTGAATCAAATCGAAAAGCATCCAATCGAATCGAAAAGAATCGAACTGAATGGAATCAAATCGAAAAGAATCGAATCGAATCGAAAAGAATCGAATCAAATTTAATGGAATCGAAAAGAATCGAATTGAATCGAAAAGAATCGAAATGAAACAAATCAGATCAAATGGAAAAGCATCAAATCGAATTGAAAAGAATCGAATCGAATCGAATCGAAATGAATCGAATCAAAAAGACTCGAATCGAAAAGAATCGAATTGAAAAGAATCGAATCGAATCGAAAAGACTCGAATCGAATTAAAAATATCAAATCGAATCGAATCGCAAAGAATCGAATTGAAAGACTCGAATTGAAACGAATCGATTTGAAACGAAAAGAATCGAATCGAATCGAATCGAATTGAAAGAATCGAATTGAATAGAAAAAAATCGAATAGAAAAGAATCGAACCGAAAAGAAAAGAATCAAATTGAATCAGTCGATTAAGTTCTAGTCGAATCGAATCAAAAAGCATGAAATGGAGTCGAATCGAATCGAAAAGAATCGAATCGAATCGAAAAGAATCGAATTGTATCTAATCAAAAAGAATCGAATCGTATCGACTCGAATCGAAAAGAATCCAATTGCATCATCGAATGGAAACTAATCGAATTGAATAGAATAGAAAAGAATCGAATCGAATCAAATCGAAAACAATCAAATTGAATTGATCGAAAAGAATCGAATTGAATCAAATCGAATCGAAATGAAAAGAATCGAATTGAATCAAATCGAATCGAAATGAAAAGAATCGAATCGATTCAAATAGAAAAGAATCGAATCGAAAAGAATCAAATCGACACGAAAAGAATCGAATCGAATCAAAAAGTATCGAATTGATTCGAAAACATTCGAATCGAAAAGAATCGAATTGAAATGAATCCGATCGAAATGAAAAGAATCTACTCGATTCGAATCCAAAAGAATCGAATCCAAAAGAATCGAATCGAATCCAAAAGAATCGAATTGAATTGAATCAAAAGAAATGAATTGAATTGAATCAAAAAGGAACTAATCGCATCAAATCGAAAAAACTCGAATAGAATCAAATCGAATCAAAAAGAATCGAATAGATTCGAATAAAAAAGAATCGAATTGAGGGATCCCTGGGTGGCGCAGCGGTTTAGCGCCTGCCTTTGGCCCAGGGCGCGATCCTGGAGACCCGGGATCGAATCCCACATCGAGCTCCCGGTGCATGGAGCCTGCTTCTCCCTCTGCCTGTGTCTCTGCCTCTCTGTCTCTCTCTGTGACTATCATAAAAAAAAGAATCGAATTGAATCGCGTTGAAAAAAATCATAAAGAATCAAATCGAAAAGAATCGAATTCCATGTAACGAAAAGATTCGAATTGAAAAGAATCGAATCGAAACAAAAGAATCGAATCGAATCGACATGAATCAAAAAGAATCGAATCAAAACGAATCGAAAAGAAACAAATCAAGTAGAATCTAAAAGAATCGAATCGAATCAAATCGAAAAAATTCGAATAGAATTGAATCGAAAAGAATCAAAACGAATCGAACCGAAGAGAATCGATTCGAATCAAAATAAAAAGTATCGTATCAAATCGAATCGAAAAGAATCATATCAAATAGAATCGAAAGAATGGAATCAAATCTAAAACAATCGAATCGAATCGAAAAGAATCGGATTGAATGGAATCGAATCGAAAAGAATAGAATAGAATCGAAAGAAATCGAATAGAATCAAAACAAATCAAAAAGAATCGAATTGAATTGATCCTAACCAAAATAAGCGAAATGAATCGACTCGAACCGAAAACAATCAAATCGAAAAGAATCTAATCTCAACGAAAATCATCGAAATGAATAGAATCGAACTGAATCAAATCGAAAAGAATCGAATGGAATCCAATCGAAAAGAATCAAATTGATTCGAATCGAAACAAATTGAATCCAATCGAAAGAATCTAATTGAATCGAATCGAAAAGAATCGAATTCAATCAAAACGAATCGATTCGAATGGAATAGAAAAGAATAGAATAGAATAGAATCGAAAAGAATCCAATCGAATCGAAAAGAATCGAATCGAAAAGAATTGAATCGAATCGAAAAGAAACGAATCGAACCGAATCAAAAAGAAAACAATCGAATCGAATCAACTACAAAAGAATCGCTTTGAATAGCATAGAATTGAAAAGAATCGAATCAATCGAATTGAAAACAATCGAATCGAAAAGAATCGAATCAAAAAAAGTCGAATCGAAACGAAAACAATCGAATCGAATCTAAAAGAATCGTATTGAATTGAATCGAGTCGAAAAGACTCGAATCAAAAAGACTCGAATCGAATTGAATCAAATCGAAAAGAATCTAATAGAAACCACTCGAACAGAATCAAATCGAAATGATTCAAAATGAATCGAATAGAATAGAATCGAAAAAAATCGAAACGAATCGAAACGAATCGAAACGAAATGAATCGAAGAGAATCGATTAGAATCGAAATGAAAAGAAAGAATCGTATTGAATCGAATCGAAAAGAATCAAATCAAATCGAATCGAAAGAATTGAATCAAATCGAAAAGCATCCAATCGAATCGAAAAGAATCGAACTGAACGGAATCAAATCGAAAAGAATCGAATCGAATCGAAAAGAATCGAATCAAATTTAATGGAATCGAAAAGAATCGAATTGAATCGAAAAGAATCGAAATGAAACAAATCAGATCAAATGGAAAAGCATCAAATCGAATTGAAAAGAATCGAATCGAATCGAAATGAATCGAATCAAAAAGACTCGAATCGAAAAGAATCGAATTGAAAAGAATCGAATCGAATCGAAAAGACTCGAATCGAATTAAAAATATCAAATCGAATCGAATCGCAAAGAATCGAATTGAAAAGACTCGAATTGAAACGAATCGATTTGAAACGAAAAGAATCGAATCGAATCGAATCGAATTGAAAGAATCGAATTGAATAGAAAAAAATCGAATAGAAAAGAATCGAACCGAAAAGAAAAGAATCAAATTGAATCAGTCGATTAAGTTCTAGTCGAATCGAATCAAAAAGCATGAAATGGAGTCGAATCGAATCGAAAAGAATCGAATCGAATCGAAAAGAATCGAATTGTATCTAATCAAAAAGAATCGAATCGTATCGACTCGAATCGAAAAGAATCCAATTGCATCATCGAATGGAAACTAATCGAATTGAATAGAATAGAAAAGAATCGAATCGAATCAAATCGAAAACAATCAAATTGAATTGATCGAAAAGAATCGAATTGAATCAAATCGAATCGAAATGAAAAGAATCGAATTGAATCAAATCGAATCGAAATGAAAAGAATCGAATCGATTCAAATAGAAAAGAATCGAATCGAAAAGAATCAAATCGACACGAAAAGAATCGAATCGAATCAAAAAGTATCGAATTGATTCGAAAACATTCGAATCGAAAAGAATCGAATTGAAATGAATCCGATCGAAATGAAAAGAATCTACTCGATTCGAATCCAAAAGAATCGAATCCAAAAGAATCGAATCGAATCCAAAAGAATCGAATTGAATTGAATCAAAAGAAATGAATTGAATTGAATCAAAAAGGAACTAATCGCATCAAATCGAAAAAACTCGAATAGAATCAAATCGAATCAAAAAGAATCGAATAGATTCGAATAAAAAAGAATCGAATTGAGGGATCCGTGGGTGGCGCAGCGGTTTAGCGCCTGCCTTTGGCCCAGGGCGCGATCCTGGAGACCCGGGATCGAATCCCACATCGGGCTCCCACTGCATGGAGCCTGCTTCTCCCTCTGCCTGTGTCTCTGCCTCTCTGTCTCTCTCTGTGACTATCATAAAAAAAAGAATCGAATTGAATCGCGTTGAAAAAAATCATAAAGAATCAAATCGAAAAGAATCGAATTCCATGTAACGAAAAGATTCGAATTGAAAAGAATCGAATCGAAACAAAAGAATCGAATCGAATCGACATGAATCACAAAGAATCGAATCAAAACGAATCGAAAAGAAACAAATCAAGTAGAATCTAAAAGAATCGAATCGAATCAAATCGAAAAAATTCGAATAGAATTGAATCGAAAAGAATCAAAACGAATCGAACCGAAGAGAATCGATTCGAATCAAAATAAAAAGTATCGTATCAAATCGAATCGAAAAGAATCATATCAAATAGAATCGAAAGAATGGAATCAAATCTAAAACAATCGAATCGAATCGAAAAGAATCGGATTGAATGGAATCGAATCGAAAAGAATAGAATAGAATCGAAAGAAATCGAATAGAATCAAATAAAATCAAATCAAAAAGAATCGAATTGAATTGATCCTAACCAAAATAAGCGAAATGAATCGACTCGAACCGAAAAAAATCAAATCGAAAAGAATCTAATCTCAACGAAAATCATCGAAATGAATAGAATCGAACTGAATCAAATCGAAAAGAATCGAATGGAATCCAATCGAAAAGAATCAAATTGATTCGAATCGAAACAAATTGAATCCAATCGAAAGAATCTAATTGAATCGAATCGAAAAGAATCGAATTCAATCAAAACGAATCGATTCGAATGGAATAGAAAAGAATAGAATAGAATCGAATCGAAAAGAATCCAATCGAATCGAAAAGAATCGAATCGAAAAGAATTGAATCGAATCGAAAAGAAACGAATCGAACCGAAACAAAAAGAAAACAATCGAATCGAATCAAATACAAAAGAATCGCTTTGAATAGCATAGAATTGAAAAGAATCGAATCAATCGAATTGAAAACAATCGAATCGAAAAGAATCGAATCAAACAAAGTCGAATCGAAACGAAAACAATCGAATCGAATCTAAAAGAATCGTATTGAATTGAATCGAGTCGAAAAGACTCGAATCAAAAAGACTCGAATCGAATTGAATCAAATCGAAAAGAATCTAATAGAAACCACTCGAACAGAATCAAATCGAAATGATTCAAAATGAATCGAATAGAATAGAATCGAAAAAAATCGAAACGAATCGAAACGAATCGAAACGAAATGAATCGAAGAGAATCGATTAGAATCGAAATGAAAAGAATCGTATTGAATCGAATCGAAAAGAATCAAATCAAATCGAATCGAAAGAATTGAATCAAATCGAAAAGCATCCAATCGAATTGAAAAGAATCGAACTGAACAGAATCAAATCGAAAAGAATCGAATCGAATCGAAAAGAATCGAATCAAATTTAATGGAATCGAAAAGAATCGAATTGAATCGAAAAGAATCGAAATGAAACAAATCAGATCAAATGGAAAAGCATCAAATCGAATTGAAAAGAATCGAATCGAATCGAAATGAATCGAATCAAAAAGACTCGAATCGAAAAGAATCGAATTGAAAAGAATCGAATCGAATCGAAAAGACTCGAATCGAATTAAAAATATCAAATCGAATCGAATCGCAAAGAATCGAATTGAAAAGACTCGAATTGAAACGAATCGATTTGAAAGGAAAAGAATCGAATCGAATCGAATCGAATTGAAAGAATCGAATTGAATAGAAAAAAATCGAATAGAAAAGAATCGAACCGAAAAGGAAAGAATCAAATTGAATCAGTCGATTAAGTTCTAGTCGAATCGAATCAAAAAGCATGAAATGGAGTCGAATCGAATCGAAAAGAATCGAATCGAATCGAAAAGAATCGAATTGTATCTAATCAAAAAGAATCGAATCGTATCGACTCGAATCGAAAAGAATCCAATTGCATCATCGAATGGAAACTAATCGAATTGAATAGAATAGAAAAGAATCGAATCGAATCAAATCGAAAACAATCAAATTGAATTGATCGAAAAGAATCGAATTGAATCAAATCGAATCGAAATGAAAAGAATCGAATCGATTCAAATAGAAAAGAATCGAATCGAAAAGAATCGAATCGAATCAAAAAGTATCGAATTGATTCGAAAACATTCGAATCGAAAAGAATCGAATTGAAATGAATCCGATCGAAATGAAAAGAATCTACTCGATTCGAATCCAAAAGAATCGAACCCAAAAGAATCGAATCGAATCCAAAAGAATCGAATTGAATTGAATCAAAAGAAATGAATTGAATTGAATCAAAAAGGAACTAATCGCATCAAATCGAAAAAACTCGAATAGAATCAAATCGAATCAAAAAGAATCGAATAGATTCGAATAAAAAAGAATCGAATTGAGGGATCCCTGGGTGGCGCAGCGGTTTAGCGCCTGCCTTTGGCCCAGGGCGCGATCCTGGAGACCCGGGATCGAATCCCACATCGGGCTCCTGGTGCATGGAGCCTGCTTCTCCCTCTGCCTGTGTCTCTGCCTCTCTGTCTCTCTCTGTGACTATCATAAAAAAAAGAATCGAATTGAATCGCGTTGAAAAAAATCATAAAGAATCAAATCGAAAAGAATCGACTTCCATGTAACGAAAAGATTCGAATTGAAAAGAATCGAATCGAAACAAAAGAATCGAATCGAATCGACATGAATCAAAAAGAATCGAATCAAAACGAATCGAAAAGAAACAAATCAAGTAGAATCTAAAAGAATCGAATCGAATCAAATCGAAAAAATTCGAATAGAATTGAATCGAAAAGAATCAAAACGAATCGAACCGAAGAGAATCGATTCGAATCAAAATAAAAAGTATCGTATCAAATCGAATCGAAAAGAATCATATCAAATAGAATCGAAAGAATGGAATCAAATCTAAAACAATCGAATCGAATCGAAAAGAATCGGATTGAATGGAATAGAATCGAAAAGAATAGAATAGAATCGAAAGAAATCGAATAGAATCAAATCAAATCAAAAAGAATCGAATTGAATTGATCCTAACCAAAATAAGCGAAATGAATCGACTCGAACCGAAAAAAATCAAATCGAAAAGAATCTAATCTCAACGAAAATCATCGAAATGAATAGAATCGAACTGAATCAAATCGAAAAGAATCGAATGGAATCCAATCGAAAAGAATCAAATTGATTCGAATCGAAACAAATTGAATCCAATCGAAAGAATCTAATTGAATCGAATCGAAAAGAATCGAATTCAATCAAAACGAATCGATTCGAATGGAATAGAAAAGAATAGAATAGAATCGAATCGAAAAGAATCCAATCGAATCGAAAAGAATCGAATCGAAAAGAATTGAATCGAATCGAAAAGAAACGAATCGAACCGAAACAAAAAGAAAACAATCGAATCGAATCAAATACAAAAGAATCGCTTTGAATAGCATAGAATTGAAAAGAATCGAATCAATCGAATTGAAAACAATCGAATCGAAAAGAATCGAATCAAACAAAGTCGAATCGAAACGAAAACAATCGAATCGAATCTAAAAGAATCGTATTGAATTGAATCGAGTCGAAAAGACTCGAATCAAAAAGACTCGAATCGAATTGAATCAAATCGAAAAGAATCTAATAGAAACCACTCGAACAGAATCAAATCGAAATGATTCAAAATGAATCGAATAGAATAGAATCGAAAAAAATCGAAACGAATCGAAACGAATCGAAACGAAATGAATCGAAGAGAATCGATTAGAATCGAAATGAAAAGAATCGTATTGAATCGAATCGAAAAGAATCAAATCAAATCGAATCGAAAGAATTGAATCAAATCGAAAAGCATCCAATCGAATTGAAAAGAATCGAACTGAACAGAATCAAATCGAAAAGAATCGAATCGAATCGAAAAGAATCGAATCAAATTTAATGGAATCGAAAAGAATCGAATTGAATCGAAAAGAATCGAAATGAAACAAATCAGATCAAATGGAAAAGCATCAAATCGAATTGAAAAGAATCGAATCGAATCGAAATGAATCGAATCAAAAAGACTCGAATCGAAAAGAATCGAATTGAAAAGAATCGAATCGAATCGAAAAGACTCGAATCGAATTAAAAATATCAAATCGAATCGAATCGCAAAGAATCGAATTGAAAAGACTCGAATTGAAACGAATCGATTTGAAAGGAAAAGAATCGAATCGAATCGAATCGAATTGAAAGAATCGAATTGAATAGAAAAAAATCGAATAGAAAAGAATCGAACCGAAAAGGAAAGAATCAAATTGAATCAGTCGATTAAGTTCTAGTCGAATCGAATCAAAAAGCATGAAATGGAGTCGAATCGAATCGAAAAGAATCGAATCGAATCGAAAAGAATCGAATTGTATCTAATCAAAAAGAATCGAATCGTATCGACTCGAATCGAAAAGAATCCAATTGCATCATCGAATGGAAACTAATCGAATTGAATAGAATAGAAAAGAATCGAATCGAATCAAATCGAAAACAATCAAATTGAATTGATCGAAAAGAATCGAATTGAATCAAATCGAATCGAAATGAAAAGAATCGAATCGATTCAAATAGAAAAGAATCGAATCGAAAAGAATCGAATCGAATCAAAAAGTATCGAATTGATTCGAAAACATTCGAATCGAAAAGAATCGAATTGAAATGAATCCGATCGAAATGAAAAGAATCTACTCGATTCGAATCCAAAAGAATCGAACCCAAAAGAATCGAATCGAATCCAAAAGAATCGAATTGAATTGAATCAAAAGAAATGAATTGAATTGAATCAAAAAGGAACTAATCGCATCAAATCGAAAAAACTCGAATAGAATCAAATCGAATCAAAAAGAATCGAATAGATTCGAATAAAAAAGAATCGAATTGAGGGATCCCTGGGTGGCGCAGCGGTTTAGCGCCTGCCTTTGGCCCAGGGCGCGATCCTGGAGACCCGGGATCGAATCCCACATCGGGCTCCTGGTGCATGGAGCCTGCTTCTCCCTCTGCCTGTGTCTCTGCCTCTCTGTCTCTCTCTGTGACTATCATAAAAAAAAGAATCGAATTGAATCGCGTTGAAAAAAATCATAAAGAATCAAATCGAAAAGAATCGACTTCCATGTAACGAAAAGATTCGAATTGAAAAGAATCGAATCGAAACAAAAGAATCGAATCGAATCGACATGAATCAAAAAGAATCGAATCAAAACGAATCGAAAAGAAACAAATCAAGTAGAATCTAAAAGAATCGAATCGAATCAAATCGAAAAAATTCGAATAGAATTGAATCGAAAAGAATCAAAACGAATCGAACCGAAGAGAATCGATTCGAATCAAAATAAAAAGTATCGTATCAAATCGAATCGAAAAGAATCATATCAAATAGAATCGAAAGAATGGAATCAAATCTAAAACAATCGAATCGAATCGAAAAGAATCGGATTGAATGGAATAGAATCGAAAAGAATAGAATAGAATCGAAAGAAATCGAATAGAATCAAATCAAATCAAAAAGAATCGAATTGAATTGATCCTAACCAAAATAAGCGAAATGAATCGACTCGAACCGAAAAAAATCAAATCGAAAAGAATCTAATCTCAACGAAAATCATCGAAATGAATAGAATCGAACTGAATCAAATCGAAAAGAATCGAATGGAATCCAATCGAAAAGAATCAAATTGATTCGAATCGAAACAAATTGAATCCAATCGAAAGAATCTAAATGAATCGAATCGAAAAGAATCGAATTCAATCAAAACGAATCGATTCGAATGGAATAGAAAAGAATAGAATAGAATCGAATCGAAAAGAATCAAATCGAATCGAAAAGAATCGAATCGAAAAGAATTGAATCGAATCGAAAAGAAACGAATCGAACCGAATCAAAAAGAAAACAATCGAATCGAATCAACTACAAAAGAATCGCTTTGAATAGCATAGAATTGAAAAGAATCGAATCAATCGAATTGAAAACAATCGAATCGAAAAGAATCGAATCAAACAAAGTCGAATCGAAACGAAAACAATCGAATCGAATCTAAAAGAATCGTATTGAATTGAATCGAGTCGAAAAGACTCGAATCAAAAAGACTCGAATCGAATTGAATCAAATCGAAAAGAATCTAATAGAAACCACTCGAACAGAATCAAATCGAAATGATTCAAAATGAATCGAATAGAATAGAATCGAAAAAAATCGAAACGAATCGAAACGAATCGAAACGAAATGAATCGAAGAGAATCGATTAGAATCGAAATGAAAAGAATCGTATTGAATCGAATCGAAAAGAATCAAATCAAATCGAATCGAAAGAATTGAATCAAATCGAAAAGCATCCAATCGAATTGAAAAGAATCGAACTGAACAGAATCAAATCGAAAAGAATCGAATCGAATCGAAAAGAATCGAATCAAATTTAATGGAATCGAAAAGAATCGAATTGAATCGAAAAGAATCGAAATGAAACAAATCAGATCAAATGGAAAAGCATCAAATCGAATTGAAAAGAATCGAATCGAATCGAATCGAAATGAATCGAATCAAAAAGACTCGAATCGAAAAGAATCGAATTGAAAAGAATCGAATCGAATCGAAAAGACTCGAATCGAATTAAAAATATCAAATCGAATCGAATCGCAAAGAATCGAATTGAAAAGACTCGAATTGAAACGAATCGATTTGAAAGGAAAAGAATCGAATCGAATCGAATTGAAAGAATCGAATTGAATAGAAAAAAATCGAATAGAAAAGAATCGAACCGAAAAGGAAAGAATCAAATTGAATCAGTCGATTAAGTTCTAGTCGAATCGAATCAAAAAGCATGAAATGGAGTCGAATCGAATCGAAAAGAATCGAATCGAATCGAAAAGAATCGAATTGTATCTAATCAAAAAGAATCGAATCGTATCGACTCGAATCGAAAAGAATCCAATTGCATCATCGAATGGAAACTAATCGAATTGAATAGAATAGAAAAGAATCGAATCGAATCAAATCGAAAACAATCAAATTGAATTGATCGAAAAGAATCGAATTGAATCAAATCGAATCGAAATGAAAAGAATCGAATCGATTCAAATAGAAAAGAATCGAATCGAAAAGAATCGAATCGAATCAAAAAGTATCGAATTGATTCGAAAACATTCGAATCGAAAAGAATCGAATTGAAATGAATCCGATCGAAATGAAAAGAATCTACTCGATTCGAATCCAAAAGAATCGAATACAAAAGAATCGAATCGAATCCAAAAGAATCGAATTGAATTGAATCAAAAGAAATGAATTGAATTGAATCAAAAAGGAACTAATCGCATCAAATCGAAAAAACTCGAATAGAATCAAATCGAATCAAAAAGAATCGAATAGATTCGAATAAAAAAGAATCGAATTGAGGGATCCCTGGGTGGCGCAGCGGTTTAGCGCCTGCCTTTGGCCCAGGGCGCGATCCTGGAGACCCGGGATCGAATCCCACATCGGGCTCCTGGTGCATGGAGCCTGCTTCTCCCTCTGCCTGTGTCTCTGCCTCTCTGTCTCTCTCTGTGACTATCATAAAAAAAAGAATCGAATTGAATCGCGTTGAAAAAAATCATAAAGAATCAAATCGAAAAGAATCGACTTCCATGTAACGAAAAGATTCGAATTTAAAAGAATCGAATCGAAACAAAAGAATCGAATCGAATCGACATGAATCAAAAAGAATCGAATCAAAACGAATCGAAAAGAAACAAATCAAGTAGAATCTAAAAGAATCGAATCGAATCAAATCGAAAAAATTCGAATAGAATTGAATCGAAAAGAATCAAAACGAATCGAACCGAAGAGAATCGATTCGAATCAAAATAAAAAGTATCGTATCAAATCGAATCGAAAAGAATCATATCAAATAGAATCGAAAGAATGGAATCAAATCTAAAACAATCGAATCGAATCGAAAAGAATCGGATTGAATGGAATAGAATCGAAAAGAATAGAATAGAATCGAAAGAAATCGAATAGAATCAAATCAAATCAAAAAGAATCGAATTGAATTGATCCTAACCAAAATAAGCGAAATGAATCGACTCGAACCGAAAACAATCAAATCGAAAAGAATCTAATCTCAACGAAAATCATCGAAATGAATAGAATCGAACTGAATCAAATCGAAAAGAATCGAATGGAATCCAATCGAAAAGAATCAAATTGATTCGAATCGAAACAAATTGAATCCAATCGAAAGAATCTAAATGAATCGAATCGAAAAGAATCGAATTCAATCAAAACGAATCGATTCGAATGGAATAGAAAAGAATAGAATAGAATCGAATCGAAAAGAATCAAATCGAATCGAAAAGAATCGAATCGAAAAGAATTGAATCGAATCGAAAAGAAACGAATCGAACCGAATCAAAAAGAAAACAATCGAATCGAATCAACTACAAAAGAATCGCTTTGAATAGCATAGAATTGAAAAGAATCGAATCAATCGAATTGAAAACAATCGAATCGAAAAGAATCGAATCAAAAAAAGTCGAATCGAAACGAAAACAATCGAATCGAATCTAAAAGAATCGTATTGAATTGAATCGAGTCGAAAAGACTCGAATCAAAAAGACTCGAATCGAATTGAATCAAATCGAAAAGAATCTAATAGAAACCACTCGAACAGAATCAAATCGAAATGATTCAAAATGAATCGAATCGAATAGAATCGAAAAAAATCGAAACGAATCGAAACGAATCGAAACGAAATGAATCGAAGAGAATCGATTACAATCGAAATGAAAAGAATCGTATTGAATCGAATCGAAAAGAATCAAATCAAATCGAATCGAAAGAATTGAATCAAATCGAAAAGCATCCAATCGAATCGAAAAGAATCGAACTGAACGGAATCAAATCGAAAAGAATCGAATCGAATCGAAAAGAATCGAATCAAATTTAATGGAATCGAAAAGAATCGAATTGAATCGAAAAGAATCGAAATGAAACAAATCAGATCAAATGGAAAAGTATCAAATCGAATTGAAAAGAATCGAATCGAATCGAAATGAATCGAATCAAAAAGACTCGAATCGAAAAGAATCGAATTGAAAAGAATCGAATCGAATCGAAAAGACTCGAATCGAATTAAAAATATCAAATCGAATCGAATCGCAAAGAATCGAATTGAAAAGACTCGAATTGAAACGAATCGATTTGAAACGAAAAGAATCGAATCGAATCGAATCGAATTGAAAGAATCGAATTGAATAGAAAAATATCGAATAGAAAAGAATCGAACCGAAAAGAAAAGAATCAAATTGAATCAGTCGATTAAGTTCTAGTCGAATCGAATCAAAAAGCATGAAATGGAGTCGAATCGAATCGAAAAGAATCGAATCGAATCGAATCGAAAAGAATCGAATTGTATCTAATCAAAAAGAATCGAATCGTATCGACTCGAATCGAAAAGAATCCAATTGCATCATCGAATGGAAACTAATCGAATTGAATAGAATAGAAAAGAATCGAATCGAATCAAATCGAAAACAATCAAATTGAATTGATCGAAAAGAATCGAATTGAATCAAATCGAATCGAAATGAAAAGAATCGAATCGATTCAAATAGAAAAGAATCGAATCGAAAAGAATCGAATCGAATCAAAAAGTATCGAATTGATTCGAAAACATTCGAATCGAAAAGAATCGAATTGAAATGAATCCGATCGAAATGAAAAGAATCTACTCGATTCGAATCCAAAAGAATCGAACCCAAAAGAATCGAATCGAATCCAAAAGAATCGAATTGAATTGAATCAAAAGAAATGAATTGAATTGAATCAAAAAGGAACTAATCGCATCAAATCGAAAAAACTCGAATAGAATCAAATCGAATCAAAAAGAATCGAATAGATTCGAATAAAAAAGAATCGAATTGAGGGATCCCTGGGTGGCGCAGCGGTTTAGCGCCTGCCTTTGGCCCAGGGCGCGATCCTGGAGACCCGGGATCGAATCCCACATCGGGCTCCTGGTGCATGGAGCCTGCTTCTCCCTCTGCCTGTGTCTCTGCCTCTCTGTCTCTCTCTGTGACTATCATAAAAAAAAGAATCGAATTGAATCGCGTTGAAAAAAATCATAAAGAATCAAATCGAAAAGAATCGAATTCCATGTAACGAAAAGATTCGAATTGAAAAGAATCGAATCGAAACAAAAGAATCGAATCGAATCGACATGAATCAAAAAGAATCGAATCAAAACGAATCGAAAAGAAACAAATCAAGTAGAATCTAAAAGAATCGAATCGAATCAAATCGAAAAAATTCGAATAGAATTGAATCGAAAAGAATCAAAACGAATCGAACCGAAGAGAATCGATTCGAATCAAAATAAAAAGTATCGTATCAAATCGAATCGAAAAGAATCATATCAAATAGAATCGAAAGAATGGAATCAAATCTAAAACAATCGAATCGAATCGAAAAGAATCGGATTGAATGGAATAGAATCGAAAAGAATAGAATAGAATCGAAAGAAATCGAATAGAATCAAAACAAATCAAAAAGAATCGAATTGAATTGATCCTAACCAAAATAAGCGAAATGAATCGACTCGAACCGAAAACAATCAAATCGAAAAGAATCTAATCTCAACGAAAATCATCGAAATGAATAGAATCGAACTGAATCAAATCGAAAAGAATCGAATGGAATCCAATCGAAAAGAATCAAATTGATTCGAATCGAAACAAATTGAATCCAATCGAAAGAATCTAATTGAATCGAATCGAAAAGAATCGAATTCAATCAAAACGAATCGATTCGAATGGAATAGAAAAGAATAGAATAGAATAGAATCGAAAAGAATCCAATCGAATCGAAAAGAATCGAATCGAAAAGAATTGAATCGAATCGAAAAGAAACGAATCGAACCGAATCAAAAAGAAAACAATCGAATCGAATCAACTACAAAAGAATCGCTTTGAATAGCATAGAATTGAAAAGAATCGAATCAATCGAATTGAAAACAATCGAATCGAAAAGAATCGAATCAAAAAAAGTCGAATCGAAACGAAAACAATCGAATCGAATCTAAAAGAATCGTATTGAATTGAATCGAGTCGAAAAGACTCGAATCAAAAAGACTCGAATCGAATTGAATCAAATCGAAAAGAATCTAATAGAAACCACTCGAACAGAATCAAATCGAAATGATTCAAAATGAATCGAATAGAATAGAATCGAAAAAAATCGAAACGAATCGAAACGAATCGAAACGAAATGAATCGAAGAGAATCGATTAGAATCGAAATGAAAAGAAAGAATCGTATTGAATCGAATCGAAAAGAATCAAATCAAATCGAATCGAAAGAATTGAATCAAATCGAAAAGCATCCAATCGAATCGAAAAGAATCGAACTGAACGGAATCAAATCGAAAAGAATCGAATCGAATCGAAAAGAATCGAATCAAATTTAATGGAATCGAAAAGAATCGAATTGAATCGAAAAGAATCGAAATGAAACAAATCAGATCAAATGGAAAAGCATCAAATCGAATTGAAAAGAATCGAATCGAATCGAAATGAATCGAATCAAAAAGACTCGAATCGAAAAGAATCGAATTGAAAAGAATCGAATCGAATCGAAAAGACTCGAATCGAATTAAAAATATCAAATCGAATCGAATCGCAAAGAATCGATTGAAAGACTCGAATTGAAACGAATCGATTTGAAACGAAAAGAATCGAATCGAATCGAATCGAATTGAAAGAATCGAATTGAATAGAAAAAAATCGAATAGAAAAGAATCGAACCGAAAAGAAAAGAATCAAATTGAATCAGTCGATTAAGTTCTAGTCGAATCGAATCAAAAAGCATGAAATGGAGTCGAATCGAATCGAAAAGAATCGAATCGAATCGAAAAGAATCGAATTGTATCTAATCAAAAAGAATCGAATCGTATCGACTCGAATCGAAAAGAATCCAATTGCATCATCGAATGGAAACTAATCGAATTGAATAGAATAGAAAAGAATCGAATCGAATCAAATCGAAAACAATCAAATTGAATTGATCGAAAAGAATCGAATTGAATCAAATCGAATCGAAATGAAAAGAATCGAATCGATTCAAATAGAAAAGAATCGAATCGAAAAGAATCAAATCGACACGAAAAGAATCGAATCGAATCAAAAAGTATCGAATTGATTCGAAAACATTCGAATCGAAAAGAATCGAATTGAAATGAATCCGATCGAAATGAAAAGAATCTACTCGATTCGAATCCAAAAGAATCGAATCCAAAAGAATCGAATCGAATCCAAAAGAATCGAATTGAATTGAATCAAAAGAAATGAATTGAATTGAATCAAAAAGGAACTAATCGCATCAAATCGAAAAAACTCGAAGAGAATCAAATCGAATCAAAAAGAATCGAATAGATTCGAATAAAAAAGAATCGAATTGAGGGATCCCTGGGTGGCGCAGCGGTTTAGCGCCTGCCTTTGGCCCAGGGCGCGATCCTGGAGACCCGGGATCGAATCCCACATCGGGCTCCCGGTGCATGGAGCCTGCTTCTCCCTCTGCCTGTGTCTCTGCCTCTCTGTCTCTCTCTGTGACTATCATAAAAAAAAGAATCGAATTGAATCGCGTTGAAAAAAATCATAAAGAATCAAATCGAAAAGAATCGAATTCCATGTAACGAAAAGATTCGAATTGAAAAGAATCGAATCGAAACAAAAGAATCGAATCGAATCGACATGAATCAAAAAGAATCGAATCAAAACGAATCGAAAAGAAACAAATCAAGTAGAATCTAAAAGAATCGAATCGAATCAAATCGAAAAAATTCGAATAGAATTGAATCGAAAAGAATCAAAACGAATCGAACCGAAGAGAATCGATTCGAATCAAAATAAAAAGTATCGTATCAAATCGAATCGAAAAGAATCATATCAAATAGAATCGAAAGAATGGAATCAAATCTAAAACAATCGAATCGAATCGAAAAGAATCGGATTGAATGGAATCGAATCGAAAAGAATAGAATAGAATCGAAAGAAATCGAATAGAATCAAAACAAATCAAAAAGAATCGAATTGAATTGATCCTAACCAAAATAAGCGAAATGAATCGACTCGAACCGAAAACAATCAAATCGAAAAGAATCTAATCTCAACGAAAATCATCGAAATGAATAGAATCGAACTGAATCAAATCGAAAAGAATCGAATGGAATCCAATCGAAAAGAATCAAATTGATTCGAATCGAAACAAATTGAATCCAATCGAAAGAATCTAATTGAATCGAATCGAAAAGAATCGAATTCAATCAAAACGAATCGATTCGAATGGAATAGAAAAGAATAGAATAGAATAGAATCGAAAAGAATCCAATCGAATCGAAAAGAATCGAATCGAAAAGAATTGAATCGAATCGAAAAGAAACGAATCGAACCGAATCAAAAAGAAAACAATCGAATCGAATCAACTACAAAAGAATCGCTTTGAATAGCATAGAATTGAAAAGAATCGAATCAATCGAATTGAAAACAATCGAATCGAAAAGAATCGAATCAAAAAAAGTCGAATCGAAACGAAAACAATCGAATCGAATCTAAAAGAATCGTATTGAATTGAATCGAGTCGAAAAGACTCGAATCAAAAAGACTCGAATCGAATTGAATCAAATCGAAAAGAATCTAATAGAAACCACTCGAACAGAATCAAATCGAAATGATTCAAAATGAATCGAATAGAATAGAATCGAAAAAAATCGAAACGAATCGAAACGAAATGAATCGAAGAGAATCGATTAGAATCGAAATGAAAAGAAAGAATCGTATTGAATCGAATCGAAAAGAATCAAATCAAATCGAATCGAAAGAATTGAATCAAATCGAAAAGCATCCAATCGAATCGAAAAGAATCGAACTGAACGGAATCAAATCGAAAAGAATCGAATCGAATCGAAAAGAATCGAATCAAATTTAATGGAATCGAAAAGAATCGAATTGAATCGAAAAGAATCGAAATGAAACAAATCAGATCAAATGGAAAAGCATCAAATCGAATTGAAAAGAATCGAATCGAATCGAAATGAATCGAATCAAAAAGACTCGAATCGAAAAGAATCGAATTGAAAAGAATCGAATCGAATCGAAAAGACTCGAATCGAATTAAAAATATCAAATCGAATCGAATCGCAAAGAATCGATTGAAAGACTCGAATTGAAACGAATCGATTTGAAACGAAAAGAATCGAATCGAATCGAATCGAATTGAAAGAATCGAATTGAATAGAAAAAAATCGAATAGAAAAGAATCGAACCGAAAAGAAAAGAATCAAATTGAATCAGTCGATTAAGTTCTAGTCGAATCGAATCAAAAAGCATGAAATGGAGTCGAATCGAATCGAAAAGAATCGAATCGAATCGAAAAGAATCGAATTGTATCTAATCAAAAAGAATCGAATCGTATCGACTCGAATCGAAAAGAATCCAATTGCATCATCGAATGGAAACTAATCGAATTGAATAGAATAGAAAAGAATCGAATCGAATCAAATCGAAAACAATCAAATTGAATTGATCGAAAAGAATCGAATTGAATCAAATCGAATCGAAATGAAAAGAATCGAATCGATTCAAATAGAAAAGAATCGAATCGAAAAGAATCAAATCGACACGAAAAGAATCGAATCGAATCAAAAAGTATCGAATTGATTCGAAAACATTCGAATCGAAAAGAATCGAATTGAAATGAATCCGATCGAAATGAAAAGAATCTACTCGATTCGAATCCAAAAGAATCGAATCCAAAAGAATCGAATCGAATCCAAAAGAATCGAATTGAATTGAATCAAAAGAAATGAATTGAATTGAATCAAAAAGGAACTAATCGCATCAAATCGAAAAAACTCGAAGAGAATCAAATCGAATCAAAAAGAATCGAATAGATTCGAATAAAAAAGAATCGAATTGAGGGATCCCTGGGTGGCGCAGCGGTTTAGCGCCTGCCTTTGGCCCAGGGCGCGATCCTGGAGACCCGGGATCGAATCCCACATCGAGCTCCCGGTGCATGGAGCCTGCTTCTCCCTCTGCCTGTGTCTCTGCCTCTCTGTCTCTCTCTGTGACTATCATAAAAAAAAGAATCGAATTGAATCGCGTTGAAAAAAATCATAAAGAATCAAATCGAAAAGAATCGAATTCCATGTAACGAAAAGATTCGAATTGAAAAGAATCGAATCGAAACAAAAGAATCGAATCGAATCGACATGAATCAAAAAGAATCGAATCAAAACGAATCGAAAAGAAACAAATCAAGTAGAATCTAAAAGAATCGAATCGAATCAAATCGAAAAAATTCGAATAGAATTGAATCGAAAAGAATCAAAACGAATCGAACCGAAGAGAATCGATTCGAATCAAAATAAAAAGTATCGTATCAAATCGAATCGAAAAGAATCATATCAAATAGAATCGAAAGAATGGAATCAAATCTAAAACAATCGAATCGAATCGAAAAGAATCGGATTGAATGGAATCGAATCGAAAAGAATAGATTAGAATCCAAAGAAATCGAATAGAATCAAAACAAATCAAAAAGAATCGAATTGAATTGATCCTAACCAAAATAAGCGAAATGAATCGACTCGAACCGAAAACAATCAAATCGAAAAGAATCTAATCTCAACGAAAATCATCGAAATGAATAGAATCGAACTGAATCAAATCGAAAAGAATCGAATGGAATCCAATCGAAAAGAATCAAATTGATTCGAATCGAAACAAATTGAATCCAATCGAAAGAATCTAATTGAATCGAATCGAAAAGAATCGAATTCAATCAAAACGAATCGATTCGAATGGAATAGAAAAGAATAGAATAGAATAGAATCGAAAAGAATCCAATCGAATCGAAAAGAATCGAATCGAAAAGAATTGAATCGAATCGAAAAGAAACGAATCGAACCGAATCAAAAAGAAAACAATCGAATCGAATCAACTACAAAAGAATCGCTTTGAATAGCATAGAATTGAAAAGAATCGAATCAATCGAATTGAAAACAATCGAATCGAAAAGAATCGAATCAAAAAAAGTCGAATCGAAACGAAAACAATCGAATCGAATCTAAAAGAATCGTATTGAATTGAATCGAGTCGAAAAGACTCGAATCAAAAAGACTCGAATCGAATTGAATCAAATCGAAAAGAATCTAATAGAAACCACTCGAACAGAATCAAATCGAAATGATTCAAAATGAATCGAATAGAATAGAATCGAAAAAAATCGAAACGAATCGAAACGAAATGAATCGAAGAGAATCGATTAGAATCGAAATGAAAAGAAAGAATCGTATTGAATCGAATCGAAAAGAATCAAATCAAATCGAATCGAAAGAATTGAATCAAATCGAAAAGCATCCAATCGAATCGAAAAGAATCGAACTGAACGGAATCAAATCGAAAAGAATCGAATCGAATCGAAAAGAATCGAATCAAATTTAATGGAATCGAAAAGAATCGAATTGAATCGAAAAGAATCGAAATGAAACAAATCAGATCAAATGGAAAAGCATCAAATCGAATTGAAAAGAATCGAATCGAATCGAAATGAATCGAATCAAAAAGACTCGAATCGAAAAGAATCGAATTGAAAAGAATCGAATCGAATCGAAAAGACTCGAATCGAATTAAAAATATCAAATCGAATCGAATCGCAAAGAATCGATTGAAAGACTCGAATTGAAACGAATCGATTTGAAACGAAAAGAATCGAATCGAATCGAATCGAATTGAAAGAATCGAATTGAATAGAAAAAAATCGAATAGAAAAGAATCGAACCGAAAAGAAAAGAATCAAATTGAATCAGTCGATTAAGTTCTAGTCGAATCGAATCAAAAAGCATGAAATGGAGTCGAATCGAATCGAAAAGAATCGAATCGAATCGAAAAGAATCGAATTGTATCTAATCAAAAAGAATCGAATCGTATCGACTCGAATCGAAAAGAATCCAATTGCATCATCGAATGGAAACTAATCGAATTGAATAGAATAGAAAAGAATCGAATCGAATCAAATCGAAAACAATCAAATTGAATTGATCGAAAAGAATCGAATTGAATCAAATCGAATCGAAATGAAAAGAATCGAATCGATTCAAATAGAAAAGAATCGAATCGAAAAGAATCAAATCGACACGAAAAGAATCGAATCGAATCAAAAAGTATCGAATTGATTCGAAAACATTCGAATCGAAAAGAATCGAATTGAAATGAATCCGATCGAAATGAAAAGAATCTACTCGATTCGAATCCAAAAGAATCGAATCCAAAAGAATCGAATCGAATCCAAAAGAATCGAATTGAATTGAATCAAAAGAAATGAATTGAATTGAATCAAAAAGGAACTAATCGCATCAAATCGAAAAAACTCGAATAGAATCAAATCGAATCAAAAAGAATCGAATAGATTCGAATAAAAAAGAATCGAATTGAGGGATCCCTGGGTGGCGCAGCGGTTTAGCGCCTGCCTTTGGCCCAGGGCGCGATCCTGGAGACCCGGGATCGAATCCCACATCGAGCTCCCGGTGCATGGAGCCTGCTTCTCCCTCTGCCTGTGTCTCTGCCTCTCTGTCTCTCTCTGTGACTATCATAAAAAAAAGAATCGAATTGAATCGCGTTGAAAAAAATCATAAAGAATCAAATCGAAAAGAATCGAATTCCATGTAACGAAAAGATTCGAATTGAAAAGAATCGAATCGAAACAAAAGAATCGAATCGAATCGACATGAATCAAAAAGAATCGAATCAAAACGAATCGAAAAGAAACAAATCAAGTAGAATCTAAAAGAATCGAATCGAATCAAATCGAAAAAATTCGAATAGAATTGAATCGAAAAGAATCAAAACGAATCGAACCGAAGAGAATCGATTCGAATCAAAATAAAAAGTATCGTATCAAATCGAATCGAAAAGAATCATATCAAATAGAATCGAAAGAATGGAATCAAATCTAAAACAATCGAATCGAATCGAAAAGAATCGGATTGAATGGAATCGAATCGAAAAGAATAGATTAGAATCCAAAGAAATCGAATAGAATCAAAACAAATCAAAAAGAATCGAATTGAATTGATCCTAACCAAAATAAGCGAAATGAATCGACTCGAACCGAAAACAATCAAATCGAAAAGAATCTAATCTCAACGAAAATCATCGAAATGAATAGAATCGAACTGAATCAAATCGAAAAGAATCGAATGGAATCCAATCGAAAAGAATCAAATTGATTCGAATCGAAACAAATTGAATCCAATCGAAAGAATCTAATTGAATCGAATCGAAAAGAATCGAATTCAATCAAAACGAATCGATTCGAATGGAATAGAAAAGAATAGAATAGAATAGAATCGAAAAGAATCCAATCGAATCGAAAAGAATCGAATCGAAAAGAATTGAATCGAATCGAAAAGAAACGAATCGAACCGAATCAAAAAGAAAACAATCGAATCGAATCAACTACAAAAGAATCGCTTTGAATAGCATAGAATTGAAAAGAATCGAATCAATCGAATTGAAAACAATCGAATCGAAAAGAATCGAATCAAAAAAAGTCGAATCGAAACGAAAACAATCGAATCGAATCTAAAAGAATCGTATTGAATTGAATCGAGTCGAAAAGACTCGAATCAAAAAGACTCGAATCGAATTGAATCAAATCGAAAAGAATCTAATAGAAACCACTCGAACAGAATCAAATCGAAATGATTCAAAATGAATCGAATAGAATAGAATCGAAAAAAATCGAAACGAATCGAAACGAAATGAATCGAAGAGAATCGATTAGAATCGAAATGAAAAGAAAGAATCGTATTGAATCGAATCGAAAAGAATCAAATCAAATCGAATCGAAAGAATTGAATCAAATCGAAAAGCATCCAATCGAATCGAAAAGAATCGAACTGAACGGAATCAAATCGAAAAGAATCGAATCGAATCGAAAAGAATCGAATCAAATTTAATGGAATCGAAAAGAATCGAATTGAATCGAAAAGAATCGAAATGAAACAAATCAGATCAAATGGAAAAGCATCAAATCGAATTGAAAAGAATCGAATCGAATCGAAATGAATCGAATCAAAAAGACTCGAATCGAAAAGAATCGAATTGAAAAGAATCGAATCGAATCGAAAAGACTCGAATCGAATTAAAAATATCAAATCGAATCGAATCGCAAAGAATCGATTGAAAGACTCGAATTGAAACGAATCGATTTGAAACGAAAAGAATCGAATCGAATCGAATCGAATTGAAAGAATCGAATTGAATAGAAAAAAATCGAATAGAAAAGAATCGAACCGAAAAGAAAAGAATCAAATTGAATCAGTCGATTAAGTTCTAGTCGAATCGAATCAAAAAGCATGAAATGGAGTCGAATCGAATCGAAAAGAATCGAATCGAATCGAAAAGAATCGAATTGTATCTAATCAAAAAGAATCGAATCGTATCGACTCGAATCGAAAAGAATCCAATTGCATCATCGAATGGAAACTAATCGAATTGAATAGAATAGAAAAGAATCGAATCGAATCAAATCGAAAACAATCAAATTGAATTGATCGAAAAGAATCGAATTGAATCAAATCGAATCGAAATGAAAAGAATCGAATCGATTCAAATAGAAAAGAATCGAATCGAAAAGAATCAAATCGACACGAAAAGAATCGAATCGAATCAAAAAGTATCGAATTGATTCGAAAACATTCGAATCGAAAAGAATCGAATTGAAATGAATCCGATCGAAATGAAAAGAATCTACTCGATTCGAATCCAAAAGAATCGAATCCAAAAGAATCGAATCGAATCCAAAAGAATCGAATTGAATTGAATCAAAAGAAATGAATTGAATTGAATCAAAAAGGAACTAATCGCATCAAATCGAAAAAACTCGAAGAGAATCAAATCGAATCAAAAAGAATCGAATAGATTCGAATAAAAAAGAATCGAATTGAGGGATCCCTGGGTGGCGCAGCGGTTTAGCGCCTGCCTTTGGCCCAGGGCGCGATCCTGGAGACCCGGGATCGAATCCCACATCGAGCTCCCGGTGCATGGAGCCTGCTTCTCCCTCTGCCTGTGTCTCTGCCTCTCTGTCTCTCTCTGTGACTATCATAAAAAAAAGAATCGAATTGAATCGCGTTGAAAAAAATCATAAAGAATCAAATCGAAAAGAATCGAATTCCATGTAACGAAAAGATTCGAATTGAAAAGAATCGAATCGAAACAAAAGAATCGAATCGAATCGACATGAATCAAAAAGAATCGAATCAAAACGAATCGAAAAGAAACAAATCAAGTAGAATCTAAAAGAATCGAATCGAATCAAATCGAAAAAATTCGAATAGAATTGAATCGAAAAGAATCAAAACGAATCGAACCGAAGAGAATCGATTCGAATCAAAATAAAAAGTATCGTATCAAATCGAATCGAAAAGAATCATATCAAATAGAATCGAAAGAATGGAATCAAATCTAAAACAATCGAATCGAATCGAAAAGAATCGGATTGAATGGAATCGAATCGAAAAGAATAGAATAGAATCGAAAGAAATCGAATAGAATCAAAACAAATCAAAAAGAATCGAATTGAATTGATCCTAACCAAAATAAGCGAAATGAATCGACTCGAACCGAAAACAATCAAATCGAAAAGAATCTAATCTCAACGAAAATCATCGAAATGAATAGAATCGAACTGAATCAAATCGAAAAGAATCGAATGGAATCCAATCGAAAAGAATCAAATTGATTCGAATCGAAACAAATTGAATCCAATCGAAAGAATCTAATTGAATCGAATCGAAAAGAATCGAATTCAATCAAAACGAATCGATTCGAATGGAATAGAAAAGAATAGAATAGAATAGAATCGAAAAGAATCCAATCGAATCGAAAAGAATCGAATCGAAAAGAATTGAATCGAATCGAAAAGAAACGAATCGAACCGAATCAAAAAGAAAACAATCGAATCGAATCAACTACAAAAGAATCGCTTTGAATAGCATAGAATTGAAAAGAATCGAATCAATCGAATTGAAAACAATCGAATCGAAAAGAATCGAATCAAAAAAAGTCGAATCGAAACGAAAACAATCGAATCGAATCTAAAAGAATCGTATTGAATTGAATCGAGTCGAAAAGACTCGAATCAAAAAGACTCGAATCGAATTGAATCAAATCGAAAAGAATCTAATAGAAACCACTCGAACAGAATCAAATCGAAATGATTCAAAATGAATCGAATAGAATAGAATCGAAAAAAATCGAAACGAATCGAAACGAATCGAAACGAAATGAATCGAAGAGAATCGATTAGAATCGAAATGAAAAGAAAGAATCGTATTGAATCGAATCGAAAAGAATCAAATCAAATCGAATCGAAAGAATTGAATCAAATCGAAAAGCATCCAATCGAATCGAAAAGAATCGAACTGAACGGAATCAAATCGAAAAGAATCGAATCGAATCGAAAAGAATCGAATCAAATTTAATGGAATCGAAAAGAATCGAATTGAATCGAAAAGAATCGAAATGAAACAAATCAGATCAAATGGAAAAGCATCAAATCGAATTGAAAAGAATCGAATCGAATCGAAATGAATCGAATCAAAAAGACTCGAATCGAAAAGAATCGAATTGAAAAGAATCGAATCGAATCGAAAAGACTCGAATCGAATTAAAAATATCAAATCGAATCGAATCGCAAAGAATCGATTGAAAGACTCGAATTGAAACGAATCGATTTGAAACGAAAAGAATCGAATCGAATCGAATCGAATTGAAAGAATCGAATTGAATAGAAAAAAATCGAATAGAAAAGAATCGAACCGAAAAGAAAAGAATCAAATTGAATCAGTCGATTAAGTTCTAGTCGAATCGAATCAAAAAGCATGAAATGGAGTCGAATCGAATCGAAAAGAATCGAATCGAATCGAAAAGAATCGAATTGTATCTAATCAAAAAGAATCGAATCGTATCGACTCGAATCGAAAAGAATCCAATTGCATCATCGAATGGAAACTAATCGAATTGAATAGAATAGAAAAGAATCGAATCGAATCAAATCGAAAACAATCAAATTGAATTGATCGAAAAGAATCGAATTGAATCAAATCGAATCGAAATGAAAAGAATCGAATCGATTCAAATAGAAAAGAATCGAATCGAAAAGAATCAAATCGACACGAAAAGAATCGAATCGAATCAAAAAGTATCGAATTGATTCGAAAACATTCGAATCGAAAAGAATCGAATTGAAATGAATCCGATCGAAATGAAAAGAATCTACTCGATTCGAATCCAAAAGAATCGAATCCAAAAGAATCGAATCGAATCCAAAAGAATCGAATTGAATTGAATCAAAAGAAATGAATTGAATTGAATCAAAAAGGAACTAATCGCATCAAATCGAAAAAACTCGAATAGAATCAAATCGAATCAAAAAGAATCGAATAGATTCGAATAAAAAAGAATCGAATTGAGGGATCCCTGGGTGGCGCAGCGGTTTAGCGCCTGCCTTTGGCCCAGGGCGCGATCCTGGAGACCCGGGATCGAATCCCACATCGAGCTCCCGGTGCATGGAGCCTGCTTCTCCCTCTGCCTGTGTCTCTGCCTCTCTGTCTCTCTCTGTGACTATCATAAAAAAAAGAATCGAATTGAATCGCGTTGAAAAAAATCATAAAGAATCAAATCGAAAAGAATCGAATTCCATGTAACGAAAAGATTCGAATTGAAAAGAATCGAATCGAAACAAAAGAATCGAATCGAATCGACATGAATCAAAAAGAATCGAATCAAAACGAATCGAAAAGAAACAAATCAAGTAGAATCTAAAAGAATCGAATCGAATCAAATCGAAAAAATTCGAATAGAATTGAATCGAAAAGAATCAAAACGAATCGAACCGAAGAGAATCGATTCGAATCAAAATAAAAAGTATCGTATCAAATCGAATCGAAAAGAATCATATCAAATAGAATCGAAAGAATGGAATCAAATCTAAAACAATCGAATCGAATCGAAAAGAATCGGATTGAATGGAATCGAATCGAAAAGAATAGATTAGAATCCAAAGAAATCGAATAGAATCAAAACAAATCAAAAAGAATCGAATTGAATTGATCCTAACCAAAATAAGCGAAATGAATCGACTCGAACCGAAAACAATCAAATCGAAAAGAATCTAATCTCAACGAAAATCATCGAAATGAATAGAATCGAACTGAATCAAATCGAAAAGAATCGAATGGAATCCAATCGAAAAGAATCAAATTGATTCGAATCGAAACAAATTGAATCCAATCGAAAGAATCTAATTGAATCGAATCGAAAAGAATCGAATTCAATCAAAACGAATCGATTCGAATGGAATAGAAAAGAATAGAATAGAATAGAATCGAAAAGAATCCAATCGAATCGAAAAGAATCGAATCGAAAAGAATTGAATCGAATCGAAAAGAAACGAATCGAACCGAATCAAAAAGAAAACAATCGAATCGAATCAACTACAAAAGAATCGCTTTGAATAGCATAGAATTGAAAAGAATCGAATCAATCGAATTGAAAACAATCGAATCGAAAAGAATCGAATCAAAAAAAGTCGAATCGAAACGAAAACAATCGAATCGAATCTAAAAGAATCGTATTGAATTGAATCGAGTCGAAAAGACTCGAATCAAAAAGACTCGAATCGAATTGAATCAAATCGAAAAGAATCTAATAGAAACCACTCGAACAGAATCAAATCGAAATGATTCAAAATGAATCGAATAGAATAGAATCGAAAAAAATCGAAACGAATCGAAACGAATCGAAACGAAATGAATCGAAGAGAATCGATTAGAATCGAAATGAAAAGAAAGAATCGTATTGAATCGAATCGAAAAGAATCAAATCAAATCGAATCGAAAGAATTGAATCAAATCGAAAAGCATCCAATCGAATCGAAAAGAATCGAACTGAACGGAATCAAATCGAAAAGAATCGAATCGAATCGAAAAGAATCGAATCAAATTTAATGGAATCGAAAAGAATCGAATTGAATCGAAAAGAATCGAAATGAAACAAATCAGATCAAATGGAAAAGCATCAAATCGAATTGAAAAGAATCGAATCGAATCGAAATGAATCGAATCAAAAAGACTCGAATCGAAAAGAATCGAATTGAAAAGAATCGAATCGAATCGAAAAGACTCGAATCGAATTAAAAATATCAAATCGAATCGAATCGCAAAGAATCGATTGAAAGACTCGAATTGAAACGAATCGATTTGAAACGAAAAGAATCGAATCGAATCGAATCGAATTGAAAGAATCGAATTGAATAGAAAAAAATCGAATAGAAAAGAATCGAACCGAAAAGAAAAGAATCAAATTGAATCAGTCGATTAAGTTCTAGTCGAATCGAATCAAAAAGCATGAAATGGAGTCGAATCGAATCGAAAAGAATCGAATCGAATCGAAAAGAATCGAATTGTATCTAATCAAAAAGAATCGAATCGTATCGACTCGAATCGAAAAGAATCCAATTGCATCATCGAATGGAAACTAATCGAATTGAATAGAATAGAAAAGAATCGAATCGAATCAAATCGAAAACAATCAAATTGAATTGATCGAAAAGAATCGAATTGAATCAAATCGAATCGAAATGAAAAGAATCGAATCGATTCAAATAGAAAAGAATCGAATCGAAAAGAATCAAATCGACACGAAAAGAATCGAATCGAATCAAAAAGTATCGAATTGATTCGAAAACATTCGAATCGAAAAGAATCGAATTGAAATGAATCCGATCGAAATGAAAAGAATCTACTCGATTCGAATCCAAAAGAATCGAATCCAAAAGAATCGAATCGAATCCAAAAGAATCGAATTGAATTGAATCAAAAGAAATGAATTGAATTGAATCAAAAAGGAACTAATCGCATCAAATCGAAAAAACTCGAAGAGAATCAAATCGAATCAAAAAGAATCGAATAGATTCGAATAAAAAAGAATCGAATTGAGGGATCCCTGGGTGGCGCAGCGGTTTAGCGCCTGCCTTTGGCCCAGGGCGCGATCCTGGAGACCCGGGATCGAATCCCACATCGAGCTCCCGGTGCATGGAGCCTGCTTCTCCCTCTGCCTGTGTCTCTGCCTCTCTGTCTCTCTCTGTGACTATCATAAAAAAAAGAATCGAATTGAATCGCGTTGAAAAAAATCATAAAGAATCAAATCGAAAAGAATCGAATTCCATGTAACGAAAAGATTCGAATTGAAAAGAATCGAATCGAAACAAAAGAATCGAATCGAATCGACATGAATCAAAAAGAATCGAATCAAAACGAATCGAAAAGAAACAAATCAAGTAGAATCTAAAAGAATCGAATCGAATCAAATCGAAAAAATTCGAATAGAATTGAATCGAAAAGAATCAAAACGAATCGAACCGAAGAGAATCGATTCGAATCAAAATAAAAAGTATCGTATCAAATCGAATCGAAAAGAATCATATCAAATAGAATCGAAAGAATGGAATCAAATCTAAAACAATCGAATCGAATCGAAAAGAATCGGATTGAATGGAATCGAATCGAAAAGAATAGAATAGAATCGAAAGAAATCGAATAGAATCAAATCAAATCAAAAAGAATCGAATTCAATTGATCCTAACCAAAATAATCGAAATGAATCGACTCGAACCGAAAAAAATCAAATCGAAAAGAATCCAATCTCAACGAAAATCATCGAAATGAATAGAATCGAACTGAATCAAATCGAAAAGAATCGAATGGAATCCAATCGAAAAGAATCAAATTGATTCGAATCGAAACAAATTGAATCCAATCGAAAGAATCTAATTGAATCGAATCGAAAAGAATCGAATTCAATCAAAACGAATCGATTCGAATGGAATAGAAAAGAATAGAATCGAATCGAATCGAAAAGAATCAAATCGAATCGAAAAGAATCGAATCGAAAAGAATTGAATCGAATCGAAAAGAAACGAATCGAACCGAATCAAAAAGAAAACAATCGAATCGTATCAACTACAAAAGAATCGCTTTGAATAGCATAGAATTGAAAAGAATCGAATCAATCGAATTGAAAACAATCGAATCGAAAAGAATCGAATCAAAAAAAGTCGAATCGAAACGAAAACAATCGAATCGAATCTAAAAGAATCGTATTGAATTGAATCGAGTCGAAAAGACTCGAATCAAAAAGACTCGAATCGAATTGAATCAAATCGAAAAGAATCTAATAGAAACCACTCGAACAGAATCAAATCGAAATGATTCAAAATGAATCGAATCGAATAGAATCGAAAAAAATCGAAACGAATCGAAACGAAATGAATCGAAGAGAATCGATTAGAATCGAAATGAAAAGAATCGTATTGAATCGAATCGAAAAGAATCAAATCAAATCGAATCAAAAGAATTGAATCAAATCGAAAAGCATCCAATCGAATCGAAAAGAATCGAACTGAATGGAATCAAATCGAAAAGAATCGAATCGAATCGAAAAGAATCGAATCAAATTTAATGGAATCGAAAAGAATCGAATTGAATCGAAAAGAATCGAAATGAAACAAATCAGATCAAATGGAAAAGCATCAAATCGAATTGAAAAGAATCGAATCGAATCGAAATGAATCGAATCAAAAAGACTCGAATCGAAAAGAATCGAATTGAAAAGAATCGAATCGAATCGAAAAGACTCGAATCGAATTAAAAATATCAAATCGAATCGAATCGCAAAGAATCGAATTGAAAAGACTCGAATTGAAACGAATCGATTTGAAACGAAAAGAATCGAATCGAATCGAATCGAATTGAAAGAATCGAATTGAATAGAAAAATATCGAATAGAAAAGAATCGAACCGAAAAGAAAAGAATCAAATTGAATCAGTCGATTAAGTTCTAGTCGAATCGAATCAAAAAGCATGAAATGGAGTCGAATCGAATCGAAAAGAATCGAATCGAATCGAAAAGAATCGAATTGTATCTAATCAAAAAGAATCGAATCGTATCGACTCGAATCGAAAAGAATCCAATTGCATCATCGAATGGAAACTAATCGAATTGAATAGAATAGAAAAGAATCGAATCGAATCAAATCGAAAACAATCAAATTGAATTGATCGAAAAGAATCGAATTGAATCAAATCGAATCAAAATGAAAAGAATCGAATCGATTCAAATAGAAAAGAATCGAATCGAAAAGAATCAAATCGACACGAAAAGAATCGAATCGAATCAAAAAGTATCGAATTGATTCGAAAACATTCGAATCGAAAAGAATCAAATTGAAATGAATCCGATCGAAATGAAAAGAATCTACTCGATTCGAATCCAAAGGAATCGAATCCAAAAGAATCGAATCGAATCCAAAAGAATCGAATTGAATTGAATCAAAAGAAATGAATTGAATTGAATCAAAAAGGAGCTAATCGCATCAAATCGAAAAAACTCGAATAGAATCAAATCGAATCAAAAAGAATCGAATAGATTCGAATAAAAAAGAATCGAATTGAGGGATCCCTGGTTGGCGCAGCGGTTTAGCGCCTGCCTTTGGCCCAGGGCGCGATCCTGGAGACCCGGGATCGAATCCCACATCGGGCTCCCACTGCATGGAGCCTGCTTCTCCCTCTGCCTGTGTCTCTGCCTCTCTGTCTCTCTCTGTGACTATCATAAAAAAAAGAATCGAATTGAATCGCGTTGAAAAAAATCATAAAGAATCAAATCGAAAAGAATCGAATTCCATGTAACGAAAAGATTCGAATTGAAAAGAATCGAATCGAAACAAAAGAATCGAATCGAGTCGACATGAATCAAAAAGAATCGAATCAAAACGAATCGAAAAGAAACAAATCAAGTAGAATCTAAAAGAATCGAATCGAATCAAATCGAAAAAATTCGAATAGAATTGAATCGAAAAGAATCAAAACGAATCGAACCGAAGAGAATCGATTCGAATCAAAATAAAAAGTATCGTATCAAATCGAATCGAAAAGAATCATATCAAATAGAATCGAAAGAATGGAATCAAATCTAAAACAATCGAATCGAATCGAAAAGAATCGGATTGAATGGAATCGAATCGAAAAGAATAGAATAGAATCGAAAGAAATCGAATAGAATCAAATCAAATCAAAAAGAATCGAATTGAATTGATCCTAACCAAAATAGGCGAAATGAATCGACTCGAACCGAAAAAAATCAAATCGAAAAGAATCTAATCTCAACGAAAATCATCGAAATGAATAGAATCGAAAAGATTCGAATTGAATCAAATCGAAAAGAATCGAATGGAATCAAATCGAAAAGAATCAAATTGATTCGAATCGAAACAAATTGAATCCAATCGAAAAGAATCTAATTGAATCGAATCGAAAAGAATCGAATTCAATCAAAACGAATCGATTCGAATGGAATAGAAAAGAATAGAATAGAATCGAAAAGAATCAAATCGAATCGAAAAGAATTGAATCCAATCGAAAAGAAACGAATCGAACCGAATCGAAAAGAAAACAATCGAATCGAATCAACTACAAAAGAATCGCTTTAAATAGCATAGAATTGAAAAGAATCGAATCAATCGAATTGAAAACAATCGAATCGAAAAGAATCGAATCAAAAAAAGTAGAATCGAAACGAAAACAATCGAATCGAATCTAAAAGAATCGTATTGAATTTAATCGAGTCGAAAAGACTCGAATCAAAAAGACTCGAATCGAATTGAATCAAATCGAAAAGAATCTAATAGAAACCACTCGAACAGAATCAAATCGAAATGATTCAAAATGAATCGAATAGAATAGAATCGAAAAAAATCGAAACGAATCGAAACGAATCGAAACGAAATGAATCGAAGAGAATCGATTAGAATCGAAATGAAAAGAATCGTATTGAATCGAATCGAAAAGAATCAAATCAAATCGAATCGAAAGAATTGAATCAAATCGAAAAGCATCCAATCGAATCGAAAAGAATCGAACTGAATGGAATCAAATCGAAAAGAATCGAATCGAATCGAAAAGAATCGAATCAAATTTAATGGAATCGAAAAGAATCGAATTGAATCGAAAAGAATCGAAATGAAACAAATCAGATCAAATGGAAAAGCATCAAATCGAATTGAAAAGAATCGAATCGAATCGAAATGAATCGAATCAAAAAGACTCGAATCGAAAAGAATCGAATTGAAAAGAATCGAATCGAATCAAAAAGACTCGAATCGAATTAAAAATATCAAATCGAATCGAATCGCAAAGAATCGAATTGAAAAGACTCGAATTGAAACGAATCGATTTGAAACGAAAAGAATCGAATCGAATCGAATCGAATTGAAAGAATCGAAGTGAATAGAAAAATATCGAATAGAAAAGAATCGAACCGAAAAGAAAAGAATCAAATTGAATCAGTCGATTAAGTTCTAGTCGAATCGAATCAAAAAGCATGAAATGGAGTCGAATCGAATCGAAAAGAATCGAATCGAATCGAAAAGAATCGAATTGTATCTAATCAAAAAGAATCGAATCGTATCGACTCGAATCGAAAAGAATCCAATTGCATCATCGAATGGAAACTAATCGAATTGAATAGAATCGAAAAGAATCGAATCGAATCAAATCGAAAACAATCAAATTGAATTGATCGAAAAGAATCGAATTGAATCAAATCGAATCGAAATGAAAAGAATCGAATCGATTCAAATAGAAAAGAATCGAATCGAAAAGAATCAAATCGACACGAAAAGAATCGAATCGAATCAAAAAGTATCGAATTGATTCGAAAACATTCGAATCGAAAAGAATCGAATTGAAATGAATCCGATCGAAATGAAAAGAATCTACTCGATTCGAATCCAAAAGAATCGAATCCAAAAGAATCGAATCGAATCCAAAAGAATCGAATTGAATTGAATCAAAAGAAATGAATTGAATTGAATCAAAAAGGAACTAATCGCATCAAATCGAAAAAACTCGAATAGAATCAAATCAAATCAAAAAGAATCGAATAGATTCGAATAAAAAAGAATCGAATTGAGGGATCCCTGGGTGGCGCAGCGGTTTAGCGCCTGCCTTTGGCCCAGGGTGCGATCCTGGAGACCCGGGATCGAATCCCACATCGGGCTCCCACTGCATGGAGCCTGCTTCTCCCTCTGCCTGTGTCTCTGCCTCTCTGTCTCTCTCTGTGACTATCATAAAAAAAAGAATCGAATTGAATCGCGTTGAAAAAAATCATAAAGAATCAAATCGAAAAGAATCGAATTCCATGTAACGAAAAGATTCGAATTGAAAAGAATCGAATCGAAACAAAAGAATCGAATCGAATCGACATGAATCAAAAAGAATCGAATCAAAACGAATCGAAAAGAAACAAATCAAGTAGAATCTAAAAGAATCGAATCGAATCAAATCGAAAAAATTCGAATAGAATTGAATCGAAAAGAATCAAAACGAATCGAACCGAAGAGAATCGATTCGAATCAAAATAAAAAGTATCGTATCAAATCGAATCGAAAAGAATCATATCAAATAGAATCGAAAGAATGGAATCAAATCTAAAACAATCGAATCGAATCGAAAAGAATCGGATTGAATGGAATCGAATCGAAAAGAATAGAATAGAATCGAAAGAAATCGAATAGAATCAAATCAAATCAAAAAGAATCGAATTGAATTGATCCTAACCAAAATAGGCGAAATGAATCGACTCGAACCGAAAAAAATCAAATCGAAAAGAATCTAATCTCAACGAAAATCATCGAAATGAATAGAATCGAACTGAATCAAATCGAAAAGAATCGAATGGAATCCAATCGAAAAGAATCAAATTGATTCGAATCGAAACAAATTGAATCCAATCGAAAGAATCTAATTGAATCGAATCGAAAAGAATCGAATTCAATCAAAACGAATCGATTCGAATGGAATAGAAAAGAATAGAATAGAATCGAATCGAAAAGAATCAAATCGAATCGAAAAGAATCGAATCGAAAAGAATTGAATCGAATCGAAAAGAAACGAATCGAACCGAATCGAAAAGAAAACAATCGAATCGAATCAACTACAAAAGAATCGCTTTGAATAGCATAGAATTGAAAAGAATCGAATCAATCGAATTGAAAACAATCGAATCGAAAAGAATCGAATCAAAAAAAGTCGAATCGAAACGAAAACAATCGATTCGAATCTAAAAGAATCGTATTGAATTGAATCGAGTCGAAAAGACTCGAATCAAAAAGACTCGAATCGAAATGAATCAAATCGAAAAGAATCTAATAGAAACCACACGAACAGAATCAAATCGAAATGATTCAAAATGAATCGAATAGAATAGAATCGAAAAAAATCGAAACGAATCGAAACGAATCGAAACGAAATGAATCGAAGAGAATCGATTAGAATCGAAATGAAAAGAATCGTATTGAATCGAATCGAAAAGAATCAAATCAAATCGAATCGAAAGAATTGAATCAAATCGAAAAGCATCCAATCGGATCGAAAAGAATCGAACTGAACGGAATCAAATCGAAAAGAATCGAATCGAATCGAAAAGAATCGAATCAAATTTAATGGAATCGAAAAGAATCGAATTGAATCGAAAAGAATCGAAATGAAACAAATCAGATCAAATGGAAAAGCATCAAATCGAATTGAAAAGAATCGAATCGAATCGAAATGAATCGAATCAAAAAGACTCGAATCGAAAAGAATCGAATTGAAAAGAATCGAATCGAATCGAAAAGACTCGAATCGAATTAAAAATATCAAATCGAATCGAATCGCAAAGAATCGAATTGAAAAGACTCGAATTGAAACGAATCGATGTGAAACGAAAAGAATCGAATCGAATCGAATCGAATTGAAAGAATCGAATTGAATAGAAAAAAATCGAATAGAAAAGAATCGAACCGAAAAGAAAAGAATCAAATTGAATCAGTCGATTAAGTTCTAGTCGAATCGAATCAAAAAGCATGAAATGGAGTCGAATCGAATCGAAAAGAATCGAATCGAATCGAAAAGAATCGAATTGTATCTAATCAAAAAGAATCGAATCGTATCGACTCGAATCGAAAAGAATCCAATTGCATCATCGAATGGAAACTAATCGAATTGAATAGAATCGAAAAGAATCGAATCGAATCAAATCGAAAACAATCAAATTGAATTGATCGAAAAGAATCGAATTGAATCAAATCGAATCGAAATGAAAAGAATCGAATCGATTCAAATAGAAAAGAATCGAATCGAAAAGAATCAAATCGACACGAAAAGAATCGAATCGAATCAAAAAGTATCGAATTGATTCGAAAACATTCGAATCGAAAAGAATCGAATTGAAATGAATCCGATCGAAATGAAAAGAATCTACTCGATTCGAATCCAAAAGAATCGAATCCAAAAGAATCGAATCGAATCCAAAAGAATCAAATTGAATTGAATCAAAAGAAATGAATTGAATTGAATCAAAAAGGAACTAATCGCATCAAATCGAAAAAACTCGAATAGAATCAAATCGAATCAAAAAGAATCGAATAGATTCGAATAAAAAACAATCGAATTGAGGGATCCGTGGGTGGCGCAGCGGTTTAGCGCCTGCCTTTGGCCCAGGGCGCGATCCTGGAGACCCGGGATCGAATCCCACATCGGGCTCCCACTGCATGGAGCCTGCTTCTCCCTCTGCCTGTGTCTCTGCCTCTCTGTCTCTCTCTGTGACTATCATAAAAAAAAGAATCGAATTGAATCGCGTTGAAAAAAATCATAAAGAATCAAATCGAAAAGAAACGAATTCCATGTAACGAAAAGATTCGAATTGAAAAGAATCGAATCGAAACAAAAGAATCGAATCGAATCGACATGAATCAAAAAGAATCGAATCAAAACGAATCGAAAAGAAACAAATCAAGTAGAATCTAAAAGAATCGAATCGAATCAAATCGAAAAAATTCGAATAGAATTGAATCGAAAAGAATCAAAACGAATCGAACCGAAGAGAATCGATTCGAATCAAAATAAAAAGTATCGTATCAAATCGAATCGAAAAGAATCATATCAAATAGACTCGGAAGAATGGAATCAAATCTAAAACAATCGAATCGAATCGAAAAGAATCGGATTGAATGGAATCGAATCGAAAAGAATAGAATAGAATCGAAAGAAATCGAATAGAATCAAATCAAATCAAAAAGAATCGAATTCAATTGATCCTAACCAAAATAATCGAAATGAATCGACTCGAACCGAAAAAAATCAAATCGAAAAGAATCCAATCTCAACGAAAATCATCGAAATGAATAGAATCGAACTGAATCAAATCGAAAAGAATCGAATGGAATCCAATCGAAAAGAATCAAATTGATTCGAATCGAAACAAATTGAATCCAATCGAAAGAATCTAATTGAATCGAATCGAAAAGAATCGAATTCAATCAAAACGAATCGATTCGAATGGAATAGAAAAGAATAGAATAGAATAGAATCGAAAAGAATCAAATCGAATCGAAAAGAATCGAATCGAAAAGAATTGAATTGAATCGAAAAGAAACGAATCGAACCGAATCAAAAAGAAAACAATCGAATCGAATCAAAAACAAAAGAATCGCTTTGAATAGCATAGAATTGAAAAGAATCGAATCAATCGAATTGAAAACAATCGAATCGAAAAGAATCGAATCAAAAAAAGTCGAATCGAAACGAAAACAATCGAATCGAATCTAAAAGAATCGTATAGAATCGAATCGAGTCGAAAAGACTCGAATCAAAAAGACTCGAATCGAATTGAATCAAATCGAAAAGAATCTAATAGAAACCACTCGAACAGAATCAAATCGAAATGATTCAAAATGAATCGAATCGAATAGAATCGAAAAAAATCGAAACGAATCGAAACGAATCGAAACGAAATGAATCGAAGAGAATCGATTAGAATCGAAATGAAAAGAATCGTATTGAATCGAATCGAAAAGAATCAAATCAAATCGAATCGAAAGAATTGAATCAAATCGAAAAGCATCCAATCGAATCGAAAAGAATCGAACTGAATGGAATCAAATCGAAAAGAATCGAATCGAATCGAAAAGAATCGAATCAAATTTAATGGAATCGAAAAGAATCGAATTGAATCGAAAAGAATCGAAATTAAACAAATCAGATCAAATGGAAAAGCATCAAATCGAATTGAAAAGAATCGAATCGAATCGAAATGAATCGAATCAAAAAGACTCGAATCGAAAAGAATCGAATTGAAAAGAATCGAATCGAATCGAAAAGACTCGAATCGAATTAAAAATATCAAATCGAATCGAATCGCAAAGAATCGAATTGAAAAGACTCGAATTGAAACGAATCGATTTGAAACGAAAAGAATCGAATCGAATCGAATCGAATTGAAAGAATCGAATTGAATAGAAAAATATCGAATAGAAAAGAATCGAACCGAAAAGAAAAGAATCAAATTGAATCAGTCGATTAAGTTCTAGTCGAATCGAATCAAAAAGCATGAAATGGAGTCGAATCGAATCGAAAAGAATCGAATCGAATCGAAAAGAATCGAATTGTATCTAATCAAAAAGAATCGAATCGTATCGACTCGAATCGAAAAGAATCCAATTGCATCATCGAATGGAAACTAATCGAATTGAATAGAATAGAAAAGAATCGAATCGAATCAAATCGAAAACAATCAAATTGAATTGATCGAAAAGAATCGAATTGAATCAAATCGAATCAAAATGAAAAGAATCGAATCGATTCAAATAGAAAAGAATCGAATCGAAAAGAATCAAATCGACACGAAAAGAATCGAATCGAATCAAAAAGTATCGAATGGATTCGAAAACATTCGAATCGAAAAGAATCGAATTGAAATGAATCCGATCGAAATGAAAAGAATCTACTTGATTCGAATCCAAAAGAATCGAATACAAAAGAATCGAATCGAATCCAAAAGAATCGAATTGAATTGAATCAAAAGAAATGAATTGAATTGAATCAAAAAGGAACTAATCGCATCAAATCGAAAAAACTCGAATAGAATGAAATCAAATCAAAAAGAATCGAATAGATTCGAATAAAAAAGAATCGAATTGAGGGATCCCTGGGTGGCGCAGCGGTTTAGCGCCTGCCTTTGGCCCAGGGTGCGATCCTGGAGACCCGGGATCGAATCCCACATCGGGCTCCCACTGCATGGAGCCTGCTTCTCCCTCTGCCTGTGTCTCTGCCTCTCTGTCTCTCTCTGTGACTATCATAAAAAAAAGAATCGAATTGAATCGCGTTGAAAAAAATCATAAAGAATCAAATCGAAAAGAATCGAATTCCATGTAACGAAAAGATTCGAATTGAAAAGAATCGAATCGAAACAAAAGAATCGAATCGAGTCGACATGAATCAAAAAGAATCGAATCAAAACGAATCGAAAAGAAACAAATCAAGTAGAATCTAAAAGAATCGAATCGAATCAAATCGAAAAAATTCGAATAGAATTGAATCGAAAAGAATCAAAACGAATCGAACCGAAGAGAATCGATTCGAATCAAAATAAAAAGTATCGTATCAAATCGAATCGAAAAGAATCATATCAAATAGAATCGAAAGAATGGAATCAAATCTAAAACAATCGAATCGAATCGAAAAGAATCGGATTGAATGGAATCGAATCGAAAAGAATAGAATAGAATCGAAAGAAATCGAATAGAATCAAATCAAATCAAAAAGAATCGAATTCAATTGATCCTAACCAAAATAGGCGAAATGAATCGACTCGAACCGAAAAAAATCAAATCGAAAAGAATCTAATCTCAACGAAAATCATCGAAATGAATAGAATCGAAAAGATTCGAATTGAATCAAATCGAAAAGAATCGAATGGAATCAAATCGAAAAGAATCAAATTGATTCGAATCGAAACAAATTGAATCCAATCGAAAAGAATCTAATTGAATCGAATCGAAAAGAATCGAATTCAATCAAAACGAATCGATTCGAATGGAATAGAAAAGAATAGAATAGAATCGAAAAGAATCAAATCGAATCGAAAAGAATTGAATCCAATCGAAAAGAAACGAATCGAACCGAATCGAAAAGAAAACAATCGAATCGAATCAACTACAAAAGAATCGCTTTAAATAGCATAGAATTGAAAAGAATCGAATCAATCGAATTGAAAACAATCGAATCGAAAAGAATCGAATCAAAAAAAGTAGAATCGAAACGAAAACAATCGAATCGAATCTAAAAGAATCGTATTGAATTTAATCGAGTCGAAAAGACTCGAATCAAAAAGACTCGAATCGAATTGAATCAAATCGAAAAGAATCTAATAGAAACCACTCGAACAGAATCAAATCGAAATGATTCAAAATGAATCGAATAGAATAGAATCGAAAAAAATCGAAACGAATCGAAACGAATCGAAACGAAATGAATCGAAGAGAATCGATTAGAATCGAAATGAAAAGAATCGTATTGAATCGAATCGAAAAGAATCAAATCAAATCGAATCGAAAGAATTGAATCAAATCGAAAAGCATCCAATCGAATCGAAAAGAATCGAACTGAATGGAATCAAATCGAAAAGAATCGAATCGAATCGAAAAGAATCGAATCAAATTTAATGGAATCGAAAAGAATCGAATTGAATCGAAAAGAATCGAAATGAAACAAATCAGATCAAATGGAAAAGCATCAAATCGAATTGAAAAGAATCGAATCGAATCGAAATGAATCGAATCAAAAAGACTCGAATCGAAAAGAATCGAATTGAAAAGAATCGAATCGAATCAAAAAGACTCGAATCGAATTAAAAATATCAAATCGAATCAAATCGCAAAGAATCGAATTGAAAAGACTCGAATTGAAACGAATCGATTTGAAACGAAAAGAATCGAATCGAATCGAATCGAATTGAAAGAATCGAAGTGAATAGAAAAATATCGAATAGAAAAGAATCGAACCGAAAAGAAAAGAATCAAATTGAATCAGTCGATTAAGTTCTAGTCGAATCGAATCAAAAAGCATGAAATGGAGTCGAATCGAATCGAAAAGAATCGAATCGAATCGAAAAGAATCGAATTGTATCTAATCAAAAAGAATCGAATCGTATCGACTCGAATCGAAAAGAATCCAATTGCATCATCGAATGGAAACTAATCGAATTGAATAGAATCGAAAAGAATCGAATCGAATCAAATCGAAAACAATCAAATTGAATTGATCGAAAAGAATCGAATTGAATCAAATCGAATCGAAATGAAAAGAATCGAATCGATTCAAATAGAAAAGAATCGAATCGAAAAGAATCAAATCGACACGAAAAGAATCGAATCGAATCAAAAAGTATCGAATTGATTCGAAAACATTCGAATCGAAAAGAATCGAATTGAAATGAATCCGATCGAAATGAAAAGAATCTACTCGATTCGAATCCAAAAGAATCGAATCCAAAAGAATCGAATCGAATCCAAAAGAATCGAATTGAATTGAATCAAAAGAAATGAATTGAATTGAATCAAAAAGGAACTAATCGCATCAAATCGAAAAAACTCGAATAGAATCAAATCAAATCAAAAAGAATCGAATAGATTCGAATAAAAAAGAATCGAATTGAGGGATCCCTGGGTGGCGCAGCGGTTTAGCGCCTGCCTTTGGCCCAGGGTGCGATCCTGGAGACCCGGGATCGAATCCCACATCGGGCTCCCACTGCATGGAGCCTGCTTCTCCCTCTGCCTGTGTCTCTGCCTCTCTGTCTCTCTCTGTGACTATCATAAAAAAAAGAATCGAATTGAATCGCGTTGAAAAAAATCATAAAGAATCAAATCGAAAAGAATCGAATTCCATGTAACGAAAAGATTCGAATTGAAAAGAATCGAATCGAAACAAAAGAATCGAATCGAATCGACATGAATCAAAAAGAATCGAATCAAAACGAATCGAAAAGAAACAAATCAAGTAGAATCTAAAAGAATCGAATCGAATCAAATCGAAAAAATTCGAATAGAATTGAATCGAAAAGAATCAAAACGAATTGAACCGAAGAGAATCGATTCGAATCAAAATAAAAAGTATCGTATCAAATCGAATCGAAAAGAATCATATCAAATAGAATCGAAAGAATGGAATCAAATCTAAAACAATCGAATCGAATCGAAAAGAATCGGATTGAATGGAATCGAATCGAAAAGAATAGAATAGAATCGAAAGAAATCGAATAGAATCAAATCAAATCAAAAAGAATCGAATTGAATTGATCCTAACCAAAATAGGCGAAATGAATCGACTCGAACCGAAAAAAATCAAATCGAAAAGAATCTAATCTCAACGAAAATCATCGAAATGAATAGAATCGAAAAGATTCGAATTGAATCAAATCGAAAAGAATCGAATGGAATCCAATCGAAAAGAATCAAATTGATTCGAATCGAAACAAATTGAATCCAATCGAAAGAATCTAATTGAATCGAATCGAAAAGAATCGAATTCAATCAAAACGAATCGATTCGAATGGAATAGAAAAGAATAGAATAGAATCGAATCGAAAAGAATCCAATCGAATCGAAAAGAATCGAATCGAAAAGAATTGAATCGAATCGAAAAGAAACGAATCGAACCGAATCAAAAAGAAAACAATCGAATCGAATCAACTACAAAAGAATCGCTTTGAATAGCATAGAATTGAAAAGAATCGAATCAATCGAATTGAAAACAATCGAATCGAAAAGAATCGAATCAAAAAAAGTCGAATCGAAACGAAAACAATCGAATCGAATCTAAAAGAATCGTATTGAATTGAATCGAGTCGAAAAGACTCGAATCAAAAAGACTCGAATCGAATTGAATCAAATCGAAAAGAATCTAATAGAAACCACTCGAACAGAATCAAATCGAAATGATTCAAAATGAATCGAATCGAATAGAATCGAAAAAAATCGAAACGAAATGAATCGAAGAGAATCGATTAGAATCGAAATGAAAAGAATCGTATTGAATCGAATCGAAAAGAATCAAATCAAATCGAATCGAAAGAATTGAATCAAATCGAAAAGCATCCAATCGAATCGAAAAGAATCGAACTGAATGGAATCAAATCGAAAAGAATCGAATCGAATCGAAAAGAATCGAATCAAATTTAATGGAATCGAAAAGAATCGAATTGAATCGAAAAGAATCGAAATGAAACAAATCAGATCAAATGGAAAAGCATCAAATCGAATTGAAAAGAATCGAATCGAATCGAAATGAATCGAATCAAAAAGACTCGAATCGAAAAGAATCGAATTGAAAAGAATCGAATCGAATCGAAAAGACTCGAATCGAATTAAAAATATCAAATCGAATCGAATCGCAAAGAATCGAATTGAAAAGACTCGAATTGAAACGAATCGATTTGAAAGGAAAAGAATCGAATCGAATCGAATCGAATTGAAAGAATCGAATTGAATAGAAAAAAATCGAATAGAAAAGAATCGAACCGAAAAGAAAAGAATCAAATTGAATCAGTCGATTAAGTTCTAGTCGAATCGAATCAAAAAGCATGAAATGGAGTCGAATCGAATCGAAAAGAATCGAATCGAATCGAAAAGAATCGAATTGTATCTAATCAAAAAGAATCGAATCGTATCGACTCGAATCGAAAAGAATCCAATTGCATCATCGAATGGAAACTAATCGAATTGAATAGAATCGAAAAGAATCGAATCGAATCAAATCGAAAACAATCAAATTGAATTGATCGAAAAGAATCGAATTGAATCAAATCGAATCGAAATGAAAAGAATCGAATCGATTCAAATAGAAAAGAATCGAATCGAAAAGAATCAAATCGACACGAAAAGAATCGAATCGAATCAAAAAGTATCGAATTGATTCGAAAACTTTCGAATCGAAAAGAATCGAATTGAAATGAATCCGATCGAAATGAAAAAAATCTACTCGATTCGAATCCAAAAGAATCGAATCCAAAAGAATCGAATCGAATCCAAAAGAATCGAATTGAATTGAATCAAAAGAAATGAATTGAATTGAATCAAAAAGGAACTAATCGCATCAAATCGAAAAAACTCGAATAGAATCAAATCGAATCAAAAAGAATCGAATAGATTCGAATAAAAAAGAATCGAATTGAGGGATCCCTGGGTGGCGCAGCGGTTTAGCGCCTGCCTTTGGCCCAGGGCGCGATCCTGGAGACCCGGGATCGAATCCCACATCGGGCTCCTAGTGCATGGAGCCTGCTTCACCCTCTGCCTGTGTCTCTGCCTCTCTGTCTCTCTCTGTGAGTATCATAAAAAAAGAATCGAATTGAATCGCGTTGAAAAAAAATATAAAGTATCAAATCGAAAAGAAACGAATTCCATGTAACGTAAAGATTCGAATTGAAAAGAATCGAATCGAAACAAAAGAATCGAATCGAATCGACATGAATCAAAAAGAATCGAATCAAAACGAATCGAAAAGAAACAAATCAAGTAGAATCTAAAAGAATCGAATCGAATCAAATCGAAAAAATTCGAATAGAATTGAATCGAAAAGAATCAAAACGAATCGAACCGAAGAGAATCGATTCGAATCAAAATAAAAAGTATCGTATCAAATCGAATCGAAAAGAATCATATCAAATAGAATCGAAAGAATGGAATCAAATCTAAAACAATCCAATCGAATCGAAAAGAATCGGATTGAATGGAATCGAATCGAAAAGAATAGAATAGAATCGAAAGAAATCGAATAGAATCAAATCAAATCAAAAAGAATCGAATTGAATTGATCCTAACCAAAATAGGCGAAATGAATCGACTCGAACCGAAAACAATCAAATCGAAAAGAATCTAATCTCAACGAAAATCATCGAAATGAATAGAATCGAACTGAATCAAATCGAAAAGAATCGAATGGAATCCAATCGAAAAGAATCAAATTGATTCGAATCGAATCAAATTGAATCCAATCGAAAGAATCTAATTGAATCGAATCGAAAAGAATCGAATTCAATCAAAACGAATCGATTCGAATGGAATAGAAAAGAATAGAATAGAATCGAATCGAAAAGAATCCAATCGAATCGAAAAGAATCGAATCGAAAAGAATTGAATCGAATCGAAAAGAAACGAATCGAACCGAATCAAAAAGAAAACAATCGAATCGAATCAACTACAAAAGAATCGCTTTGAATAGCATAGAATTGAAAAGAATCGAATCAATCGAATTGAAAACAATCGAATCGAAAAGAATCGAATCAAAAAAAGTCGAATCGAAACGAAAACAATCGAATCGAATCTAAAAGAATCGTATTGAATTGAATCGAGTCGAAAAGACTCGAATCAAAAAGACTCGAATCGAATTGAATCAAATCGAAAAGAATCTAATAGAAACCACTCGAACAGAATCAAATCGAAATGATTCAAAATGAATCGAATAGAATAGAATCGAAAAAAATCGAAACGAATCGAAACGAATCGAAACGAAATGAATCGAAGAGAATCGATTAGAATCGAAATGAAAAGAATCGTATTGAATCGAATCGAAAAGAATCAAATCAAATCGAATCGAAAGAATTGAATCAAATCGAAAAGCATCCAATCGAATCGAAAAGAATCGAACTGAATGGAATCAAATCGAAAAGAATCGAATCGAATCGAAAAGAATCGAATCAAATTTAATGGAATCGAAAAGAATCGAATTGAATCGAAAAGAATCGAAATGAAACAAATCAGATCAAATGGAAAAGCATCAAATCGAATTGAAAAGAATCGAATCGAATCGAAATGAATCGAATCAAAAAGACTCGAATCGAAAAGAATCGAATTGAAAAGAATCGAATCGAATCAAAAAGACTCGAATCGAATTAAAAATATCAAATCGAATCGAATCGCAAAGAATCGAATTGAAAAGACTCGAATTGAAACGAATCGATTTGAAACGAAAAGAATCGAATCGAATCGAATCGAATTGAAAGAATCGAAGTGAATAGAAAAATATCGAATAGAAAAGAATCGAACCGAAAAGAAAAGAATCAAATTGAATCAGTCGATTAAGTTCTAGTCGAATCGAATCAAAAAGCATGAAATGGAGTCGAATCGAATCGAAAAGAATCGAATCGAATCGAAAAGAATCGAATTGTATCTAATCAAAAAGAATCGAATCGTATCGACTCGAATCGAAAAGAATCCAATTGCATCATCGAATGGAAACTAATCGAATTGAATAGAATAGAAAAGAATCGAATCGAATCAAATCGAAAACAATCAAATTGAATTGATCGAAAAGAATCGAATTGAATCAAATCGAATCGAAATGAAAAGAATCGAATCGATTCAAATAGAAAAGAATCGAATCGAAAAGAATCAAATCGACACGAAAAGAATCGAATCGAATCAAAAAGTATCGAATTGATTCGAAAACATTCGAATCGAAAAGAATCGAATTGAAATGAATCCGATCGAAATGAAAAGAATCTACTTGATTCGAATCCAAAAGAATCGAATCCAAAAGAATCGAATCGAATCCAAAAGAATCGAATTGAATTGAATCAAAAGAAATGAATTGAATTGAATCAAAAAGGAACTAATCGCATCAAATCGAAAAAACTCGAATAGAATCAAATCGAATCAAAAAGAATCGAATAGATTCGAATAAAAAAGAATCGAATTGAGGGATCCCTGGGTGGCGCAGCGGTTTAGCGCCTGCCTTTGGCCCAGGGCGCGATCCTGGAGACCCGGGATCGAATCCCACATCGGGCTCCCACTGCATGGAGCCTGCTTCTCCCTCTGCCTGTGTCTCTGCCTCTCTGTCTCTCTCTGTGACTATCATAAAAAAAAGAATCGAATTGAATCGCGTTGAAAAAAATCATAAAGAATCAAATCGAAAAGAATCGAATTCCATGTAACGAAAAGATTCGAATTGAAAAGAATCGAATCGAAACAAAAGAATCGAATCGAATCGACATGAATCAAAAAGAATCGAATCAAAACGAATCGAAAAGAAACAAATCAAGTAGAATCTAAAAGAATCGAATCGAATCAAATCGAAAAAATTCGAATAGAATTGAATCGAAAAGAATCAAAACGAATCGAACCGAAGAGAATCAATTCGAATCAAAATAAATAGGATCGTATCAAATCAAATCGAAAAGAATCATATCAAATAGAATCGAAAGAATGGAATCAAATCTAAAACAATCGAATCGAATCGAAAAGAATCGGATTGAATGGAATCGAATCGAAAAGAATAGAATAGAATCGAAAGAAATCGAATAGAATCAAATCAAATCAAAAGGAATCGAATTGAATTGATCCTAACCAAAATAAGCGAAATGAATCGACTCGAACCGAAAACAATCAAATCGAAAAGAATCTAATCTCAACGAAAATCATCGAAATGAATAGAATCGAACTGATTCAAATCGAAAAGAATCGAATGGAATCCAATCGAAAAGAATCAAATTGATTCGAATCGAATCAAATTGAATCCAATCGAAAGAATCTAATTGAATCGAATCGAAAAGAATCGAATTCAATCAAAACGAATCGATTCGAATGGAATAGAAAAGAATAGAATAGAATCGATTCGAAAAGAATCAAATCGAATCGAAAAGAATCGAATCGAAAAGAATTGAATCGAATCGAAAAGAAACGAATCGAACCGAATCGAAAAGAAAACAATCGAATCGAATCAACTACAAAAGAATCGCTTTAAATAGCATAGAATTGAAAAGAATCGAATCAATCGAATTGAAAACAATCGAATCGAAAAGAATCGAATCAAAAAAAGTAGAATCGAAACGAAAACAATCGAATCGAATCTAAAAGAATCGTATTGAATTTAATCGAGTCGAAAAGACTCGAATCAAAAAGACTCGAATCGAATTGAATCAAATCGAAAAGAATCTAATAGAAACCACTCGAACAGAATCAAATCGAAATGATTCAAAATGAATCGAATAGAATAGAATCGAAAAAAATCGAAACGAATCGAAACGAATCGAAACGAAATGAATCGAAGAGAATCGATTAGAATCGAAATGAAAAGAATCGTATTGAATCGAATCGAAAAGAATCAAATCAAATCGAATCGAAAGAATTGAATCAAATCGAAAAGCATCCAATCGAATCGAAAAGAATCGAACTGAATGGAATCAAATAGAAAAGAATCGAATCGAATCGAAAAGAATCGAATCAAATTTAATGGAATCGAAAAGAATCGAATTGAATCGAAAAGAATCGAAATGAAACAAATCAGATCAAATGGAAAAGCATCAAATCGAATTGAAAAGAATCGAATCGAATCGAAATGAATCGAATCAAAAAGACTCGAATCGAAAAGAATCGAATTGAAAAGAATCGAATCGAATCAAAAAGACTCGAATCGAATTAAAAATATCAAATCGAATCGAATCGCAAAGAATCGAATTGAAAAGACTCGAATTGAAACGAATCGATTTGAAAGGAAAAGAATCGAATCGAATCGAATCGAATTGAAAGAATCGAACTGAATAGAAAAAAATCGAATAGAAAAGAATCGAACCGAAAAGAAAAGAATCAAATTGAATCAGTCGATTAAGTTCTAGTCGAATCGAATCAAAAAGCATGAAATGGAGTCGAATCGAATCGAAAAGAATCGAATCGAATCGAAAAGAATCGAATTGTATCTAATCAAAAAGAATCGAATCGTATCGACTCGAATCGAAAAGAATCCAATTGCATCATCGAATGGAAACTAATCGAATTGAATAGAATAGAAAAGAATCGAATCGAATCAAATCGAAAACAATCAAATTGAATTGATCGAAAAGAATCGAATTGAATCAAATCGAATCGAAATGAAAAGAATCGAATCGATTCAAATAGAAAAGAATCGAATCGAAAAGAATCAAATCGACACGAAAAGAATCGAATCGAATCAAAAAGTATCGAATTGATTCGAAAACATTCGAATCGAAAAGAATCGAATTGAAATGAATCCGATCGAAATGAAAAGAATCTACTTGATTCGAATCCAAAAGAATCGAATCCAAAAGAATCGAATCGAATCCAAAAGAATCGAATTGAATTGAATCAAAAGAAATGAATTGAATTGAATCAAAAAGGAACTAATCGCATCAAATCGAAAAAACTCGAATAGAATCAAATCGAATCAAAAAGAATCGAATAGATTCGAATAAAAAAGAATCGAATTGAGGGATCCCTGGGTGGCGCAGCGGTTTAGCGCCTGCCTTTGGCCCAGGGCGCGATCCTGGAGACCCGGGATCGAATCCCACATCGGGCTCCCACTGCATGGAGCCTGCTTCTCCCTCTGCCTGTGTCTCTGCCTCTCTGTCTCTCTCTGTGACTATCAAAAAAAAAAGAATCGAATTGAATCGCGTTGAAAAAAACATAAAGAATCAAATCGAAAAGAAACGAATTCCATGTAACGAAAAGATTCGAATTGAAAAGAATCGAATCGAAACAAAAGAATCGAATCGAATCGACATGAATCAAAAAGAATCGAATCAAAACGAATCGAAAAGAAACAAATCAAGTAGAATCTAAAAGAATCGAATCGAATCAAATCGAAAAAATTCGAATAGAATTGAATCGAAAAGAATCAAAACGAATCGAACCGAAGAGAATCGATTCGAATCAAAATAAATAGGATCGTATCAAATCAAATCGAAAAGAATCATATCAAATAGAATCGAAAGAATGGAATCAAATCTAAAACAATCGAATCGAATCGAAAAGAATCGGATTGAATGGAATCGAATCGAAAAGAATAGAATAGAATCGAAAGAAATCGAATAGAATCAAATCAAATCAAAAAGAATCGAATTGAATTGATCCTAACCAAAATAAGCGAAATGAATCGACTCGAACCGAAAATAATCAAATCGAAAAGAATCTAATCTCAACGAAAATCATCGAAATGAATAGAATCGAACTGAATCAAATCGAAAAGAATCGAATGGAATCCAATCGAAAAGAATCAAATTGATTCGAATCGAATCAAATTGAATCCAATCGAAAGAATCTAATTGAATCGAATCGAAAAGAATCGAATTCAATCAAAACGAATCGATTCGAATGGAATAGAAAAGAATAGAATAGAATCGAATCGAAAAGAATCCAATCGAATCGAAAAGAATCGAATCGAAAAGAATTGAATCGAATCGAAAAGAAACGAATCGAACCGAATCAAAAAGAAAACAATCGAATCGAATCAACTACAAAAGAATCGCTTTGAATAGCATAGAATTGAAAAGAATCGAATCAATCGAATTGAAAACAATCGAATCGAAAAGAATCGAATCAAAAAAAGTCGAATCGAAACGAAAACAATCGAATCGAATCTAAAAGAATCGTATTGAATTGAATCGAGTCGAAAAGACTCGAATCAAAAAGACTCGAATCGAATTGAATCAAATCGAAAAGAATCTAATAGAAACCACTCGAACAGAATCAAATCGAAATGATTCAAAATGAATCGAATAGAATAGAATCGAAAAAAATCGAATAGAATCGAAACGAATCGAAACGAAATGAATCGAAGAGAATCGATTAGAATCGAAATGAAAAGAATCGTATTGAATCGAATCGAAAAGAATCAAATCAAATCGAATCGAAAGAATTGAATCAAATCGAAAAGCATCCAATCGAATCGAAAAGAATCGAACTGAATGGAATCAAATCGAAAAGAATCGAATCGAATCGAAAAGAATCGAATCAAATTTAATGGAATCGAAAAGAATCGAATTGAATCGAAAAGAATCGAAATGAAACAAATCAGATCAAATGGAAAAGCATCAAATCGAATTGAAAAGAATCGAATCGAATCGAAATGAATCGAATCAAAAAGACTCGAATCGAAAAGAATCGAATTGAATAGAATCGAATTGAATCGAAAAGACTCGAATCGAATTAAAAATATCAAATCGAATCGAATCGCAAAGAATCGAATTGAAAAGACTCGAATTGAAACGAATCGATTTGAAACGAAAAGAATCGAATCGAATCGAATCGAATTGAAAGAATCGAATTGAATAGAAAAAAATCGAATAGAAAAGAATCGAACCGAAAAGAAAAGAATCAAATTGAATCAGTCGATTAAGTTCTAGTCGAATCGAATCAAAAAGCATGAAATGGAGTCGAATCGAATCGAAAAGAATCGAATCGAATCGAAAAGAATCGAATTGTATCTAATCAAAAAGAATCGAATCGTATCGACTCGAATCGAAAAGAATCCAATTGCATCATCGAATGGAAACTAATCGAATTGAATAGAATAGAAAAGAATCGAATCGAATCAAATCGAAAACAATCAAATTGAATTGATCGAAAAGAATCGAATTGAATCAAATCGAATCGAAATGAAAAGAATCGAATCGATTCAAATAGAAAAGAATCGAATCGAAAAGAATCAAATCGACACGAAAAGAATCGAATCGAATCAAAAAGTATCGAATTGATTCGAAAACATTCGAATCGAAAAGAATCGAATTGAAATGAATCCGATCGAAATGAAAAGAATCTACACGATTCGAATCCAAAAGAATCGAATACAAAAGAATCGAATCGAATCCAAAAGAATCGAATTGAATTGAATCAAAAGAAATGAATTGAATTGAATCAAAAAGGAACTAATCGCATCAAATCGAAAAAACTCGAATAGAATCAAATCAAATCAAAAAGAATCGAATAGATTCGAATAAAAAAGAATCGAATTGAGGGATCCCTGGGTGGCGCAGCGGTTTAGCGCCTGCCTTTGGCCCAGGGTGCGATCCTGGAGACCCGGGATCGAATCCCACATCGGGCTCCCACTTCATGGAGCCTGCTTCTCCCTCTGCCTGTGTCTCTGCCTCTCTGTCTCTCTCTGTGACTATCATAAAAAAAAGAATCGAATTGAATCGCGTTGAAAAAAATCATAAAGAATCAAATCGAAAAGAATCGAATTCCATGTAACGAAAAGATTCGAATTGAAAAGAATCGAATCGAAACAAAAGAATCGAATCGAATCGACATGAATCACAAAGAATCGAATCAAAACGAATCGAAAAGAAACAAATCAAGTAGAATCTAAAAGAATCGAATCGAATCCAATCGAAAAAATTCGAATAGAATTGAATCGAAAAGAATCAAAACGAATCGAACCGAAGAGAATCGATTCGAATCAAAATAAAAAGTATCGTATCAAATCGAATCGAAAAGAATCATATCAAATAGAATCGAAAGAATGGAATCAAATCTAAAACAATCGAATCGAATCGAAAAGAATCGGATTGAATGGAATCGAATCGAAAAGAATAGAATAGAATCGAAAGAAATCGAATAGAATCAAATCAAATCAAAAAGAATCGAATTCAATTGATCCTAACCAAAATAGGCGAAATGAATCGACTCGAACCGAAAAAAATCAAATCGAAAAGAATCTAATCTCAACGAAAATCATCGAAATGAATAGAATCGAAAAGATTCGAATTGAATCAAATCGAAAAGAATCGAATGGAATCAAATCGAAAAGAATCAAATTGATTCGAATCGAAACAAATTGAATCCAATCGAAAAGAATCTAATTGAATCGAATCGAAAAGAATCGAATTCAATCAAAACGAATCGATTCGAATGGAATAGAAAAGAATAGAATAGAATCGAATCGAAAAGAATCAAATCGAATCGAAAACAATTGAATCCAATCGAAAAGAAACGAATCGAACCGAATCGAAAAGAAAACAATCGAATCGAATCAACTACAAAAGAATCGCTTTAAATAGCATAGAATTGAAAAGAATCGAATCAATCGAATTGAAAACAATCGAATCGAAAAGAATCGAATCAAAAAAAGTAGAATCGAAACGAAAACAATCGAATCGAATCTAAAAGAATCGTATTGAATTTAATCGAGTCGAAAAGACTCGAATCAAAAAGACTCGAATCGAATTGAATCAAATCGAAAAGAATCTAATAGAAACCACTCGAACAGAATCAAATCGAAATGATTCAAAATGAATCGAATAGAATAGAATCGAAAAAAATCGAAACGAATCGAAACGAATCGAAACGAAATGAATCGAAGAGAATCGATTAGAATCGAAATGAAAAGAATCGTATTGAATCGAATCGAAAAGAATCAAATCAAATCGAATCGAAAGAATTGAATCAAATCGAAAAGCATCCAATCGAATCGAAAAGAATCGAACTGAATGGAATCAAATCGAAAAGAATCGAATCGAATCGAAAAGAATCGAATCAAATTTAATGGAATCGAAAAGAATCGAATTGAATCGAAAAGAATCGAAATGAAACAAATCAGATCAAATGGAAAAGCATCAAATCGAATTGAAAAGAATCGAATCGAATCGAAATGAATCGAATCAAAAAGACTCGAATCGAAAAGAATCGAATTGAAAAGAATCGAATCGAATCAAAAAGACTCGAATCGAATTAAAAATATCAAATCGAATCGAATCGCAAAGAATCGAATTGAAAAGACTCGAATTGAAACGAATCGATTTGAAACGAAAAGAATCGAATCGAATCGAATCGAATTGAAAGAATCGAAGTGAATAGAAAAATATCGAATAGAAAAGAATCGAACCGAAAAGAAAAGAATCAAATTGAATCAGTCGATTAAGTTCTAGTCGAATCGAATCAAAAAGCATGAAATGGAGTCGAATCGAATCGAAAAGAATCGAATCGAATCGAAAAGAATCGAATTGTATCTAATCAAAAAGAATCGAATCGTATCGACTCGAATCGAAAAGAATCCAATTGCATCATCGAATGGAAACTAATCGAATTGAATAGAATCGAAAAGAATCGAATCGAATCAAATCGAAAACAATCAAATTGAATTGATCGAAAAGAATCGAATTGAATCAAATCGAATCGAAATGAAAAGAATCGAATCGATTCAAATAGAAAAGAATCGAATCGAAAAGAATCAAATCGACACGAAAAGAATCGAATCGAATCAAAAAGTATCGAATTGATTCGAAAACATTCGAATCGAAAAGAATCGAATTGAAATGAATCCGATCGAAATGAAAAGAATCTACTCGATTCGAATCCAAAAGAATCGAATCCAAAAGAATCGAATCGAATCCAAAAGAATCGAATTGAATTGAATCAAAAGAAATGAATTGAATTGAATCAAAAAGGAACTAATCGCATCAAATCGAAAAAACTCGAATAGAATCAAATCGAATCAAAAAGAATCGAATAGATTCGAATAAAAAAGAATCGAATTGAGGGATCCGTGGTTGGCGCAGCGGTTTAGCGCCTGCCTTTGGCCCAGGGCGCGATCCTGGAGACCCGGGATCGAATCCCACATCGGGCTCCCACTGCATGGAGCCTGCTTCTCCCTCTGCCTGTGTCTCTGCCTCTCTGTCTCTCTCTGTGACTATCATAAAAAAAAGAATCGAATTGAATCGCGTTGAAAAAAATCATAAAGAATCAAATCGAAAAGAAACGAATTCCATGTAACGAAAAGATTCGAATTGAAAAGAATCGAATCGAAACAAAAGAATCGAATCGAATCGACATGAATCAAAAAGAATCGAATCAAAACGAATCGAAAAGAAACAAATCAAGTAGAATCTAAAAGAATCGAATCGAATCAAATCGAAAAAATTCGAATAGAATTGAATCGAAAAGAATCAAAACGAATCGAACCGAAGAGAATCGATTCGAATCAAAATAAAAAGTATCGTATCAAATCGAATCGAAAAGAATCATATCAAATAGACTCGGAAGAATGGAATCAAATCTAAAACAATCGAATCGAATCGAAAAGAATCGGATTGAATGGAATCGAATCGAAAAGAATAGAATAGAATCGAAAGAAATCGAATAGAATCAAATCAAATCAAAAAGAATCGAATTCAATTGATCCTAACCAAAATAATCGAAATGAATCGACTCGAACCGAAAAAAATCAAATCGAAAAGAATCCAATCTCAACGAAAATCATCGAAATGAATAGAATCGAACTGAATCAAATCGAAAAGAATCGAATGGAATCCAATCGAAAAGAATCAAATTGATTCGAATCGAAACAAATTGAATCCAATCGAAAGAATCTAATTGAATCGAATCGAAAAGAATCGAATTCAATCAAAACGAATCGATTCGAATGGAATAGAAAAGAATAGAATCGAATCGAATCGAAAAGAATCAAATCGAATCGAAAAGAATCGAATCGAAAAGAATTGAATCGAATCGAAAAGAAACGAATCGAACCGAATCAAAAAGAAAACAATCGAATCGTATCAACTACAAAAGAATCGCTTTGAATAGCATAGAATTGAAAAGAATCGAATCAATCGAATTGAAAACAATCGAATCGAAAAGAATCGAATCAAAAAAAGTCGAATCGAAACGAAAACAATCGAATCGAATCTAAAAGAATCGTATTGAATTGAATCGAGTCGAAAAGACTCGAATCAAAAAGACTCGAATCGAATTGAATCAAATCGAAAAGAATCTAATAGAAACCACTCGAACAGAATCAAATCGAAATGATTCAAAATGAATCGAATCGAATAGAATCGAAAAAAATCGAAACGAATCGAAACGAAATGAATCGAAGAGAATCGATTAGAATCGAAATGAAAAGAATCGTATTGAATCGAATCGAAAAGAATCAAATCAAATCGAATCAAAAGAATTGAATCAAATCGAAAAGCATCCAATCGAATCGAAAAGAATCGAACTGAATGGAATCAAATCGAAAAGAATCGAATCGAATCGAAAAGAATCGAATCAAATTTAATGGAATCGAAAAGAATCGAATTGAATCGAAAAGAATCGAAATGAAACAAATCAGATCAAATGGAAAAGCATCAAATCGAATTGAAAAGAATCGAATCGAATCGAAATGAATCGAATCAAAAAGACTCGAATCGAAAAGAATCGAATTGAAAAGAATCGAATCGAATCGAAAAGACTCGAATCGAATTAAAAATATCAAATCGAATCGAATCGCAAAGAATCGAATTGAAAAGACTCGAATTGAAACGAATCGATTTGAAACGAAAAGAATCGAATCGAATCGAATCGAATTGAAAGAATCGAATTGAATAGAAAAATATCGAATAGAAAAGAATCGAACCGAAAAGAAAAGAATCAAATTGAATCAGTCGATTAAGTTCTAGTCGAATCGAATCAAAAAGCATGAAATGGAGTCGAATCGAATCGAAAAGAATCGAATCGAATCGAAAAGAATCGAATTGTATCTAATCAAAAAGAATCGAATCGTATCGACTCGAATCGAAAAGAATCCAATTGCATCATCGAATGGAAACTAATCGAATTGAATAGAATAGAAAAGAATCGAATCGAATCAAATCGAAAACAATCAAATTGAATTGATCGAAAAGAATCGAATTGAATCAAATCGAATCAAAATGAAAAGAATCGAATCGATTCAAATAGAAAAGAATCGAATCGAAAAGAATCAAATCGACACGAAAAGAATCGAATCGAATCAAAAAGTATCGAATTGATTCGAAAACATTCGAATCGAAAAGAATCAAATTGAAATGAATCCGATCGAAATGAAAAGAATCTACTCGATTCGAATCCAAAGGAATCGAATCCAAAAGAATCGAATCGAATCCAAAAGAATCGAATTGAATTGAATCAAAAGAAATGAATTGAATTGAATCAAAAAGGAGCTAATCGCATCAAATCGAAAAAACTCGAATAGAATCAAATCGAATCAAAAAGAATCGAATAGATTCGAATAAAAAAGAATCGAATTGAGGGATCCCTGGTTGGCGCAGCGGTTTAGCGCCTGCCTTTGGCCCAGGGCGCGATCCTGGAGACCCGGGATCGAATCCCACATCGGGCTCCCACTGCATGGAGCCTGCTTCTCCCTCTGCCTGTGTCTCTGCCTCTCTGTCTCTCTCTGTGACTATCATAAAAAAAAGAATCGAATTGAATCGCGTTGAAAAAAATCATAAAGAATCAAATCGAAAAGAATCGAATTCCATGTAACGAAAAGATTCGAATTGAAAAGAATCGAATCGAAACAAAAGAATCGAATCGAGTCGACATGAATCAAAAAGAATCGAATCAAAACGAATCGAAAAGAAACAAATCAAGTAGAATCTAAAAGAATCGAATCGAATCAAATCGAAAAAATTCGAATAGAATTGAATCGAAAAGAATCAAAACGAATCGAACCGAAGAGAATCGATTCGAATCAAAATAAAAAGTATCGTATCAAATCGAATCGAAAAGAATCATATCAAATAGAATCGAAAGAATGGAATCAAATCTAAAACAATCGAATCGAATCGAAAAGAATCGGATTGAATGGAATCGAATCGAAAAGAATAGAATAGAATCGAAAGAAATCGAATAGAATCAAATCAAATCAAAAAGAATCGAATTGAATTGATCCTAACCAAAATAGGCGAAATGAATCGACTCGAACCGAAAAAAATCAAATCGAAAAGAATCTAATCTCAACGAAAATCATCGAAATGAATAGAATCGAAAAGATTCGAATTGAATCAAATCGAAAAGAATCGAATGGAATCAAATCGAAAAGAATCAAATTGATTCGAATCGAAACAAATTGAATCCAATCGAAAAGAATCTAATTGAATCGAATCGAAAAGAATCGAATTCAATCAAAACGAATCGATTCGAATGGAATAGAAAAGAATAGAATAGAATCGAAAAGAATCAAATCGAATCGAAAAGAATTGAATCCAATCGAAAAGAAACGAATCGAACCGAATCGAAAAGAAAACAATCGAATCGAATCAACTACAAAAGAATCGCTTTAAATAGCATAGAATTGAAAAGAATCGAATCAATCGAATTGAAAACAATCGAATCGAAAAGAATCGAATCAAAAAAAGTAGAATCGAAACGAAAACAATCGAATCGAATCTAAAAGAATCGTATTGAATTTAATCGAGTCGAAAAGACTCGAATCAAAAAGACTCGAATCGAATTGAATCAAATCGAAAAGAATCTAATAGAAACCACTCGAACAGAATCAAATCGAAATGATTCAAAATGAATCGAATAGAATAGAATCGAAAAAAATCGAAACGAATCGAAACGAATCGAAACGAAATGAATCGAAGAGAATCGATTAGAATCGAAATGAAAAGAATCGTATTGAATCGAATCGAAAAGAATCAAATCAAATCGAATCGAAAGAATTGAATCAAATCGAAAAGCATCCAATCGAATCGAAAAGAATCGAACTGAATGGAATCAAATCGAAAAGAATCGAATCGAATCGAAAAGAATCGAATCAAATTTAATGGAATCGAAAAGAATCGAATTGAATCGAAAAGAATCGAAATGAAACAAATCAGATCAAATGGAAAAGCATCAAATCGAATTGAAAAGAATCGAATCGAATCGAAATGAATCGAATCAAAAAGACTCGAATCGAAAAGAATCGAATTGAAAAGAATCGAATCGAATCAAAAAGACTCGAATCGAATTAAAAATATCAAATCGAATCGAATCGCAAAGAATCGAATTGAAAAGACTCGAATTGAAACGAATCGATTTGAAACGAAAAGAATCGAATCGAATCGAATCGAATTGAAAGAATCGAAGTGAATAGAAAAATATCGAATAGAAAAGAATCGAACCGAAAAGAAAAGAATCAAATTGAATCAGTCGATTAAGTTCTAGTCGAATCGAATCAAAAAGCATGAAATGGAGTCGAATCGAATCGAAAAGAATCGAATCGAATCGAAAAGAATCGAATTGTATCTAATCAAAAAGAATCGAATCGTATCGACTCGAATCGAAAAGAATCCAATTGCATCATCGAATGGAAACTAATCGAATTGAATAGAATCGAAAAGAATCGAATCGAATCAAATCGAAAACAATCAAATTGAATTGATCGAAAAGAATCGAATTGAATCAAATCGAATCGAAATGAAAAGAATCGAATCGATTCAAATAGAAAAGAATCGAATCGAAAAGAATCAAATCGACACGAAAAGAATCGAATCGAATCAAAAAGTATCGAATTGATTCGAAAACATTCGAATCGAAAAGAATCGAATTGAAATGAATCCGATCGAAATGAAAAGAATCTACTCGATTCGAATCCAAAAGAATCGAATCCAAAAGAATCGAATCGAATCCAAAAGAATCGAATTGAATTGAATCAAAAGAAATGAATTGAATTGAATCAAAAAGGAACTAATCGCATCAAATCGAAAAAACTCGAATAGAATCAAATCGAATCAAAAAGAATCGAATAGATTCGAATAAAAAAGAATCGAATTGAGGGATCCGTGGGTGGCGCAGCGGTTTAGCGCCTGCCTTTGGCCCAGGGCGCGATCCTGGAGACCCGGGATCGAATCCCACATCGGGCTCCCACTGCATGGAGCCTGCTTCTCCCTCTGCCTGTGTCTCTGCCTCTCTGTCTCTCTCTGTGACTATCATAAAAAAAAGAATCGAATTGAATCGCGTTGAAAAAAATCATAAAGAATCAAATCGAAAAGAAACGAATTCCATGTAACGAAAAGATTCGAATTGAAAAGAATCGAATCGAAACAAAAGAATCGAATCGAATCGACATGAATCAAAAAGAATCGAATCAAAACGAATCGAAAAGAAACAAATCAAGTAGAATCTAAAAGAATCGAATCGAATCAAATCGAAAAAATTCGAATAGAATTGAATCGAAAAGAATCAAAACGAATCGAACCGAAGAGAATCGATTCGAATCAAAATAAAAAGTATCGTATCAAATCGAATCGAAAAGAATCATATCAAATAGACTCGGAAGAATGGAATCAAATCTAAAACAATCGAATCGAATCGAAAAGAATCGGATTGAATGGAATCGAATCGAAAAGAATAGAATAGAATCGAAAGAAATCGAATAGAATCAAATCAAATCAAAAAGAATCGAATTCAATTGATCCTAACCAAAATAAGCGAAATGAATCGACTCGAACCGAAAAAAATCAAATCGAAAAGAATCCAATCTCAACGAAAATCATCGAAATGAATAGAATCGAACTGAATCAAATCGAAAAGAATCGAATGGAATCCAATCGAAAAGAATCAAATTGATTCGAATCGAAACAAATTGAATCCAATCGAAAGAATCTAATTGAATCGAATCGAAAAGAATCGAATTCAATCAAAACGAATCGATTCGAATGGAATAGAAAAGAATAGAATAGAATAGAATCGAAAAGAATCAAATCGAATCGAAAAGAATCGAATCGAAAAGAATTGAATTGAATCGAAAAGAAACGAATCGAACCGAATCAAAAAGAAAACAATCGAATCGAATCAAAAACAAAAGAATCGCTTTGAATAGCATAGAATTGAAAAGAATCGAATCAATCGAATTGAAAACAATCGAATCGAAAAGAATCGAATCAAAAAAAGTCGAATCGAAACGAAAACAATCGAATCGAATCTAAAAGAATCGTATAGAATCGAATCGAGTCGAAAAGACTCGAATCAAAAAGACTCGAATCGAATTGAATCAAATCGAAAAGAATCTAATAGAAACCACTCGAACAGAATCAAATCGAAATGATTCAAAATGAATCGAATCGAATAGAATCGAAAAAAATCGAAACGAATCGAAACGAATCGAAACGAAATGAATCGAAGAGAATCGATTAGAATCGAAATGAAAAGAATCGTATTGAATCGAATCGAAAAGAATCAAATCAAATCGAATCGAAAGAATTGAATCAAATCGAAAAGCATCCAATCGAATCGAAAAGAATCGAACTGAATGGAATCAAATCGAAAAGAATCGAATCGAATCGAAAAGAATCGAATCAAATTTAATGGAATCGAAAAGAATCGAATTGAATCGAAAAGAATCGAAATTAAACAAATCAGATCAAATGGAAAAGCATCAAATCGAATTGAAAAGAATCGAATCGAATCGAAATGAATCGAATCAAAAAGACTCGAATCGAAAAGAATCGAATTGAAAAGAATCGAATCGAATCGAAAAGACTCGAATCGAATTAAAAATATCAAATCGAATCGAATCGCAAAGAATCGAATTGAAAAGACTCGAATTGAAACGAATCGATTTGAAACGAAAAGAATCGAATCGAATCGAATCGAATTGAAAGAATCGAATTGAATAGAAAAATATCGAATAGAAAAGAATCGAACCGAAAAGAAAAGAATCAAATTGAATCAGTCGATTAAGTTCTAGTCGAATCGAATCAAAAAGCATGAAATGGAGTCGAATCGAATCGAAAAGAATCGAATCGAATCGAAAAGAATCGAATTGTATCTAATCAAAAAGAATCGAATCGTATCGACTCGAATCGAAAAGAATCCAATTGCATCATCGAATGGAAACTAATCGAATTGAATAGAATAGAAAAGAATCGAATCGAATCAAATCGAAAACAATCAAATTGAATTGATCGAAAAGAATCGAATTGAATCAAATCGAATCAAAATGAAAAGAATCGAATCGATTCAAATAGAAAAGAATCGAATCGAAAAGAATCAAATCGACACGAAAAGAATCGAATCGAATCAAAAAGTATCGAATTGATTCGAAAACATTCGAATCGAAAAGAATCGAATTGAAATGAATCCGATCGAAATGAAAAGAATCTACACGATTCGAATCCAAAAGAATCGAATACAAAAGAATCGAATCGAATCCAAAAGAATCGAATTGAATTGAATCAAAAGAAATGAATTGAATTGAATCAAAAAGGAACTAATCGCATCAAATCGAAAAAACTCGAATAGAATCAAATCAAATCAAAAAGAATCGAATAGATTCGAATAAAAAAGAATCGAATTGAGGGATCCCTGGGTGGCGCAGCGGTTTAGCGCCTGCCTTTGGCCCAGGGTGCGATCCTGGAGACCCGGGATCGAATCCCACATCGGGCTCCCACTGCATGGAGCCTGCTTCTCCCTCTGCCTGTGTCTCTGCCTCTCTGTCTCTCTCTGTGACTATCATAAAAAAAAGAATCGAATTGAATCGCGTTGAAAAAAATCATAAAGAATCAAATCGAAAAGAATCGAATTCCATGTAACGAAAAGATTCGAATTGAAAAGAATCGAATCGAAACAAAAGAATCGAATCGAATCGACATGAATCAAAAAGAATCGAATCAAAACGAATCGAAAAGAAACAAATCAAGTAGAATCTAAAAGAATCGAATCGAATCAAATCGAAAAAATTCGAATAGAATTGAATCGAAAAGAATCAAAACGAATCGAACCGAAGAGAATCGATTCGAATCAAAATAAAAAGTATCGTATCAAATCGAATCGAAAAGAATCATATCAAATAGAATCGAAAGAATGGAATCAAATCTAAAACAATCGAATCGAATCGAAAAGAATCGGATTGAATGGAATCGAATCGAAAAGAATAGAATAGAATCGAAAGAAATCGAATAGAATCAAATCAAATCAAAAAGAATCGAATTGAATTGATCCTAACCAAAATAGGCGAAATGAATCGACTCGAACCGAAAAAAATCAAATCGAAAAGAATAATCTCAACGAAAATCATCGAAATGAATAGAATCGAAAAGATTCGAATTGAATCAAATCGAAAAGAATCGAATGGAATCAAATCGAAAAGAATCAAATTGATTCGAATCGAAACAAATTGAATCCAATCGAAAAGAATCTAATTGAATCGAATCGAAAAGAATCGAATTCAATCAAAACGAATCGATTCGAATGGAATAGAAAAGAATAGAATAGAATCGAAAAGAATCAAATCGAATCGAAAAGAATTGAATCCAATCGAAAAGAAACGAATCGAACCGAATCGAAAAGAAAACAATCGAATCGAATCAACTACAAAAGAATCGCTTTAAATAGCATAGAATTGAAAAGAATCGAATCAATCGAATTGAAAACAATCGAATCGAAAAGAATCGAATCAAAAAAAGTAGAATCGAAACGAAAACAATCGAATCGAATCTAAAAGAATCGTATTGAATTTAATCGAGTCGAAAAGACTCGAATCAAAAAGACTCGAATCGAATTGAATCAAATCGAAAAGAATCTAATAGAAACCACTCGAACAGAATCAAATCGAAATGATTCAAAATGAATCGAATAGAATAGAATCGAAAAAAATCGAAACGAATCGAAACGAATCGAAACGAAATGAATCGAAGAGAATCGATTAGAATCGAAATGAAAAGAATCGTATTGAATCGAATCGAAAAGAATCAAATCAAATCGAATCGAAAGAATTGAATCAAATCGAAAAGCATCCAATCGAATCGAAAAGAATCGAACTGAATGGAATCAAATCGAAAAGAATCGAATCGAATCGAAAAGAATCGAATCAAATTTAATGGAATCGAAAAGAATCGAATTGAATCGAAAAGAATCGAAATGAAACAAATCAGATCAAATGGAAAAGCATCAAATCGAATTGAAAAGAATCGAATCGAATCGAAATGAATCGAATCAAAAAGACTCGAATCGAAAAGAATCGAATTGAAAAGAATCGAATCGAATCAAAAAGACTCGAATCGAATTAAAAATATCAAATCGAATCGAATCGCAAAGAATCGAATTGAAAAGACTCGAATTGAAACGAATCGATTTGAAACGAAAAGAATCGAATCGAATCGAATCGAATTGAAAGAATCGAAGTGAATAGAAAAATATCGAATAGAAAAGAATCGAACCGAAAAGAAAAGAATCAAATTGAATCAGTCGATTAAGTTCTAGTCGAATCGAATCAAAAAGCATGAAATGGAGTCGAATCGAATCGAAAAGAATCGAATCGAATCGAAAAGAATCGAATTGTATCTAATCAAAAAGAATCGAATCGTATCGACTCGAATCGAAAAGAATCCAATTGCATCATCGAATGGAAACTAATCGAATTGAATAGAATCGAAAAGAATCGAATCGAATCAAATCGAAAACAATCAAATTGAATTGATCGAAAAGAATCGAATTGAATCAAATCGAATCGAAATGAAAAGAATCGAATCGATTCAAATAGAAAAGAATCGAATCGAAAAGAATCAAATCGACACGAAAAGAATCGAATCGAATCAAAAAGTATCGAATTGATTCGAAAACATTCGAATCGAAAAGAATCGAATTGAAATGAATCCGATCGAAATGAAAAGAATCTACTCGATTCGAATCCAAAAGAATCGAATCCAAAAGAATCGAATCGAATCCAAAAGAATCGAATTGAATTGAATCAAAAGAAATGAATTGAATTGAATCAAAAAGGAACTAATCGCATCAAATCGAAAAAACTCGAATAGAATCAAATCAAATCAAAAAGAATCGAATAGATTCGAATAAAAAAGAATCGAATTGAGGGATCCCTGGGTGGCGCAGCGGTTTAGCGCCTGCCTTTGGCCCAGGGTGCGATCCTGGAGACCCGGGATCGAATCCCACATCGGGCTCCCACTGCATGGAGCCTGCTTCTCCCTCTGCCTGTGTCTCTGCCTCTCTGTCTCTCTCTGTGACTATCATAAAAAAAAGAATCGAATTGAATCGCGTTGAAAAAAATCATAAAGAATCAAATCGAAAAGAATCGAATTCCATGTAACGAAAAGATTCGAATTGAAAAGAATCGAATCGAAACAAAAGAATCGAATCGAATCGACATGAATCAAAAAGAATCGAATCAAAACGAATCGAAAAGAAACAAATCAAGTAGAATCTAAAAGAATCGAATCGAATCAAATCGAAAAAATTCGAATAGAATTGAATCGAAAAGAATCAAAACGAATCGAACCGAAGAGAATCGATTCGAATCAAAATAAAAAGTATCGTATCAAATCGAATCGAAAAGAATCATATCAAATAGAATCGAAAGAATGGAATCAAATCTAAAACAATCGAATCGAATCGAAAAGAATCGGATTGAATGGAATCGAATCGAAAAGAATAGAATAGAATCGAAAGAAATCGAATAGAATCAAATCAAATCAAAAAGAATCGAATTGAATTGATCCTAACCAAAATAGGCGAAATGAATCGACTCGAACCGAAAAAAATCAAATCGAAAAGAATCTAATCTCAACGAAAATCATCGAAATGAATAGAATCGAAAAGATTCGAATTGAATCAAATCGAAAAGAATCGAATGGAATCAAATCGAAAAGAATCAAATTGATTCGAATCGAAACAAATTGAATCCAATCGAAAAGAATCTAATTGAATCGAATCGAAAAGAATCGAATTCAATCAAAACGAATCGATTCGAATGGAAAAGAAAAGAATAGAATAGAATCGAAAAGAATCAAATCGAATCGAAAAGAATTGAATCCAATCGAAAAGAAACGAATCGAACCGAATCGAAAAGAAAACAATCGAATCGAATCAACTACAAAAGAATCGCTTTAAATAGCATAGAATTGAAAAGAATCGAATCAATCGAATTGAAAACAATCGAATCGAAAAGAATCGAATCAAAAAAAGTCGAATCGAAACGAAAACAATCGAATCGAATCTAAAAGAATCGTATTGAATTTAATCGAGTCGAAAAGACTCGAATCAAAAAGACTCGAATCGAATTGAATCAAATCGAAAAGAATCTAATAGAAACCACTCGAACAGAATCAAATCGAAATGATTCAAAATGAATCGAATAGAATAGAATCGAAAAAAATCGAAACGAATCGAAACGAATCGAAACGAAATGAATCGAAGAGAATCGATTAGAATCGAAATGAAAAGAATCGTATTGAATCGAATCGAAAAGAATCAAATCAAATCGAATCGAAAGAATTGAATCAAATCGAAAAGCATCCAATCGAATCGAAAAGAATCGAACTGAATGGAATCAAATCGAAAAGAATCGAATCGAATCGAAAAGAATCGAATCAAATTTAATGGAATCGAAAAGAATCGAATTGAATCGAAAAGAATCGAAATGAAACAAATCAGATCAAATGGAAAAGCATCAAATCGAATTGAAAAGAATCGAATCGAATCGAAATGAATCGAATCAAAAAGACTCGAATCGAAAAGAATCGAATTGAAAAGAATCGAATCGAATCAAAAAGACTCGAATCGAATTAAAAATATCAAATCGAATCGAATCGCAAAGAATCGAATTGAAAAGACTCGAATTGAAACGAATCGATTTGAAACGAAAAGAATCGAATCGAATCGAATCGAATTGAAAGAATCGAAGTGAATAGAAAAATATCGAATAGAAAAGAATCGAACCGAAAAGAAAAGAATCAAATTGAATCAGTCGATTAAGTTCTAGTCGAATCGAATCAAAAAGCATGAAATGGAGTCGAATCGAATCGAAAAGAATCGAATCGAATCGAAAAGAATCGAATTGTATCTAATCAAAAAGAATCGAATCGTATCGACTCGAATCGAAAAGAATCCAATTGCATCATCGAATGGAAACTAATCGAATTGAATAGAATCGAAAAGAATCGAATCGAATCAAATCGAAAACAATCAAATTGAATTGATCGAAAAGAATCGAATTGAATCAAATCGAATCGAAATGAAAAGAATCGAATCGATTCAAATAGAAAAGAATCGAATCGAAAAGAATCAAATCGACACGAAAAGAATCGAATCGAATCAAAAAGTATCGAATTGATTCGAAAACATTCGAATCGAAAAGAATCGAATTGAAATGAATCCGATCGAAATGAAAAGAATCTACTCGATTCGAATCCAAAGGAATCGAATCCAAAAGAATCGAATCGAATCCAAAAGAATCGAATTGAATTGAATCAAAAGAAATGAATTGAATTGAATCAAAAAGGAACTAATCGCATCAAATCGAAAAAACTCGAATAGAATCAAATCGAATCAAAAAGAATCGAATAGATTCGAATAAAAAAGAATCGAATTGAGGGATCCGTGGGTGGCGCAGCGGTTTAGCGCCTGCCTTTGGCCCAGGGCGCGATCCTGGAGACCCGGGATCGAATCCCACATCGGGCTCCCACTGCATGGAGCCTGCTTCTCCCTCTGCCTGTGTCTCTGCCTCTCTGTCTCTCTCTGTGACTATCATAAAAAAAAGAATCGAATTGAATCGCGTTGAAAAAAATCATAAAGAATCAAATCGAAAAGAAACGAATTCCATGTAACGAAAAGATTCGAATTGAAAAGAATCGAATCGAAACAAAAGAATCGAATCGAATCGACATGAATCAAAAAGAATCGAATCAAAACGAATCGAAAAGAAACAAATCAAGTAGAATCTAAAAGAATCGAATCGAATCAAATCGAAAAAATTTGAATAGAATTGAATCGAAAAGAATCAAAACGAATCGAACCGAAGAGAATCGATTCGAATCAAAATAAAAAGTATCGTATCAAATCGAATCGAAAAGAATCATATCAAATAGACTCGGAAGAATGGAATCAAATCTAAAACAATCGAATCGAATCGAAAAGAATCGGATTGAATGGAATCGAATCGAAAAGAATAGAATAGAATCGAAAGAAATCGAATAGAATCAAATCAAATCAAAAAGAATCGAATTCAATTGATCCTAACCAAAATAAGCGAAATGAATCGACTCGAACCGAAAAAAATCAAATCGAAAAGAATCCAATCTCAACGAAAATCATCGAAATGAATAGAATCGAACTGAATCAAATCGAAAAGAATCGAATGGAATCCAATCGAAAAGAATCAAATTGATTCGAATCGAAACAAATTGAATCCAATCGAAAGAATCTAATTGAATCGAATCGAAAAGAATCGAATTCAATCAAAACGAATCGATTCGAATGGAATAGAAAAGAATAGAATAGAATAGAATCGAAAAGAATCAAATCGAATCGAAAAGAATCGAATCGAAAAGAATTGAATTGAATCGAAAAGAAACGAATCGAACCGAATCAAAAAGAAAACAATCGAATCGAATCAAAAACAAAAGAATCGCTTTGAATAGCATAGAATTGAAAAGAATCGAATCAATCGAATTGAAAACAATCGAATCGAAAAGAATCGAATCAAAAAAAGTCGAATCGAAACGAAAACAATCGAATCGAATCTAAAAGAATCGTATAGAATCGAATCGAGTCGAAAAGACTCGAATCAAAAAGACTCGAATCGAATTGAATCAAATCGAAAAGAATCTAATAGAAACCACTCGAACAGAATCAAATCGAAATGATTCAAAATGAATCGAATCGAATAGAATCGAAAAAAATCGAAACGAATCGAAACGAATCGAAACGAAATGAATCGAAGAGAATCGATTAGAATCGAAATGAAAAGAATCGTATTGAATCGAATCGAAAAGAATCAAATCAAATCGAATCGAAAGAATTGAATCAAATCGAAAAGCATCCAATCGAATCGAAAAGAATCGAACTGAATGGAATCAAATCGAAAAGAATCGAATCGAATCGAAAAGAATCGAATCAAATTTAATGGAATCGAAAAGAATCGAATTGAATCGAAAAGAATCGAAATGAAACAAATCAGATCAAATGGAAAAGCATCAAATCGAATTGAAAAGAATCGAATCGAATCGAAATGAATCGAATCAAAAAGACTCGAATCGAAAAGAATCGAATTGAAAAGAATCGAATCGAATCGAAAAGACTCGAATCGAATTAAAAATATCAAATCGAATCGAATCGCAAAGAATCGAATTGAAAAGACTCGAATTGAAACGAATCGATTTGAAACGAAAAGAATCGAATCGAATCGAATCGAATTGAAAGAATCGAATTGAATAGAAAAATATCGAATAGAAAAGAATCGAACCGAAAAGAAAAGAATCAAATTGAATCAGTCGATTAAGTTCTAGTCGAATCGAATCAAAAAGCATGAAATGGAGTCGAATCGAATCGAAAAGAATCGAATCGAATCGAAAAGAATCGAATTGTATCTAATCAAAAAGAATCGAATCGTATCGACTCGAATCGAAAAGAATCCAATTGCATCATCGAATGGAAACTAATCGAATTGAATAGAATCGAAAAGAATCGAATCGAATCAAATCGAAAACAATCAAATTGAATTGATCGAAAAGAATCGAATTGAATCAAATCGAATCAAAATGAAAAGAATCGAATCGATTCAAATAGAAAAGAATCGAATCGAAAAGAATCAAATCGACACGAAAAGAATCGAATCGAATCAAAAAGTATCGAATTGATTCGAAAACATTCGAATCGAAAAGAATCGAATTGAAATGAATCCGATCGAAATGAAAAGAATCTACTCGATTCGAATCCAAAAGAATCGAATCCAAAAGAATCGAATCGAATCCAAAAGAATCGAATTGAATTGAATCAAAAGAAATGAATTGAATTGAATCAAAAAGGAACTAATCGCATCAAATCGAAAAAACTCGAATAGAATCAAATCAAATCAAAAAGAATCGAATAGATTCGAATAAAAAAGAATCGAATTGAGGGATCCCTGGGTGGCGCAGCGGTTTAGCGCCTGCCTTTGGCCCAGGGTGCGATCCTGGAGACCCGGGATCGAATCCCACATCGGGCTCCCACTGCATGGAGCCTGCTTCTCCCTCTGCCTGTGTCTCTGCCTCTCTGTCTCTCTCTGTGACTATCATAAAAAAAAGAATCGAATTGAATCGCGTTGAAAAAAATCATAAAGAATCAAATCGAAAAGAATCGAATTCCATGTAACGAAAAGATTCGAATTGAAAAGAATCGAATCGAAACAAAAGAATCGAATCGAATCGACATGAATCAAAAAGAATCGAATCAAAACGAATCGAAAAGAAACAAATCAAGTAGAATCTAAAAGAATCGAATCGAATCAAATCGAAAAAATTCGAATAGAATTGAATCGAAAAGAATCAAAACGAATCGAACCGAAGAGAATCGATTCGAATCAAAATAAAAAGTATCGTATCAAATCGAATCGAAAAGAATCATATCAAATAGAATCGAAAGAATGGAATCAAATCTAAAACAATCGAATCGAATCGAAAAGAATCGGATTGAATGGAATCGAATCGAAAAGAATAGAATAGAATCGAAAGAAATCGAATAGAGTCAAATCAAATCAAAAAGAATCGAATTGAATTGATCCTAACCAAAATAGGCGAAATGAATCGACTCGAACCGAAAAAAATCAAATCGAAAAGAATCTAATCTCAACGAAAATCATCGAAATGAATAGAATCGAAAAGATTCGAATTGAATCAAATCGAAAAGAATCGAATGGAATCAAATCGAAAAGAATCAAATTGATTCGAATCGAAACAAATTGAATCCAATCGAAAAGAATCTAATTGAATCGAATCGAAAAGAATCGAATTCAATCAAAACGAATCGATTCGAATGGAATAGAAAAGAATAGAATAGAATCGAAAAGAATCAAATCGAATCGAAAAGAATTGAATCCAATCGAAAAGAAACGAATCGAACCGAATCGAAAAGAAAACAATCGAATCGAATCAACTACAAAAGAATCGCTTTAAATAGCATAGAATTGAAAAGAATCGAATCAATCGAATTGAAAACAATCGAATCGAAAAGAATCGAATCAAAAAAAGTAGAATCGAAACGAAAACAATCGAATCGAATCTAAAAGAATCGTATTGAATTTAATCGAGTCGAAAAGACTCGAATCAAAAAGACTCGAATCGAATTGAATCAAATCGAAAAGAATCTAATAGAAACCACTCGAACAGAATCAAATCGAAATGATTCAAAATGAATCGAATAGAATAGAATCGAAAAAAATCGAAACGAATCGAAACGAATCGAAACGAAATGAATCGAAGAGAATCGATTAGAATCGAAATGAAAAGAATCGTATTGAATCGAATCGAAAAGAATCAAATCAAATCGAATCGAAAGAATTGAATCAAATCGAAAAGCATCCAATCGAATCGAAAAGAATCGAACTGAATGGAATCAAATCGAAAAGAATCGAATCGAATCGAAAAGAATCGAATCAAATTTAATGGAATCGAAAAGAATCGAATTGAATCGAAAAGAATCGAAATGAAACAAATCAGATCAAATGGAAAAGCATCAAATCGAATTGAAAAGAATCGAATCGAATCGAAATGAATCGAATCAAAAAGACTCGAATCGAAAAGAATCGAATTGAAAAGAATCGAATCGAATCAAAAAGACTCGAATCGAATTAAAAATATCAAATCGAATCGAATCGCAAAGAATCGAATTGAAAAGACTCGAATTGAAACGAATCGATTTGAAACGAAAAGAATCGAATCGAATCGAATCGAATTGAAAGAATCGAAGTGAATAGAAAAATATCGAATAGAAAAGAATCGAACCGAAAAGAAAAGAATCAAATTGAATCAGTCGATTAAGTTCTAGTCGAATCGAATCAAAAAGCATGAAATGGAGTCGAATCGAATCGAAAAGAATCGAATCGAATCGAAAAGAATCGAATTGTATCTAATCAAAAAGAATCGAATCGTATCGACTCGAATCGAAAAGAATCCAATTGCATCATCGAATGGAAACTAATCGAATTGAATAGAATCGAAAAGAATCGAATCGAATCAAATCGAAAACAATCAAATTGAATTGATCGAAAAGAATCGAATTGAATCAAATCGAATCGAAATGAAAAGAATCGAATCGATTCAAATAGAAAAGAATCGAATCGAAAAGAATCAAATCGACACGAAAAGAATCGAATCGAATCAAAAAGTATCGAATTGATTCGAAAACATTCGAATCGAAAAGAATCGAATTGAAATGAATCCGATCGAAATGAAAAGAATCTACTCGATTCGAATCCAAAAGAATCGAATCCAAAAGAATCGAATCGAATCCAAAAGAATCGAATTGAATTGAATCAAAAGAAATGAATTGAATTGAATCAAAAAGGAACTAATCGCATCAAATCGAAAAAACTCGAATAGAATCAAATCAAATCAAAAAGAATCGAATAGATTCGAATAAAAAAGAATCGAATTGAGGGATCCCTGGGTGGCGCAGCGGTTTAGCGCCTGCCTTTGGCCCAGGGTGCGATCCTGGAGACCCGGGATCGAATCCCACATCGGGCTCCCACTGCATGGAGCCTGCTTCTCCCTCTGCCTGTGTCTCTGCCTCTCTGTCTCTCTCTGTGACTATCATAAAAAAAAGAATCGAATTGAATCGCGTTGAAAAAAATCATAAAGAATCAAATCGAAAAGAATCGAATTCCATGTAACGAAAAGATTCGAATTGAAAAGAATCGAATCGAAACAAAAGAATCGAATCGAATCGACATGAATCAAAAAGAATCGAATCAAAACGAATCGAAAAGAAACAAATCAAGTAGAATCTAAAAGAATCGAATCGAATCAAATCGAAAAAATTCGAATAGAATTGAATCGAAAAGAATCAAAACGAATCGAACCGAAGAGAATCGATTCGAATCAAAATAAAAAGTATCGTATCAAATCGAATCGAAAAGAATCATATCAAATAGAATCGAAAGAATGGAATCAAATCTAAAACAATCGAATCGAATCGAAAAGAATCGGATTGAATGGAATCGAATCGAAAAGAATAGAATAGAATCGAAAGAAATCAAATAGAATCAAATCAAATCAAAAAGAATCGAATTGAATTGATCCTAACCAAAATAGGCGAAATGAATCGACTCGAACCGAAAAAAATCAAATCGAAAAGAATCTAATCTCAACGAAAATCATCGAAATGAATAGAATCGAAAAGATTCGAATTGAATCAAATCGAAAAGAATCGAATGGAATCAAATCGAAAAGAATCAAATTGATTCGAATCGAAACAAATTGAATCCAATCGAAAAGAATCTAATTGAATCGAATCGAAAAGAATCGAATTCAATCAAAACGAATCGATTCGAATGGAATAGAAAAGAATAGAATAGAATCGAAAAGAATCAAATCGAATCGAAAAGAATTGAATCCAATCGAAAAGAAACGAATCGAACCGAATCGAAAAGAAAACAATCGAATCGAATCAACTACAAAAGAATCGCTTTAAATAGCATAGAATTGAAAAGAATCGAATCAATCGAATTGAAAACAATCGAATCGAAAAGAATCGAATCAAAAAAAGTAGAATCGAAACGAAAACAATCGAATCGAATCTAAAAGAATCGTATTGAATTTAATCGAGTCGAAAAGACTCGAATCAAAAAGACTCGAATCGAATTGAATCAAATCGAAAAGAATCTAATAGAAACCACTCGAACAGAATCAAATCGAAATGATTCAAAATGAATCGAATCGAATAGAATCGAAAAAAATCGAAACGAATCGAAACGAATCGAAACGAAATGAATCGAAGAGAATCGATTAGAATCGAAATGAAAAGAATCGTATTGAATCGAATCGAAAAGAATCAAATCAAATCGAATCGAAAGAATTGAATCAAATCGAAAAGCATCCAATCGAATCGAAAAGAATCGAACTGAATGGAATCAAATCGAAAAGAATCGAATCGAATCGAAAAGAATCGAATCAAATTTAATGGAATCGAAAAGAATCGAATTGAATCGAAAAGAATCGAAATGAAACAAATCAGATCAAATGGAAAAGCATCAAATCGAATTGAAAAGAATCGAATCGAATCGAAATGAATCGAATCAAAAAGACTCGAATCGAAAAGAATCGAATTGAAAAGAATCGAATCGAATCAAAAAGACTCGAATCGAATTAAAAATATCAAATCGAATCGAATCGCAAAGAATCGAATTGAAAAGACTCGAATTGAAACGAATCGATTTGAAACGAAAAGAATCGAATCGAATCGAATCGAATTGAAAGAATCGAAGTGAATAGAAAAATATCGAATAGAAAAGAATCGAACCGAAAAGAAAAGAATCAAATTGAATCAGTCGATTAAGTTCTAGTCGAATCGAATCAAAAAGCATGAAATGGAGTCGAATCGAATCGAAAAGAATCGAATCGAATCGAAAAGAATCGAATTGTATCTAATCAAAAAGAATCGAATCGTATCGACTCGAATCGAAAAGAATCCAATTGCATCATCGAATGGAAACTAATCGAATTGAATAGAATCGAAAAGAATCGAATCGAATCAAATCGAAAACAATCAAATTGAATTGATCGAAAAGAATCGAATTGAATCAAATCGAATCGAAATGAAAAGAATCGAATCGATTCAAATAGAAAAGAATCGAATCGAAAAGAATCAAATCGACACGAAAAGAATCGAATCGAATCAAAAAGTATCGAATTGATTCGAAAACATTCGAATCGAAAAGAATCGAATTGAAATGAATCCGATCGAAATGAAAAGAATCTACTCGATTCGAATCCAAAAGAATCGAATCCAAAAGAATCGAATCGAATCCAAAAGAATCGAATTGAATTGAATCAAAAGAAATGAATTGAATTGAATCAAAAAGGAACTAATCGCATCAAATCGAAAAAACTCGAATAGAATCAAATCAAATCAAAAAGAATCGAATAGATTCGAATAAAAAAGAATCGAATTGAGGGATCCCTGGGTGGCGCAGCGGTTTAGCGCCTGCCTTTGGCCCAGGGTGCGATCCTGGAGACCCGGGATCGAATCCCACATCGGGCTCCCACTGCATGGAGCCTGCTTCTCCCTCTGCCTGTGTCTCTGCCTCTCTGTCTCTCTCTGTGACTATCATAAAAAAAAGAATCGAATTGAATCGCGTTGAAAAAAATCATAAAGAATCAAATCGAAAAGAATCGAATTCCATGTAACGAAAAGATTCGAATTGAAAAGAATCGAATCGAAACAAAAGAATCGAATCGAATCGACATGAATCAAAAAGAATCGAATCAAAACGAATCGAAAAGAAACAAATCAAGTAGAATCTAAAAGAATCGAATCGAATCAAATCGAAAAAATTCGAATAGAATTGAATCGAAAAGAATCAAAACGAATCGAACCGAAGAGAATCGATTCGAATCAAAATAAAAAGTATCGTATCAAATCGAATCGAAAAGAATCATATCAAATAGAATCGAAAGAATGGAATCAAATCTAAAACAATCGAATCGAATCGAAAAGAATCGGATTGAATGGAATCGAATCGAAAAGAATAGAATAGAATCGAAAGAAATCGAATAGAATCAAATCAAATCAAAAAGAATCGAATTGAATTGATCCTAACCAAAATAGGCGAAATGAATCGACTCGAACCGAAAAAAATCAAATCGAAAAGAATCTAATCTCAACGAAAATCATCGAAATGAATAGAATCGAAAAGATTCGAATTGAATCAAATCGAAAAGAATCGAATGGAATCAAATCGAAAAGAATCAAATTGATTCGAATCGAAACAAATTGAATCCAATCGAAAAGAATCTAATTGAATCGAATCGAAAAGAATCGAATTCAATCAAAACGAATCGATTCGAATGGAATAGAAAAGAATAGAATAGAATCGAAAAGAATCAAATCGAATCGAAAAGAATTGAATCCAATCGAAAAGAAACGAATCGAACCGAATCGAAAAGAAAACAATCGAATCGAATCAACTACAAAAGAATCGCTTTAAATAGCATAGAATTGAAAAGAATCGAATCAATCGAATTGAAAACAATCGAATCGAAAAGAATCGAATCAAAAAAAGTAGAATCGAAACGAAAACAATCGAATCGAATCTAAAAGAATCGTATTGAATTTAATCGAGTCGAAAAGACTCGAATCAAAAAGACTCGAATCGAATTGAATCAAATCGAAAAGAATCTAATAGAAACCACTCGAACAGAATCAAATCGAAATGATTCAAAATGAATCGAATAGAATAGAATCGAAAAAAATCGAAACGAATCGAAACGAATCGAAACGAAATGAATCGAAGAGAATCGATTAGAATCGAAATGAAAAGAATCGTATTGAATCGAATCGAAAAGAATCAAATCAAATCGAATCGAAAGAATTGAATCAAATCGAAAAGCATCCAATCGAATCGAAAAGAATCGAACTGAATGGAATCAAATCGAAAAGAATCGAATCGAATCGAAAAGAATCGAATCAAATTTAATGGAATCGAAAAGAATCGAATTGAATCGAAAAGAATCGAAATGAAACAAATCAGATCAAATGGAAAAGCATCAAATCGAATTGAAAAGAATCGAATCGAATCGAAATGAATCGAATCAAAAAGACTCGAATCGAAAAGAATCGAATTGAAAAGAATCGAATCGAATCAAAAAGACTCGAATCGAATTAAAAATATCAAATCGAATCGAATCGCAAAGAATCGAATTGAAAAGACTCGAATTGAAACGAATCGATTTGAAACGAAAAGAATCGAATCGAATCGAATCGAATTGAAAGAATCGAAGTGAATAGAAAAATATCGAATAGAAAAGAATCGAACCGAAAAGAAAAGAATCAAATTGAATCAGTCGATTAAGTTCTAGTCGAATCGAATCAAAAAGCATGAAATGGAGTCGAATCGAATCGAAAAGAATCGAATCGAATCGAAAAGAATCGAATTGTATCTAATCAAAAAGAATCGAATCGTATCGACTCGAATCGAAAAGAATCCAATTGCATCATCGAATGGAAACTAATCGAATTGAATAGAATCGAAAAGAATCGAATCGAATCAAATCGAAAACAATCAAATTGAATTGATCGAAAAGAATCGAATTGAATCAAATCGAATCGAAATGAAAAGAATCGAATCGATTCAAATAGAAAAGAATCGAATCGAAAAGAATCAAATCGACACGAAAAGAATCGAATCGAATCAAAAAGTATCGAATTGATTCGAAAACATTCGAATCGAAAAGAATCGAATTGAAATGAATCCGATCGAAATGAAAAGAATCTACTCGATTCGAATCCAAAAGAATCGAATCCAAAAGAATCGAATCGAATCCAAAAGAATCGAATTGAATTGAATCAAAAGAAATGAATTGAATTGAATCAAAAAGGAACTAATCGCATCAAATCGAAAAAACTCGAATAGAATCAAATCAAATCAAAAAGAATCGAATAGATTCGAATAAAAAAGAATCGAATTGAGGGATCCCTGGGTGGCGCAGCGGTTTAGCGCCTGCCTTTGGCCCAGGGTGCGATCCTGGAGACCCGGGATCGAATCCCACATCGGGCTCCCACTGCATGGAGCCTGCTTCTCCCTCTGCCTGTGTCTCTGCCTCTCTGTCTCTCTCTGTGACTATCATAAAAAAAAGAATCGAATTGAATCGCGTTGAAAAAAATCATAAAGAATCAAATCGAAAAGAATCGAATTCCATGTAACGAAAAGATTCGAATTGAAAAGAATCGAATCGAAACAAAAGAATCGAATCGAATCGACATGAATCAAAAAGAATCGAATCAAAACGAATCGAAAAGAAACAAATCAAGTAGAATCTAAAAGAATCGAATCGAATCAAATCGAAAAAATTCGAATAGAATTGAATCGAAAAGAATCAAAACGAATCGAACCGAAGAGAATCGATTCGAATCAAAATAAAAAGTATCGTATCAAATCGAATCGAAAAGAATCATATCAAATAGAATCGAAAGAATGGAATCAAATCTAAAACTATCGAATCGAATCGAAAAGAATCGGATTGAATGGAATCGAATCGAAAAGAATAGAATAGAATCGAAAGAAATCGAATAGAATCAAATCAAATCAAAAAGAATCGAATTGAATTGATCCTAACCAAAATAGGCGAAATGAATCGACTCGAACCGAAAAAAATCAAATCGAAAAGAATCTAATCTCAACGAAAATCATCGAAATGAATAGAATCGAAAAGATTCGAATTGAATCAAATCGAAAAGAATCGAATGGAATCAAATCGAAAAGAATCAAATTGATTCGAATCGAAACAAATTGAATCCAATCGAAAAGAATCTAATTGAATCGAATCGAAAAGAATCGAATTCAATCAAAACGAATCGATTCGAATGGAATAGAAAAGAATAGAATAGAATCGAAAAGAATCAAATCGAATCGAAAAGAATTGAATCCAATCGAAAAGAAACGAATCGAACCGAATCGAAAAGAAAACAATCGAATCGAATCAACTACAAAAGAATCGCTTTAAATAGCATAGAATTGAAAAGAATCGAATCAATCGAATTGAAAACAATCGAATCGAAAAGAATCGAATCAAAAAAAGTAGAATCGAAACGAAAACAATCGAATCGAATCTAAAAGAATCGTATTGAATTTAATCGAGTCGAAAAGACTCGAATCAAAAAGACTCGAATCGAATTGAATCAAATCGAAAAGAATCTAATAGAAACCACTCGAACAGAATCAAATCGAAATGATTCAAAATGAATCGAATAGAATAGAATCGAAAAAAATCGAAACGAATCGAAACGAATCGAAACGAAATGAATCGAAGAGAATCGATTAGAATCGAAATGAAAAGAATCGTATTGAATCGAATCGAAAAGAATCAAATCAAATCGAATCGAAAGAATTGAATCAAATCGAAAAGCATCCAATCGAATCGAAAAGAATCGAACTGAATGGAATCAAATCGAAAAGAATCGAATCGAATCGAAAAGAATCGAATCAAATTTAATGGAATCGAAAAGAATCGAATTGAATCGAAAAGAATCGAAATGAAACAAATCAGATCAAATGGAAAAGCATCAAATCGAATTGAAAAGAATCGAATCGAATCGAAATGAATCGAATCAAAAAGACTCGAATCGAAAAGAATCGAATTGAAAAGAATCGAATCGAATCAAAAAGACTCGAATCGAATTAAAAATATCAAATCGAATCGAATCGCAAAGAATCGAATTGAAAAGACTCGAATTGAAACGAATCGATTTGAAACGAAAAGAATCGAATCGAATCGAATCGAATCGAATTGAAAGAATCGAAGTGAATAGAAAAATATCGAATAGAAAAGAATCGAACCGAAAAGAAAAGAATCAAATTGAATCAGTCGATTAAGTTCTAGTCGAATCGAATCAAAAAGCATGAAATGGAGTCGAATCGAATCGAAAAGAATCGAATCGAATCGAAAAGAATCGAATTGTATCTAATCAAAAAGAATCGAATCGTATCGACTCGAATCGAAAAGAATCCAATTGCATCATCGAATGGAAAGTAATCGAATTGAATAGAATAGAAAAGAATCGAATCGAATCAAATCGAAAACAATCAAATTGAATTGATCGAAAAGAATCGAATTGAATCAAATCGAATCGAAATGAAAAGAATCGAATCGATTCAAATAGAAAAGAATCGAATCGAAAAGAATCAAATCGACACGAAAAGAATCGAATCGAATCAAAAAGTATCGAATTGATTCGAAAACATTCGAATCGAAAAGAATCGAATTGAAATGAATCCGATCGAAATGAAAAGAATCTACTCGATTCGAATCCAAAAGAATCGAATCCAAAAGAATCGAATCGAATCCAAAAGAATCGAATTGAATTGAATCAAAAGAAATGAATTGAATTGAATCAAAAAGGAACTAATCGCATCAAATCGAAAAAACTCGAATAGAATCAAATCGAATCAAAAAGAATCGAATAGATTCGAATAAAAAAGAATCGAATTGAGGGATCCGTGGGTGGCGCAGCGGTTTAGCGCCTGCCTTTGGCCCAGGGCGCGATCCTGGAGACCCGGGATCGAATCCCACATCGGGCTCCCACTGCATGGAGCCTGCTTCTCCCTCTGCCTGTGTCTCTGCCTCTCTGTCTCTCTCTGTGACTATCATAAAAAAAAGAATCGAATTGAATCGCGTTGAAAAAAATCATAAAGAATCAAATCGAAAAGAAACGAATTCCATGTAACGAAAAGATTCGAATTGAAAAGAATCGAATCGAAACAAAAGAATCGAATCGAATCGACATGAATCAAAAAGAATCGAATCAAAACGAATCGAAAAGAAACAAATCAAGTAGAATCTAAAAGAATCGAATCGAATCAAATCGAAAAAATTCGAATAGAATTGAATCGAAAAGAATCAAAACGAATCGAACCGAAGAGAATCGATTCGAATCAAAATAAAAAGTATCGTATCAAATCGAATCGAAAAGAATCATATCAAATAGACTCGGAAGAATGGAATCAAATCTAAAACAATCGAATCGAATCGAAAAGAATCGGATTGAATGGAATCGAATCGAAAAGAATAGAATAGAATCGAAAGAAATCGAATAGAATCAAATCAAATCAAAAAGAATCGAATTCAATTGATCCTAACCAAAATAAGCGAAATGAATCGACTCGAACCGAAAAAAATCAAATCGAAAAGAATCCAATCTCAACGAAAATCATCGAAATGAATAGAATCGAACTGAATCAAATCGAAAAGAATCGAATGGAATCCAATCGAAAAGAATCAAATTGATTCGAATCGAAACAAATTGAATCCAATCGAAAGAATCTAATTGAATCGAATCGAAAAGAATCGAATTCAATCAAAACGAATCGATTCGAATGGAATAGAAAAGAATAGAATCGAATCGAATCGAAAAGAATCCAATCGAATCGAAAAGAATCGAATCGAAAAGAATTGAATCGAATCGAAAAGAAACGAATCGAACCGAATCAAAAAGAAAACAATCGAATCGTATCAACTACAAAAGAATCGCTTTGAATAGCATAGAATTGAAAAGAATCGAATCAATCGAATTGAAAACAATCGAATCGAAAAGAATCGAATCAAAAAAAGTCGAATCGAAACGAAAACAATCGAATCGAATCTAAAAGAATCGTATTGAATTGCATCGAGTCGAAAAGACTCGAATCAAAAAGACTCGAATCGAATTGAATCAAATCGAAAAGAATCTAATAGAAACCACTCGAACAGAATCAAATCGAAATGATTCAAAATGAATCGAATCGAATAGAATCGAAAAAAATCGAAACGAATCGAAACGAATCGAAACGAAATGAATCGAAGAGAATCGATTAGAATCGAAATGAAAAGAATCGTATTGAATCGAATCGAAAAGAATCAAATCAAATCGAATCAAAAGAATTGAATCAAATCGAAAAGCATCCAATCGAATCGAAAAGAATCGAACTGAATGGAATCAAATCGAAAAGAATCGAATCGAATCGAAAAGAATCGAATCAAATTTAATGGAATCGAAAAGAATCGAATTGAATCGAAAAGAATCGAAATGAAACAAATCAGATCAAATGGAAAAGCATCAAATCGAATTGAAAAGAATCGAATCGAATCGAAATGAATCGAATCAAAAAGACTCGAATCGAAAAGAATCGAATTGAAAAGAATCGAATCGAATCGAAAAGACTCGAATCGAATTAAAAATATCAAATCGAATCGAATCGCAAAGAATCGAATTGAAAAGACTCGAATTGAAACGAATCGATTTGAAACGAAAAGAATCGAATCGAATCGAATCGAATTGAAAGAATCGAATTGAATAGAAAAATATCGAATAGAAAAGAATCGAACCGAAAAGAAAAGAATCAAATTGAATCAGTCGATTAAGTTCTAGTCGAATCGAATCAAAAAGCATGAAATGGAGTCGAATCGAATCGAAAAGAATCGAATCGAATCGAAAAGAATCGAATTGTATCTAATCAAAAAGAATCGAATCGTATCGACTCGAATCGAAAAGAATCCAATTGCATCATCGAATGGAAACTAATCGAATTGAATAGAATAGAAAAGAATCGAATCGAATCAAATCGAAGACAATCAAATTGAATTGATCGAAAAGAATCGAATTGAATCAAATCGAATCGAAATGAAAAGAATCGAATCGATTCAAATAGAAAAGAATCGAATCGAAAAGAATCAAATCGACACGAAAAGAATCGAATCGAATCAAAAAGTATCGAATTGATTCGAAAACATTCGAATCGAAAAGAATCGAATTGAAATGAATCCGATCGAAATGAAAAGAATCTACTCGATTCGAATCCAAAGGAATCGAATCCAAAAGAATCGAATCGAATCCAAAAGAATCGAATTGAATTGAATCAAAAGAAATGAATTGAATTGAATCAAAAAGGAGCTAATCGCATCAAATCGAAAAAACTCGAATAGAATCAAATCGAATCAAAAAGAATCGAATAGATTCGAATAAAAAAGAATCGAATTGAGGGATCCCTGGGTGGCGCAGCGGTTTAGCGCCTGCCTTTGGCCCAGGGCGCGATCCTGGAGACCCGGGATCGAATCCCACATCGGGCTCCCACTGCATGGAGCCTGCTTCTCCCTCTGCCTGTGTCTCTGCCTCTCTGTCTCTCTCTGTGACTATCATAAAAAAAAGAATCGAATTGAATCGCGTTGAAAAAAATCATAAAGAATCAAATCGAAAAGAATCGAATTCCATGTAACGAAAAGATTCGAATTGAAAAGAATCGAATCGAAACAAAAGAATCGAATCGAATCGACATGAATCAAAAAGAATCGAATCAAAACGAATCGAAAAGAAACAAATCAAGTAGAATCTAAAAGAATCGAATCGAATCAAATCGAAAAAATTCGAATAGAATTGAATCGAAAAGAATCAAAACGAATCGAACCGAAGAGAATCGATTCGAATCAAAATAAAAAGTATCGTATCAAATCGAATCGAAAAGAATCATATCAAATAGAATCGAAAGAATGGAATCAAATCTAAAACAATCGAATCGAATCGAAAAGAATCGGATTGAATGGAATCGAATCGAAAAGAATAGAATAGAATCGAAAGAAATCGAATAGAATCAAATCCAATCAAATCAAAAAGAATCGAATTGAATTGATCCTAACCAAAATAAGCGAAATGAATCGACTCGAACCGAAAAAAATCAAATCGAAAAGAATCTAATCTCAACGAAAATCATCGAAATGAATAGAATCGAACTGAATCAAATCGAAAAGAATCGAATGGAATCCAATCGAAAAGAATCAAATTGATTCGAATCGAAACAAATTGAATCCAATCGAAAGAATCTAATTGAATCGAATCGAAAAGAATCGAATTCAATCAAAACGAATCGATTCGAATGGAATAGAAAAGAATAGAATAGAATCGAATCGAAAAGAATCAAATCGAATCGAAAAGAATCGAATCGAAAAGAATTGAATCGAATCGAAAAGAAACGAATCGAACCGAATCAAAAAGAAAACAATCGAATCGAATCAAATACAAAAGAATCGCTTTGAATAGCATAGAATTGAAAAGAATCGAATCAATCGAATTGAAAACAATCGAATCGAAAAGAATCGAATCAAAAAAAGTCGAATCGAAACGAAAACAATCGAATCGAATCTAAAAGAATCGTATTGAATTGAATCGAGTCGAAAAGACTCGAATCAAAAAGACTCGAATCGAATTGAATCAAATCGAAAAGAATCTAATAGAAACCACTCGAACAGAATCAAATCGAAATGATTCAAAATGAATCGAATCGAATAGAATCGAAAAAAATCGAAACGAATCGAAACGAAATGAATCGAAGAGAATCGATTAGAATCGAAATGAAAAGAATCGTATTGAATCGAATCGAAAAGAATCAAATCAAATCGAATCGAAAGAATTGAATCAAATCGAAAAGCATCCAATCGAATCGAAAAGAATCGAACTGAATGGAATCAAATCGAAAAGAATCGAATCGAATCGAAAAGAATCGAATCAAATTTAATGGAATCGAAAAGAATCGAAATGAAACAAATCAGATCAAATGGAAAAGCATCAAATCGAATTGAAAAGAATCGAATCGAATCGAAATGAATCGAATCAAAAAGACTCGAATCGAAAAGAATCGAATTGAAAAGAATCGAATCGAATCAAAAAGACTCGAATCGAATTAAAAATATCAAATCGAATCGAATCGCAAAGAATCGAATTGAAAAGACTCGAATTGAAACGAATCGATTTGAAACGAAAAGAATCGAATCGAATCGAATCGAATTGAAAGAATCGAAGTGAATAGAAAAATATCGAATAGAAAAGAATCGAACCGAAAAGAAAAGAATCAAATTGAATCAGTCGATTAAGTTCTAGTCGAATCGAATCAAAAAGCATGAAATGGAGTCGAATCGAATCGAAAAGAATCGAATCGAATCGAAAAGAATCGAATTGTATCTAATCAAAAAGAATCGAATCGTATCGACTCGAATCGAAAAGAATCCAATTGCATCATCGAATGGAAACTAATCGAATTGAATAGAATCGAAAAGAATCGAATCGAATCAAATCGAAAACAATCAAATTGAATTGATCGAAAAGAATCGAATTGAATCAAATCGAATCGAAATGAAAAGAATCGAATCGATTCAAATAGAAAAGAATCGAATCGAAAAGAATCAAATCGACACGAAAAGAATCGAATCGAATCAAAAAGTATCGAATTGATTCGAAAACATTCGAATCGAAAAGAATCGAATTGAAATGAATCCGATCGAAATGAAAAGAATCTACTCGATTCGAATCCAAAGGAATCGAATCCAAAAGAATCGAATCGAATCCAAAAGAATCGAATTGAATTGAATCAAAAGAAATGAATTGAATTGAATCAAAAAGGAACTAATCGCATCAAATCGAAAAAACTCGAATAGAATCAAATCGAATCAAAAAGAATCGAATAGATTCGAATAAAAAAGAATCGAATTGAGGGATCCCTGGGTGGCGCAGCGGTTTAGCGCCTGCCTTTGGCCCAGGGTGCGATCCTGGAGACCCGGGATCGAATCCCACATCGGGCTCCCACTGCATGGAGCCTGCTTCTCCCTCTGCCTGTGTCTCTGCCTCTCTGTCTCTCTCTGTGACTATCATAAAAAAAAGAATCGAATTGAATCGCGTTGAAAAAAATCATAAAGAATCAAATCGAAAAGAATCGAATTCCATGTAACGAAAAGATTCGAATTGAAAAGAATCGAATCGAAACAAAAGAATCGAATCGAATCGACATGAATCAAAAAGAATCGAATCAAAACGAATCGAAAAGAAACAAATCAAGTAGAATCTAAAAGAATCGAATCGAATCAAATCGAAAAAATTCGAATAGAATTGAATCGAAAAGAATCAAAACGAATCGAACCGAAGAGAATCGATTCGAATCAAAATAAAAAGTATCGTATCAAATCGAATCGAAAAGAATCATATCAAATAGAATCGAAAGAATGGAATCAAATCTAAAACAATCGAATCGAATCGAAAAGAATCGGATTGAATGGAATCGAATCGAAAAGAATAGAATAGAATCGAAAGAAATCGAATAGAATCAAATCAAATCAAAAAGAATCGAATTCAATTGATCCTAACCAAAATAGGCGAAATGAATCGACTCGAACCGAAAAAAATCAAATCGAAAAGAATCTAATCTCAACGAAAATCATCGAAATGAATAGAATCGAAAAGATTCGAATTGAATCAAATCGAAAAGAATCGAATGGAATCAAATCGAAAAGAATCAAATTGATTCGAATCGAAACAAATTGAATCCAATCGAAAAGAATCTAATTGAATCGAATCGAAAAGAATCGAATTCAATCAAAACGAATCGATTCGAATGGAATAGAAAAGAATAGAATAGAATCGTAAAGAATCAAATCGAATCGAAAAGAATTGAATCCAATCGAAAAGAAACGAATCGAACCGAATCGAAAAGAAAACAATCGAATCGAATCAACTACAAAAGAATCGCTTTAAATAGCATAGAATTGAAAAGAATCGAATCAATCGAATTGAAAACAATCGAATCGAAAAGAATCGAATCAAAAAAAGTAGAATCGAAACGAAAACAATCGAATCGAATCTAAAAGAATCGTATTGAATTTAATCGAGTCGAAAAGACTCGAATCAAAAAGACTCGAATCGAATTGAATCAAATCGAAAAGAATCTAATAGAAACCACTCGAACAGAATCAAATCGAAATGATTCAAAATGAATCGAATAGAATAGAATCGAAAAAAATCGAAACGAATCGAAACGAATCGAAACGAAATGAATCGAAGAGAATCGATTAGAATCGAAATGAAAAGAATCGTATTGAATCGAATCGAAAAGAATCAAATCAAATCGAATCGAAAGAATTGAATCAAATCGAAAAGCATCCAATCGAATCGAAAAGAATCGAACTGAATGGAATCAAATCGAAAAGAATCGAATCGAATCGAAAAGAATCGAATCAAATTTAATGGAATCGAAAAGAATCGAATTGAATCGAAAAGAATCGAAATGAAACAAATCAGATCAAATGGAAAAGCATCAAATCGAATTGAAAAGAATCGAATCGAATCGAAATGAATCGAATCAAAAAGACTCGAATCGAAAAGAATCGAATTGAAAAGAATCGAATCGAATCAAAAAGACTCGAATCGAATTAAAAATATCAAATCGAATCGAATCGCAAAGAATCGAATTGAAAAGACTCGAATTGAAACGAATCGATTTGAAACGAAAAGAATCGAATCGAATCGAATCGAATTGAAAGAATCGAAGTGAATAGAAAGAATCAAATTGAATCAGTCGATTAAGTTCTAGTCGAATCGAATCAAAAAGCATGAAATGGAGTCGAATCGAATCGAAAAGAATCGAATCGAATCGAAAAGAATCGAATTGTATCTAATCAAAAAGAATCGAATCGTATTGACTCGAATCGAAAAGAATCCAATTGCATCATCGAATGGAAAGTAATCGAATTGAATAGAATAGAAAAGAATCGAATCGAATCAAATCGAAAACAATCAAATTGAATTGATCGAAAAGAATCGAATTGAATCAAATCGAATCGAAATGAAAAGAATCGAATCGATTCAAATAGAAAAGAATCGAATCGAAAAGAATCAAATCGACACGAAAAGAATCGAATCGAATCAAAAAGTATCGAATTGATTCGAAAACATTCGAATCGAAAAGAATCGAATTGAAATGAATCCGATCGAAATGAAAAGAATCTACTCGATTCGAATCCAAAAGAATCGAATCCAAAAGAATCGAATCGAATCCAAAAGAATCGAATTGAATTGAATCAAAAGAAATGAATTGAATTGAATCAAAAAGGAACTAATCGCATCAAATCGAAAAAACTCGAATAGAATCAAATCGAATCAAAAAGAATCGAATAGATTCGAATAAAAAAGAATCGAATTGAGGGATCCCTGGGTGGCGCAGCGGTTTAGCGCCTGCCTTTGGCCCAGGGCGCGATCCTGGAGACCCGGGATCGAATCCCACATCGGGCTCCTGGTGCATGGAGCCTGCTTCTCCCTCTGCCTGTGTCTCTGCCTCTCTGTCTCTCTCTGTGACTATCATAAAAAAACGAATCGAATTGAATCGCGTTGAAAAAAATCATAAAGAATCAAATCGAAAAGAATCGAATTCCATGTAACGAAAAGATTCGAATTGAAAAGAATCGAATCGAAACAAAAGAATCGAATCGAATCGACATGAATCACAAAGAATCGAATCAAAACGAATCGAAAAGAAACAAATCAAGTAGAATCTAAAAGAATCGAATCGAATCCAATCGAAAAAATTCGAATAGAATTGAATCGAAAAGAATCAAAACGAATCGAACCGAAGAGAATCGATTCGAATCAAAATAAAAAGTATCGTATCAAATCGAATCGAAAAGAATCATATCAAATAGAATCGAAAGAATGGAATCAAATCTAAAACAATCGAATCGAATCGAAAAGAATTGGATTGAATGGAATCGAATCGAAAAGAATAGAATAGAATCGAAAGAAATCGAATAGAATCAAATCAAATCAAATCAAAAAGAATCGAATTGAATTGATCCTAACCAAAATAAGCGAAATGAATCGACTCGAACCGAAAACAATCAAATCGAAAAGAATCTAATCTCAACGAAAATCATCGAAATGAATAGAATCGAACTGAATCAAATCGAAAAGAATCGAATGGAATCCAATCGAAAAGAATCAAATTGATTCGAATCCAAACAAATTGAATCCAATCGAAAGAATCTAATTGAATCGAATCGAAAAGAATCGAATTCAATCAAAACGAATCGATTCGAATGGAATAGAAAAGAATAGAATAGAATCGAATCGAAAAGAATCCAATCGAATCGAAAAGAATCGAATCGAAAAGAATTGAATCGAATCGAAAAGAAACGAATCGAACCGAATCAAAAAGAAAACAATCGAATCGAATCAACTACAAAAGAATCGCTTTGAATACCATAGAATTGAAAAGAATGGAATCAATCGAATTGAAAACAATCGAATCGAAAAGAATCGAATCAAACAAAGTCGAATCGAAACGAAAACAATCGAATCGAATCTAAAAGAATCGTATTGAATTGAATCGAGTCGAAAAGACTCGAATCAAAAAGACTCGAATCGAATTGAATCAAATCGAAAAGAATCTAATAGAAACCACTCGAACAGAATCAAATCGAAATGATTCAAAATGAATCGAATAGAATAGAATCGAAAAAAATCGAAACGAATCGAAACGAATCGAAACGAAATGAATCGAAGAGAATCGATTACAATCGAAATGAAAAGAATCGTATTGAATCGAATCGAAAAGAATCAAATCAAATCGAATCGAAAGAATTGAATCAAATCGAAAAGCATCCAATCGAATCGAAAAGAATCGAACTGAACGGAATCAAATCGAAAAGAATCGAATCGAATCGAAAAGAATCGAATCAAATTTAATGGAATCGAAAAGAATCGAATTGAATCGAAAAGAATCGAAATGAAACAAATCAGATCAAATGGAAAAGCATCAAATCGAATTGAAAAGAATCGAATCGAATCGAAATGAATCGAATCAAAAAGACTCGAATCGAAAAGAATCGAATTGAAAAGAATCGAATCGAATCGAAAAGACTCGAATCGAATTAAAAATATCAAATCGAATCGAATCGCAAAGAATCGAATTGAAAAGACTCGAATTGAAACGAATCGATTTGAAACGAAAAGAATCGAATCGAATCGAATCGAATTGAAAGAATCGAATTGAATAGAAAAAAATCGAATAGAAAAGAATCGAACCGAAAAGAAAAGAATCAAATTGAATCAGTCGATTAAGTTCTAGTCGAATCGAATCAAAAAGCATGAAATGGAGTCGAATCGAATCGAAAAGAATCGAATCGAATCGAAAAGAATCGAATTGTATCTAATCAAAAAGAATCGAATCGTATCGACTCGAATCGAAAAGAATCCAATTGCATCATCGAATGGAAACTAATCGAATTGAATAGAATAGAAAAGAATCGAATCGAATCGAATCAAATCGAAAACAATCAAATTGAATTGATCGAAAAGAATCGAATTGAATCAAATCGAATCGAAATGAAAAGAATCGAATCGATTCAAATAGAAAAGAATCGAATCGAAAAGAATCGAATCGAATCAAAAAGTATCGAATTGATTCGAAAACATTCGAATCGAAAAGAATCGAATTGAAATGAATCCGATCGAAATGAAAAGAATCTACTCGATTCGAATCCAAAAGAATCGAATCCAAAAGAATCGAATCGAATCCAAAAGAATCGAATTGAATTGAATCAAAAGAAATGAATTGAATTGAATCAAAAAGGAACTAATCGCATCAAATCGAAAAAACTCGAATAGAATCAAATCGAATCAAAAAGAATCGAATAGATTCGAATAAAAAAGAATCGAATTGAGGGATCCCTGGGTGGCGCAGCGGTTTAGCGCCTGCCTTTGGCCCAGGGCGCGATCCTGGAGACCCGGGATCGAATCCCACATCGGGCTCCTGGTGCATGGAGCCTGCTTCTCCCTCTGCCTGTGTCTCTGCCTCTCTGTCTCTCTCTGTGACTATCATAAAAAAAAGAATCGAATTGAATCGCGTTGAAAAAAATCATAAAGAATCAAATCGAAAAGAATCGAATTCCATGTAACGAAAAGATTCGAATTGAAAAGAATCGAATCGAAACAAAAGAATCGAATCGAATCGACATGAATCACAAAGAATCGAATCAAAACGAATCGAAAAGAAACAAATCAAGTAGAATCTAAAAGAATCGAATCGAATCCAATCGAAAAAATTCGAATAGAATTGAATCGAAAAGAATCAAAACGAATCGAACCGAAGAGAATCGATTCGAATCAAAATAAAAAGTATCGTATCAAATCGAATCGAAAAGAATCATATCAAATAGAATCGAAAGAATGGAATCAAATCTAAAACAATCGAATCGAATCGAAAAGAATTGGATTGAATGGAATCGAATCGAAAAGAATAGAATAGAATCGAAAGAAATCGAATAGAATCAAATCAAATCAAATCAAAAAGAATCGAATTGAATTGATCCTAACCAAAATAAGCGAAATGAATCGACTCGAACCGAAAACAATCAAATCGAAAAGAATCTAATCTCAACGAAAATCATCGAAATGAATAGAATCGAACTGAATCAAATCGAAAAGAATCGAATGGAATCCAATCGAAAAGAATCAAATTGATTCGAATCGAAACAAATTGAATCCAATCGAAAGAATCTAATTGAATCGAATCGAAAAGAATCGAATTCAATCAAAACGAATCGATTCGAATGGAATAGAAAAGAATAGAATAGAATCGAATCGAAAAGAATCCAATCGAATCGAAAAGAATCGAATCGAAAAGAATTGAATCGAATCGAAAAGAAACGAATCGAACCGAATCAAAAAGAAAACAATCGAATCGAATCAACTACAAAAGAATCGCTTTGAATACCATAGAATTGAAAAGAATGGAATCAATCGAATTGAAAACAATCGAATCGAAAAGAATCGAATCAAACAAAGTCGAATCGAAACGAAAACAATCGAATCGAATCTAAAAGAATCGTATTGAATTGAATCGAGTCGAAAAGACTCGAATCAAAAAGACTCGAATCGAATTGAATCAAATCGAAAAGAATCTAATAGAAACCACTCGAACAGAATCAAATCGAAATGATTCAAAATGAATCGAATAGAATAGAATCGAAAAAAATCGAAACGAATCGAAACGAATCGAAACGAAATGAATCGAAGAGAATCGATTACAATCGAAATGAAAAGAATCGTATTGAATCGAATCGAAAAGAATCAAATCAAATCGAATCGAAAGAATTGAATCAAATCGAAAAGCATCCAATCGAATCGAAAAGAATCGAACTGAACGGAATCAAATCGAAAAGAATCGAATCGAATCGAAAAGAATCGAATCAAATTTAATGGAATCGAAAAGAATCGAATTGAATCGAAAAGAATCGAAATGAAACAAATCAGATCAAATGGAAAAGTATCAAATCGAATTGAAAAGAATCGAATCGAATCGAAATGAATCGAATCAAAAAGACTCGAATCGAAAAGAATCGAATTGAAAAGAATCGAATCGAATCGAAAAGACTCGAATCGAATTAAAAATATCAAATCGAATCGAATCGCAAAGAATCGAATTGAAAAGACTCGAATTGAAACGAATCGATTTGAAACGAAAAGAATCGAATCGAATCGAATCGAATTGAAAGAATCGAATTGAATAGAAAAATATCGAATAGAAAAGAATCGAACCGAAAAGAAAAGAATCAAATTGAATCAGTCGATTAAGTTCTAGTCGAATCGAATCAAAAAGCATGAAATGGAGTCGAATCGAATCGAAAAGAATCGAATCGAATCGAAAAGAATCGAATTGTATCTAATCAAAAAGAATCGAATCGTATCGACTCGAATCGAAAAGAATCCAATTGCATCATCGAATGGAAACTAATCGAATTGAATAGAATAGAAAAGAATCGAATCGAATCAAATCGAAAACAATCAAATTGAATTGATCGAAAAGAATCGAATTGAATCAAATCGAATCGAAATGAAAAGAATCGAATCGATTCAAATAGAAAAGAATCGAATCGAAAAGAATCGAATCGAATCAAAAAGTATCGAATTGATTCGAAAACATTCGAATCGAAAAGAATCGAATTGAAATGAATCCGATCGAAATGAAAAGAATCTACTCGATTCGAATCCAAAAGAATCGAACCCAAAAGAATCGAATCGAATCCAAAAGAATCGAATTGAATTGAATCAAAAGAAATGAATTGAATTGAATCAAAAAGGAACTAATCGCATCAAATCGAAAAAACTCGAATAGAATCAAATCGAATCAAAAAGAATCGAATAGATTCGAATAAAAAAGAATCGAATGGAGGGATCCCTGGGTGGCGCAGCGGTTTAGCGCCTGCCTTTGGCCCAGGGCGCGATCCTGGAGACCCGGGATCGAATCCCACATCGGGCTCCTGGTGCATGGAGCCTGCTTCTCCCTCTGCCTGTGTCTCTGCCTCTCTGTCTCTCTCTGTGACTATCATAAAAAAAAGAATCGAATTGAATCGCGTTGAAAAAAATCATAAAGAATCAAATCGAAAAGAATCGAATTCCATGTAACGAAAAGATTCGAATTGAAAAGAATCGAATCGAAACAAAAGAATCGAATCGAATCGACATGAATCAAAAAGAATCGAATCAAAACGAATCGAAAAGAAACAAATCAAGTAGAATCTAAAAGAATCGAATCGAATCAAATCGAAAAAATTCGAATAGAATTGAATCGAAAAGAATCAAAACGAATCGAACCGAAGAGAATCGATTCGAATCAAAATAAAAAGTATCGTATCAAATCGAATCGAAAAGAATCATATCAAATAGAATCGAAAGAATGGAATCAAATCTAAAACAATCGAATCGAATCGAAAAGAATCGGATTGAATGGAATAGAATCGAAAAGAATAGAATAGAATCGAAAGAAATCGAATAGAATCAAATCAAATCAAAAAGAATCGAATTGAATTGATCCTAACCAAAATAAGCGAAATGAATCGACTCGAACCGAAAAAAATCAAATCGAAAAGAATCTAATCTCAACGAAAATCATCGAAATGAATAGAATCGAACTGAATCAAATCGAAAAGAATCGAATGGAATCCAATCGAAAAGAATCAAATTGATTCGAATCGAAACAAATTGAATCCAATCGAAAGAATCTAATTGAATCGAATCGAAAAGAATCGAATTCAATCAAAACGAATCGATTCGAATGGAATAGAAAAGAATAGAATAGAATAGAATCGAAAAGAATCCAATCGAATCGAAAAGAATCGAATCGAAAAGAATTGAATCGAATCGAAAAGAAACGAATCGAACCGAATCAAAAAGAAAACAATCGAATCGAATCAACTACAAAAGAATCGCTTTGAATAGCATAGAATTGAAAAGAATCGAATCAATCGAATTGAAAACAATCGAATCGAAAAGAATCGAATCAAAAAAAGTCGAATCGAAACGAAAACAATCGAATCGAATCTAAAAGAATCGTATTGAATTGAATCGAGTCGAAAAGACTCGAATCAAAAAGACTCGAATCGAATTGAATCAAATCGAAAAGAATCTAATAGAAACCACTCGAACAGAATCAAATCGAAATGATTCAAAATGAATCGAATAGAATAGAATCGAAAAAAATCGAAACGAATCGAAACGAATCGAAACGAAATGAATCGAAGAGAATCGATTAGAATCGAAATGAAAAGAAAGAATCGTATTGAATCGAATCGAAAAGAATCAAATCAAATCGAATCGAAAGAATTGAATCAAATCGAAAAGCATCCAATCGAATCGAAAAGAATCGAACTGAACGGAATCAAATCGAAAAGAATCGAATCGAATCGAAAAGAATCGAATCAAATTTAATGGAATCGAAAAGAATCGAATTGAATCGAAAAGAATCGAAATGAAACAAATCAGATCAAATGGAAAAGCATCAAATCGAATTGAAAAGAATCGAATCGAATCGAAATGAATCGAATCAAAAAGACTCGAATCGAAAAGAATCGAATTGAAAAGAATCGAATCGAATCGAAAAGACTCGAATCGAATTAAAAATATCAAATCGAATCGAATCGCAAAGAATCGAATTGAAAAGACTCGAATTGAAACGAATCGATTTGAAACGAAAAGAATCGAATCGAATCGAATCGAATTGAAAGAATCGAATTGAATAGAAAAAAATCGAATAGAAAAGAATCGAACCGAAAAGAAAAGAATCAAATTGAATCAGTCGATTAAGTTCTAGTCGAATCGAATCAAAAAGCATGAAATGGAGTCGAATCGAATCGAAAAGAATCGAATCGAATCGAAAAGAATCGAATTGTATCTAATCAAAAAGAATCGAATCGTATCGACTCGAATCGAAAAGAATCCAATTGCATCATCGAATGGAAACTAATCGAATTGAATAGAATAGAAAAGAATCGAATCGAATCAAATCGAAAACAATCAAATTGAATTGATCGAAAAGAATCGAATTGAATCAAATCGAATCGAAATGAAAAGAATCGAATCGATTCAAATAGAAAAGAATCGAATCGAAAAGAATCAAATCGACACGAAAAGAATCGAATCGAATCAAAAAGTATCGAATTGATTCGAAAACATTCGAATCGAAAAGAATCGAATTGAAATGAATCCGATCGAAATGAAAAGAATCTACTCGATTCGAATCCAAAAGAATCGAATCCAAAAGAATCGAATCGAATCCAAAAGAATCGAATTGAATTGAATCAAAAGAAATGAATTGAATTGAATCAAAAAGGAACTAATCGCATCAAATCGAAAAAACTCGAATAGAATCAAATCGAATCAAAAAGAATCGAATAGATTCGAATAAAAAAGAATCGAATTGAGGGATCCCTGGGTGGCGCAGCGGTTTAGCGCCTGCCTTTGGCCCAGGGCGCGATCCTGGAGACCCGGGATCGAATCCCACATCGAGCTCCCGGTGCATGGAGCCTGCTTCTCCCTCTGCCTGTGTCTCTGCCTCTCTGTCTCTCTCTGTGACTATCATAAAAAAAAGAATCGAATTGAATCGCGTTGAAAAAAATCATAAAGAATCAAATCGAAAAGAATCGAATTCCATGTAACGAAAAGATTCGAATTGAAAAGAATCGAATCGAAACAAAAGAATCGAATCGAATCGACATGAATCCAAAAGAATCGAATCAAAACGAATCGAAAAGAAACAAATCAAGTAGAATCTAAAAGAATCGAATCGAATCAAATCGAAAAAATTCGAATAGAATTGAATCGAAAAGAATCAAAACGAATCGAACCGAAGAGAATCGATTCGAATCAAAATAAAAAGTATCGTATCAAATCGAATCGAAAAGAATCATATCAAATAGAATCGAAAGAATGGAATCAAATCTAAAACAATCGAATCGAATCGAAAAGAATCGGATTGAATGGAATCGAATCGAAAAGAATAGAATAGAATCGAAAGAAATCGAATAGAATCAAAACAAATCAAAAAGAATCGAATTGAATTGATCCTAACCAAAATAAGCGAAATGAATCGACTCGAACCGAAAACAATCAAATCGAAAAGAATCTAATCTCAACGAAAATCATCGAAATGAATAGAATCGAACTGAATCAAATCGAAAAGAATCGAATGGAATCCAATCGAAAAGAATCAAATTGATTCGAATCGAAACAAATTGAATCCAATCGAAAGAATCTAATTGAATCGAATCGAAAAGAATCGAATTCAATCAAAACGAATCGATTCGAATGGAATAGAAAAGAATAGAATAGAATAGAATCGAAAAGAATCCAATCGAATCGAAAAGAATCGAATCGAAAAGAATTGAATCGAATCGAAAAGAAACGAATCGAACCGAATCAAAAAGAAAACAATCGAATCGAATCAACTACAAAAGAATCGCTTTGAATAGCATAGAATTGAAAAGAATCGAATCAATCGAATTGAAAACAATCGAATCGAAAAGAATCGAATCAAAAAAAGTCGAATCGAAACGAAAACAATCGAATCGAATCTAAAAGAATCGTATTGAATTGAATCGAGTCGAAAAGACTCGAATCAAAAAGACTCGAATCGAATTGAATCAAATCGAAAAGAATCTAATAGAAACCACTCGAACAGAATCAAATCGAAATGATTCAAAATGAATCGAATAGAATCGAAAAAAATCGAAACGAATCGAAACGAATCGAAACGAAATGAATCGAAGAGAATCGATTAGAATCGAAATGAAAAGAATCGTATTGAATCGAATCGAAAAGAATCAAATCAAATCGAATCGAAAGAATTGAATCAAATCGAAAAGCATCCAATCGAATCGAAAAGAATCGAACTGAACGGAATCAAATCGAAAAGAATCGAATCGAATCGAAAAGAATCGAATCAAATTTAATGGAATCGAAAAGAATCGAATTGAATCGAAAAGAATCGAAATGAAACAAATCAGATCAAATGGAAAAGCATCAAATCGAATTGAAAAGAATCGAATCGAATCGAAATGAATCGAATCAAAAAGACTCGAATCGAAAAGAATCGAATTGAAAAGAATCGAATCGAATCGAAAAGACTCGAATCGAATTAAAAATATCAAATCGAATCGAATCGCAAAGAATCGAATTGAAAAGACTCGAATTGAAACGAATCGATTTGAAACGAAAAGAATCGAATCGAATCGAATCGAATTGAAAGAATCGAATTGAATAGAAAAAAATCGAATAGAAAAGAATCGAACCGAAAAGAAAAGAATCAAATTGAATCAGTCGATTAAGTTCTAGTCGAATCGAATCAAAAAGCATGAAATGGAGTCGAATCGAATCGAAAAGAATCGAATCGAATCGAAAAGAATCGAATTGTATCTAATCAAAAAGAATCGAATCGTATCGACTCGAATCGAAAAGAATCCAATTGCATCATCGAATGGAAACTAATCGAATTGAATAGAATAGAAAAGAATCGAATCGAATCAAATCGAAAACAATCAAATTGAATTGATCGAAAAGAATCGAATTGAATCAAATCGAATCGAAATGAAAAGAATCGAATCGATTCAAATAGAAAAGAATCGAATCGAAAAGAATCGAATCGAATCAAAAAGTATCGAATTGATTCGAAAACATTCGAATCGAAAAGAATCGAATTGAAATGAATCCGATCGAAATGAAAAGAATCTACTCGATTCGAATCCAAAAGAATCGAACCCAAAAGAATCGAATCGAATCCAAAAGAATCGAATTGAATTGAATCAAAAGAAATGAATTGAATTGAATCAAAAAGGAACTAATCGCATCAAATCGAAAAAACTCGAATAGAATCAAATCGAATCAAAAAGAATCGAATAGATTCGAATAAAAAAGAATCGAATTGAGGGATCCCTGGGTGGCGCAGCGGTTTAGCGCCTGCCTTTGGCCCAGGGCGCGATCCTGGAGACCCGGGATCGAATCCCACATCGGGCTCCTGGTGCATGGAGCCTGCTTCTCCCTCTGCCTGTGTCTCTGCCTCTCTGTCTCTCTCTGTGACTATCATAAAAAAAAGAATCGAATTGAATCGCGTTGAAAAAAATCATAAAGAATCAAATCGAAAAGAATCGAATTCCATGTAACGAAAAGATTCGAATTGAAAAGAATCGAATCGAAACAAAAGAATCGAATCGAATCGACATGAATCAAAAAGAATCGAATCAAAACGAATCGAAAAGAAACAAATCAAGTAGAATCTAAAAGAATCGAATCGAATCAAATCGAAAAAATTCGAATAGAATTGAATCGAAAAGAATCAAAACGAATCGAACCGAAGAGAATCGATTCGAATCAAAATAAAAAGTATCGTATCAAATCGAATCGAAAAGAATCATATCAAATAGAATCGAAAGAATGGAATCAAATCTAAAACAATCGAATCGAATCGAAAAGAATCGGATTGAATGGAATAGAATCGAAAAGAATAGAATAGAATCGAAAGAAATCGAATAGAATCAAATCAAATCAAAAAGAATCGAATTGAATTGATCCTAACCAAAATAAGCGAAATGAATCGACTCGAACCGAAAAAAATCAAATCGAAAAGAATCTAATCTCAACGAAAATCATCGAAATGAATAGAATCGAACTGAATCAAATCGAAAAGAATCGAATGGAATCCAATCGAAAAGAATCAAATTGATTCGAATCGAAACAAATTGAATCCAATCGAAAGAATCTAATTGAATCGAATCGAAAAGAATCGAATTCAATCAAAACGAATCGATTCGAATGGAATAGAAAAGAATAGAATAGAATAGAATCGAAAAGAATCCAATCGAATCGAAAAGAATCGAATCGAAAAGAATTGAATCGAATCGAAAAGAAACGAATCGAACCGAATCAAAAAGAAAACAATCGAATCGAATCAACTACAAAAGAATCGCTTTGAATAGCATAGAATTGAAAAGAATCGAATCAATCGAATTGAAAACAATCGAATCGAAAAGAATCGAATCAAAAAAAGTCGAATCGAAACGAAAACAAACGAATCGAATCTAAAAGAATCGTATTGAATTGAATCGAGTCGAAAAGACTCGAATCAAAAAGACTCGAATCGAATTGAATCAAATCGAAAAGAATCTAATAGAAACCACTCGAACAGAATCAAATCGAAATGATTCAAAATGAATCGAATAGAATAGAATCGAAAAAAATCGAAACGAATCGAAACGAATCGAAACGAAATGAATCGAAGAGAATCGATTAGAATCGAAATGAAAAGAAAGAATCGTATTGAATCGAATCGAAAAGAATCAAATCAAATCGAATCGAAAGAATTGAATCAAATCGAAAAGCATCCAATCGAATCGAAAAGAATCGAACTGAACGGAATCAAATCGAAAAGAATCGAATCGAATCGAAAAGAATCGAATCAAATTTAATGGAATCGAAAAGAATCGAATTGAATCGAAAAGAATCGAAATGAAACAAATCAGATCAAATGGAAAAGCATCAAATCGAATTGAAAAGAATCGAATCGAATCGAAATGAATCGAATCAAAAAGACTCGAATCGAAAAGAATCGAATTGAAAAGAATCGAATCGAATCGAAAAGACTCGAATCGAATTAAAAATATCAAATCGAATCGAATCGCAAAGAATCGAATTGAAAAGACTCGAATTGAAACGAATCGATTTGAAACGAAAAGAATCGAATCGAATCGAATCGAATTGAAAGAATCGAATTGAATAGAAAAAAATCGAATAGAAAAGAATCGAACCGAAAAGAAAAGAATCAAATTGAATCAGTCGATTAAGTTCTAGTCGAATCGAATCAAAAAGCATGAAATGGAGTCGAATCGAATCGAAAAGAATCGAATCGAATCGAAAAGAATCGAATTGTATCTAATCAAAAAGAATCGAATCGTATCGACTCGAATCGAAAAGAATCCAATTGCATCATCGAATGGAAACTAATCGAATTGAATAGAATAGAAAAGAATCGAATCGAATCAAATCGAAAACAATCAAATTGAATTGATCGAAAAGAATCGAATTGAATCAAATCGAATCGAAATGAAAAGAATCGAATCGATTCAAATAGAAAAGAATCGAATCGAAAAGAATCAAATCGACACGAAAAGAATCGAATCGAATCAAAAAGTAGCGAATTGATTCGAAAACATTCGAATCGAAAAGAATCGAATTGAAATGAATCCGATCGAAATGAAAAGAATCTACTCGATTCGAATCCAAAAGAATCGAATCCAAAAGAATCGAATCGAATCCAAAAGAATCGAATTGAATTGAATCAAAAGAAATGAATTGAATTGAATCAAAAAGGAACTAATCGCATCAAATCGAAAAAACTCGAATAGAATCAAATCGAATCAAAAAGAATCGAATAGATTCGAATAAAAAAGAATCGAATTGAGGGATCCCTGGGTGGCGCAGCGGTTTAGCGCCTGCCTTTGGCCCAGGGCGCGATCCTGGAGACCCGGGATCGAATCCCACATCGAGCTCCCGGTGCATGGAGCCTGCTTCTCCCTCTGCCTGTGTCTCTGCCTCTCTGTCTCTCTCTGTGACTATCATAAAAAAAAGAATCGAATTGAATCGCGTTGAAAAAAATCATAAAGAATCAAATCGAAAAGAATCGAATTCCATGTAACGAAAAGATTCGAATTGAAAAGAATCGAATCGAAACAAAAGAATCGAATCGAATCGACATGAATCCAAAAGAATCGAATCAAAACGAATCGAAAAGAAACAAATCAAGTAGAATCTAAAAGAATCGAATCGAATCAAATCGAAAAAATTCGAATAGAATTGAATCGAAAAGAATCAAAACGAATCGAACCGAAGAGAATCGATTCGAATCAAAATAAAAAGTATCGTATCAAATCGAATCGAAAAGAATCATATCAAATAGAATCGAAAGAATGGAATCAAATCTAAAACAATCGAATCGAATCGAAAAGAATCGGATTGAATGGAATCGAATCGAAAAGAATAGAATAGAATCGAAAGAAATCGAATAGAATCAAAACAAATCAAAAAGAATCGAATTGAATTGATCCTAACCAAAATAAGCGAAATGAATCGACTCGAACCGAAAACAATCAAATCGAAAAGAATCTAATCTCAACGAAAATCATCGAAATGAATAGAATCGAACTGAATCAAATCGAAAAGAATCGAATGGAATCCAATCGAAAAGAATCAAATTGATTCGAATCGAAACAAATTGAATCCAATCGAAAGAATCTAATTGAATCGAATCGAAAAGAATCGAATTCAATCAAAACGAATCGATTCGAATGGAATAGAAAAGAATAGAATCGAATAGAATCGAAAAGAATCCAATCGAATCGAAAAGAATCGAATCGAAAAGAATTGAATCGAATCGAAAAGAAACGAATCGAACCGAATCAAAAAGAAAACAATCGAATCGAATCAACTACAAAAGAATCGCTTTGAATAGCATAGAATTGAAAAGAATCGAATCAATCGAATTGAAAACAATCGAATCGAAAAGAATCGAATCAAAAAAAGTCGAATCGAAACGAAAACAATCGAATCGAATCTAAAAGAATCGTATTGAATTGAATCGAGTCGAAAAGACTCGAATCAAAAAGACTCGAATCGAATTGAATCAAATCGAAAAGAATCTAATAGAAACCACTCGAACAGAATCAAATCGAAATGATTCAAAATGAATCGAATAGAATCGAAAAAAATCGAAACGAATCGAAACGAATCGAAACGAAATGAATCGAAGAGAATCGATTAGAATCGAAATGAAAAGAATCGTATTGAATCGAATCGAAAAGAATCAAATCAAATCGAATCGAAAGAATTGAATCAAATCGAAAAGCATCCAATCGAATCGAAAAGAATCGAACTGAACGGAATCAAATCGAAAAGAATCGAATCGAATCGAAAAGAATCGAATCAAATTTAATGGAATCGAAAAGAATCGAATTGAATCGAAAAGAATCGAAATGAAACAAATCAGATCAAATGGAAAAGCATCAAATCGAATTGAAAAGAATCGAATCGAATCGAAATGAATCGAATCAAAAAGACTCGAATCGAAAAGAATCGAATTGAAAAGAATCGAATCGAATCGAAAAGACTCGAATCGAATTAAAAATATCAAATCGAATCGAATCGCAAAGAATCGAATTGAAAAGACTCGAATTGAAACGAATCGATTTGAAACGAAAAGAATCGAATCGAATCGAATCGAATTGAAAGAATCGAATTGAATAGAAAAAAATCGAATAGAAAAGAATCGAACCGAAAAGAAAAGAATCAAATTGAATCAGTCGATTAAGTTCTAGTCGAATCGAATCAAAAAGCATGAAATGGAGTCGAATCGAATCGAAAAGAATCGAATCGAATCGAAAAGAATCGAATTGTATCTAATCAAAAAGAATCGAATCGTATCGACTCGAATCGAAAAGAATCCAATTGCATCATCGAATGGAAACTAATCGAATTGAATAGAATAGAAAAGAATCGAATCGAATCGAATCAAATCGAAAACAATCAAATTGAATTGATCGAAAAGAATCGAATTGAATCAAATCGAATCGAAATGAAAAGAATCGAATCGATTCAAATAGAAAAGAATCGAATCGAAAAGAATCGAATCGAATCAAAAAGTATCGAATTGATTCGAAAACATTCGAATCGAAAAGAATCGAATTGAAATGAATCCGATCGAAATGAAAAGAATCTACTCGATTCGAATCCAAAAGAATCGAATCCAAAAGAATCGAATCGAATCCAAAAGAATCGAATTGAATTGAATCAAAAGAAATGAATTGAATTGAATCAAAAAGGAACTAATCGCATCAAATCGAAAAAACTCGAATAGAATCAAATCGAATCAAAAAGAATCGAATAGATTCGAATAAAAAAGAATCGAATTGAGGGATCCCTGGGTGGCGCAGCGGTTTAGCGCCTGCCTTTGGCCCAGGGCGCGATCCTGGAGACCCGGGATCGAATCCCACATCGGGCTCCTGGTGCATGGAGCCTGCTTCTCCCTCTGCCTGTGTCTCTGCCTCTCTGTCTCTCTCTGTGACTATCATAAAAAAACGAATCGAATTGAATCGCGTTGAAAAAAATCATAAAGAATCAAATCGAAAAGAATCGAATTCCATGTAACGAAAAGATTCGAATTGAAAAGAATCGAATCGAAACAAAAGAATCGAATCGAATCGACATGAATCACAAAGAATCGAATCAAAACGAATCGAAAAGAAACAAATCAAGTAGAATCTAAAAGAATCGAATCGAATCCAATCGAAAAAATTCGAATAGAATTGAATCGAAAAGAATCAAAACGAATCGAACCGAAGAGAATCGATTCGAATCAAAATAAAAAGTATCGTATCAAATCGAATCGAAAAGAATCATATCAAATAGAATCGAAAGAATGGAATCAAATCTAAAACAATCGAATCGAATCGAAAAGAATCGGATTGAATGGAATAGAATCGAAAAGAATAGAATAGAATCGAAAGAAATCGAATAGAATCAAATCAAATCAAAAAGAATCGAATTGAATTGATCCTAACCAAAATAAGCGAAATGAATCGACTCGAACCGAAAAAAATCAAATCGAAAAGAATCTAATCTCAACGAAAATCATCGAAATGAATAGAATCGAACTGAATCAAATCGAAAAGAATCGAATGGAATCCAATCGAAAAGAATCAAATTGATTCGAATCGAAACAAATTGAATCCAATCGAAAGAATCTAATTGAATCGAATCGAAAAGAATCGAATTCAATCAAAACGAATCGATTCGAATGGAATAGAAAAGAATAGAATAGAATAGAATCGAAAAGAATCCAATCGAATCGAAAAGAATCGAATCGAAAAGAATTGAATCGAATCGAAAAGAAACGAATCGAACCGAATCAAAAAGAAAACAATCGAATCGAATCAACTACAAAAGAATCGCTTTGAATAGCATAGAATTGAAAAGAATCGAATCAATCGAATTGAAAACAATCGAATCGAAAAGAATCGAATCAAACAAAGTCGAATCGAAACGAAAACAATCGAATCGAATCTAAAAGAATCGTATTGAATTGAATCGAGTCGAAAAGACTCGAATCAAAAAGACTCGAATCGAATTGAATCAAATCGAAAGAATCTAATAGAAACCACTCGAACAGAATCAAATCGAAATGATTCAAAATGAATCGAATAGAATAGAATCGAAAAAAATCGAAACGAATCGAAAAGAAATGAATCGAAGAGAATCGATTAGAATCGAAATGAAAAGAATCGTATTGAATCGAATCGAAAAGAATCAAATCAAATCGAATCGAAAGAATTGAATCAAATCGAAAAGCATCCAATCGAATCGAAAAGAATCGAACTGAACGGAATCAAATCGAAAAGAATCGAATCGAATCGAAAAGAATCGAATCAAATTTAATGGAATCGAAAAGAATCGAATTGAATCGAAAAGAATCGAAATGAAACAAATCAGATCAAATGGAAAAGCATCAAATCGAATTGAAAAGAATCGAATCGAATCGAAATGAATCGAATCAAAAAGACTCGAATCGAAAAGAATCGAATTGAAAAGAATCGAATCGAATCGAAAAGACTCGAATCGAATTAAAAATATCAAATCGAATCGAATCGCAAAGAATCGAATTGAAAAGACTCGAATTGAAACGAATCGATTTGAAACGAAAAGAATCGAATCGAATCGAATCGAATTGAAAGAATCGAATTGAATAGAAAAAAATCGAATAGAAAAGAATCGAACCGAAAAGAAAAGAATCAAATTGAATCAGTCGATTAAGTTCTAGTCGAATCGAATCAAAAAGCATGAAATGGAGTCGAATCGAATCGAAAAGAATCGAATCGAATCGAAAAGAATCGAATTGTATCTAATCAAAAAGAATCGAATCGTATCGACTCGAAACGAAAAGAATCCAATTGCATCATCGAATGGAAACTAATCGAATTGAATAGAATAGAAAAGAATCGAATCGAATCAAATCGAAAACAATCAAATTGAATTGATCGAAAAGAATCGAATTGAATCAAATCGAATCGAAATGAAAAGAATCGAATCGATTCAAATAGAAAAGAATCGAATCGAAAAGAATCAAATCGACACGAAAAGAATCGAATCGAATCAAAAAGTATCGAATTGATTCGAAAACATTCGAATCGAAAAGAATCGAATTGAAATGAATCCGATCGAAATGAAAAGAATCTACTCGATTCGAATCCAAAAGAATCGAATCCAAAAGAATCGAATCGAATCCAAAAGAATCGAATTGAATTGAATCAAAAGAAATGAATTGAATTGAATCAAAAAGGAACTAATCGCATCAAATCGAAAAAACTCGAATAGAATCAAATCGAATCAAAAAGAATCGAATAGATTCGAATAAAAAAGAATCGAATTGAGGGATCCCTGGGTGGCGCAGCGGTTTAGCGCCTGCCTTTGGCCCAGGGCGCGATCCTGGAGACCCGGGATCGAATCCCACATCGGGCTCCTGGTGCATGGAGCCTGCTTCTCCCTCTGCCTGTGTCTCTGCCTCTCTGTCTCTCTCTGTGACTATCATAAAAAAACGAATCGAATTGAATCGCGTTGAAAAAAATCATAAAGAATCAAATCGAAAAGAATCGAATTCCATGTAACGAAAAGATTCGAATTGAAAAGAATCGAATCGAAACAAAAGAATCGAATCGAATCGACATGAATCACAAAGAATCGAATCAAAACGAATCGAAAAGAAACAAATCAAGTAGAATCTAAAAGAATCGAATCGAATCCAATCGAAAAAATTCGAATAGAATTGAATCGAAAAGAATCAAAACGAATCGAACCGAAGAGAATCGATTCGAATCAAAATAAAAAGTATCGTATCAAATCGAATCGAAAAGAATCATATCAAATAGAATCGAAAGAATGGAATCAAATCTAAAACAATCGAATCGAATCGAAAAGAATCGGATTGAATGGAATAGAATCGAAAAGAATAGAATAGAATCGAAAGAAATCGAATAGAATCAAATCAAATCAAAAAGAATCGAATTGAATTGATCCTAACCAAAATAAGCGAAATGAATCGACTCGAACCGAAAAAAATCAAATCGAAAAGAATCTAATCTCAACAAAAATCATCGAAATGAATAGAATCGAACTGAATCAAATCGAAAAGAATCGAATGGAATCCAATCGAAAAGAATCAAATTGATTTGAATCGAAACAAATTGAATCCAATCGAAAGAATCTAATTGAATCGAATCGAAAAGAATCGAATTCAATCAAAACGAATCGATTCGAATGGAATAGAAAAGAATAGAATCGAATCGAAAAGAATCAAATCGAATCGAAAAGAATTGAATCGAAAAGAATTGAATCGAATCGAAAAGAAACGAATCGAACCGAATCGAAAAGAAAACAATCGAATCGAATCAACTACAAAAGAATCGCTTTGAATAGCATAGAATTGAAAAGAATCGAATCAATCGAATTGAAAACAATCGAATCGAAAAGAATCGAATCAAACAAAGTCGAATCGAAACGAAAACAATCGAATCGAATCTAAAAGAATCGTATTGAATTGAATCGAGTCGAAAAGACTCGAATCAAAAAGACTCGAATCGAATTGAATCAAATCGAAAGAATCTAATAGAAACCACTCGAACAGAATCAAATCGAAATGATTCAAAATGAATCGAATAGAATAGAATCGAAAAAAATCGAAACGAATCGAAAAGAAATGAATCGAAGAGAATCGATTAGAATCGAAATGAAAAGAATCGTATTGAATCGAATCGAAAAGAATCAAATCAAATCGAATCGAAAGAATTGAATCAAATCGAAAAGCATCCAATCGAATCGAAAAGAATCGAACTGAACGGAATCAAATCGAAAAGAATCGAATCGAATCGAAAAGAATCGAATCAAATTTAATGGAATCGAAAAGAATCGAATTGAATCGAAAAGAATCGAAATGAAACAAATCAGATCAAATGGAAAAGCATCAAATCGAATTGAAAAGAATCGAATCGAATCGAAATGAATCGAATCAAAAAGACTCGAATCGAAAAGAATCGAATTGAAAAGAATCGAATCGAATCGAAAAGACTCGAATCGAATTAAAAATATCAAATCGAATCGAATCGCAAAGAATCGAATTGAAAAGACTCGAATTGAAACGAATCGATTTGAAACGAAAAGAATCGAATCGAATCGAATCGAATTGAAAGAATCGAATTGAATAGAAAAAAATCGAATAGAAAAGAATCGAACCGAAAAGAAAAGAATCAAATTGAATCAGTCGATTAAGTTCTAGTCGAATCGAATCAAAAAGCATGAAATGGAGTCGAATCGAATCGAAAAGAATCGAATCGAATCGAAAAGAATCGAATTGTATCTAATCAAAAAGAATCGAATCGTATCGACTCGAATCGAAAAGAATCCAATTGCATCATCGAATGGAAACTAATCGAATTGAATAGAATAGAAAAGAATCGAATCGAATCAAATCGAAAACAATCAAATTGAATTGATCGAAAAGAATCGAATTGAATCAAATCGAATCGAAATGAAAAGAATCGAATCGATTCAAATAGAAAAGAATCGAATCGAAAAGAATCAAATCGACACGAAAAGAATCGAATCGAATCAAAAAGTATCGAATTGATTCGAAAACATTCGAATCGAAAAGAATCGAATTGAAATGAATCCGATCGAAATGAAAAGAATCTACTCGATTCGAATCCAAAAGAATCGAATCCAAAAGAATCGAATCGAATCCAAAAGAATCGAATTGAATTGAATCAAAAGAAATGAATTGAATTGAATCAAAAAGGAACTAATCGCATCAAATCGAAAAAACTCGAATAGAATCAAATCGAATCAAAAAGAATCGAATAGATTCGAATAAAAAAGAATCGAATTGAGGGATCCCTGGGTGGCGCAGCGGTTTAGCGCCTGCCTTTGGCCCAGGGCGCGATCCTGGAGACCCGGGATCGAATCCCACAACGGGCTCCCACTGCATGGAGCCTGCTTCTCCCTCTGCCTGTGTCTCTGCCTCTCTGTCTCTCTCTGTGACTATCATAAAAAAACGAATCGAATTGAATCGCGTTGAAAAAAATCATAAAGAATCAAATCGAAAAGAATCGAATTCCATGTAACGAAAAGATTCGAATTGAAAAGAATCGAATCGAAACAAAAGAATCGAATCGAATCGACATGAATCACAAAGAATCGAATCAAAACGAATCGAAAAGAAACAAATCAAGTAGAATCTAAAAGAATCGAATCGAATCCAATCGAAAAAATTCGAATAGAATTGAATCGAAAAGAATCAAAACGAATCGAACCGAAGAGAATCGATTCGAATCAAAATAAAAAGTATCGTATCAAATCGAATCGAAAAGAATCATATCAAATAGAATCGAAAGAATGGAATCAAATCTAAAACAATCGAATCGAATCGAAAAGAATCGGATTGAATGGAATAGAATCGAAAAGAATAGAATAGAATCGAAAGAAATCGAATAGAATCAAATCAAATCAAAAAGAATCGAATTGAATTGATCCAAACAAAATAAGCGAAATGAATCGACTCGAACCGAAAAAAATCAAATCGAAAAGAATCTAATCTCAACGAAAATCATCGAAATGAATAGAATCGAACTGAATCAAATCGAAAAGAATCGAATGGAATCCAATCGAAAAGAATCAAATTGATTCGAATCGAAACAAATTGAATCCAATCGAAAGAATCTAATTGAATCGAATCGAAAAGAATCGAATTCAATCAAAACGAATCGATTCGAATGGAATAGAAAAGAATAGAATAGAATCGAATCGAAAAGAATCCAATCGAATCGAAAAGAATCGAATCGAAAAGAATTGAATCGAATCGAAAAGAAACGAATCGAACCGAATCGAAAAGAAAACAATCGAATCGAATCAACTACAAAAGAATCGCTTTGAATAGCATAGAATTGAAAAGAATCGAATCAATCGAATTGAAAACAATCGAATCGAAAAGAATCGAATCAAACAAAGTCGAATCGAAACGAAAACAATCGAATCGAATCTAAAAGAATCGTATTGAATTGAATCGAGTCGAAAAGACTCGAATCAAAAAGACTCGAATCGAATTGAATCAAATCGAAAAGAATCTAATAGAAACCACTCGAACAGAATCAAATCGAAATGATTCAAAATGAATCGAATCGAATAGAATCGAAAAAAATCGAAACGAGTCGAAACGAATCGAAACGAAATGAATCGAAGAGAATCGATTAGAATCGAAATGAAAAGAATCGTATTGAATCGAATCGAAAAGAATCAAATCAAATCGAATCGAAAGAATTGAATCAAATCGAAAAGCATCCAATCGAATCGAAAAGAATCGAACTGAACGGAATCAAATCGAAAAGAATCGAATCGAATCGAAAAGAATCGAATCAAATTTAATGGAATCGAAAAGAATCGAATTGAATCGAAAAGAATCGAAATGAAACAAATCAGATCAAATGGAAAAGCATCAAATCGAATTGAAAAGAATCGAATCGAATCGAAATGAATCGAATCAAAAAGACTCGAATCGAAAAGAATCGAATTGAAAAGAATCGAATCGAATCGAAAAGACTCGAATCGAATTAAAAATATCAAATCGAATCGAATCGCAAAGAATCGAATTGAAAAGACTCGAATTGAAACGAATCGATTTGAAACGAAAAGAATCGAATCGAATCGAATCGAATGGAAAGAATCGAATTGAATAGAAAAAAATCGAATAGAAAAGAATCGAACCGAAAAGAAAAGAATCAAATTGAATCAGTCGATTAAGTTCTAGTCGAATCGAATCAAAAAGCATGAAATGGAGTCGAATCGAATCGAAAAGAATCGAATCGAATCGAAAAGAATCGAATTGTATCTAATCAAAAAGAATCGAATCGTATCGACTGAATCGAAAAGAATCCAATTGCATCATCGAATGGAAACTAATCGAATTGAATAGAATAGAAAAGAATCGAATCGAATCAAATCGAAAACAATCAAATTGAATTGATCGAAAAGAATCGAATTGAATCAAATCGAATCGAAATGAAAAGAATCGAATCGATTCAAATAGAAAAGAATCGAATCGAAAAGAATCAAATCGACACGAAAAGAATCGAATCGAATCAAAAAGTATCGAATTGATTCGAAAACATTCGAATCGAAAAGAATCGAATTGAAATGAATCCGATCGAAATGAAAAGAATCTACTCGATTCGAATCCAAAAGAATCGAATCCAAAAGAATCGAATCGAATCCAAAAGAATCGAATTGAATTGAATCAAAAGAAATGAATTGAATTGAATCAAAAAGGAACTAATCGCATCAAATCGAAAAAACTCGAATAGAATCAAATCGAATCAAAAAGAATCGAATAGATTCGAATAAAAAAGAATCGAATTGAGGGATCCCTGGGTGGCGCAGCGGTTTAGCGCCTGCCTTTGGCCCAGGGCGCGATCCTGGAGACCCGGGATCGAATCCCACATCGGGCTCCCACTGCATGGAGCCTGCTTCTCCCTCTGCCTGTGTCTCTGCCTCTCTGTCTCTCTCTGTGACTATCATAAAAAAAAGAATCGAATTGAATCGCGTTGAAAAAAATCATAAAGAATCAAATCGAAAAGAATCGAATTCCATGTAACGAAAAGATTCGAATTGAAAAGAATCGAATCGAAACAAAAGAATCGAATCGAATCGACATGAATCAAAAAGAATCGAATCAAAACGAATCGAAAAGAAACAAATCAAGTAGAATCTAAAAGAATCGAATCGAATCAAATCGAAAAAATTCGAATAGAATTGAATCGAAAAGAATCAAAACGAATCGAACTGAAGAGAATCGATTCGAATCAAAATAAAAAGTATCGTATCAAATCGAATCGAAAAGAATCATATCAAATAGAATCGAAAGAATGGAATCAAATCTAAAACAATCGAATCGAATCGAAAAGAATCGGATTGAATGGAATAGAATCGAAAAGAAGAGAATAGAATCGAAAGAAATCGAATAGAATCAAATCAAATCAAAAAGAATCGAATTGAATTGATCCTAACCAAAATAAGCGAAATGAATCGACTCGAACCGAAAAAAATCAAATCGAAAAGAATCTAATCTCAACGAAAATCATCGAAATGAAAAGAATCGAACTGAATCAAATCGAAAAGAATCGAATGGAATCCAATCGAAAAGAATCAAATTGATTCGAATCGAAACAAATTGAATCCAATCGAAAGAATCTAATTGAATCGAATCGAAAAGAATCGAATTCAATCAAAACGAATCGATTCAAATGGAATAGAAAAGAATAGAATAGAATCGAATCGAAAAGAATCCAATCGAATCGAAAAGAATCGAATCGAAAAGAATTGAATCGAATCGAAAAGAAACGAATCGAACCGAATCAAAAAGAAAACAATCGAATCGAATCAACTACAAAAGAATCGCTTTGAATAGCATAGAATTGAAAAGAATCGAATCAATCGAATTGAAAACAATCGAATCGAAAAGAATCGAATCAAAAAAAGTCGAATCGAAACGAAAACAATCGAATCGAATCTAAAAGAATCGTATTGAATTGAATCGAGTCGAAAAGACTCGAATCAAAAAGACTCGAATCGAATTGAATCAAATCGAAAGAATCTAATAGAAACCACTCGAACAGAATCAAATCGAAATGATTCAAAATGAATCGAATCGAATAGAATCGAAAAAAATCGAAACGAATCGAAACGAAATGAATCGAAGAGAATCGATTAGAATCGAAATGAAAAGAATCGTATTGAATCGAATCGAAAAGAATCAAATCAAATCGAATCGAAAGAATTGAATCAAATCGAAAAGCATCCAATCGAATCGAAAAGAATCGAACTGAACGGAATCAAATCGAAAAGAATCGAATCGAATCGAAAAGAATCGAATCAAATTTAATGGAATCGAAAAGAATCGAATTGAATCGAAAAGAATCGAAATGAAACAAATCAGATCAAATGGAAAAGCATCAAATCGAATTGAAAAGAATCGAATCGAATCGAAATGAATCGAATCAAAAAGACTCGAATCGAAAAGAATCGAATTGAAAAGAATCGAATCGAATCGAAAAGACTCGAATCGAATTAAAAATATCAAATCGAATCGAATCGCAAAGAATCGAATTGAAAAGACTCGAATTGAAACGAATCGATGTGAAACGAAAAGAATCGAATCGAATCGAATCGAATTGAAAGAATCGAATTGAATAGAAAAAAATCGAATAGAAAAGAATCGAACCGAAAAGAAAAGAATCAAATTGAATCAGTCGATTAAGTTCTAGTCGAATCGAATCAAAAAGCATGAAATGGAGTCGAATCGAATCGAAAAGAATCGAATCGAATCGAAAAGAATCGAATTGTATCTAATCAAAAAGAATCGAATCGTATCGACTCGAATCGAAAAGAATCCAATTGCATCATCGAATGGAAACTAATCGAATTGAATAGAATAGAAAAGAATCGAATCGAATCAAATCGAAAACAATCAAATTGAATTGATCGAAAAGAATCGAATTGAATCAAATCGAATCGAAATGAAAAGAATCGAATCGATTCAAATAGAAAAGAATCGAATCGAAAAGAATCAAATCGACACGAAAAGAATCGAATCGAATCAAAAAGTATCGAATTGATTCGAAAACATTCGAATCGAAAAGAATCGAATTGAAATGAATCCGATCGAAATGAAAAGAATCTACTCGATTCGAATCCAAAAGAATCGAATCCAAAAGAATCGAATCGAATCCAAAAGAATCGAATTGAATTGAATCAAAAGAAATGAATTGAATTGAATCAAAAAGGAACTAATCGCATCAAATCGAAAAAACTCTAATAGAATCAAATCGAATCAAAAAGAATCGAATAGATTCGAATAAAAAAGAATCGAATTGAGGGATCCCTGGGTGGCGCAGCGGTTTAGCGCCTGCCTTTGGCCCAGGGCGCGATCCTGGAGACCCGGGATCGAATCCCACAACGGGCTCCCACTGCATGGAGCCTGCTTCTCCCTCTGACTGTGTCTCTGCCTCTCTGTCTCTCTCTGTGACTATCATAAAAAAAAGAATCGAATTGAATCGCGTTGAAAAAAATCATAAAGAATCAAATCGAAAAGAATCGAATTCCATGTAACGAAAAGATTCGAATTGAAAAGAATCGAATCGAAACAAAAGAATCGAATCGAATCGACATGAATCCAAAAGAATCGAATCAAAACGAATCGAAAAGAAACAAATCAAGTAGAATCTAAAAGAATCGAATCGAATCAAATCGAAAAAATTCGAATAGAATTGAATCGAAAAGAATCAAAACGAATCGAACCGAAGAGAATCGATTCGAATCAAAATAAAAAGTATCGTATCAAATCGAATCGAAAAGAATCATATCAAATAGAATCGAAAGAATGGAATCAAATCTAAAACAATCGAATCGAATCGAAAAGAATCGGATTGAATGGAATAGAATCGAAAAGAATAGAATAGAATCGAAAGAAATCGAATAGAATCAAATCAAAAAGAATCGAATTGAATTGATCCTAACCAAAATAAGCGAAATGAATCGACTCGAACCGAAAAAAATCAAATCGAAAAGAATCTAATCTCAACGAAAATCATCGAAATGAATAGAATCGAACTGAATCAAATCGAAAAGAATCGAATGGAATCCAATCGAAAAGAATCAAATTGATTCGAATCGAAACAAATTGAATCCAATCGAAAGAATCTAATTGAATCGAAACGAAAAGAATCGAATTCAATCAAAACGAATCGATTCGAATGGAATAGAAAAGAATAGAATAGAATCGAATCGAAAAGAATCCAATCGAATCGAAAAGAATCGAATCGAAAAGAATTGAATCGAATCGAAAAGAAACGAATCGAACCGAATCAAAAAGAAAACAATCGAATCGAATCAACTACAAAAGAATCGCTTTGAATAGCATAGAATTGAAAAGAATCGAATCAATCGAATTGAAAACAATCGAATCGAAAAGAATCGAATCAAAAAAAGTCGAATCGAAACGAAAACAATCGAATCGAATCTAAAAGAATCGTATTGAATTGAATCAAGTCGAAAAGACTCGAATCAAAAAGACTCGAATCGAATTGAATCAAATCGAAAAGAATCTAATAGAAACCACTCGAACAGAATCAAATCGAAATGATTCAAAATGAATCGAATCGAATAGAATCGAAAAAAATCGAAACGAGTCGAAACGAATCGAAACGAAATGAATCGAAGAGAATCGATTAGAATCGAAATGAAAAGAATCGTATTGAATCGAATCGAAAAGAATCAAATCAAATCGAATCGAAAGAATTGAATCAAATCGAAAAGCATCCAATCGAATCGAAAAGAATCGAACTGAACGGAATCAAATCGAAAAGAATCGAATCGAATCGAAAAGAATCGAATCAAATTTAATGGAATCGAAAAGAATCGAATTGAATCGAAAAGAATCGAAATGAAACAAATCAGATCAAATGGAAAAGCATCAAATCGAATTGAAAAGAATCGAATCGAATCGAAATGAATCGAATCAAAAAGACTCGAATCGAAAAGAATCGAATTGAAAAGAATCGAATCGAATCGAAAAGTCTCGAATCGAATTAAAAATATCAAATCGAATCGAATCGCAAAGAATCGAATTGAAAAGACTCGAATTGAAACGAATCGATTTGAAAGGAAAAGAATCGAATCGAATCGAATCGAATTGAAAGAATCGAATTGAATAGAAAAAAATCGAATAGAAAAGAATCGAACCGAAAAGAAAAGAATCAAATTGAATCAGTCGATTAAGTTCTAGTCGAATCGAATCAAAAAGCATGAAATGGAGTCGAATCGAATCGAAAAGAATCGAATCGAATCGAAAAGAATCGAATTGTATCTAATCAAAAAGAATCGAATCGTATCGACTCGAATCGAAAAGAATCCAATTGCATCATCGAATGGAAACTAATCGAATTGAATAGAATAGAAAAGAATCGAATCGAATCAAATCGAAAACAATCAAATTGAATTGATCGAAAAGAATCGAATTGAATCAAATCGAATCGAAATGAAAAGAATCGAATCGATTCAAATAGAAAAGAATCGAATCGAAAAGAATCAAATCGACACGAAAAGAATCGAATCGAATCAAAAAGTATCGAATTGATTCGAAAACATTCGAATCGAAAAGAATCGAATTGAAATGAATCCGATCGAAATGAAAAGAATCTACTCGATTCGAATCCAAAAGAATCGAATCGAATCCAAAAGAATCGAATTGAATTGAATCAAAAGAAATGAATTGAATTGAATCAAAAAGGAACTAATCGCATCAAATCGAAAAAACTCGAATAGAATCAAATCGAATCAAAAAGAATCGAATAGATTTGAATAAAAAAGAATCGAATTGAGGGATCCCTGGGTGGCGCAGCGGTTTAGCGCCTGCCTTTGGCCCAGGGCGCGATCCTGGAGACCCGGGATCGAATCCCACATCGGGCTCCTGGTGCATGGAGCCTGCTTCTCCCTCTGCCTGTGTCTCTGCCTCTCTGTCTCTCTCTGTGACTATCATAAAAAAAAGAATCGAATTGAATCGCGTTGAAAAAAATCATAAAGAATCAAATCGAAAAGAATCGAATTCCATGTAACGAAAAGATTCGAATTGAAAAGAATCGAATCGAAACAAAAGAATCGAATCGAATCGACATGAATCAAAAAGAATCGAATCAAAACGAATCGAAAAGAAACAAATCAAGTAGAATCTAAAAGAATCGAATCGAATCAAATCGAAAAAATTCGAATAGAATTGAATCGAAAAGAATCAAAACGAATCGAACCGAAGAGAATCGATTCGAATCAAAATAAAAAGTATCGTATCAAATCGAATCGAAAAGAATCATATCAAATAGAATCGAAAGAATGGAATCAAATCTAAAACAATCGAATCGAATCGAAAAGAATCGGATTGAATGGAATCGAATCGAAAAGAATAGAATAGAATCGAAAGAAATCGAATAGAATCAAATCAAATCAAAAAGAATCGAATTCAATTGATCCTAACCAAAATAAGCGAAATGAATCGACTCGAACCGAAAAAAATCAAATCGAAAAGAATCTAATCTCAACGAAAATCATCGAAATGAAAAGAATCGAACTGAATCAAATCGAAAAGAATCGAATGGAATCCAATCGAAAAGAATCAAATTGATTCGAATCGAAACAAATTGAATCCAATCGAAAGAATCTAATTGAATCGAATCGAAAAGAATCGAATTCAATCAAAACGAATCGATTCAAATGGAATAGAAAAGAATAGAATAGAATAGAATCGAAAAGAATCCAATCGAATCGAAAAGAATCGAATCGAAAAGAATTGAATCGAATCGAAAAGAAACGAATCGAACCGAATCAAAAAGAAAACAATCGAATCGAATCAACTACAAAAGAATCGCTTTGAATAGCATAGAATTGAAAAGAATCGAATCAATCGAATTGAAAACAATCGAATCGAAAAGAATCGAATCAAAAAAAGTCGAATCGAAACGAAAACAATCGAATCGAATCTAAAAGAATCGTATTGAATTGAATCGAGTCGAAAAGACTCGAATCAAAAAGACTCGAATCGAATTGAATCAAATCGAAAGAATCTAATAGAAACCACTCGAACAGAATCAAATCGAAATGATTCAAAATGAATCGAATCGAATAGAATCGAAAAAAATCGAAACGAATCGAAACGAAATGAATCGAAGAGAATCGATTAGAATCGAAATGAAAAGAATCGTATTGAATCGAATCGAAAAGAATCAAATCAAATCGAATCGAAAGAATTGAATCAAATCGAAAAGCATCCAATCGAATCGAAAAGAATCGAACTGAACGGAATCAAATCGAAAAGAATCGAATCGAATCGAAAAGAATCGAATCAAATTTAATGGAATCGAAAAGAATCGAATTGAATCGAAAAGAATCGAAATGAAACAAATCAGATCAAATGGAAAAGCATCAAATCGAATTGAAAAGAATCGAATCGAATCGAAATGAATCGAATCAAAAAGACTCGAATCGAAAAGAATCGAATTGAAAAGAATCGAATCGAATCGAAAAGACTCGAATCGAATTAAAAATATCAAATCGAATCGAATCGCAAAGAATCGAATTGAAAAGACTCGAATTGAAACGAATCGATGTGAAACGAAAAGAATCGAATCGAATCGAATCGAATTGAAAGAATCGAATTGAATAGAAAAAAATCGAATAGAAAAGAATCGAACCGAAAAGAAAAGAATCAAATTGAATCAGTCGATTAAGTTCTAGTCGAATCGAATCAAAAAGCATGAAATGGAGTCGAATCGAATCGAAAAGAATCGAATCGAATCGAAAAGAATCGAATTGTATCTAATCAAAAAGAATCGAATCGTATCGACTCGAATCGAAAAGAATCCAATTGCATCATCGAATGGAAACTAATCGAATTGAATAGAATAGAAAAGAATCGAATCGAATCAAATCGAAAACAATCAAATTGAATTGATCGAAAAGAATCGAATTGAATCAAATCGAATCGAAATGAAAAGAATCGAATCGATTCAAATAGAAAAGAATCGAATCGAAAAGAATCAAATCGACACGAAAAGAATCGAATCGAATCAAAAAGTATCGAATTGATTCGAAAACATTCGAATCGAAAAGAATCGAATTGAAATGAATCCGATCGAAATGAAAAGAATCTACTCGATTCGAATCCAAAAGAATCGAATCCAAAAGAATCGAATCGAATCCAAAAGAATCGAATTGAATTGAATCAAAAGAAATGAATTGAATTGAATCAAAAAGGAACTAATCGCATCAAATCGAAAAAACTCGAATAGAATCAAATCGAATCAAAAAGAATCGAATAGATTCGAATAAAAAAGAATCGAATTGAGGGATCCCTGGGTGGCGCAGCGGTTTAGCGCCTGCCTTTGGCCCAGGGCGCGATCCTGGAGACCCGGGATCGAATCCCACAACGGGCTCCCACTGCATGGAGCCTGCTTCTCCCTCTGCCTGTGTCTCTGCCTCTCTGTCTCTCTCTGTGACTATCATAAAAAAAAGAATCGAATTGAATCGCGTTGAAAAAAATCATAAAGAATCAAATCGAAAAGAATCGAATTCCATGTAACGAAAAGATTCGAATTGAAAAGAATCGAATCGAAACAAAAGAATCGAATCGAATCGACATGAATCCAAAAGAATCGAATCAAAACGAATCGAAAAGAAACAAATCAAGTAGAATCTAAAAGAATCGAATCGAATCAAATCGAAAAAATTCGAATAGAATTGAATCGAAAAGAATCAAAACGAATCGAACCGAAGAGAATCGATTCGAATCAAAATAAAAAGTATCGTATCAAATCGAATCGAAAAGAATCATATCAAATAGAATCGAAAGAATGGAATCAAATGTAAAACAATCGAATCGAATCGAAAAGAATCGGATTGAATGGAATCGAATCGAAAAGAATAGAATAGAATCGAAAGAAATCGAATAGAATCAAATCAAAAAGAATCGAATTGAATTGATCCTAACCAAAATAAGCGAAATGAATCGACTCGAACCGAAAAAAATCAAATCGAAAAGAATCTAATCTCAACGAAAATCATCGAAATGAATAGAATCGAACTGAATCAAATCGAAAAGAATCGAATGGAATCCAATCGAAAAGAATCAAATTGATTCGAATCGAAACAAATTGAATCCAATCGAAAGAATCTAATTGAATCGAAACGAAAAGAATCGAATTCAATCAAAACGAATCGATTCGAATGGAATAGAAAAGAATAGAATAGAATCGAATCGAAAAGAATCCAATCGAATCGAAAAGAATCGAATCGAAAAGAATTGAATCGAATCGAAAAGAAACGAATCGAACCGAATCAAAAAGAAAACAATCGAATCGAATCAACTACAAAAGAATCGCTTTGAATAGCATAGAATTGAAAAGAATCGAATCAATCGAATTGAAAACAATCGAATCGAAAAGAATCGAATCAAAAAAAGTCGAATCGAAACGAAAACAATCGAATCGAATCTAAAAGAATCGTATTGAATTGAATCGAGTCGAAAAGACTCGAATCGAATTAAAAATATCAAATCGAATCGAATCGCAAAGAATCGAATTGAAAAGACTCGAATTGAAACGAATCGATTTGAAAGGAAAAGAATCGAATCGAATCGAATCGAATTGAAAGAATCGAATTGAATAGAAAAAAATCGAATAGAAAAGAATCGAACCGAAAAGAAAAGAATCAAATTGAATCAGTCGATTAAGTTCTAGTCGAATCGAATCAAAAAGCATGAAATGGAGTCGAATCGAATCGAAAAGAATCGAATCGAATCGAAAAGAATCGAATTGTATCTAATCAAAAAGAATCGAATCGTATCGACTCGAATCGAAAAGAATCCAATTGCATCATCGAATGGAAACTAATCGAATTGAATAGAATAGAAAAGAATCGAATCGAATCAAATCGAAAACAATCAAATTGAATTGATCGAAAAGAATCGAATTGAATCAAATCGAATCGAAATGAAAAGAATCGAATCGATTCAAATAGAAAAGAATCGAATCGAAAAGAATCAAATCGACACGAAAAGAATCGAATCGAATCAAAAAGTATCGAATTGATTCGAAAACATTCGAATCGAAAAGAATCGAATTGAAATGAATCCGATCGAAATGAAAAGAATCTACTCGATTCGAATCCAAAAGAATCGAATCCAAAAGAATCGAATCGAATCCAAAAGAATCGAATTGAATTGAATCAAAAGAAATGAATTGAATTGAATCAAAAAGGAACTAATCGCATCAAATCGAAAAAACTCTAATAGAATCAAATCGAATCAAAAAGAATCGAATAGATTCGAATAAAAAAGAATCGAATTGAGGGATCCCTGGGTGGCGCAGCGGTTTAGCGCCTGCCTTTGGCCCAGGGCGCGATCCTGGAGACCCGGGATCGAATCCCACAACGGGCTCCCACTGCATGGAGCCTGCTTCTCCCTCTGCCTGTGTCTCTGCCTCTCTGTCTCTCTCTGTGACTATCATAAAAAAAAGAATCGAATTGAATCGCGTTGAAAAAAATCATAAAGAATCAAATCGAAAAGAATCGAATTCCATGTAACGAAAAGATTCGAATTGAAAAGAATCGAATCGAAACAAAAGAATCGAATCGAATCGACATGAATCCAAAAGAATCGAATCAAAACGAATCGAAAAGAAACAAATCAAGTAGAATCTAAAAGAATCGAATCGAATCAAATCGAAAAAATTCGAATAGAATTGAATCGAAAAGAATCAAAACGAATCGAACCGAAGAGAATCGATTCGAATCAAAATAAAAAGTATCGTATCAAATCGAATCGAAAAGAATCATATCAAATAGAATCGAAAGAATGGAATCAAATCTAAAACAATCGAATCGAATCGAAAAGAATCGGATTGAATGGAATCGCATCGAAAAGAATAGAATAGAATCGAAAGAAATCGAATAGAATCAAATCAAAAAGAATCGAATTGAATTGATCCTAACCAAAATAAGCGAAATGAATCGACTCGAACCGAAAAAAATCAAATCGAAAAGAATCTAATCTCAACGAAAATCATCGAAATGAATAGAATCGAACTGAATCAAATCGAAAAGAATCGAATGGAATCCAATCGAAAAGAATCAAATTGATTTGAATCGAAACAAATTGAATCCAATCGAAAGAATCTAATTGAATCGAAACGAAAAGAATCGAATTCAATCAAAACGAATCGATTCGAATGGAATAGAAAAGAATAGAATAGAATCGAATCGAAAAGAATCCAATCGAATCGAAAAGAATCGAATCGAAAAGAATTGAATCGAATCGAAAAGAAACGAATCGAACCGAATCAAAAAGAAAACAATCGAATCGAATCAACTACAAAAGAATCGCTTTGAATAGCATAGAATTGAAAAGAATCGAATCAATCGAATTGAAAACAATCGAATCGAAAAGAATCGAATCAAAAAAAGTCGAATCGAAACGAAAACAATCGAATCGAATCTAAAAGAATCGTATTGAATTGAATCAAGTCGAAAAGACTCGAATCAAAAAGACTCGAATCGAATTGAATCAAATCGAAAAGAATCTAATAGAAACCACTCGAACAGAATCAAATCGAAATGATTCAAAATGAATCGAATCGAATAGAATCGAAAAAAATCGAAACGAGTCGAAACGAATCGAAACGAAATGAATCGAAGAGAATCGATTAGAATCGAAATGAAAAGAATCGTATTGAATCGAATCGAAAAGAATCAAATCAAATCGAATCGAAAGAATTGAATCAAATCGAAAAGCATCCAATCGAATCGAAAAGAATCGAACTGAACGGAATCAAATCGAAAAGAATCGAATCGAATCGAAAAGAATCGAATCAAATTTAATGGAATCGAAAAGAATCGAATTGAATCGAAAAGAATCGAAATGAAACAAATCAGATCAAATGGAAAAGCATCAAATCGAATTGAAAAGAATCGAATCGAATCGAAATGAATCGAATCAAAAAGACTCGAATCGAAAAGAATTGAATTGAAAAGAATCGAATCGAATCGAAAAGTCTCGAATCGAATTAAAAATATCAAATCGAATCGAATCGCAAAGAATCGAATTGAAAAGACTCGAATTGAAACGAATCGATTTGAAAGGAAAAGAATCGAATCGAATCGAATCGAATTGAAAGAATCGAATTGAATAGAAAAAAATCGAATAGAAAAGAATCGAACCGAAAAGAAAAGAATCAAATTGAATCAGTCGATTAAGTTCTAGTCGAATCGAATCAAAAAGCATGAAATGGAGTCGAATCGAATCGAAAAGAATCGAATCGAATCGAAAAGAATCGAATTGTATCTAATCAAAAAGAATCGAATCGTATCGACTCGAATCGAAAAGAATCCAATTGCATCATCGAATGGAAACTAATCGAATTGAATAGAATAGAAAAGAATCGAATCGAATCAAATCGAAAACAATCAAATTGAATTGATCGAAAAGAATCGAATTGAATCAAATCGAATCGAAATGAAAAGAATCGAATCGATTCAAATAGAAAAGAATCGAATCGAAAAGAATCAAATCGACACGAAAAGAATCGAATCGAATCAAAAAGTATCGAATTGATTCGAAAACATTCGAATCGAAAAGAATCGAATTGAAATGAATCCGATCGAAATGAAAAGAATCTACTCGATTCGAATCCAAAAGAATCGAATCGAATCCAAAAGAATCGAATTGAATTGAATCAAAAGAAATGAATTGAATTGAATCAAAAAGGAACTAATCGCATCAAATCGAAAAAACTCGAATAGAATCAAATCGAATCAAAAAGAATCGAATAGATTTGAATAAAAAAGAATCGAATTGAGGGATCCCTGGGTGGCGCAGCGGTTTAGCGCCTGCCTTTGGCCCAGGGCGCGATCCTGGAGACCCGGGATCGAATCCCACATCGGGCTCCTGGTGCATGGAGCCTGCTTCTCCCTCTGCCTGTGTCTCTGCCTCTCTGTCTCTCTCTGTGACTATCATAAAAAAAAGAATCGAATTGAATCGCGTTGAAAAAAATCATAAAGAATCAAATCGAAAAGAATCGAATTCCATGTAACGAAAAGATTCGAATTGAAAAGAATCGAATCGAAACAAAAGAATCGAATCGAATCGACATGAATCAAAAAGAATCGAATCAAAACGAATCGAAAAGAAACAAATCAAGTAGAATCTAAAAGAATCGAATCGAATCAAATCGAAAAAATTCGAATAGAATTGAATCGAAAAGAATCAAAACGAATCGAACCGAAGAGAATCGATTCGAATCAAAATAAAAAGTATCGTATCAAATCGAATCGAAAAGAATCATATCAAATAGAATCGAAAGAATGGAATCAAATCTAAAACAATCGAATCGAATCGAAAAGAATCGGATTGAATGGAATCGAATCGAAAAGAATAGAATAGAATCGAAAGAAATCGAATAGAATCAAATCAAATCAAAAAGAATCGAATTGAATTGATCCTAACCAAAATAAGCGAAATGAATCGACTCGAACCGAAAAAAATCAAATCGAAAAGAATCTAATCTCAACGAAAATCATCGAAATGAAAAGAATCGAACTGAATCAAATCGAAAAGAATCGAATGGAATCCAATCGAAAAGAATCAAATTGATTCGAATTGAAACAAATTGAATCCAATCGAAAGAATCTAATTGAATCGAATCGAAAAGAATCGAATTCAATCAAAACGAATCGATTCGAATGGAATAGAAAAGAATAGAATAGAATCGAATCGAAAAGAATCCAATCGAATCGAAAAGAATCGAATCGAAAAGAATTGAATCGAATCGAAAAGAAACGAATCGAACCGAATCAAAAAGAAAACAATCGAATCGAATCAAATACAAAAGAATCGCTTTGAATAGCATAGAATTGAAAAGAATCGAATCAATCGAATTGAAAACAATCGAATCGAAAAGAATCGAATCAAAAAAAGTCGAATCGAAACGAAAACAATCGAATCGAATCGAATCTAAAAGAATCGTATTGAATTGAATCGAGTCGAAAAGACTCGAATCAAAAAGACTCGAATCGAATTGAATCAAATCGAAAAGAATCTAATAGAAACCACTCGAACAGAATCAAATCGAAATGATTCAAAATGAATCGAATCGAATAGAATCGAAAAAAATCGAAACGAGTCGAAACGAATCGAAACGAAATGAATCGAAGAGAATCGATTACAATCGAAATGAAAAGAATCGTATTGAATCGAATCGAAAAGAATCAAATCAAATCGAATCGAAAGAATTGAATCAAATCGAAAAGCATCCAATCGAATCGAAAAGAATCGAACTGAACGGAATCAAATCGAAAAGAATCGAATCGAATCGAAAAGAATCGAATCAAATTTAATGGAATCGAAAAGAATCGAATTGAATCGAAAAGAATCGAAATGAAACAAATCAGATCAAATGGAAAAGCATCAAATCGAATTGAAAAGAATCGAATCGAATCGAAATGAATCGAATCAGAAAGACTCGAATCGAAAAGAATCGAATTGAAAAGAATCGAATCGAATCGAAAAGACTCGAATCGAATTAAAAATATCAAATCGAATCGAATCGCAAAGAATCGAATTGAAAAGACTCGAATTGAAACGAATCGATTTGAAACGAAAAGAATCGAATCGAATCGAATCGAATTGAAAGAATCGAATTGAATAGAAAAAAATCGAATAGAAAAGAATCGAACCGAAAAGAAAAGAATCAAATTGAATCAGTCGATTAAGTTCTAGTCGAATCGAATCAAAAAGCATGAAATGGAGTCGAATCGAATCGAAAAGAATCGAATCGAATCGAAAAGAATCGAATTGTATCTAATCAAAAAGAATCGAATCGTATCGACTCGAATCGAAAAGAATCCAATTGCATCATCGAATGGAAACTAATCGAATTGAATAGAATAGAAAAGAATCGAATCGAATCCAATCGAAAACAATCAAATTGAATTGATCGAAAAGAATCGAATTGAATCAAATCGAATCGAAATGAAAAGAATCGAATCGATTCAAATAGAAAAGAATCGAATCGAAAAGAATCAAATCGACACGAAAAGAATCGAATCGAATCAAAAAGTATCGAATTGATTCGAAAACATTCGAATCGAAAAGAATCGAATTGAAATGAATCCGATCGAAATGAAAAGAATCTACTCGATTCGAAACCAAAAGAATCGAATCCAAAAGAATCGAATCGAATCCAAAAGAATCGAATTGAATTCAATCAAAAGGAACTAATCGCATCAAATCAAAAAAACTCGAATAGAATCAAATCGAATCAAAAAGAATCGAATAGATTCGAATAAAAAAGAATCGAATTGAGGGATCCCTGGGTGGCGCAGCGGTTTAGCGCCTGCCTTTGGCCCAGGGCGCGATCCTGGAGACCTGGGATCGAATCCCACATCGGGCTCCTGGTGCATGGAGCCTGCTTCTCCCTCTGCCTGTGTCTCTGCCTCTCTGTCTCTCTCTGTGACTATCATAAAAAAAAGAATCGAATTGAATCACGTTGAAAAAAATCATAAAGAATCAAATCGAAAAGAATCGAATTCCATGTAACGAAAAGATTCGAATTGAAAAGAATCGAATCGAAACAAAAGAATCGAATCGAATCGACATGAATCAAAAAGAATCGAATCAAAACGAATCGAAAAGAAACAAATCAAGTAGAATCTAAAAGAATCGAATCGAATCAAATCGAAAAAATTCGAATAGAATTGAATCGAAAAGAATCAAAACGAATCGAACCGAAGAGAATCGATTCGAATCAAAATAAAAAGTATCGTATCAAATCGAATCGAAAAGAATCATATCAAATAGAATCGAAAGAATGGAATCAAATCTAAAACAATCGAATCGAATCGAAAAGAATCGGATTGAATGGAATCGAATCGAAAAGAATAGAATAGAATCGAAAGAAATCGAATAGAATCAAATCAAATCAAAAAGAATCGAATTGAATTGATCCTAACCAAAATAAGCGAAATGAATCGACTCGAACCGAAAAAAATCAAATCGAAAAGAATCTAATCTCAACGAAAATCATCGAAATGAAAAGAATCGAACTGAATCAAATCGAAAAGAATCGAATGGAATCCAATCGAAAAGAATCAAATTGATTTGAATCGAAACAAATTGAATCCAATCGAAAGAATCTAATTGAATCGAATCGAAAAGAATCGAATTCAATCAAAACGAGTCGATTCGAATGGAATAGAAAAGAATAGAATAGAATCGAATCGAAAAGAATCCAATCGAATCGAAAAGAATCGAATCGAAAAGAATTGAATCGAATCGAAAAGAAACGAATCGAACCGAATCAAAAAGAAAACAATCGAATCGAATCAAATACAAAAGAATCGCTTTGAATAGCATAGAATTGAAAAGAATCGAATCAATCGAATTGAAAACAATCGAATCGAAAAGAATCGAATCAAAAAAAGTCGAATCGAAACGAAAACAATCGAATCGAATCTAAAAGAATCGTATTGAATTGAATCGAGTCGAAAAGACTCGAATCAAAAAGACTCGAATCGAATTGAATCAAATCGAAAAGAATCTAATAGAAACCACTCGAACAGAATCAAATCGAAATGATTCAAAATGAATCGAATCGAATAGAATCGAAAAAAATCGAAACGAGTCGAAACGAATCGAAACGAAATGAATCGAAGAGAATCGATTAGAATCGAAATGAAAAGAATCGTATTGAATCGAATCGAAAAGAATCAAATCAAATCGAATCGAAAGAATTGAATCAAATCGAAAAGCATCCAATCGAATCGAAAAGAATCGAACTGAACGGAATCAAATCGAAAAGAATCGAATCGAATCGAAAAGAATCGAATCAAATTTAATGGAATCGAAAAGAATCGAATTGAATCGAAAAGAATCGAAATGAAACAAATCAGATCAAATGGAAAAGCATCAAATCGAATTGAAAAGAATCGAATCGAATCGAAATGAATCGAATCAAAAAGACTCGAATCGAAAAGAATTGAATTGAAAAGAATCGAATCGAATCAAAAAGACTCGAATCGAATTAAAAATATCAAATCGAATCGAATCGCAAAGAATCGAATTGAAAAGACTCGAATTGAAACGAATCGATTTGAAACGAAAAGAATCGAATCGAATCGAATCGAATTGAAAGAATCGAATTGAATAGAAAAATATCGAATAGAAAAGAATCGAACCGAAAAGAAAAGAATCAAATTGAATCAGTCGATTAAGTTCTAGTCGAATCGAATCAAAAAGCATGAAATGGAGTCGAATCGAATCGAAAAGAATCGAATCGAATCGAAAAGAATCGAATTGTATCTAATCAAAAAGAATCGAATCGTATCGACTCGAATCGAAAAGAATCCAATTGCATCATCGAATGGAAACTAATCGAATTGAATAGAATAGAAAAGAATCGAATCGAATCAAATCGAAAACAATCAAATTGAATTGATCGAAAAGAATCGAATTGAATCAAATCGAATCGAAATGAAAAGAATCGAATCGATTCAAATAGAAAAGAATCGAATCGAAAAGAATCAAATCGACACGAAAAGAATCGAATCGAATCAAAAAGTATCGAATTGATTCGAAAACATTCGAATCGAAAAGAATCGAATTGAAATGAATCCGATCGAAATGAAAAGAATCTACTCGATTCGAATCCAAAAGAATCGAATCCAAAAGAATCGAATCGAATCCAAAAGAATCGAATTGAATTGAATCAAAAGAAATGAATTGAATTGAATCAAAAAGGAACTAATCGCATCAAATCGAAAAAACTCGAATAGAATCAAATCGAATCAAAAAGAATCGAATAGATTCGAATAAAAAAGAATCGAATTGAGGGATCCCTGGGTGGCGCAGCGGTTTAGCGCCTGTCTTTGGCCCAGGGCGCGATCCTGGAGACCCGGGATCGAATCCCACATCGGGCTCCTGGTGCATGGAGCCTGCTTCTCCCTCTGCCTGTGTCTCTGCCTCTCTGTCTCTCTCTGTGACTATCATAAAAAAAAGAATCGAATTGAATCGCGTTGAAAAAAATCATAAAGAATCAAATCGAAAAGAATCGAATTCCATGTAACGAAAAGATTCGAATTGAAAAGAATCGAATCGAAACAAAAGAATCGAATCGAATCGACATGAATCACAAAGAATCGAATCAAAACGAATCGAAAAGAAACAAATCAAGTAGAATCTAAAAGAATCGAATCGAATCAAATCGAAAAAATTCGAATAGAATTGAATCGAAAATAATCAAAACGAATCGAACCGAAGAGAATCGATTCGAATCAAAATAAAAAGTATCGTATCAAATCGAATCGAAAAGAATCATATCAAATAGAATCGAAAGAATGGAATCAAATCTAAAACAATCGAATCGAATCGAAAAGAATCGGATTGAATGGAATCGAATCGAAAAGAATAGAATAGAATCGAAAGAAATCGAATAGAATCAAATCAAATCAAAAAGAATCGAATTGAATTGATCCTAACCAAAATAAGCGAAATGAATCGACTCGAACCGAAAAAAATCAAATCGAAAAGAATCTAATCTCAACGAAAATCATCGAAATGAAAAGAATCGAACTGAATCAAATCGAAAAGAATCGAATGGAATCCAATCGAAAAGAATCAAATTGATTCGAATCGAAACAAATTGAATCCAATCGAAAGAATCTAATTGAATCGAATCGAAAAGAATCGAATTCAATCAAAACGAATCGATTCGAATGGAATAGAAAAGAATAGAATAGAATCGAATCGAAAAGAATCCAATCGAATCGAAAAGAATCGAATCGAAAAGAATTGAATCGAATCGAAAAGAAACGAATCGAACCGAATCAAAAAGAAAACAATCGAATCGAATCAACTACAAAAGAATCGCTTTGAATAGCATAGAATTGAAAAGAATCGAATCAATCGAATTGAAAACAATCGAATCGAAAAGAATCGAATCAAAAAAAGTCGAATCGAAACGAAAACAATCGAATCGAATCTAAAAGAATCGTATTGAATTGAATCGAGTCGAAAAGACTCGAATCGAATTAAAAATATCAAATCGAATCGAATCGCAAAGAATCGAATTGAAAAGACTCGAATTGAAACGAATCGATTTGAAAGGAAAAGAATCGAATCGAATCGAATCGAATTGAAAGAATCGAATTGAATAGAAAAAAATCGAATAGAAAAGAATCGAACCGAAAAGAAAAGAATCAAATTGAATCAGTCGATTAAGTTCTAGTCGAATCGAATCAAAAAGCATGAAATGGAGTCGAATCGAATCGAAAAGAATCGAATCGAATCGAAAAGAATCGAATTGTATCTAATCAAAAAGAATCGAATCGTATCGACTCGAATCGAAAAGAATCCAATTGCATCATCGAATGGAAACTAATCGAATTGAATAGAATAGAAAAGAATCGAATCGAATCCAATCGAAAACAATCAAATTGAATTGATCGAAAAGAATCGAATTGAATCAAATCGAATCGAAATGAAAAGAATCGAATCGATTCAAATAGAAAAGAATCGAATCGAAAAGAATCAAATCGACACGAAAAGAATCGAATCGAATCAAAAAGTATCGAATTGATTCGAAAACATTCGAATCGAAAAGAATCGAATTGAAATGAATCCGATCGAAATGAAAAGAATCTACTCGATTCGAATCCAAAAGAATCGAATCCAAAAGAATCGAATCGAATCCAAAAGAATCGAATTGAATTGAATCAAAAGAAATGAATTGAATTGAATCAAAAAGGAACTAATCGCATCAAATCGAAAAAACTCGAATAGAATCAAATCGAATCAAAAAGAATCGAATAGATTCGAATAAAAAAGAATCGAATTGAGGGATCCCTGGGTGGCGCAGCGGTTTAGCGCCTGCCTTTGGCCCAGGGCGCGATCCTGGAGACCCGGGATCGAATCCCACATCGGGCTCCTGGTGCATGGAGCCTGCTTCTCCCTCTGCCTGTGTCTCTGCCTCTCTGTCTCTCTCTGTGACTATCATAAAAAAAAGAATCGAATTGAATCACGTTGAAAAAAATCATAAAGAATCAAATCGAAAAGAATCGAATTCCATGTAACGAAAAGATTCGAATTGAAAAGAATCGAATCGAAACAAAAGAATCGAATCGAATCGACATGAATCAAAAAGAATCGAATCAAAACGAATCGAAAAGAAACAAATCAAGTAGAATCTAAAAGAATCGAATCGAATCAAATCGAAAAAATTCGAATAGAATTGAATCGAAAAGAATCAAAACGAATCGAACCGAAGAGAATCGATTCGAATCAAAATAAAAAGTATCGTATCAAATCGAATCGAAAAGAATCATATCAAATAGAATCGAAAGAATGGAATCAAATCTAAAACAATCGAATCGAATCGAAAAGAATCGGATTGAATGGAATCGAATCGAAAAGAATAGAATAGAATCGAAAGAAATCGAATAGAATCAAATCAAATCAAAAAGAATCGAATTGAATTGATCCTAACCAAAATAAGCGAAATGAATCGACTCGAACCGAAAAAAATCAAATCGAAAAGAATCTAATCTCAACGAAAATCATCGAAATGAAAAGAATCGAACTGAATCAAATCGAAAAGAATCGAATGGAATCCAATCGAAAAGAATCAAATTGATTCGAATCGAAACAAATTGAATCCAATCGAAAGAATCTAATTGAATCGAATCGAAAAGAATCGAATTCAATCAAAACGAATCGATTCGAATGGAATAGAAAAGAATAGAATAGAATCGAATCGAAAAGAATCCAATCGAATCGAAAAGAATCGAATCGAAAAGAATTGAATCGAATCGAAAAGAAACGAATCGAACCGAATCAAAAAGAAAACAATCGAATCGAATCAACTACAAAAGAATCGCTTTGAATAGCATAGAATTGAAAAGAATCGAATCAATCGAATTGAAAACAATCGAATCGAAAAGAATCGAATCAAAAAAAGTCGAATCGAAACGAAAACAATCGAATCGAATCTAAAAGAATCGTATTGAATTGAATCGAGTCGAAAAGACTCGAATCAAAAAGACTCGAATCGAATTGAATCAAATCGAAAAGAATCTAATAGAAACCACTCGAACAGAATCAAATCGAAATGATTCAAAATGAATCGAATCGAATAGAATCGAAAAAAATCGAAACGAGTCGAAACGAATCGAAACGAAATGAATCGAAGAGAATCGATTAGAATCGAAATGAAAAGAATCGTATTGAATCGAATCGAAAAGAATCAAATCAAATCGAATCGAAAGAATTGAATCAAATCGAAAAGCATCCAATCGAATCGAAAAGAATCGAACTGAACGGAATCAAATCGAAAAGAATCGAATCGAATCGAAAAGAATCGAATCAAATTTAATGGAATCGAAAAGAATCGAATTGAATCGAAAAGAATCGAAATGAAACAAATCAGATCAAATGGAAAAGCATCAAATCGAATTGAAAAGAATCGAATCGAATCGAAATGAATCGAATCAAAAAGACTCGAATCGAAAAGAATCGAATTGAAAAGAATCGAATCGAATCGAAAAGACTCGAATCGAATTAAAAATATCAAATCGAATCGAATCGCAAAGAATCGAATTGAAAAGACTCGAATTGAAACGAATCGATGTGAAACGAAAAGAATCGAATCGAATCGAATCGAATTGAAAGAATCGAATTGAATAGAAAAAAATCGAATAGAAAAGAATCGAACCGAAAAGAAAAGAATCAAATTGAATCAGTCGATTAAGTTCTAGTCGAATCGAATCAAAAAGCATGAAATGGAGTCGAATCGAATCGAAAAGAATCGAATCGAATCGAAAAGAATCGAATTGTATCTAATCAAAAAGAATCGAATCGTATCGACTCGAATCGAAAAGAATCCAATTGCATCATCGAATGGAAACTAATCGAATTGAATAGAATAGAAAAGAATCGAATCGAATCAAATCGAAAACAATCAAATTGAATTGATCGAAAAGAATCGAATTGAATCAAATCGAATCGAAATGAAAAGAATCGAATCGATTCAAATAGAAAAGAATCGAATCGAAAAGAATCAAATCGACACGAAAAGAATCGAATCGAATCAAAAAGTATCGAATTGATTCGAAAACATTCGAATCGAAAAGAATCGAATTGAAATGAATCCGATCGAAATGAAAAGAATCTACTCGATTCGAATCCAAAAGAATCGAATCCAAAAGAATCGAATCGAATCCAAAAGAATCGAATTGAATTGAATCAAAAGAAATGAATTGAATTGAATCAAAAAGGAACTAATCGCATCAAATCGAAAAAACTCGAATAGAATCAAATCGAATCAAAAAGAATCGAATAGATTCGAATAAAAAAGAATCGAATTGAGGGATCCCTGGGTGGCGCAGCGGTTTAGCGCCTGCCTTTGGCCCAGGGCGCGATCCTGGAGACCCGGGATCGAATCCCACATCGGGCTCCCGGTGCATGGAGCCTGCTTCTCCCTCTGCCTGTGTCTCTGCCTCTCTGTCTCTCTCTGTGACTATCATAAAAAAAAGAATCGAATTGAATCGCGTTGAAAAAAATCATAAAGAATCAAATCGAAAAGAATCGAATTCCATGTAACGAAAAGATTCGAATTGAAAAGAATCGAATCGAAACAAAAGAATCGAATCGAATCGACATGAATCAAAAAGAATCGAATCAAAACGAATCGAAAAGAAACAAATCAAGTAGAATCTAAAAGAATCGAATCGAATCAAATCGAAAAAATTCGAATAGAATTGAATCGAAAAGAATCAAAACGAATCGAACCGAAGAGAATCGATTCGAATCAAAATAAAAAGTATCGTATCAAATCGAATCGAAAAGAATCATATCAAATAGAATCGAAAGAATGGAATCAAATCTAAAACAATCGAATCGAATCGAAAAGAATCGGATTGAATGGAATAGAATCGAAAAGAATAGAATAGAATCGAAAGAAATCGAATAGAATCAAATCAAATCAAAAAGAATCGAATTGAATTGATCCTAACCAAAATAAGCGAAATGAATCGACTCGAACCGAAAACAATCAAATCGAAAAGAATCTAATCTCAACGAAAATCATCGAAATGAATAGAATCGAACTGAATCAAATCGAAAAGAATCGAATGGAATCCAATCGAAAAGAATCAAATTGATTCGAATCGAAACAAATTGAATCCAATCGAAAAGAATCTAATTGAATCGAATAGAAAAGAATCGAATTCAATCAAAAAGAATCGATTCGAATGGAATAGAAAAGAATAGAATAGAATCGAATCGAAAAGAATCCAATCGAATCGAAAAGAATCGAATCGAAAAGAATTGAATTGAATCGAAAAGAAACGAATCGAACCGAATCAAAAAGAAAAAAATCGAATCGAATCAAAAACAAAAGAATCGCTTTGAATAGCATAGAATTGAAAAGAATCGAATCAATCGAATTGAAAACAATCGAATCGAATAGAATAGAATCGAAAAAAATCGAAATGAATCGAAACGAATCGAAATGAAATGAATAGAAGAGAATCGATTAGAATCGAAATGAAAAGAATCGTATTGAATCGAATCGAAAAGAATCAAATCAAACCGAATCGAAAGAATTGAATCAAATCGAAAAGAATCCAATCAAATCGAAAAGATTCGAACTGAATGGAATCAAATCGAAAAGAAGCGAATCGAATCGAAAAAAATCGAATCAAATTTAATGGAATCGAAAAGAATCGAATTGAATCGAAAAGAATCGAAATGAAACAAATCAGATCAAATGGAAAAGCATCAAATCGAATTGAAAAGAATCGAATCGAATCGAAATGAATCGAATCAAAAAGACTCCAATCGAAAAGAATCGAATCGAAAAGAATCAAATCGACACGAAAAGAATCGAATCGAATCAAAAAGTATCGAATTGATTCGAAAACATTCGAATCGAAAAGAATCGAATTGAAATGAATCCGATCGAAATGAAAAGAATCTACTCGATTCGAATCCAAAAGAATCGAATCCAAAAGAATCGAATCGAATCCAAAAGAATCGAATTGAATTGAATCAAAAGAAATGAATTGAATTGAATCAAAAAGGAACTAATCGCATCAAATCGAAAAAACTCGAATAGAATCAAATCGAATCAAAAAGAATCGAATAGATTCGAATAAAAAAGAATCGAATTGAGGGATCCCTGGGTGGCGCAGCGGTTTAGCGCCTGCCTTTGGCCCAGGGCGCGATCCTGGAGACCCGGGATCGAATCCCACATCGGGCTCCTGGTGCATGGAGCCTGCTTCTCCCTCTGCCTGTGTCTCTGCCTCTCTGTCTCTCTCTGTGACTATCATAAAAAAACGAATCGAATTGAATCGCGTTGAAAAAAATCATAAAGAATCAAATCAAAAAGAATCGAATTCCATGTAACGAAAAGATTCGAATTGAAAAGAATCGAATCGAAACAAAAGAATCGAATCGAATCGACATGAATCAAAAAGAATCGAATCAAAACGAATCGAAAAGAAACAAATCAAGTAGAATCTAAAAGAATCGAATCGAATCAAATCGAAAAAATTCGAATAGAATTGAATCGAAAAGAATCAAAACGAATCGAACCGAAGAGAATCGATTCGAATCAAAATAAAAAGTATCGTATCAAATCGAATCGAAAAGAATCATATCAAATAGAATCGAAAGAATGGAATCAAATCTAAAACAATCGAATCGAATCGAAAAGAATCGGATTGAATGGAATCGAATCGAAAAGAATAGAATAGAATCGAAAGAAATCGAATAGAATCAAATCAAATCAAAAAGAATCGAATTGAATTGATCCTAACCAAAATAAGCGAAATGAATCGACTCGAACCGAAAACAATCAAATCGAAAAGAATCTAATCTCAACGAAAATCATCGAAATGAATAGAATCGAACTGAATCAAATCGAAAAGAATTGAATGGAATCCAATGAAAAAGAATAAAATTGATTCGAATCGAAACAAATTGAATCCAATCGAAAAGAATCTAATTGAATCGAATAGAAAAGAATCGAATTCAATCAAAACAAATCGATTCGAATGGAATAGAAAAGAATAGAATAGAATCGAATCGAAAAGAATCCAATCGAATCGAAAAGAATCGAATCGAAAAGAATTGAATCGAATCGAAAAGAAACGAATAGAACCGAAACAAAAAGAAAACAATCGAATCGAATCAAATACAAAAGAATCGCTTTGAATAGCATAGAATTGAAAAGAATCGAATCAATCGAATTGAAAACAATCGAATCGAAAAGAATCGAATCAAAAAAAGTCGAATCGAAACGAAAACAATCGAATCGAATCGAATCTAAAAGAATCGTATTGAACTGAATCGAGTCGAAAAGACTTGAATCAAAAAGACTCGAATCGAATTGAATCAAATCAAAAAGAATCTAATAGAAACCACTCGAACAGAATCAAATCGAAATCATCCAAAATGAATCGAATAGAATAGAATCGAAAAAATCGAAACGAATCGAAACGAATCGAAACGAAATGAATCGAAGAGAATCGATTACAATCGAAATGAAAAGAATCGTATTGAATCGAATCGAAAAGAATCAAATCAAATCGAATCGAAAGAATTGAATCAAATCGAAAAGCATCCAATCGAATCGAAAAGAATCGAACTGAATGGAATCAAATCGAAAAGAATCGAATCGAATCGAAAAGAATCGAATCAAATTTAATGGAATCGAAAAGAATCGAATTGAATCGAAAAGAATCGAAATGAAACAAATCAGATCAAATGGAAAAGCATCAAATCGAATTGAAAAGAATCGAATCGAATCGAAATGAATCGAATCAAAAAGACTCGAATCGAAAAGAATCGAATTGAAAAGAATCGAATCGAATCGAAAAGACTCGAATCGAATTAAAAATATCAAATCGAATCGAATCGCAAAGAATCGAATTGAAAAGACTCGAATTGAAACGAATCGATTTGAAACGAAAAGAATCGAATCGAATCGAATCGAATTGAAAGAATCGAATTGAATAGAAAAAAATCGAATAGAAAAGAATCGAACCGAAAAGAAAAGAATCAAATTGAATCAGTCGATTAAATTCTAGTCGAATCGAATCAAAAAGCATGAAATGGAGTCGAATCGAATCGAAAAGAATCGAATCGAATCGAAAAGAATCGAATTGTATCTAATCAAAAAGAATCGAATCGTATCGACTCGAATCGAAAAGAATCCAATTGCATCATCGAATGGAAACTAATCGAATTGAATAGAATAGAAAAGAATCGAATCGAATCAAATCGAAAACAATCAAATTGAATTGATCGAAAAGAATCGAATTGAATCAAATCGAATCGAAATGAAAAGAATCGAATCGATTCAAATAGAAAAGAATCGAATCGAAAAGAATCAAATCGACACGAAAAGAATCGAATCGAATCAAAAAGTATCGAATTGATTCGAAAACATTCGAATCGAAAAGAATCGAATTGAAATGAATCCGATCGAAATGAAAAGAATCTACTCGATTCGAATCCAAAAGAATCGAATCCAAAAGAATCGAATCGAATCCAAAAGAATCGAATTGAATTGAATCAAAAGAAATGAATTGAATTGAATCAAAAAGGAACTAATCGCATCAAATCGAAAAAACTCGAATAGAATCAAATCGAATCAAAAAGAATCGAATAGATTCGAATAAAAAAGAATCGAATTGAGGGATCCCTGGGTGGCGCAGCGGTTTAGCGCCTGCCTTTGGCCCAGGGCGCGATCCTGGAGACACGGGATCAAATCCCACATCGGGCTCCTGGTGCATGGAGCCTGCTTCTCCCTCTGCCTGTGTCTCTGCCTCTCTGTCTCTCTCTGTGACTATCATAAAAAAAAGAATCGAATTGAATCGCGTTGAAAAAAATCATAAAGAATCAAATCGAAAAGAATCGAATTCCATGTAACGAAAAGATTCGAATTGAAAAGAATTGAATCGAAACAAAAGAATCGAATCGACATGAATCAAAAAGAATCGAATCAAAACGAATCGAAAAGAAACAAATCAAGTAGAATCTAAAAGAATCGAATCGAATAAATCGAAAAAATTAGAATAGAATTGAATCGAAAAGAATCAAAACGAATCGAACCGAAGAGAATCGATTCGAATCAAAATAAAAAGTATCGTATCAAATCGAATCGAAAAGAATCATATCAAATAGAATCGAAAGAATGGAATCAAATCTAAAACAATCGAATCGAATCGAAAAGAATCGGATTGAATGGAATAGAATCGAAAAGAATAGAATCGAAAGAAATCGAATAGAATCAAATCAAATCAAAAAGAATCAAATTGAATTGATCCTAACCAAAATAAGCGAAATGAATCGACTCGAACCGAAAAAAATCAAATCGAAAAGAATCTAAACTCAACGAAAATCATCGAAATGAATAGAATCGAAAAGAATCGAATTGAATCAAATCGAAAAGAATCGAATGGAATCCAATCGAAAAGAATCAAATTGATTCGACTCGAAACAAATAGAATCCAATCGAAAAGAATCTAATTGAATCAAATCGAAAAGAATTGAATTCAATCAAAACGAATCGATTCTAAAGGAATAGAAAAGAATAGAATAGAATAGAATCGAAAAGAATCAAATCGAATCGAAAAGAATCGAATGAAAAAGAATTGAATCGAATCGAAAAGAAACGAATCGAACCGAATCAAAAAGAAAACAATCGAATCGAATCAAATACAAAAGAATCGCTTTGAATAGCATAGAATTGAAAAGAATCGAATCAATCGAATTGAAAACAATCGAATCGAAAAGAATCGAATCAAAAAAGTCGAATCGAAACGAAAACAATCGAATCGAATCGAATCTAAAAGAATCGTATTGAATTGAATCGAGTCGAAAAGACTCGAATCAAAAAGACTGGAATCGAATTGAATCAAATCGAAAAGAATCTAATAGAAACCACTCGAACAGAATCAAATCGAAATGATTCAAAATGAATCGAATAGAATAGAATCGAAAAAAATCGAAACGAGTCGAAACGAATCGAAACGAAATGAATCGAAGAGAATCGATTACAATCGAAATGAAAAGAATCGTATTGAATCGAATCGAAAAGAATCAAATCAAATCGAATCGAAAGAATTGAATCAAATCGAAAAGCATCCAATCGAATCGAAAAGAATCGAACTGAACGGAATCAAATCGAAAAGAATCGAATCGAATCGAAAAGAATCGAATCAAATTTAATGGAATCGAAAAGAATCGAATTGAATCGAAAAGAATCGAAATGAAACAAATCAGATCAAATGGAAAAGCATCAAATCGAATTGAAAAGAATCGAATCGAATCGAAAAGACTCGAATCGAATTAAAAATATCTAATCGAATCGAATCGCAAAGAATCGAATTGAAAAGACTCGAATTGAAACGAATCGATTTGAAACGAAAAGAATCGAATCGAATCGAATCGAATTGAAAGAATCGAATTGAATAGAAAAAAATCGAATAGAAAAGAATCGAACCGAAAAGAAAAGAATCAAATTGAATCAGTCGATTAAGTTCTAGTCGAATCGAATCAAAAAGCATAAAATGGAGTCGAATCGAATCGAAAAGAATCGAATTGTATCTAATCAAAAAGAATCGAATCGTATCGACTCGAATCGAAAAGAATCCAATTGCATCATCGAATGGAAACTAATCGAATTGAATAGAATAGAAAAGAATCGAATCGAATCAAATCGAAAACAATCAAATTGAATTGATCGAAAAGAATCGAATTGAATCAAATCGAATCGAAATGAAAAGAATCGAATCGATTCAAATAGAAAAGAATCGAATCGAAAAGAATCAAATCGACACGAAAAGAATCGAATCGAATCAAAAAGTATCGAATTGATTCGAAAACATTCGAATCGAAAAGAATCGAATTGAAATGAATCCGATCGAAATGAAAAGAATCTACTCGATTCGAATCCAAAAGAATCGAATCCAAAAGAATCGAATCGAATCCAAAAGAATCGAATTGAATTGAATCAAAAGAAATGAATTGAATTGAATCAAAAAGGAACTAATCGCATCAAATCGAAAAAACTCGAATAGAATCAAATCGAATCAAAAAGAATCGAATAGATTCGAATAAAAAAGAATCGAATTGAGGGATCCCTGGGTGGCGCAGCGGTTTAGCGCCTGCCTTTGGCCCAGGGCGCGATCCTGGAGACCCGGGATCGAATCCCACATCTTGCTCCTGGTGCATGGAGCCTGCTTCTCCCTCTGCCTGTGTCTCTGCCTCTCTGTCTCTCTCTGTGACTATCATAAAAAAAAGAATCGAATTGAATCGCGTTGAAAAAAATCATAAAGAATCAAATCGAAAAGAATCGAATTCCATGTAACGAAAAGATTCGAATTGAAAAGAATCGAATCGAAACAAAAGAATCGAATCGAATCGACATGAATCAAAAAGAATCGAATCAAAACGAATCGAAAAGAAACAAATCAAGTAGAATCTAAAAGAATCGAATCGAATCAAATCGAAAAAATTCGAATAGAATTGAATCGAAAAGAATCAAAACGAATCGAACCGAAGAGAATCGATTCGAATCAAAATAAAAAGTATCGTATCAAATCGAATCGAAAAGAATCATATCAAATAGAATCGAAAGAATGGAATCAAATCTAAAACAATCGAATCGAATCGAAAAGAATCGGATTGAATGGAATAGAATCGAAAAGAATAGAATAGAATCGAAAGAAATCGAATAGAATCAAATCAAATCAAAAAGAATCGAATTGAATTGATCCTAACCAAAATAAGCGAAATGAATCGACTCGAACGGAAAATAATCAAATCGAAAAGAATCTAATCTCAACGAAAATCATCGAAATGAATAGAATCGAATTGAATCAAATCGAAAAGAATCGAATGGAATCCAATCGAAAAGAATCAAATTGATTCGAATCGAAACAAATTGAATCCAATCGAAAGAATCTAATTGAATCGAATCGAAAAGAATCGAATTCAATCAAAATGAATCGATTCGAATGGAATAGAAAAGAATAGAATAGAATCGAATCGAAAAGAATCCAATCGAATCGAAAAGAATCGAATCGAAAAGAATTGAATCGAATCGAAAAGAAACGAATCGAACCGAATCAAAAAGAAAACAATCGAATCGAATCAACTACAAAAGAATCGCTTTGAATAGCATAGAATTGAAAAGAATCGAATCAATCGAATTGAAAACAATCGAATCGAAAAGAATCGAATCAAAAAAAGTCGAATCGAAACGAAAACAATCGAATCGAATCTAAAAGAATCGTATTGAATTGAATCGAGTCGAAAAGACTCGAATCAAAAAGACTCGAATCGAATTGAATCAAATCGAAAAGAATCTAATAGAAACCACTCGAACAGAATCAAATCGAAATGATTCAAAATGAATCGAATCGAATAGAATCGAAAAAAATCGAAACGAATCGAAACGAAATGAATCGAAGAGAATCGATTAGAATCGAAATGAAAAGAATCGTATTGAATCGAATCGAAAAGAATCAAATCAAATCGAATCGAAAGAATTGAATCAAATCGAAAAGCATCCAATCGAATCGAAAAGAATCGAACTGAATGGAATCAAATCGAAAAGAATCGAATCGAATCGAAAAGAATCGAATCAAATTTAATGGAATCGAAAAGAATCGAATTGAATCGAAAAGAATCGAAATGAAACAATCAGATCAAATGGAAAAGCATCAAATCGAATTGAAAAGAATCGAATCGAATCGAAATGAATCGAATCAAAAAGACTCGAATCGAAAAGAATCGAATTGAAAAGAATCGAATCGAATCGAAAAGACTCGAATCGAATTAAAAATATCAAATCGAATCGAATCGCAAAGAATCGAATTGAAAAGTCTCGAATTGAAACGAATCGATTTGAAACGAAAAGAATCGAATCGAATCGAATCGAATTGAAAGAATCGAATTGAATAGAAAAAAATCGAATAGAAAAGAATCGAACCGAAAAGAAAAGAATCAAATTGAATCAGTCGATTAAGTTCTAGTCGAATCGAATCAAAAAGCATGAAATGGAGTCGAATCGAATCGAAAAGAATCGAATCGAATCGAAAAGAATCGAATTGTATCTAATCACAAAGAATCGAATCGTATCGACTCGAATCGAAAAGAATCCAATTGCATCATCGAATGGAAAGTAATCGAATTGAATAGAATAGAAAAGAATCGAATCGAATCCAATCGAAAACAATCAAATTGAATTGATCGAAAAGAATCGAATTGAAACAAATCGAATCGAAATGAAAAGAATCGAATCGATTCAAATAGAAAAGAATCGAATCGAAAAGAATCAAATCGACACGAAAAGAATCGAATCGAATCAAAAAGTATCGAATTGATTCGAAAACATTCGAATCGAAAAGAATCGAATTGAAATGAATCCGATCGAAATGAAAAGAATCTACTCGATTCGAATCCAAAAGAATCGAATCCAAAAGAATCGAATCGAATCCAAAAGAATCGAATTGAATTGAATCAAAAGAAATGAATTGAATTGAATCAAAAGGAACTAATCGCATCAAATCAAAAAAACTCGAATAGAATCAAATCGAATCAAAAAGAATCGAATAGATTCGAATAAAAAAGAATCGAATTGAGGGATCCCTGGGTGGCGCAGCGGTTTAGCGCCTGCCTTTGGCCCAGGGCGCGATCCTGGAGACCCGGGATCGAATCCCACATCGGGCTCCTGGTGCATGGAGCCTGCTTCTCCCTCTGCCTGTGTCTCTGCCTCTCTGTCTCTCTCTGTGACTATCATAAAAAAAAGAATCGAATTGAATCGCGTTGAAAAAAATCATAAAGAATCAAATCGAAAAGAATCGAATTCCATGTAACGAAAAGATTCAAATTGAAAAGAATCGAATCGAAACAAAAGAATCGAATCGAATCGACATGAATCAAAAAGAATCGAATCAAAACGAATCGAAAAGAAACAAATCAAGTAGAATCTAAAAGAATCGAATCGAATCAAATCGAAAAAATTCGAATAGAATTGAATCGAAAAGAATCAAAACGAATCGAACCGAAGAGAATCGATTCGAATCAAAATCAAAAGTATCGTATCAAATCGAATCGAAAAGAATCATATCAAATAGAATCGAAAGAATGGAATCAAATCTAAAACAATCGAATCGAATCGAAAAGAATCGGATTGAATGGAATCGAATCGAAAAGAATAGAATAGAATCGAAAGAAATCGAATAGAATCAAATCAAATAAAAAAGAATCAAATTGAATTGATCCTAACCAAAATAAGCGAAATGAATCGACTCGAACCGAAAAAATCAAATCGAAAAGAATCTAATCTCAACGAAAATCATCGAAATGAATAGAATCGAACTGAATCAAATCGAAAAGAATCGAATGGAATCCAATCGAAAAGAATCAAATTATTCGAATCGAAACAAATTGAATCCAATCGAAAGAATCTAATTGAATCGAATAGAAAAGAATCGAATTCAATCAAAACGAATCGATTCGAATGGAATAGAAAAGAATAGAATAGAATCGAATCGAAAAGAATCCAATCGAATCGAAAAGAATCGAATCGAAAAGAATTGAATCGAATCGAAAAGAAACGAATAGAACCGAAACAAAAAGAAAACAATCGAATCGAATCAAATACAAAAGAATCGCTTTGAATAGCATAGAATTGAAAAGAATCGAATCAATCGAATTGAAAACAATCGAATCGAAAAGAATCGAATCAAAAAAAGTCGAATCGAAACGAAAACAATCGAATCGAATCGAATCTAAAAGAATCGTATTGAACTGAATCGAGTCGAAAAGACTTGAATCAAAAAGACTCGAATCGAATTGAATCAAATCAAAAAGAATCTAATAGAAACCACTCGAACAGAATCAAAACGAAATCATCCAAAATGAATCGAATAGAATAGAATCGAAAAAATCGAAACGAATCGAAACGAATCGAAACGAAATGAATCGAAGAGAATCGATTACAATCGAAATGAAAAGAATCGTATTGAATCGAATCGAAAAGAATCAAATCAAATCGAATCGAAAGAATTGAATCAAATCGAAAAGCATCCAATCGAATCGAAAAGAATCGAACTGAATGGAATCAAATCGAAAAGAATCGAATCGAATCGAAAAGAATCGAATCAAATTTAATGGAATCGAAAAGAATCGAATTGAATCGAAAAGAATCGAAATGAAACAAATCAGATCAAATGGAAAAGCATCAAATCGAATTGAAAAGAATCGAATCGAATCGAAATGAATCGAATCAAAAAGACTCGAATCGAAAAGAATCGAATTGAAAAGAATCGAATCGAATCGAAAAGACTCGAATCGAATTAAAAATATCAAATCGAATCGAATCGCAAAGAATCGAATTGAAAAGACTCGAATTGAAACGAATCGATTTGAAACGAAAAGAATCGAATCGAATCGAATCGAATTGAAAGAATCGAATTGAATAGAAAAAAATCGAATAGAAAAGAATCGAACCGAAAAGAAAAGAATCAAATTGAATCAGTCGATTAAATTCTAGTCGAATCGAATCAAAAAGCATGAAATGGAGTCGAATCGAATCGAAAAGAATCGAATCGAATCGAAAAGAATCGAATTGTATCTAATCAAAAGAATCGAATCGTATCGACTCGAATCGAAAAGAATCCAATTGCATCATCGAATGGAAACTAATCGAATTGAATAGAATAGAAAAGAATCGAATCGAATCAAATCGAAAACAATCAAATTGAATTGATCGAAAAGAATCGAATTGAATCAAATCGAATCGAAATGAAAAGAATCGAATCGATTCAAATAGAAAAGAATCGAATCGAAAAGAATCAAATCGACACGAAAAGAATCGAATCGAATCAAAAAGTATCGAATTGATTCGAAAACATTCGAATCGAAAAGAATCGAATTGAAATGAATCCGATCGAAATGAAAAGAATCTACTCGATTCGAATCCAAAAGAATCGAATCCAAAAGAATCGAATCGAATCCAAAAGAATCGAATTGAATTGAATCAAAAGAAATGAATTGAATTGAATCAAAAAGGAACTAATCGCATCAAATCGAAAAAACTCGAATAGAATCAAATCGAATCAAAAAGAATCGAATAGATTCGAATAAAAAAGAATCGAATTGAGGGATCCCTGGGTGGCGCAGCGGTTTAGCGCCTGCCTTTGGCCCAGGGCGCGATCCTGGAGACACGGGATCAAATCCCACATCGGGCTCCTGGTGCATGGAGCCTGCTTCTCCCTCTGCCTGTGTCTCTGCCTCTCTGTCTCTCTCTGTGACTATCATAAAAAAAAGAATCGAATTGAATCGCGTTGAAAAAAATCATAAAGAATCAAATCGAAAAGAATCGAATTCCATGTAACGAAAAGAATCAAATTGAAAAGAATCGAATCGAAACAAAAGAATCGAATCGAATCGACATGAATCAAAAAGAATCGAATCAAAACGAATCGAAAAGAAACAAATCAAGTAGAATCTAAAAGAATCGAATCGAATCAAATCGAAAAAATTCGAATAGAATTGAATCGAAAAGAATCAAAACGAATCGAACCGAAGAGAATCGATTCGAATCAAAATAAAAAGTATCGTATCAAATCGAATCGAAAAGAATCATATCAAATAGAATCGAAAGAATGGAATCAAATCTAAAACAATCGAATCGAATCGAAAAGAATCGGATTGAATGGAATGGAATCGAAAAGAATAGAATAGAATCGAAAGAAATCGAATAGAATCAAATCAAATCAAAAAGAATCGAATTGAATTGATCCTAACCTAAATAAGCGAAATGAATCGACTCGAACCGAAAAAAATCAAATCGAAAAGAATCTAATCTCAACGAAAATCATCGAAATGAAAAGAATCGAAAAGAATCGAATTGAATCAAATCGAAAAGAATCGAATGGAATCAAATCGAAAAGAATCAAATTGATTCGAATCGAAACAAATTGAATCCAATCGAAAAGAATCTAATTGAATCGAATCGAAAAGAATCGAATTCAATCAAAACGAATCGATTCGAATGGAATAGAAAAGAATAGAATAGAATAGAATCGAAAAGAATCAAATCGAATCGAAAAGAATTGAATCCAATCGAAAAGAAACGAATCGAACCGAATCAAAAAGAAAACAATCGAATCGAATCAAATACAAAAGAATCGCTTTGAATAGCATAGAATTGAAAAGAATCGAATCAATCGAATTGAAAACAATCGAATCGAAAAGAATCGAATCAAAAAAAGTCGAATCGAAACGAAAACAATCGAATCGAATCGAATCTAAAAGATTCGTATTGAATTGAATCGAGTCGAAAAGACTCGAATTAAAACGACTCGAATCGAATTGAATCAAATCGAAAAGAATCTAATAGAAACCACTCGAACAGAATCAAATCGAAATGATTCAAAATGAATCGAATCGAATAGAATCGAAAAAAATCGAATAGAATCGAAACGAATCGAAACGAAATGAATCGAAGAGAATCGATTAGAATCGAAATGAAAAGAATCGTATTGAATCGAATCGAAAAGAAACAAATCAAATCGAATCGAAAGAATTGAATCAAATCGAAAAGAATCCAATCGAATCGAAAAGAATCGAACTGAACGGAATCAAATCGAAAAGAATCGAATCGAATCGAAAAGAATCGAATCAAATTTAATGGAATCGAAAAGAATCGAATTGAATCGAAAAGAATCGAAATGAAACAAATCAGATCAAATGGAAAAGCATCAAATCGAATTGAAAAGAATCGAATCGAATCGAAAAGACTCGAATCGAATTAAAAATATCAAATCGAATCGAATCGAAAAAAATCGAATTGAAAAGAATCGAATTGAAACGAATCGATTTGAAACGAAAAGAATCGAATCGAATCGAATCGAATTGAATAGAAAAAAATCGAATAGAAAAGAATCGAACCGAAAAGAAAAGAATCAAATTGAATCAGTCGATTAAATTCTAGTCGAATCGAATCAAAAAGAATGAAATCGAGTCGAATCGAATCGAAAAGAATCGAATCGAATCGAAAAGAATCGAATTGTATCTAATCAAAAAGAATCGAATCGTATCGACTCGAATCGAAAAGAATCCAATTGCATCATCGAATGGAAACTAATCGAATTGAATAGAATAGAAAAGAATCGAATCGAATCAAATCGAAAACAATCAAATTGAATTGATCGAAAAGAATCGAATTGAATCAAATCGAATCGAAATGAAAGAATCGAATCGATTCAAATAGAAAAGAATCGAATCGAAAAGAATCAAATCGAATCGAAAAGAATCGAATCGAAAAGAATTGAATCGAATGGAAAAGAAACGAATCAAACCGAATCAAAAAGAAAACAATCGAATCCAATCAAATACAAATAATCGCTTTGAATAGCATAGAATTGAAAAGAATCGAATCAATCGAATTGAAAACAATCGAATCGAAAAGAATCGAATCAAAAAAAGTCGAATCGAAACGAAAACAATCGAATCGAATGGAACTAAAAGAATCGTATTGAATTGCATCGAGTCGAAAAGACTCGAATCAAAAAGACTCGAATCGAATTGAATCAAATCGAAAAGAATCTAATAGAAACCACTCGAACAGAATCAAATCGAAATGATTCAAAATGAATCGAATAGAATAGAATCAAAAAAATCGAAACGAATCGAAACGAAATGAATCGAAGAGAATCGATTAGAATCGAAATGAAAAGAATCGTATTGAATCGAATCGAAAAGAATCAAATCAAATCGAATCGAAAGAATTGAATCAAATCGAAAAGAATCCAATCGAATCGAAAAGAATCGAACTGAATGGAATCAAATCGAAAAGAATCGAATCGAATCGAAAAGAATCGAATCAAAATTAATGGAATCGAAAAGAATCGAATTGAATCGAAAAGAATCGAAATGAAACAAATCAGATCAAATGGAAAAGCATCAAATCGAATTGGCAAGAATCGAATCGAATCGAAATGAATCGAATCAAAAAGACTCGAATCGAAAAGAATCGAATTGAAAAGAATCGAATCGAATCGAAAAGACTCGAATCGAATTAAAAATATCAAATCGAATCGAATCGCAAAGAATCGAATTGAAAAGACTCGAATTGAAACGAATCGATTTGAAACGAAAAGAATCGAATCGAATTGAAAGTATCGAATTGAATAGAAAAAAATCGAATAGAAAGAATCGAACCGAAAAGAAAAGAATCAAATTGAATCAGTCGATTAAATTCTAGTCGAATCGAATCAAAAAGAATGAAATCGAGTCGAATCGAATCGAAAAGAATCGAATCGGATCGAAACGAATCAAATTGTATCTAATCAAAAAGAATCGAATCGTATCGACTCAAATCGAAAAGAATCCAATTGCATCATCGAATGGAAACTAATCGAATTGAATAGAATAGAAAAGAATCGAATCGAATCAAATCGAAAACAATCAAATTGAATTGATAGGAAAGAATCGAATTGAATCAAATCGAATCGAAATGAAAAGAATCGAATCGATTCAAATAGAAAAGAATCGAATCGAAAAGAATCAAATCGACACGAAAAGAATCGAATCGAATCAAAAAGTAGCGAATTGATTCGAAAACATCCGAATCGAAAAGAATCGAATTGAAATGAATCCGATCGAAATGAAAAGAATCTACTCGATTCGAATCCAAAAGAATCGAATCCAAAAGAATCGAATCGAATCCAAAAGAACCGAATTGAATTGAATCAAAAGAAATGAATTGAATTGAATGAAAAAATAACTAATCGAATCAAATCGAAAAAACTCGAATAGAATCAAATCGAATCAAAAAGAATCGAATAGATTCGAATAAAAAAGAATCGAATTGAGGGATCCCTGGGTGGCGCAGCGGTTTAGCGCCTGCCTTTGGCCCAGGGCGCGATCCTGGAGACCCGGGATCGAATCCCACATCGGGCTCCTAGTGCATGGAGCCTGCTTCACCCTCTGCCTGTGTCTCTGCCTCTCTGTCTCTCTCTGTGACTATCATAAAAAAAGAATCGAATTGAATCGCGTTGAAAAAAATCATAAAGTATCAAATCGAAAAGAAACGAATTCCATGTAACGAAAAGATTCGAATTGAAAAGAATCGAATCGAAACAAAAGAATCGAATCGAATCGACATGAATCAAAAAGAATCGAATCAAAACGAATCGAAAAGAAACAAATCAAGTAGAATCTAAAAGAATCGAATCGAATCAAATCGAAAAAATTCGAATAGAATTGAATCGAAAAGAATCAAAACGAATCGAACCGAAGAGAATCGATTCGAATCAAAATAAAAAGTATCGTATCAAATCGAATCGAAAAGAATCATATCAAATAGAATCGAAAGAATGGAATCAAATCTAAAACAATCCAATCGAATCGAAAAGAATCGGATTGAATGGAATCGAATCGAAAAGAATAGAATAGAATCGAAAGAAATCGAATAGAATCAAATCAAATCAAAAAGAATCGAATTGAATTGATCCTAACCAAAATAGGCGAAATGAATCGACTCGAAACGAAAAAAATCAAAACGAAAAGAATCTTATCTCAACGAAAATCATCGAAATGAATAGAATCGAAAAGAATCGAATTGAATCAAATCGAAAAGAATCGAATGGAATCAAATCGAAAAGAATCAAATTGATTCGAATCGAAACAAATTGAATCCAATCGAAAAGAATCTAATTGAATCGAATCGAAAAGAATCGAATTCAATCAAAACGAATCGATTCGAATGGAATAGAAAAGAATAGAATAGAATCGAAAAGAATCAAATCGAATCGAAAAGAATTGAATCCAATCGAAAAGAAACGAATCGAACCGAATCAAAAAGAAAACAATCGAATCGAATCAAATACAAAAGAATCGCTTTGAATAGCATAGAATTGAAAAGAATCGAATCAATCGAATTGAAAACAATCGAATCGAAAAGAATCGAATCAAAAAAAGTCGAATCGAAAACAATCGAATCGAATCGAATCTAAAAGATTCGTATTGAATTGAATCGAGTCGAAAAGACTCGAATTAAAAAGACTCGAATAGAATTGAATCAAATCGAAAAGAATCTAATAGAAACCACTCGAACAGAATCAAATCGAAATGATTCAAAATGAATCGAATCGAATAGAATCGAAAAAAATCGAATAGAATCGAAACGAATCGAAACGAAATGAATCGAAGAGAATCGATTAGAATCGAAATGAAAAGAATCGTATTGAAACGAATCGAAAAGAATCAATTCAAATCGAATCGAAAGAATTGAATCAAATCGAAAAGAATCCAATCGAATCGAAAAGAATCGAACTGAATGGAATCAAATCGAAAAGAATCGAATCGAATCGAAAAGAATCGAATCAAATTTAATGGAATCGAAAAGAATCGAATTGAATCGAAAAGAATCGAAATGAAACAAATCAGATCAAATGGAAAAGCATCAAATCGAATTGAAAAGAATCGAATCGAATCGAAAAGACTCGAATCGAATTAAAAATATCAAATCGAATCGAATCGAAAAAAATCGAATTGAAAAGAATCGAATTGAAACGAATCGATTTGAAACGAAAAGAATCGAATCGAATCGAATCGAATTGAATAGAAAAAAATCGAATAGAAAAGAATCGAACCGAAAAGAAAAGAATCAAATTGAATCAGTCGATTAAATTCTAGTCGAATCGAATCAAAAAGAATGAAATCGAGTCGAATCGAATCGAAAAGAATCGAATCGAATCGAAAAGAATCGAATTGTATCTAATCAAAAAGAATCGAATCGTATCGACTCGAATCGATAAGAATCCAATTGCATCATCGAATGGAAACTAATCGAATTGAATAGAATAGAAAAGAATCGAATCGAATCAAATCGAAAACAATCAAATTGAATTGATCGAAAAGAATCGAATTGAATCAAATCGAATCGAAATGAAAAGAATCGAATCGATTCAAATAGAAAAGAATCGAATCGAAAAGAATCAAATCGACACGAAAAGAATCGAATCGAATCAAAAAGTATCGAATTGATTCGAAAACATCCGAATCGAAAAGAATCGAATTGAAATGAATCCGATCGAAATGAAAAGAATCTACTCGATTCGAATCCAAAAGAATCGAATCCAAAAGAATCGAATCGAATCCAAAAGAATCGAATTGAATCGAATCAAAGAAATGAATTGAATTGAATCAAAAGGAACTAATCGCATCAAATCGAAAAAATCGAATAGAATCAAATCGAATCAAAAAGAATCGAATAGATTCGAATAAAAAAGAATCTAATTGAGGGATCCCTGGGTGGCGCAGCGGTTTAGCGCCTGCCTTTGGCCCAGGGCGCGATCCTGGAGACCCGGGATCGTATCTCACATCGGGCTCCCGGTGCATGGAGCCTCCTTCTCCCTCTACCTGTGTCTTAGCCTCTCTGTCTCTCTCTGTGACTATCATAAAAAAAAGAATCGAATTGAATCGCGTTGAAAAAAATCATAAAGAATCAAATCGAAAAGAATCGAATTCCATGTAACGAAAAGATTCGAATTGAAAAGAATCGAATCGAAACAAAAGAATCGAATCGAATCGACATGAATCAAAAAGAATCGAATCAAAACGAATCGAAAAGAAACAAATCAAGTAGAATCTAAAAAACCGAATCCAATCAAATCGAAAAATTTCGTCTAGAATTGAATCGAAAAGAATCAAAACGAATCGAACCGAAGAGAATCGATTCGAATCAAAATAAAAAGTATCGTATCAAATCGAATCGAAAAGAATCATATCAAATAGAATCGAAAGAATGGAATCAAATCTAAAAAAACCGAATCGAATCGAAAAGAATCGAATTGAACGGAATGGAATGGAAAAGAGTACAATAGAATAGAATCGAAAGAAATCGAATAGAATCAAATCAAAAAGAATCAAATTGAATTGATCCTAAACAAAATAAGCGAAATGAATCGACTCGAACCGAAAAAAATAAAATCGAAAAGAATCTAATCTCAACGAAAATCATCGAAATGAATAGAATCGAAAAGAATCGAATTGAATCAAATCGAAAATAATTGAATGGAATCCATTCGAAAAGAATCAAATTGATTCGAATCGAAACAAATTGAATCCAATCGAAAAGAATCTAATTGAATCGAATCGAAAAGAATCGAATTCAATCAAAACGAATCGATTCGAATGGAATAGCAAAGAATAGAATAGAATAGAATCGAAAAAAATCAAATCGAATCGAAAAGAATCGAATCGAAAAGAATTGAATTGAATCGAAAAGAAACGAATCGAACCGAGTCAAAAAGAAAATCGAATCGTATCAAATACAAAAGAATCGCTTTGAATAGCATAGAATTGAAAAGAATCGAATCAATCGAATTGAAAACAATCAATCGAATCGAAAAGAATCGAATCAAAAAAAGTCGAATCGAAACGAAAACAATCGAATCGAATCTAAAAGAATCGTACTCAACTGCATCGAGTCGAAAAGACTCGAATCAAAAAGACTTGAATCGAATTGAATCAAATCGAAAAGAATCTAATAGAAACCACTCGAACAGAATCAAATCGAAATGATTCAAAATGAATCGAATAGAATAGAATCGAAAAAAATTGAAACGAATCGAAACGAATTGAATCGAAGAGAATCGATTAGAATCGAAATGAAAAGAATCGTATTGAATCGAATCGAAAAGAATCAAATCAAATCGAATCGAAAGAATTGAATCAAATCGAAAAGCATCCAATCGAATCGAAAAGAATCGAACTGAATGGAATCAAATCGAAAAGAATCGAATCGAATCGAAAAGAATCGAATCAAATTTAATGGAATCGAAAAGAATCGAATCGATTCGAAAAGAATCGAAATGAAACAAATCAGATCAAATGGAAAAGCATCAAATCAAATTGAAAAGAATCGAATCGAATCGAAATGAATCGAATCAAAAAGATTCGAATCGAAAAGAATCGAATTGAAAAGAATCGAATCGAATCGAAAAGACTCGAATCAAATTAAAAATATCAAATCGAATCGAAAAGCAAAGAATCGAAATGAAAAGACTCGAATTGAAACGACTCGATTTGAAACGAACAGAATCGAATCGAATCGAATTGAATTGAAAGAATCGAATTGAATAGAAAAAAATCGAATTGAAAAGAATTGAACCGAAAAGAAAAGAATCAAATTGAATTCAGTCGATTAAATTGTAGTGGAATCGAATAAAAAAGAATGAAATCGAGTCGAATCGAATCGAATCGAAAAGAAACGAATTCAAAAGACTCGAATTGAAACGAATCGATTTGAAACGAAAAGAATCGAATCGAATCAAATCGAATCGAAAGGAAAAGAATCGAATTGATTCAAATAGAAAAGAATCGAATCGAAAAGAATCAAATCGACACGAAAAGAATCGAATCGAATCAAAAAGTATCGAATTGATTCGAAAACATTCGAATCGAAAAGAATCGAATTGAAATGAATCCGATCGAAATGAAAAGAATCTACTCGATTCGAATCCAAAAGAATCGAATCCAAAAGAATCGAATTGAATTGAATCAAAAGAAATGAATTGAATTGAATCAAAAGGGAACTAATCGAATCAAATCGAAAAAACTCGAATAGAATCAAATCGAATCAAAAAGAATCGAATAGATTCGAATAAAAAAGAATCGAATTGAGGGATCCCTGGGTGGCGCAGCGGTTTAGCGCCTGCCTTTGGCCCAGGGCGCGATCCTGGAGACCCGGGATCGAATCCCACATCGGGCTCCTGGTGCATGGAGCCTGCTTCTCCCTCTGCCTGTGTCTCTGCCTCTCTGTCTCTCTCTGTGACTATCATAAAAAAAAGAATCGAATTGAATCGCGTTGAAAAAAATCATAAAGAATCAAATCGAAAAGAATCGAATTCCATGTAACGAAAAGATTCGAATTGAAAAGAATCGAATCGAAACAAAAGAATCGAATCGAATCGACATGAATCAAAAAGAATCGAATCAAAACGAATCGAAAAGAAACAAATCAAGTAGAATCTAAAAGAATCGAATCGAATCAAATCGAAAAAATTCGAATAGAATTGAATCGAAAAGAATCAAAACGAATCGAAACGAAGAGAATCGATTCGAATCAAAATAAAAAGTATCGTATCAAATCGAATCGAAAAGAATCATATCAAATAGAATCGAAAGAATGGAATCAAATCTAAAACAATCGAATCGAATCGAAAAGAATCGGATTGAATGGAATCGAATCGAAAAGAATAGAATAGAAACGAAAGAAATCGAATAGAATCAAATCAAATCAAATCAAAAAGAATCGAATTGAATTGATCCTAACCAAAATAAGCGAAATGAATCGACTCGAACCGAAAAAAATCAAATCGAAAAGAATCTAATCTCAACGAAAATCATCGAAATGAATAGAATCGAACTGAAACAAATCGAAAAGAATCGAATGGAATCCAATCGAAAAGAATCAAATTGATTCGAATCGAAACAAATTGAATCCAATCGAAAGAATCTAATTGAATCGAATCGAAAAGAATCGAATTCAATCAAAACGAATCGATTCGAATGGAATAGAAAAGAATAGAATAGAATCGAATCGAAAAGAATCCAATCGAATCGAAAAGAATCGAATCGAAAAGAATTGAATCGAATCGAAAAGAAACGAATCGAACCGAATCAAAAAGAAAACAATCGAATCGAATCAACTACAAAAGAATCGCTTTGAATAGCATAGAATTGAAAAGAATCGAATCAATCGAATTGAAAACAATCGAATCGAAAAGAATCGAATCAAAAAAAGTCGAATCGAAACGAAAACAATCGAATCGAATCTAAAAGAATCGTATTGAATTGAATCGAGTCGAAAAGACTCGAATCAAAAAGACTCGAATCGAATTGAATCAAATCGAAAAGAATCTAATAGAAACCACTCGAACAGAATCAAATCGAAATGATTCAAAATGAATCGAATAGAATAGAATCGAAAAAAATCGAAACGAATCGAAACGAAATGAATCGAAGAGAATCGATTAGAATCGAAATGAAAAGAATCGTATTGAATCGAATCGAAAAGAATCAAATCAAATCGAATCGAAAGAATTGAATCAAATCGAAAAGCATCCAATCGAATCGAAAAGAATCGAACTGAACGGAATCAAATCGAAAAGAATCGAATCGAATCGAAAAGAATCGAATCAAATTTAATGGAATCGAAAAGAATCGAATTGAATAGAAAAGAATCGAAATGAAACAAATCAGATCAAATGGAAAAGCATCAAATCGAATTGAAAAGAATCGAATCGAATCGAAATGAATCGAATCAAAAAGACTCGAATCGAAAAGAATCGAATTGAAAAGAATCGAATCGAATCGAAAAGACTCGAATCGAATTAAAAATATCAAATCGAATCGAATCGCAAAGAATCGAATTGAAAAGACTCGAATTGAAACGAATCGATTTGAAACGAAAAGAATCGAATCGAATCGAATCGAATTGAAAGAATCGAAGTGAATAGAAAAATATCGAATAGAAAAGAATCGAACCGAAAAGAAAAGAATCAAATTGAATCAGTCGATTAAGTTCTAGTCGAATCGAATCAAAAAGCATGAAATGGAGTCGAATCGAATCGAAAAGAATCGAATCGAATCGAAAAGAATCGAATTGTATCTAATCAAAAAGAATCGAATCGTATCGACTCGAATCGAAAAGAATCCAATTGCATCATCGAATGGAAACTAATCGAATTGAATAGAATAGAAAAGAATCGAATCGAATCCAATCGAAAACAATCAAATTGAATTGATCGAAAAGAATCGAATTGAATCAAATCGAATCGAAATGAAAAGAATCGAATCGATTCAAATAGAAAAGAATCGAATCGAAAAGAATCAAATCGACACGAAAAGAATCGAATCGAATCAAAAAGTATCGAATTGATTCGAAAACTTTCGAATCGAAAAGAATCGAATTGAAATGAATCCGATCGAAATGAAAAGAATCTACTCGATTCGAATCCAAAAGAATCGAATCCAAAAGAATCGAATCGAATCCAAAAGAATCGAATTGAATTGAATCAAAAGAAATGAATTGAATTGAATCAAAAAGGAACTAATCGCATCAAATCGAAAAAACTCGAATAGAATCAAATCGAATCAAAAAGAATCGAATAGATTCGAATAAAAAAGAATCGAATTGAGGGATCCCTGGGTGGCGCAGCGGTTTAGCGCCTGCCTTTGGCCCAGGGCGCGATCCTGGAGACCCGGGATCGAATCCCACATCGGGCTCCTAGTGCATGGAGCCTGCTTCACCCTCTGCCTGTGTCTCTGCCTCTCTGTCTCTCTCTGTGAGTATCATAAAAAAAGAATCGAATTGAATCGCGTTGAAAAAAATCATAAAGTATCAAATCGAAAAGAAACGAATTCCATGTAACGAAAAGATTCGAATTGAAAAGAATCGAATCGAAACAAAAGAATCGAATCGAATCGACATGAATCAAAAAGAATCGAATCAAAACGAATCGAAAAGAAACAAATCAAGTAGAATCTAAAAGAATCGAATCGAATCAAATCGAAAAAATTCGAATAGAATTGAATCGAAAAGAATCAAAACGAATCGAACCGAAGAGAATCGATTCGAATCAAAATAAAAAGTATCGTATCAAATCGAATCGAAAAGAATCATATCAAATAGAATCGAAAGAATGGAATCAAATCTAAAACAATCCAATCGAATCGAAAAGAATCGGATTGAATGGAATCGAATCGAAAAGAATAGAATAGAATCGAAAGAAATCGAATAGAATCAAATCAAATCAAAAAGAATCGAATTGAATTGATCCTAACCAAAATAGGCGAAATGAAGCGACTCGAACCGAAAAAAATCAAATCGAAAAGAATCTAATCTCAACGAAAATCATCGAAATGAATAGAATCGAAAAGAATCGAATTGAATCAAATCGAAAAGAATCGAATGGAATCAAATCGAAAAGAATCAAATTGATTCGAATCGAAACAAATTGAATCCAATCGAAAAGAATCTAATTGAATCGAATCGAAAAGAATCGAATTCAATCAAAACGAATCGATTCGAATGGAATAGAAAAGAATAGAATAGAATCGAAAAGAATCAAATCGAATCGAAAAGAATTGAATCCAATCGAAAAGAAACGAATCGAACCGAATCAAAAAGAAAACAATCGAATCGAATCAAATACAAAAGAATCGCTTTGAATAGCATAGAATTGAAAAGAATCGAATCAATCGAATTGAAAACAATCGAATCGAAAAGAATCGAATCAAAAAAAGTCGAATCGAAACGAAAACAAACGAATCGAATCGAATCTAAAAGATTCGTATTGAATTGAATCGAGTCGAAAAGACTCGAATTAAAAAGACTCGAATAGAATTGAATCAAATCGAAAAGAATCTAATAGAAACCACTCGAACAGAATCAAATCGAAATGATTCAAAATGAATCGAATCGAATAGAATCGAAAAAAATCGAAACGAATCGAAATGAATCGAAACGAAATGAATCGAAGAGAATCGATTAGAATCGAAATGAAAAGAATCGTATTGAATCGAATCGAAAAGAATCAATTCAAATCGAATCGAAAGAATTGAATCAAATCGAAAAGAATCCAATCGAATCGAAAAGAATCGAACTGAATGGAATCAAATCGAAAAGAATCGAATCGAATCGAAAAGAATCGAATCAAATTTAATGGAATCGAAAAGAATCGAATTGAATCGAAAAGAATCGAAATGAAACAAATCAGATCAAATGGAAAAGCATCAAATCGAATTGAAAAGAATCGAATCGAATCGAAAAGACTCGAATCGAATTAAAAATATCAAATCGAATCGAATCGAAAAAAATCGAATTGAAAAGAATCGAATTGAAACGAATCGATTTGAAACGAAAAGAACCGAATCGAATCGAATCGAATTAAATAGAAAAAAATCGAATAGAAAAGAATCGAACCGAAAAGAAAAGAATCAAATTGAATCAGTCGATTAAATTCTAGTCGAATCGAATCAAAAAGAATGAAATCGAGTCGAATCGAATCGAAAAGAATCGAATCGAATCGAAAAGAATCGAATTGTATCTAATCAAAAAGAATCGAATCGTATCGACTCAAATCGAAAAGAATCCAATTGCATCATCGAATGGAAACTAATCGAATTGAATAGAATAGAAAAGAATCGAATCGAATCAAATCGAAAACAATCAAATTGAATTGATCGAAAAGAATCGAATTGAATCAAATCGAATCGAAATGAAAAGAATCGAATCGATTCAAATAGAAAAGAATCGAATCGAAAAGAATCAAATCGACACGAAAAGAATCGAATCGAATCAAAAAGTATCGAATTGATTCGAAAACATCCGAATCGAAAAGAATCGAATTGAAATGAATCCGATCGAAATGAAAAGAATCTACTCGATTCGAATCCAAAAGAATCGAATCCAAAAGAATCGAATCGAATCCAAAAGAATCGAATTGAATCGAATCAAAGAAATGAATTGAATTGAATCAAAAAGGAACTAATCGCATCAAATCGAAAAAATCGAATAGAATCAAATCGAATCAAAAAGAATCGAATAGATTCGAATAAAAAAGAATCGAATTGAGGGATCCCTGGGTGGCGCAGCGGTTTAGCGCCTGCCTTTGGCCCAGGGCGCGATCCTGGAGACCCGGGATCGTATCTCACATCGGGCTCCCGGGGAATGGAGCCTGCTTCTCCCTCTACCTGTGTCTTAGCCTCTCTGTCTCTCTCTGTGACTATCATTAAAAAAAGAATCGAATTGAATCGCGTTGAAAAAAATCATAAAGAATCAAATCGAAAAGAATCGAATTCCATGTAACGAAAAGATTCGAATTGAAAAGAATCGAATCGAAACAAAAGAATCGAATCGAATCGACATGAATCAAAAAGAATCGAATCAAAACGAATCGAAAAGAAACAAATCAAGTAGAATCTAAAAAACCGAATCCAATCAAATCGAAAAATTTCGTCTAGAATTGAATCGAAAAGAATCAAAACGAATCGAACCGAAGAGAATCGATTCGAATCAAAATAAAAAGTATCATATCAAATCGAATCGAAAAGAATCATATCAAATAGAATCGAAAGAATGGAATCAAATCTAAAAAAACCGAATCGAATCGAAAAGAATCGAATTGAACGGAATGGAATGGAAAAGAATACAATAGAATAGAATCGAAAGAAATCGAATAGAATCAAATCAAAAAGAATCAAATTGAATTGATCCTAAACAAAATAAGCGAAATGAATCGACTCGAACCGAAAAAAATAAAATCGAAAAGAATCTAATCTCAACGAAAATCATCGAAATGAATAGAATCGAAAAGAATCGAATTGAATCAAATCGAAAATAATTGAATGGAATCCAATCGAAAAGAATCAAATTGATTCGAATCGAAACAAATTGAATCCAATCGAAAAGAATCTAATTGAATCGAATCGAAAAGAATCGAATTCAATCAAAACGAATCGATTCGAATGGAATAGCAAAGAATAGAATAGAATAGAATCGAAAAATATCAAATCGAATCGAAAAGAATCGAATCGAAAAGAATTGAATTGAATCGAAAAGAAACGAATCGAACCGAGTCAAAAAGAAAATCGAATCGTATCAAATACAAAAGAATCACTTTGAATAGCATAGAATTGAAAAGAATCGAATCAATCGAATTGAAAACAATCAATCGAATCGAAAAGAATCGAATCAAAAAAAGTCGAATCGAAACGAAAACAATCGAATCGAATCTAAAAGAATCGTATTCAACTGCATCGAGTCGAAAAGACTCGAATCAAAAAGACTTGAATCGAATTGAATCAAATCGAAAAGAATCTAATAGAAACCACTCGAACAGAATCAAATCGAAATGATTCAAAATGAATCGAATAGAATAGAATCGAAAAAAATCGAAACGAATCGAAACGAATTGAATCGAAGAGAATCGATTAGAATCGAAATGAAAAGAATCGTATTGAATCGAATCGAAAAGAATCAAATCAAATCGAATCGAAAGAATTGAATCAAATCGAAAAGCATCCAATCGAATCGAAAAGAATCGAACTGAATGGAATCAAATCGAAAAGAATCTAATCGAATCGAAAAGAATCGAATCAAAATTAATGGAATCGAAAAGAATCGAATCGATTCGAAAAGAATCGAAATGAAACAAATCAGATCAAATGGAAAAGCATCAAATCAAATTGAAAAGAATCGAATCGAATCGAAATGAATCGAATCAAAAAGATTCGAATCGAAAAGAATCGAATTGAAAAGAATCGAATCGAATCGAAAAGACTCGAATCAAATTAAAAATATCAAATCGAATCGAAAAGCAAAGAATCGAAATGAAAAGACTCGAATTGAAACGAATCGATTTGAAACGAACAGAATCGAATCGAATCGAATTGAATTGAAAGAATCGAATTGAATAGAAAAAAATCGAATTGAAAAGAATTGAACCGAAAAGAAAAGAATCAAATTGAATTCAGTCGATTAAATTGTAGTGGAATCGAATAAAAAAGAATGAAATCGAGTCGAATCGAATCGAATCGAAAAGAAACGAATTCAAAAGCCTCGAATTGAAACGAATCGATTTGAAACGAAAAGAATCGAATCGAATCAAATCGAATCAAAAGGAAAAGAATCGAATTGATTCAAATAGAAAAGAATCGAATCGAAAAGAATCAAATCGACACGAAAAGAATCGAATCGAATCAAAAAGTATCGAATTGATTCGAAAACATTCGAATCGAAAAGAATCGAATTGAAATGAATCCGATCGAAATGAAAAGAATCTACTCGATTCGAATCCAAAAGAATC